>NC_064616.1:423260141-423886391 GCF_023898315.1 Schistocerca nitens | reverse complement strand
ATGACTTATGTTACTGTTACTCATTGTGATTACTGCTAGTTTCTCCCTCGTACTTAGGGATTTTCTTATTTATTCACCGCGATTAAGTCTAATGTTCTCTGATTTCCTTTTTCGCAGAGTTATTTGGTTCTTAAACAAGCTGTTCGAGCAAATTTTCTGTAAAGGATTCTAATATGACCTCGCACGATGCTTTATCTCTGACATCAATATGTAAAGGTACGTATTTGTTTGTATAGGTGACAAGTTGAAGCCTCGTCCTACATTAGTATTTTCATTTTAAAAGATTACAGAAACCATGAATTTGTTCTCATTTTCACACTGAGGAATATATGTATGTGTACACACATGCACTCCCATTCTGTCTGTAATGAAAGGTCAATGAATTCTTTTTCTTGAGACAGTTATTTAAATTTCTCTGAGGCAGGTGATTAGGAAATTTCAGTCAATATTTTTTGAAAAAGTTACTGACATACCATTGGTTTGCTAACTAGAATTTTGTTTGAAACTTCTCTTAGAATCTGTCTGAAAAAGGAGTTATTCAATACCGAATGTGTTAAGTAAAATATAAATAAATAATAAGAGAACGTTGTCTTGGGGCTAAGTACATCATTTTAAATACATACTTGTATATAGATGAGCGTTGAAGAAAATCTTTAACAGTGCAGGAGCATCGTAAGAAATTCCAGACATTCCGTCTTTAGTCCTTTTGACGTTTCACTGTTTTTGATTAAAAAAGGCAATGTTATAATATTTTTTTACATGAGTTTCAGTAGAAGAAATTTTGCATCTTATATCCTCAGTGAGACTGAGATACTGATAACATGCTGGGCTGTTCAATAACTTGGTGCCATATAAAATTCCTTATTTATAATAGGAAGATCTTTCTCTTCAGTGAACTGTGTGTGGGCTTACCATAATCTCAGATCCTCACATATTAAGATTTTGGCTGGACCTGAATCACTGACTGCATGAGAAACTGTTTGTCCTTTAAACTGGGTACAGTGCACTTGTCATGTTTCTTGTTGAGCAGATAGTGCCATGTGATTTCTTACTTCCTTATTGATGAATGCTTCAAAGAATTATTTGGTTACAGCTAAGGACTTTGTCGTTCTTGGTCTTTTTACATCTTTTGTTCTTACATCTTTTGATCTTGCATCTTACATCTTTTGTTGATAATTCTCATATGTTCTCACATGTGAATTTTAAAATTCCCATGTTTACAATTACTTTTTCACATGGAGCTTCAGTATGCACTAATTAGGATTTGTAGTCCCTTCTTAGTCAGTTGTTTGTTTCTGTGTGCAGTCATACATTTTAAATATGCATTCTAAGTTGACTGTAAATAGTGTGTGACAATCGTTAATACAGTGGACTTTCCTTTAAGAGGACGCGTGATCTCGATTAAGACTTTCCAATGTGTACTAGTACAAGTCAATTGGATGGCAGCCTGGTTTTGTCAGCAGACTATTGCCTCTTCCATTCTCCTTAATTATTCAGCTGAATTAGATCTTCATTTATAATAACTTGTAGTTGTTGAGCTTTAATTTTCCTCTTTTGTAGTTTTGGAACCATAATTATTAAACAGTGATAATTGTGTCTTTCTAAGTCTGACTATCCTAAGTGAATATACACTTTTTTTCAGCAAGTAGCTTGTTACATGCTTCACAACAGAGCCACAGACATTATTTTAAGACAGCCCTGCAAGAATACTCTCAGATTACAGTTGAGTTTAGTTTATGCTTGTGCACCACTGTGGGTTACTTAACATTTTCAGCTCTATTGTTAACTTGAAAATATTTCTGGGGACAGTCCTTTGCAACCCTTATGGTGCTATTCGCCTTTGTGAGTTCAGTAGAATGCTCAGAACTGTATACCTATTGCTAATCCTACCATGTAATGTCTTTGGGACTGTGGTTTTCTAGTGAGGGGACATCTAACACAAAGTAGTTGTGTTTAGTTTGACATATGCAAGCCATCATTATATTTAGCAGTAGCTGTCAAAACAAAAATCAATGATCACAGTTCTAATTTGGAGTATCTATAAGATTTGTTTAAATAACAATGAATTACAATTGTTTTCATGCATTAGCTTCTGTACATAACAGGGGTCCAGGTAAGAGTTTATATTTGGTTTAGAGGTGTGTGTGTGTGTGTGTGTGTGTGTGTGTGTGTGTGTGTGTGTGTGTTTTGTTACTTTTTGCTTAGTGAGGTTTGGTTAAACATGATTACTGAATACATGCTTCATAATAAGCAGGATTTTCCCTGCTTCCCTTTTTGAGTTTATCTTTCGTGCTTAGATTTGTTTTAAATTTCAGATTTATGCATCCAGATTGTATCAGGTTTCAAGTTATCTATTTAATCTAAGAAAGAATGAGATCATACCAGTAAATGATAGTTTTGTTCATGAATCGCCATTTAATGTTTGTTAAATTTCCCAAATGGCTTCAATATGATTTTCTCAAAGAGAATATACAGGATTTTAGTCATATGCTAGTGTTTTGTGCTAGATATGATAGCTGAAACTAGAAAGAATGCTATAAAAAAATAGGAAGTCCAGGTTGGAATATCAACAATTATACAAAAGATAGATTGCTATTCATTGTAAGGATGACTCTTTGAGTTGCAGACAGGCACAATAAAAAGACTGTTACATACTTAGCTTTCGGCCAAAACTTTCTTCATAAAAGGAAGGGATGCAGACACATAGCCCCCCCCCCCCCACACACACACACACACACACACACACACACACACACACACAGGCACTCGTTAGGCACACATGGCCACTACCTCTGGCTGCTTTACCTGGACTGCAATTGTTGCTTTCGTTCAATGAAACTATTGCAGTCTAGCTAAAGTGACCAGAGATAGCAGTTACTTGTGCATGAGGTGTGCCTGCTTTGTTTTTGTGTGCATTTGCGTGCATGCATGTGCCCGCCCTTCCCTTTTATGAAGAAAGATTTGGCTCAAAGGTAAGTGTGTAACAGTCTTTTCATTGTGCCTGTCTGCAACTCAGTGTGTCATCTTTACAGAAGTGTGATTTTCCTCAAAGGCTGTTCAGTCTCAGAGCAGCTGAGAAAATCAGTAGTTTCACTTAAAAAATTGTTGGTGGTTATTCATTAAAATTGTGTTGCGTTGGGAATTATTGAACAGTCTAGTCATCTGGAAATGTCTTTTAGCAACATCTGGCTGGAATCGCAACCCTGTACATCTTTTCAGTGAGAGATATGATGAAACATTTGCATGAATTGCATCCTCAGCTATATAAAGATGAAGTAGTGAGAAACTGGACAGTGTGTTCATTTCAAATCATGTTTTACTTATTTTATGTAATTATGATCATCAATGGTTGGTGTGTCACCTGATCACTTGTATTGTGGAAACAACTGGCAGTGGAGAGGTCATTATGAAACTGTCGATACGAAGATACAAAGAGGATGACAAAAGAGGTTTTCATACTTGTCATAATGCAGGGAGGCCTAAAGCAACTGCTAGGTGTCAAAAGTAAGCCATTTTAGTCTTCAGGGAATCCATTTTTGTCGGCTATAAATTTGGGCAGAAACCCCAAATTCATCAAGATATTGAATGCTGACTGCTGATACTTACTTTTGGGGGTGATTTGCAGTACAGCAAGCCTTCAAGAAAATATTGCAATGGTTCTTGTCTTTGAGGAAGGCGCATAGCGACGGTTTCCAGTACATAAACAACTGCTAAAGACTTCTGTGACTTTTAAGTATAATCTGTCAAAAAAGTTTTCTGTTTGAATGAGGCCGGTAGGCCAGTATGGAGACAAAACACTCACTCTTCCTCAAATCACATTTTTGCATCATGAAGTGGAAGTCTAGCTTGGTGGTTTGGAGTCGAATGACAGCAACCAGAATGAAGAAGAAGGAGAAGAAAACTGAAATCTGAAATTTATTCCAGGAAGTACTCTGAGGAACACACATTTTTTTCAAGAATTAAAGCTGTCAGTCATGCTTTCTTTCTTCAGGAAAGGTGTCTGTTATCCACTTTTTGAACAATAACATCAGTGTGCACACATTGAAAACAATCATGGCATTGGAATGTGTTTGTCTCTACACTTAAATTCAGTCGACCATATGTGACTCTTAATGCTCAGTGGCTAAGTGTCATACGACCAATCCGAAGGTCTAACTAAGGTTCAATTCCTCATTGGTTCAAGATTTTTTCAGTCACTTATCATTTATTTCACTTCTGGGAATGATTGTGTGTGTGAGAAATGTCGAGCAGCACTGTGGTTCAGGGGCCTCTTTAAACTGTAGGTTGTCTAATTACAAGCTGAGTAAGTCAGTTTTAAAGACAGAGGAAGGAAAGGGCACACCACGTCTGACAAGTCCATGCTTTGTTAAGTACTGTGATGTTCAAACCAACCTTTTGAGGACTACTTTGATAACCTACTCAAGAGAACCCTTCAAATGTTGGCCTGTGGGAGAACATTAGGCAGTGTCAGCATATGTGTAGGTCCCCATTCCTCAAAGACACAACAAAGAGCTCTTCAATGAGGGGAGGTGGACATGATTTACAAAATAAGACATGAAACGCTTTCTAAATTTGTTTATAATTTTATTTTTGTGTTGTGGTCACACAAATATAGATTCCCACAATCCTTGAACTTCAACCTTTCTGGAAATAAAGATTCATAGTCCTCACCCATTTTTCAAACAAAAAGTAATTTAATTTCTGTTTCTTGCATTTTTTTCTGTCATTGCTCCAAAATGATGAGTCCTTAATCATAATTGAGAAAGACATTTTTGCTTTATTATGACTGTATTTCAGAATATCTTTCAGCATTAAATGTAATGTATCTCATTTGAAACTCACTTTTACTTAGTAGCTACACATTTCATCTTGATGCAACCAACCAACCAAAAGTAAAGTTTCTTGATCCACCCTGCGTAGCACAAGCTATCAAATATATAAAGCAGGCATTCGGTATCTGACAAAAAATCCATCAAAGGATCACTTTCAATAGTTTTATTGTAAACCAGTTACCAATGTTGAGGACCTACAAGTGTAATATGTAATCTTCAGCTGCTGCTAAAAAGATTTTAAATATTTCTCATTTTACAGATATGAAGCTTTCGTGTAACAAACCTACCCGTATGTGTATATTTTAACCTAGACATGTCATTTTCTGATACAAATTTAAAAACAATTGTAGGTTTAACCACCTGTGCATGTTGTTTCCAACATATTATATGAGATAACAATACCTACAACTAGAAATTCTGATGGTTAACTATTGCTTTGCCTCATTGTGGGCTGCCAAATTCCTGTTGTCAGAAATGAAATTATTAATTAATGATGAAATTGAAATACTGATGTTAGTCAGAATAGGGCAATGAAATAAATTCCATGGCAGCAAGGGAATATTTGTGCTGCTGGGCTGGGTCTCGAACCCTAATTACACACTTTATGCACTCGGTCGTCTTAACTATTTCTGTTATCCAAGCATGCTTCACATCCAACACAGAATCCCAGCTTATTGCACACTACATCTATAGCCTTCCCTTTCCAGTACCCTCATTGCTCACAGCCTCGCACTGATTCCTGCAAGAGGTCCAGTGAAGAGTGCATCTGCACTGAATGATCATTAGTTGCTGTTGAGGCTCATATTCAGTTTCATTATGTATACATGTGGCTACAGGATCAGAAATAAATGGTGTCTGTTCTTTTGAACATATCTGAAAGAACAGACACCACACACACAAGTATAAGCACCTTGACGGCAATTAATAGTCATTCTGTGCAGATGCACTCTTTGTCTGACCTCTTGCGGGAATCTGTATGAAGTTACAGGCAATGAGGGTAATGGACAGGGGATGCTGTGTATGCAGTATGTGACAAGTTGGTAATTTGGGCTGGCTATGAAGCATGCTCTGATATCCGAAGCAGTTACAGTGACTGCTGACATGAAGCAGGAAATGCGGGTTTGAGTGCCAGTCCGGCACAAATTTCCACTTGTCACCACTGAATTTATTTCAATACCATATTGTGGCTAATGGTGCAAAACAACTTCAATTTCGGCATGTGCATATATATTGCCGGGGATCAAAAATGAATGGTGTCTGTTCTTTTAGACATGCCCAGAAGAACAGACACCACACACATTGAAATTGTGAATTAAATAAAATATTAAATGAAAGCCAATTTTTTCCTGAAATTGCTGTTCGTGCTGTTCAGCAATGACGAAGTCAGTGGTGTGTGTGTGTGTGTGTGTGTGTGTGTGTGTGTGTGTGTGTGTGTGTGTGTGTGTGTGTGTGTGTGTGTGTGTGTCCGTTCTTTAACTATAAAGGACTATGAAAACAATGAAGGCTAGATCATAGGCTTCTAGTAAATTTTAGATATGACAGATTTTATAATAAAGTGTGTCCTCATAATAGTCCTTTCTCTTATAGATAATAGATTAGGACATCCATTGTGGCAGTGCAGGAATTCCAGACATGTGCAGTTTACATTGCTGATTACCTTGATTAAATTTAAGTGGTGTGCACTGCCAATATCGGCACAATATGATATGTAAAGTTTATCTAGAAAGTAAGTGTTCTGGTACTAGACACAGGGTACAGTGTGCCATGTGTATGGGAAGCTGCATGTATTTACACCTCTCCCAGAAATATAAAAATTCTCTTAGGAAGACAATGAATAATCGGTAAATCAGAGTTACTCTCCTTGCCCCTGCATCCAATCAAAGCATGGGTACTCCTCCAATTCTGTTTTTTTTTTTAAATTTTTATTTATTGATTTTTTTTAATTTTTATTTATTGATTTCCCCCCCCCCCTTCTAAAACTGAATTGCATACGAAATCATGAGAATCATTTTCCTAAAAATGTATTGAGGGCATTTCAAAGGAAAGTTTCAAAATTAAAACTTCACCTTAACCCATTACATGCAGGTAATTATGTAGAAAATAAGTGCAGTTTGAAATGATAAAAAATTAATTACTATGAAATTACTTGCAGACAAAACACTTAGTGCTCAAAAACTGTAAAACTGCTGTTGGAAAATGATAAGACTTCATTCTCATAATATCCAATAAATGACCTATTCTCCCTGATGTAACTGAAATAAATGTTACTATAATGAGTGTAGTGGCATTTAGCTCCTTATAGACACAGTAGGATTCTTCTGTTTGTGTACTCTTTACCACCTCGCCATAAAAGACTCGCCACAGGATTCCCTACAGACCAAGAGATTTTTCCTGGTACAACAGGATGTAACTGCTGCCATGCAGCTCACAGGGGTTTGCAGGGTATAGATGTAGATGTAGATAGAGCTGATTGCATTTCACAGCTTGGACAATCCACAACTTGATTACTATGCTTGCAACAAGTGACAAGGAATTATTTTTAAGAATTACCTCATTAGTGCAGACATTATTGCGATCTCCCATGAAGGGAAAGCCAGGCATGCCGCTTCTTTGCAGCCAGTTGCATCTGTACCTTCAAAGACTGTCTTCTCCATCATTACTATGAAAACACTTTTTGTCTTTACATGGCACGTCTTAGTTTATTGGCTAACCATCTAAATCTCTCAAGTTCAATTTCTCAGCACCGACACATTTACTCTTTCTACCATCGGACCACTCTTCTTTATGTGCTTCTGCTTGAGACATGCTTCACTCATTCCATACAAACTAAGTTAATTTAGACCAGATTTGACTTAAATTGAAAGAAATCCCCTGATTAGAAGTGACGAAAGAAGCATGCCAGATTTAAAAGACCACAAAATCTTCAAGGTGGTTGCTGAAATTCACTGGAATTTAATGTGAGATGCTTTTAATAGTATCCACAACAAAACTCTGTCTCGAAATCTGGCAGAAAATCCAGAGAGATTCTGGTTTCATGTAAATTATACCAATGCCAAGACACAGTCGATACTTTCAGTGTGCAAAAGCAATCCTTATGTTACCAATGATAGTGCTACTAAAGTAGAGCTATAAACATGGTTTTCTGAAGTTCCTTTGCCAAAAAAGCTGCTGCAAATTTTCCAGAGTTAGAATGACTGAACATCGCCCACTTTGTTCCCCGTCTTGCAAATTCATACAACCATCTTTAAAAGCATCGCCCATTCCTAGGTCCTCCACATGAAAAAAAAAAGTTAAATTTTGGTTACATGTTAAAACTTAAAAATTTAAAAAGTGCTGATTCAACAAAATACCTAGGAATTTGTTAAGGGAAATTAGTACTCGTGTGGAAAGATTTAGGTGTTCGTTTTTCCCTGTGTGCTGTTTGAGAGTGGAACAGTTGAGGATTAGTCTGAAAGGGGATCCATCAAACCTCTACCAAGCACTTAAATATAATATAGCTACAATGTGAATTGTAGAGTGTCATTTAGATATATTTAATTTCTTGTACTGCTCCTTATGGCTACTTGTCACAGTGTGGACTTTAAAGCCGTGATGGCAGGATAAATCCAACTCATTTCTCAGTGTTTATTTATTAGTACCTATAATGGATATTGTAATGTGTACTTCTGTGTGACTCAAAGTAATTCTGTTGTTGTTAAAGAATGTCATAGTCATGTAGAACTTCCTTTAAAGGACATATTCACCTTTGAATGTAGAAATGTTTGTTAGCGTACTTCCTTCCTAAGATCGGGAAGAGATTTGCAACACATGGTGGTTATACAGTTAGTGAACAGTCTCCCATGAAGACAGCCACAGGTTTTTACTGCCATATCCCAATACTGATTGTCACTTTCTTCCCATTGCCACACAAGCTCATCATTTATGAGCAACAACAATTCTGATTTAACTATATTCCTAGCCAAATTGTGAAACTTTTAAGTGAGGGTATGTGTAAATATCTACATTTCTGTATATAAATGAGTAGGTAATGCATTTCATATTATGTTGAGTGGTTCTCTTTTTCTGACACATCTCATCTAACATGGTTTGAACACACTGTGTAATCAAACTGTTTATTTATGCATATACAGGTCATTTGTATTACCTTGGGGTAAGATTATGTATTACACAACATTATTACTAACAGAAGAGTAAAATTTTTGCAGAAATTAATACTGCAAATTATTAGAAATATAGTAATAAATTAATGTATTCTATCTTTTTGGTGCTGGGACACAAAAGAGGGGTGCACACACACATGCATGGCAAAAATGTTGCTTTGATGTAAAGTTTTTGTGTTCTTGTACTGAATTCAAACAGTAATTATGTAAATATTTACAGTTGTGCCCAATTGCTGAGATACCTTTTAATGCCATTAAGCTTTTGTGTAGTCAGTATTGTTGAATTTAGTAAAAATTGTAGGTGAGTTTTTCTGTATATCTACTGATATGTGTTTTTGTGGTCATAAGTTTAGAATAGTAGGAGTGACTTTACCCAGTACAGGTTAAAATTTGCAGTTGCATGCCAGTATTGACCCTTATATATGGTGCTCTTTTTTGTGATGTTTATTAATGAAATTTGTTTCTATACTGTCAGAAGTGTGATTTTCTTATTTGTGTGGTAAGGAATTGATTTTCTCCACCTCCCCCTCCTCCATTGCTAAGTTTGTAGTAGATGTAACTCAGAATAATATCACAAATTAACACTTTGTAGACCACACCCAGGTATAGGTCAGGCCACAATTTTCTCAACGCGCAAGCCCTCTATCGCTTGAAAATGGACTCATTGCATATTAGAAGAATGTAGCAGTGTCTCAGTACCTGTCCTATGTCTGGTGCTGCCTTCTGTTTTCGCTTTCTAGAATTGTTTCGAAAGAAACATTAGTAAATCTTAACACCTGCTGTTCCAGTCAGCTGAGCCAAAATGATCACATTGATATAATTTCTTGCGTGTACTTGTTAGGTTTCACAGTTTATTTTAATTCTACCACATGCACCACAAGTTTTTTGAGTGAGCAAGAAAGTTTGAAAGCTCAAGAGGAAGAAACTGCTCACTAATTCACCTTGCATTTTTTTCCAGTAACATAAGTGCCAGTAATGCTTTACATAACAGCATAAATGGGCAGTTTCCTATGCCCAATATTCTTCTGAGTAACCAGTCTCAAAGTGATAACAAAAAGTGACAGTGTACTATGGTCTTCACTTTCATAGCAGCTGAGAGACAAAAGTCAAAGCATTAAATACCCACTGAGTGAGGTGGCATGGTGGTTAGCACACTGGACTCGCATTCAGGGGTTCCAACCCGCATCTGGCAGTCCTGATTCAGGTTTTCCATGATTTCCCTAAATTGTTTCAAGCAAATGCTGGGATGGTTCCTTTGAAAGGGCACAGCCGACTTCCTTCCCCACCCTTCCCTAACCCATTGGGACCAATGACCTCGCAGGTTGGTCCCCTCCCCCAAATCAACCAATTAAATACTCTGAAGTTTAGTACTGGCATACCCCAGTTACTGAAATGGGTTAAGTTATGATTCTACATTAGGGGACATTACCATTATTGAAAGTTTTGTTGAGCATACCTTATGGAAATACTGTAGGATTGTTACTGTATTATCCATCACACATATAAATTACTTAACAAATTGCAGTATCTCGGAGTGCAAATAACAGTATCGTTCATAGTGTTATCAGTTAAAAGTGGCTGTGAAATTCAGAAAGACTCATTCATGCAATAATTGGCAGCTCTCTTAATATCAACTTATGAAACCTAATGTTCTTAATTAAGTGCCATAATCCAATATCATTGGAATGTAGATGTGGTGATAAAACTGCTAGATCAAGTCGCAAGAGGCAGGTATTTGGACAGAGCAAAAAAAAGTGATATGAGGTGGCACAAATGTTTCAGACTGGTAGTGGTAAAAGTTAACATCAGAGATTCATTTACTAGAGAAGAACTTGTACATATTTAAAGCCAATTCAGATTTAGGTATTGTTCATTTCTACGTTGTATAGACCAAATAAAATGTACTGTGTGTGTGTGTGTGTGTGTGTGTGTGTGTGTGTGTGTCAGTCACTAAACATTACACTGCGTTACACATATACTCACTCTAAAAGTCACCATGTGGTGCATGGTGAGCGGTACCTCTTACCATTGCTAGTCATTCCCTTTTCTGTTCCACCTTTAAAGGGAGCGAGGTAAAAACAACTGTCTTATCAGACTGTTCCAATGCTGTTGCATAGGTACAGACAGGAAAATATTGTTAAATTTTATGACCAATTTCAATGTTATTTTTTGCTAATTTTGATGTTTTCTGCCAGTTTTGGTATTACGAGGGTTGAATGAAAAGTAATGCCTCTACCTTTGTTAATTGGGTTTGGATAGGAATATTTTAATAAATCAAATGCAAAAATAATCCTTAGAATGTGATGGTTAATTACCAATATTCACTTTTCCACATAATCACAAGCCAAGTGGATACATTTCTGCCAATAATGAAAAAGTTTTCTGAAGCTGTCACGGAAGAAGTTGACACTCTTGTTTCTGCAACCACAGTGTCTCAGTTCTCTCAACGTCTTCATCAGAAGCATAATGATGTCCCTGCAGATCATCTTTTATTATCGGGAACAGCTGGAAGTCAGACGGTGCTAAATCTGGACTGTATGGAGGATGCCATACAGTGGTGAGATTCAGTATCTGAAGTTCTGCTGTGCTAGCATGTGAAGTGCGTGATTTGTTAGCTGTTGTTTTCAGAGTTCGCAGCATTGTAATCTAACACTCTGAATTTTTTGTTGTTCCACGGTCAAGGAAATCAACATGGATAACACCATCTGCATCCCAGAACACTGTGTCCATGATTTTTCCAGCTGAGAGCTGTGTCTTGAATTTCTTTTTCTGGGGCGAGTCCTTGTGTCAATATTCCATAGACTGACATTTCATCTCTGGGTCATAATGGTGTCACCTTCATTCTCGTAACACGAAAGGAGTTCCTGGCAAATTTAAAGTCAGTGCGCTTTCGTTTCAGGAGTCGGCATCCGGGGTACCCTATATCTCTAATGTCAATCAGTTGTAGAATTTTGGAACATGTATTATGTTCGAGTATAATGACTTTTCTGGAGACTAGAAATCTACTCTGTAGGAATCAGCATGGGTTTCGAGAAAGATGGTCGTGTGAAACCCAGCTCGCGCTATTTGGCCACGAGACTCAGAGGGCCATAGACACGGGTTCAGAGGTAGATGCCATGCTTCTTGACTTCCGCAAGGTGTTTGATACAGTTCCCCACAGTCGTTTAATGAACAAAGTAAGAGCATATGGACTATCAGACCAATTGTGTGATTGGATTGAAGAGTTCCTAGATAACAGAACGCAGCATGTCATTCTCAATGGAGAGAAGTCTTCCGAAGTAAGAGTGATTTCAGGTGTGCCGCAGGGGAGTGTCATAGGACCGTTGCTATTCACAATATACATAAATGACCTTGTGGATGACATCTGAAGTTCACTGAGGCTTTTTGCAGATGATGCTGTAGTGTATCGAGATATTGTAACAATGGAAAATTGTACTGAAATGCAGGAGGATCTGCAGCGAATCGACGCATGGTGCAGGGAATGGCAATTCAATCTCAATGTAGACAAGTGTGATGTGCTGCAAATACATAGAATTATAGATCCCTTATCATTTAGCTACAAAATAGCAGGTCAGCAACTGGAAGCAGTTAATTCCATAAATTATCTGGGAGTACACATTAGGAGTGATTTAAAATGGAATGATCATATAACGTTGATCGTTGGTAAAGCAGATGCCAGACTGTGATTCAGTGGAAGAATCCTAAGGAAATGCAATCCAAAAACAAAGGAAGTAGGTTACAGTACGCTTGTTCGACCACGGCTTGAATACTGCTCAGCAGTGTGGCATCCGTACCAGATAGGGTTGATAGAAGAGATAGAGAAGATCCAATGGAGAGCAGTGCGCTTTGTTACAGGATCATTTAGTAATCACGAAAGCGTTACGGAGATGATAGATAAACTCCAGTGGAAGACTCTGCAGGAGAGACGCTCAGTAGCTCGGTACGGGCTTTTGTTGAAGTTTCGAGAACATACCTTCACCGAAGAGTCAAGCAGTATATTCCTCCCTCCTACATATATCTCGTGAAGAGACCATGAGGATAAAATCAGAGAGATTAGAGCCCACACAGAAGCATACCGACAATCCTTCTTTCCACGAACAATACGAGACTGGAATGGAAGGGAGAACCGATAGAGGTACTCAAGGTACCCTCCGCCACACACAGTCAGGTGGCTTGCGGAGTATGGATGTGGATGTAGATGCACAGATCTTCAGATAGCCAAGCAAAGCAATAATGTGACCCACACGTTCTTGTGAAATGCCAATTGTGCTTGCAATTTCTCTTTGAGTGATATGACGATTGTCCTGAATTGATCTGTCAACATTTTTCTTGTGAAACTTGGTGGTTGCTGTCACAGGACGTCCAACTCTTTGTCATGCAGGTCAGATGTTCCCGCCTCAACATCTTTAAATTGACTTACATCAACACAATCACCATAAGCTGCTTTCATTCTCTGACGTATCTCCTTTTGGGTGACACCTTCTGCTGTGAAGAATTCAGTAACTGCACATTGCTTAAATCACACTGGCCGACCGTTTGTGCGGGGTTCCATACTTTACTCTGTAACAATACAACCATTCAATGCTAAGGCTTCCCACCAACTGGAGCTGTTCAGAAGAGGCTGCGGAACAAGTGAGTACCTGCCGCTTACTGATGCTGCCAACTGTTGAAGAGTTACGAAGGTGGAGGCATTACTTTTCAGTAAACCTTCGTAGTTTCTGAAAACTTATTTTTGAAGTACCATATGTTCCTTGTGTTTTTCTTAGTTCATTGTTTTTCAGTCTTTTGTTCAGATGAAGATACACCCATCAACTACATTATACTTATTGACATCAAAGATCACATTTTCTACAGTATTAAAAAGAAGAAATAATGAATATTAAACCCATTAAATGCAGTCAGTTACAGGAAATTATTACTTTGCAACCATACAATGCCAAAAATTTTTTGAAAGCAAGCATTGTCATAATTTAAAAGTCTACTGCTGAGATGTTATGCCGTTCATCTGTCAACACTTAACAATAGTCTGAAACCAGCCACTAAGGGTCTCAAATTGAACACGGAAGACATACTGCCTTCAGCACAACACCAGACATTTGATAATGTTAACATATTGTACTGGTATGGAAACTTACTTTTCCACCAAATTATGGGAGGTTTAACAGTAAGGGAAAGGCAGTCACATACCTGTAGCAGAATCCATTCATCGAGCACAGAAATACATATCAGAAAACAGCATTCACACTAGCTCTTTTTTATAGCAAAACTATAAACTTTAATGCACACAACCACACACTCCCGTGGCCTCTCAAGATATTATCTTTGTGTCTCATAATGTTCGCCCTGCAGGACAACATAGTGGATTTTATTACTGAAAATGTCTTCAAACCACTCACATATCTTAGATCCTATTCTGTATGCTCAGACATTTGTTAAAAGTCTGCAGTGGGGTACTGTGTCAAACACTTTCCGGAAGTCTAGGAATGTGGAATCTGCCTGTTGTTCATCATCAGTGGTTCCCAAGATATCGTGAGAAAAGGTCAAACTGAGTTTCACACAAGTGGTGCTTTCTAAATCTGTGTTGATTTGTGCATAGAAATTTGTCCCTCTTGAGCAAATTGTATTATATTCAGACTTGGAATATGCTTAAGAACTCTGCATCAAATAGACATGTAAGGATATTGCTCAGTAATTTTGAGAGTCAATTCTTTTACCCTATATAGAGATGTCCTCACCATATAGATGCTAAGTTAGATACACATTGATGGGATGTGCAAAAGGAAGGTACAGTGGAGCCGAAGGTGAGTATTCCTGGAAGGCCAAGTGAGAGGGAAAGGATTGCTGTTAGAGGGAGATTGGAAACCCTCACTTCAGGCATGAAGGAAGCTACACTTTGCAAAGTTTAATCCAACAGAACATGTGATTCCTTTCTACCAGTGAGATCGAACTACTAATGTGTTGAACACTAATAAATGCTAACGTTTAAGTATTTGAAATGTTAAATTTTTTTACCAAACAAATTTTGGTCATTGGTATTTTCAAGTTAGGGAAACAAAACTGAAGTAACTGATTAAATTCACACATTTTTATACTCTTTTTCTACCACAAAAGAAACCATCTTTCACATTCTCTGATAACTAATTATTCAGAATTATTCTCACATAGAAGATGGAGTCATTCCCGTATCTTCATCACTCCCACCCTCCATCATTTCTCCTTCAGGAAACTGCAGTTGTGTGGCTACAAACTGGTCCTGCTGCTCTTAAATCTGATTTTGTAAGTGGCCCAGCTTCATATTGGATCACTTCTATTGCCTTACACTGGAGAATTTTTCCCTGCAGTTTGAGAATTAAGTAATGTCCCATTTTTGTGCATGTTTGTCATTGCATGAACATTAGTACAGATTTAACTCTTGTGATCTCGTGATTGTCATTTATATGCTAGAAGTGATCATGTTATTGAGAATGTGCAATTCTTGTTTATCCTTTCTTCCTGAAGGTTTTGAAAGTTAGGGTGAAAGAAAAGATAGTAGAAAATTAAGGTTGATTCTGTTTGTATGAATCTAAAATAGTATCATAGATAGTGTATGCTGAGTATATCAGGGTATGCTGAGTAAAATGAGGTCAAGTAATGTAAGAATTATGTACAATACATATAATTACGTTAAATTGTTTGTACTATTGATACACAAAAATATCAAAAACTATAATAACCTTCAGAACTTTTGATCCTATCATCTGTGACCTAATCTCTGGTGACCTATTTCATATTTTCCTCCCTTTGTTCTCACAACAAGCAGATCTCTCTCATCCTTGGGTATGACTGACCCACTCCTCCTCTCTAACTTTCCTCAAACAGATTCGTCTTCCTCCCCTTTTTTTCACTAGTGTATGCCTATTAATAGTGCTTAGGGCTGGTATTTGCCTTAGTGAGACAAAATTGTCTCGTTCTAATTTTATTAGCTTTGTCATGCAAATGTGTTTTGATACAATTAACGATGAAAAATTCTCCTTCTGTGCACAGGAATGGAACTAGGGATAAAGACTCACATCCCGAGGAAACTTTGGAGTAGGATGTAGAATGCAATAACATTATGTTTTAAGTTTTTGCAGCTCAAATTGCATTCCAGTTTTAAGCACATAGAATCAGTGGAGAATATTTCCCAGTTAATAATTTGGAAGTACCCACGAGACAAAGAAGATATTTCAAGGGTGAAGGAAAACGGAGAAAATAAAGTGAGAGGGAAATATAGTGGCATTTATTATGAGGTATAGTAGAAGCTGGGTGTGTGTAGTTCCACTGAGCGAGGTGGCGCAGTGGTTAGCACACTGGACTCGCATTAGGGAGGACGACGGTTCAATCCTGTCTCCGGCCATCCTGATTTAGGTTTTCCGTGATTTCCCTAAAATCGCTTCAGGCAAATGCCGGGATGGTTCCTTTGAAAGGGCACGGCCGATTTCCTTCCCCATCCTTCGCTCACCCGAGCTTGCGCTCTGTCTCTAATGACCTCGTTGTCGACGGGACGTTAAACACTAATCTCCTCCTCCTCCTCCTCCTCCTGTGTAATTCCAGGTTTCTCGTCCTTCCTGTAAGAGCCTGATAAACTATTGCAAATTATCTAACTTTGTGTGTCACTGGCCTTCCTGCACTCTCACATATTTGTGGATGTTGTATTTATCCACGCATTGTCCCTGATGAGAGTTATTGAGAATTTATCTCTTTTCTTAGGCTTAAAAGCTTACATGCTCTTATCTAAATGTTCTTCATGTTAAACTGCAGGGTGTCACAATGCATTGAAACTTGAGGTGATGTGATACGGTAATGAATACCTCCAAGAGGATTTTGAGTGAATTCATTGCTTAGGTCAGCCAGCCTGGTTTCATTTTTTTTTTTCTAATTTCCTGAGATCAGACAAGAAAATAGTTGATGATCCTCCTTGCGAAAGACTGTGACCAGTTTCCTCCTTGTCCTTTGTTTTGAGGAAACATATTACTTCATATAGCAAGTATTAGTCATAAACAAAAGTAAAGTTGGATGTTCCCAATTCTCTCAACATATACTATCTGCCAGACAAAGTAAGCAGCGCTCTTTAATACTGACTACAATAAAGTACCACTACTGGACACCATTGAGGATATCCAGAACGTCTTGGACAAAATTTTCACTTGGTATAATGGGTGACAGTTCAAATCAGATGTGTCCAATTTATATGTATGATGCACATAAACAACGTAAAAGCAGTCTTCAATATTCTCTTGCAAGGTCTTAGTGACTCCTTGATATATTTTCCACATCTGCTGATAACTTTGTAAAATAATGTGTAATAGAAGCAGCAAATAAAATCATTTGTAAGTCAAATAAAATCAAAATAAAAATTTATCCAGGAAATTCTCAAAGGAAAAAGTAATGCATCTCTGAAAAGAGAGCTTATAATTAAGTTTTCTAATCAAGTCTGGGGTTTTTAGGAAGCTGATGTAAGAGTTTGAAGGAATTTGGTAGTGTTAGTTTCATTATCTGCCTTTTTATTCATGCTAAAGGGTAGCAAATATTGGACAATTATACTGCAATCATGAAAAGGAAGCGACTTTCTCATGAATTACGTATAAATTAGGGGAATTAGCATTTCAGGCATACTGAAAAACAGTATTGTTGCCTTCCATTTTATACTTTCCGTAAGTACCATAAGGATAAGAGCAGAAGACATACTATGTCACTCCACTTTTATATCACACATTTTAGATCAAGAAAGCAAATAACTAATAATATTACAAAGCACTTGTTGCCATGATCTGTATTGCAGCTTGGATATTAATACACAGAATTTAATGTAACTGGATCTAAGAAATCACACAACCAACAGAAGTACTTTAGTGAGATCCTGAGACCTTCAGAGAATGTGTAATCTTTGTTTATGGTCCTTCTTCCACAGTAAGGAAAAGAAATAAAAAGGTTATACAAAGAAATAGTTCCACAAAATCCATACACTTACTCCCATATCACCGCAATGTTTTCACTATTCATTAACTATAAAAAAAGGATGTACTGTCATCCTGGCATTTTGAAGACTACTTCCTTCCCAGATGTTCTGAATATTAATTTAAATGTCCGAAATCAAGTTGACCTTCCATCAGAATCACATTATGACCATTTGTTACGTGCAACATTCACAGCTGTGCTTACAGTGCATACTACTTTGTCCTTTTGGCTTTTTCCCCTTGCCGCCTAACAAATTTTCTCTTGCAATTGAGTGTTTCATTAATTGCATTTAAGTTAGCCATGTATATGAAAATAGCTATATTATCAGAATCTGTACACCATCCAGCAGTTTCTGTTCATAAACATGGTTGCTTCTCTGCGTCAGACCTTCTCATATCTCTTCTAGTGGAGCTCTCTCTCTCCTGATGAAAACTACATGCATACCTACTTTTTCATCATGAACATACCTTAAAAATCCGTATTTGGTTTTGTATTCCAGTAGTCCTTTTGCCTTCCCCATTAGATCCCACATCTGCTGATACATGTCTGTGATATAAGGGCATGCTGGGAAGTAATACCTCCGAATTTTTTATGTGGAACCTTTTAAAGCATTTTAAATAAAACAAAGGTTAGTAATATTCTGCATCTGTATTCTTCATGTCTACATATTTATTTCTCGACATAGTTACCCTGGCAACAAACACATTAGTCCCAACGTTAGACTGATTTGATGATACTATCAATCTAGAATGTTTGACTTTGTTGAAAGAGCAACCACCTCATCTCTGCTTGTACCACTTAATCGCCATCCAAGTGAAGTCCTCAAAAGTGTTCTTTAAGTTTTGGAAATAAATGACAATTAAATGGGGCAAGTTGATACTAAATGGAGGATGATTGATGACTCGGTCCAAATTGTTGGATTGTTGCAGAAGTCACAGTGCTCGTGTGTGGTTTGGCGCTGTCATGTTGAAGGAGAGGGTGTTCCATGTGTGGATGAACTCTGTGAATTTTAATCTTGATTACAGCACACTGTTTCTCACACACTGACATAGTTACATTACACACAACCATGTTACATGCTACAATTCAGAGGCATGTAGCGGCAGAGGGCTGCAAATGTGTAGACACTGAGAATAAAGACGTAGAATGTTAGTAATGTTTGTTTAATTTAAAAAGCTTTAAGAGATATACACAAAAAACCTTTGAGGCATTGCTTTTAGCACACCCTCGTACATCACCATTATCGGCCACAGAGAATTAATTATTAAATATAAAGCTTGTCATTTGTTTTGTCATGTAAAATCCATTACTCGCTGTTTTCTTTCTTTGTTTTAAAATTCGTTTGGCGTCATGGTAACAAATTATAAATGGACTCGATGTAATGTGAATCTGTTTATAAAAAGTGTTTGTGTTATTCTTGTATATTCTTGTGTGTACACGAAGATGAAAGAAAAATTTGGATTTCCAAGGTCTTCATATTAAAATCTTTTGCTCTGTGCTACCACTTAATTGCGTGCGGGTATTCGTTAGTCAGCTTGGAATAGTCAAAATTTTTTTTCATTAAGTAAATATTGTACAAAGGAGATTGTTATGTTTCAAGCAAACCAGATGTGCAGAGAGAAAAATGAAACTGAATAAATCCTCTTTTGTTTTCCAGGGCCTTGAACACGCATTAACTGATCCAAACAAGCAATATCGTGACAAAGTAAATGCCCTGTTATCAGCGTGGGAACATGTCTGTGCACTGCTACAAAATTCCACTGCAGAAGTCAAAAATAGTATGATCCAATGGATAGTCAGGTCTGTTTCCAACATATTCATTGAGGCGTAGCAGATTGTATTGTTAACTGCTCTGTTTTATGGCATTATTTGTTATTTGTGTACTATGTTGCTGGTGGAAGATAATCTTTGCAGGTAATTTTTGACAACTGCCTTGCAGTGTGCGATAAATAAGCATCCTTAAAAATGTAGGGGCAGAGATGAAGAGTCAGATCCCAGACAAAAGTTGTGAAAAGGCAGGCTAGTTATGAGATATTATACCAGCCGTCAGTGTTATATTCATACTTTCTCTTTCGTTAATGCCATTATTTCAATCTTTTATATTTGGTTTTTACTTTCTATGTGTTTAATACTTTAATTTTGTTAATATTTTTCACTTATTTGTGGCCCTTTATCATGCACTTCCCTGTGTCTCATGAAATTGCATTGTATGTAAGAGCTAAATGTATGATTTGTTTAATTATCTCATTAATTTGGGCAATTTGCACTTTATTCCAGTTAGAAAAAGTAGATATATCCTGTCCAAGATTGATGAATATGAATAAAGCATATTCAATCTCATTTAATTGCGTGGTGTTTATGTTGAATTATCTTTATGCTGATTAAGTAACTCCTTCCTACCATCTTTAATAGAGTTAATTTTTCTAATAACAGTAAGTTTTATAATTTATTTTTTGAATAATTGGTTCTATTCATGCGCAGTAATCATTCATTAGTCATAAAAATAGGTAGTGCACATTTCGTGGTGCCATTTTGTACAGGTTTGCAAACACTTTCTTTAGTTAACTAAACTTTAGGTGTGGGTGCAGTTTATTTTGTGATATTGATTCCAGAGGTCTGAAAGTGTTTTTCTCCATCCAGCATTTATTAAACATATGTCATTTATTTTGGTGGACAATAGAATTCTTTATATTTTTATGTGAATTTAATTCTTTCATTGTTCTGTGGTATTTACAGAATGCTAATTCCACTGTCAAGAGTTGTTTACAGAACAATTGTCATACTTCGATTAAGCATTTTTCACAGGAGTGAAACTCCCATTTATGTAGGCCAGTAGCTATTGCTCCCCCTTATTTGTTCCATGTAATTACATTAATTTTATTGGATTGTTCTTTAATATGATAGCTGTTTGAAAAATTCATAGATAACCTAATGGTGCTAGTAATACGTTTAATACTGTATGCACCTTAGCAAAAGGCAGTGGTTTCCCTACTGGTTGCTCCTTCCTCTAAATAGATTATTATTATTATTATTATTATTACTGTTATTATCAGTAGTAGTGGTAGTAGTATTTGTTCTGCCCAGAAGACTAGTTCATTATGGCAAGTTGAGCAGTCTCCAGTCCTCCTGGTTTTCCTCGACCCTTTTTGTGTCATCAGTTAACTGCTACCTGTTTCTTCCTCTTGTTTCTTATCCCAGCGACCGTAACTTCTAGTTTCTTCGCACATAGTATCCTAACTATTTGTCCCCAGTATTTCTTTTCTCATTCATCCTGTGTAACAAAACTTCATTCCCTATTATACATGTCCATTACACTCTTCCTGTTCTTCTCCAGATACACATCTCATAATCCTCTTCGTATGTATACACCGCAATGTCCTTGTTATGGAGCAATACAGGGTAATGCTCCATACAAAACTCTTCTGTAATGTATTCCTTGTCTGTTTATTTAATAGTTCGTAGAAAATACTACTACTGTAAAACATTTCTTCCACAATAGCCACCCTTGTTTTCATGTCTTGATTTCGTGCCATCTTACTAGTTATTTTACATACTAGATACCTGACTCTTATCAACTTCTTCAGTTAACTGATCTCAAATTTTCATTTTTATTTTCTTTGAGTGCCTAATAAAAATAGTTGGCTTAGCCTTTTGAACATTTTATTGTCATTCTATCTTCCTTGTAGCTGCTGTTCATTTCTTTTAACATATTGTTTATTGACTTTTCATTTGCATGTAGTAATAAAATGTTGTCAGCAAATCTTATACATTTCTCTATCTATTGTCACAACACTCTTTTTTAACTGAATTATCTAAATAGATATTAAATCTTTCTAATGTCTCATTTCCTACCTTTACTTTTACTTGTGATGTTGTGCTTATTAGTCGCCTTTTTTCCAATTAACTCCAATCTGCTCCAGGATAGCCAAAAGTTTAGCCCATCAAACTTTGTCAAAGACTTTTCCTACAAGTCAGCAAAAATGACACGAACTTTTTTCGAGGTATCACTTTCAAAATATTTGTAACAGTCCAGTTCCACCTCTTGTACCTTTCACCCTACTGAAGCTGAACTGTTCTTCATCCCATTCCCTCTCAACTTTTGATTGCAATCGTCTATCCATTATTTGTAGTAGCATTTTTGCCGAATGTGATCTCAGGCTTGTTGTTGTTGTTGTGGTCTTCAGTCCTGAGACTGGTTTGATGCAGCTCTCCATGCTACTCTATCCTGTGCAAGCTTCTTCTTCTCCCAGTACCTACTGCAACCTACATCCTTCTGAATCTGCTTAGTGTATTGATCTCTTGGTCTCCCTCTACGATTTTTACCCTCCACGCTGCCCTCCAATGCTAAATTTGTGATCCCTTGATGCCTCAAAACATGTCCTACCAACCGATCCCTTCTTCTAGTCAAGTTGTGCCACAAACTTCTCTTCTCCCCAATCCTATTCAATACCTCCTCATTAGTTACGTGATCTACCCACCTTATCTTCAGCATTCTTCTGTAGCACCACATTTCGAAAGCTTCTATTCTATTCTTGTCCAAACTGGTTATCGTCCATGTTTCACTTCCATACATGGCTACACTCCATACAAATACTTTCAGAAACGACTTCCTGACACTTAAATCTATACTCGATGTTAACAAATTTCTCTTCTTCAGAAACACTTTCCTTGCCATTGCCAGTCTACATTTTATATTCTCTCTACTTCGACCATCATCAGTTATTTTACTCCCTAAATAGCAAAACTCATCTACTACTGTAAGTGTCTCATTTCCTAATCTAATCCCCTCAGCATCACCCAATTTAATTTGACTACATTCCATTATCCTCGTTTTGCTTTTGTTGATGTTCATCTTATATCCTCCTTTCAAGACACTGTCCATTCCGTTCAACTGCTCTTCCAAGTCCTTTGCTGTCTCTGACAGAATTACAATGTCATCGGCAAACCTCAAAGTTTTTACTACTTCTCCATGAATTTTAATACCTACTCCGAATTTTTCTTTTGTTTCCTTTACTGCTTGCTCAATATACAGATTGAATAACATCGGGGAGAGGCTACAACCCTGTCTCACTCCTTTCCCAACCACTGCTTCCCTTTCATGCCCCTCGACTCTTATAACTGCCATCTGGTTTCTGTACAAATTGTAAATAGCCTTTCGCTCCCTGTATTTTACCCCTGCCACCTTCAGAATTTGAAAGAGAGTATTCCAGTTAACGTTGTCAAAAGCTTTCTCTAAGTCTACAAATGCTAGAAACGTAGGTTTGCCTTTTCTTAATCTTTCTTCTAAGATAAGTCGCAAGGTTAGTATTGCCTCACGTGTTCCAACATTTCTACGGAATCCAAACTGATCTTCCCCGAGGTCTGCTTCTACCAGTTTTTCCATTCGTCTGTAAAGAATTCGCGTTAGTATTTTGCAGCTGTGACTTATTAAACTGATAGTTCGGTAATTTTCACACCTGTCAACACCTGCTTTCTTTGGGATTGGAATTATTATATTCTTCTTGAAGTCTTGAGGGTATTTTGCCTGTCTCATACATCTTGCTCACCAGATGGTAGAGTTTTGTCATGACTGGCTCTCCCAAGGCCATCAGTAGTTCTAATGGAATGTTGTCTACTCCCGGGGCCTTGTTTCGACTCAGGTCTTTCAGTGCTCTGTCAAACTCTTCACGCAGTATCTTATCTCCCATTTAATCTTCATCTACATCCTCTTCCATTTCCATAATATTGTCCTCAAGTACATCGCCCTTGTATAAACCCTCTATATACTCCTTCCACCTTTCTGCCTTCCCTTATTTGCTTAGAACTGGGTTGCCATCTGAGCTCTTGATATTCATACAAGTGGTTTTCTTCTCTCCAAAGGTCTCTTTAATTTTCCTGTAGGCAGTATCTATCTTACCCCTAGTGAGACAAGCCTCTACATCCTTACATTTGTCCACTAGCCATCCCTGCTTAGCCATTTTGCACTTTCTGTCGATCTCATTTTTGAGACGTTTGTATTCCTTTTTGCCTGCTTCATTTACTGCATTTTTATATTTTCTCCTTTCATCACTTAAATTCAATATTTCTTCTGTTACCCAAGGATTTCTATTAGCCCTCGTCTTTTTACCTACTTGATCCTCTGCTGCCTTCACTACTTCATCCCTCAGAGCTACCCATTCTTCTTCTACTGTATTTCTTTCCCCCATTCCTGTCAATTGTTCCCTTATGCTCTCCCTGAAACTCTCTACAACCTCTGGTTCTTTCAGTTTATCCAGGTCCCATCTCCTTAAATTCCCACCTTTTTGCAGTTTCTTCAGTTTCAATCTGCAGTTCATAACCAATAGATTGTGGTCAGAATCCACATCTGCCCCTGGAAATGTCTTACAATTTAAAACCTGGTTCCTAAATCTCTGTCTTACCATTATGTAATCTATCTGATACCTATTAGTATCTCCAGGATTCTTCCAGGTATACAACCTTCTTTTATGATTCTTGAACCAAGTGTTAGCTATGATTAAGTTATGCTCTGCGCAAAATTCTACAAGGCGGCTTCCTCTTTCATTTCTTCCCCCCAATCCATATTCACCTACTATGTTTCCTTCTCTCCCTTTTCCTACTGACGAATTCCAGTCACCCATGACTATTAAATTTTCATCTCCCTTCACTACCTGAATAATTTCTTTTATCTCGTCATACATTTCATCAATTTCTTCATCATCTGCAGAGCTAGTTGGCATATAAACTTGTACTACTTTAGTAGGCATGGGCTTTGTGTCTATCTTGGCCACAATAATGCGTTCACTATGCTGTTTGTAGTAGCTAACCCGCACTCCTATTTTTTTATTCATTATTAAACCTACTCCTGCATTACCCCTATCTGATTTTGTATTTATAACCCTGTAATCACCTGACCAAAAGTCTTGTTCCTCCTGCCACCGAACTTCACTAATTCCCACTATATCTAACTTTAACCTATCCATTTCCCTTTTTAAATTTTCTAACCTACCTGCCCGATTAAGGGGTCTGACATTCCACGCTCCGATCCGTAGAATGCCAGTTTTCTTTCTCCTGATAACGACGTCCTCTTGAGTAGTCCCCGCCCGGAGATCTGAATGGGGGACTATTTTACCTCCGGAATATTTTACCCAAGAGGACGCCATCATCATTTAATCATACAGTAAAGCTGCATGTCCTCGGGAAAAATTACGGCTGTAGTTTCCCCTTGCTTTCAGCCGTTCGCAGTACCAGCACAGCAAGGCCGTTTTGGTTAATGTTACAAGGTCAGATCAGTCAATCATCCAGACTGTTGCCCCTGCAACTACTGAAAAGGCTGCTGCCCCTCTTCAGGAACCACATGTTTGTCTGGCCTCTCAACAGATACCCCTCTGTTGTGGTTGCACCTACGGTACGGCCATCTGTATCGCTGAGGCACGCAAGCCTCCCCACCAACGGCAAGGTCCATGGTTCATGGGGGAAGATCTCAGGCTTATTGTCCTATATTCTGTATATTTCATGCCATTAATTTTCATTAGTACTTGCTGCATTATCGTATTTGTGTAGTCATCTGCCCACTACTCATCTCTGTGATAAATGTTACTGCACAGTTACAGTATTTTTACCTTCCCTTGGCTTGAGCCTTTGATTCCATCTGCACAAGTTGCTTCTCCACAGTTCCTTTTCATTGGTGCCGGCTCAACTTCTTTGTAATGATTTGAAATCATTTGTCTTCTTTGAACAGTTCTTTGTCATCCTGTATTTACTAAGCATCTGGAGGACTTTTTGCAGCATAAAATTCTTCTAAGTACCTGTCCCAGTCATTCATTATTTCATTAACATTCTCATCTTTTATCATCCACATAGTATTCCCCTTTTGCTTTCTGAAGTTCAAGTTATTTATGTCACAGTATGTCACATCATTCCTCCCTTGCTTTGTAGTTTTTAAATTTCTTCACAGTTCTGTTGTAGCCATTCTGCTCTAATTTTATCAGCTTCAAATTTGGTTAAGAACTCGTGTGTTGCAGAAGGTGTTTTAATATTTCTTTTTATTCCCCCCCCCCCCCCCCCCCCCGCCCACTCATATTATTCATCATTTCACAGTTACCTATGGTTTCTTAATGTAACTCTTCTCCTGAAGACCATTTATTTCGTGTGCTGCTTCGTACATACCCAAGTATAAGATGACCCTGGATAGAAGACTTCCCCCCTCCACCCACATTGATGTATAGGCTCCTGGGGAAAATTTATTTTTAAGCTAATCTGACTAGTCAAAATTACAAACTGTTTTATTGTTACCAAGTATCTCCCTTATCCATTGTAAGCTTACACCATTTATTGTCTACATTTGACAATAAAAGGGGAAATAAAATGAAATGCTTTTCCTTACTTCGTATTTTCACTTCCTTTTTTGCTTGCAATTTCTATGTTATCAATATTTTTAATCAGCAGCAGGACTATCTTGCACATCACTATCTTCATTTGTAAGCCTACTGGAATTTTTTCCTTCATTATGTCACCTTCTGGCCCACTTGAGATTCTGCACCAGACAGTTAGGATCCACTGGCCCAACATGGGTACTGAGAATTTCTTAACTTCTCATCTGTAGTGGTTGAAGAAGCCACTCAGTATGAAGCTGTCACAGGTGATCCTTAAAAGGTCTGTTCACAACAATGCTGATTACTTGAAGTTGAGGTCAACCACCAGGCATTATAACTAGGTCTGTGTTATTTGCTATCAGATCCTTAACCTTCTGGGTGAGGTGTCCTCTGAAAGAATCCAGCACCAACATTTTCCTTCTGTTAAGCAAAGAGCCTGGTGTTCTGTTCCAAACCACCTTCAGTCAATCTTCAGGTCATATGTCGTCCATCCTTTCTTTTTTATTTTTTAATATATATGTAAAAGTAAGCCCTGCAGACAGTTTTTGTTTCGGTATTTTTTTTTTTTCCTGTGAGGAATCTTATAAGGGGCCGAAGGAGCTTTCTTCCATCTGCCAGTGCACCCAGTATTACTGTTATTCTGACCTTTCCATTGCCAGAAATCCTTATATGAATGCTTTTCATGCCTGTCACCTTGACAGTAACATTTGACTGCATATCGAAATAAACAGACATTTGATAGATGTTGCCTCTATGCCCTAGCAGATATTTTGGATTATATGATGCTAAGCTGCAAGTAGTTTTTCATCATATACCATGAGAAGCTGCTGAGGTGGCACAGTTTTGCATCATAATGTAAGCCCTGTTGTCTTCTTCATCCTCACACATCAATCTTATCTCGAAGCTTTCATTGCATTTCTCTTCCATGTACTGAACAACTTGGTGCTCCAAATTGTATAACCTCCCCTGCTATGGTCCCTTGAAAGTTTGGTGTGTGGAACAGGCATTCTTTAATTTATTCTTCATCTTGACGCCATCTACGAACATTCACTTCAGTGACACCAATTTTTTTTTCCTGCTGCACAGTTGTTTGTGACCTGTGCTTCATGAGTCGCCATTAACTTAAAACTAGCATTCTACTGTCTGCATGAACAAGTTGGGAACTGCGAACTTGCAGACCCATGTTTCTCAACTGAGTCATAGCTGTATTTTGCATCCATTGTTAGTTTACATTTCTTACAGCACTGACAATACGAGCATACTGAGTAACAACAATGTTGTGTTCTCGTGGTGCACTACAGCTGAATTAGCAGAAATTGTACAACGTAGGATTAACATTGTAGCAAACCTTGAAAATTAACAATGTGGTAGAGCAGTGGCAGCTTTAGGGGCTCCAAACACGAGTGATGGAAATAGTGACATATTAGGAAAAAAACAGCCAAATATTTTTGACAAGCAAGGATATAAATGTCATTGCTGATCATGAGCTGTGATATTGGGTTCTTGTCTAATCACAGTTTGTGAAGGCTTAGCATTGCTTTTTACAATAGTGTTTACGTTGAGGTGATAAAAGTCGTGGGATACCTCCTAATATTGTGTCAGACCTCTTTTTGCCAAGTTTAGTGCAGCAACTTGATGTGGCATAGACTAAATAAGTGTTGGAAGTCCCCTGGAGAAATATTGAGCCATGATGGCTCTATAGCTGTCCATAATTGCAAAAGTGTTGCCAGTGCAGGATTTCATGCACAGACTAACCTCTCAATTATGTCCCATAAATGTTCGATAGGATTCATGTCAGGCAATCTGGGCAGCCAAATCATTTGCTCAAACCGTCCAGAATGTTCTTCAAACTAGGCGTGAAAAATTCCATCATTGTACAGGAACACGAAATCCATTTATGGCTGAAAATGGTCTCAAAGTAACCGAACGTAATCATTTCCATTCAATGATCAGTTCATTTGGGCTGGAGGACCCAATCCGTACCATGTACACACAGCTCACACCATTATAGAGCCATAAGGTTGCAGAGTGCATTGTTGACAACTTTAGTCGATATCTCTGTGGGGTCTGCACCACACTAGAACCCGACCATCAACCCATATCAACTGAAATTGGGACTCATCTGACCAGGCCATGGTTTTCCAGTCACCTCGTGTTCAACTGATATTGTCACAAGCCCAGGAGAGGCGCTGTAGGTGATGTCATGCTGCCAGCAAAGGCAGTTATGTCAGTTGTCTGCTGCCATAGCCAATTAATGGCAAATTTCACCACACTGCCCTATCAGATACATTCATCATATGTCCCACATTGATTACTGTGCTTATTTCATGCGGTGTTGCTTGTCTGTTAGCTCTGACAACTCCAAGCAAATGTCACTGGCACTCTGCCGTTAAGTGAAGGCTGTTGGCCACTGCATTGTCCATGGTGAGAGGTAATGAGTGAAATTTTGTATTCTCAACACACTCTTGATGCTGTTCCTCTCAGAATATTGAATTCCATAACAATTTTCGAAGTGGACTGTCCCATGTGTCTAGCTTCAACTATCATTCTGTGTTCAGAGTTAATTCCTGTTGTGCTGCGGCCATAATCGTGTTTGAAACCGTTTTAAATGAATAACCTAAGTACAAATGACAGCTCTTGTCAGTGCACTGTCCTTTCATACCTTGTGCAGGTAATGCTACCGCCATCTGTATATGTTCATATTGCTATCTCATGACTTTTGTCACCTCATTGTATGTGTTAATTTGAGACATTAACTTCGTTTGTGTCATCATATTGTCTGCTAATGCTGTATGAATCTTGAAGGTATTTTAAATCCATCTTTGCAGCTACAAGATGATGTGCATTTTGTCACCAAACGTGTTTTGTTTGATTGAAACAAAAAATCATCCATGGTATGTAGTTAAAGATATTTACAATGTGGCCTGCTTTTTAAATCAAAAAGCAGTTCATTACGAAAGATGCTGATTTTACTTATTGTGTTTTATGTCCAATTTTTGTTCATGTCAGGAAACAACAGCTGCTTCCACATTTTTTAGCTATTCCTTCATTTGGTACTGTTGATTCCAGCCTTCCACCACATTGCTTTGTGGTGCTGTGTTTGGGTTGGGTTTTACATCAAGAAATGTTTAGTTCTGTAAAGAATGTGGGATTAGGCCAGTAACAACATGCCAAACAAAGGAATACCTCAAAAATGTGCAAGCAGATGTTTACTGATGTGAGCGAAAATCTGACATAAAATACCATAAGTAAAATCAACATCTTTTGGAGCAAACTGTTGTTCAATTTAGGAAGCAAGTGATATTGTAAATCTTTCATTGCAGATCACTGGTAATGTTTTATTTCAATAAAATAAAACACGTTGGGTGACAAAATATGCGTTTTGTTGCAGTTGCAGAGACTGATTTAAAATACCTTCAATATGAGATGTTAAGGGTCTGTATTATACATACTGCTTGTGTAATATTCTATGAAACAGTTACATGAAAAGATGGTGTCTCCTGTTCAGTGATTAGCCATCACAAGCAAATCAAGCAGCTGGCATCTTGATTTCATGGCTTATGAAGCTAACATATGTCATACTGAAAGGTTTTTGTATTTATACTTGCATATTATGAAACTATGCAGTTCCAATGATACACCACATTAAACATCTCTCAAAAACACATTGTTTTTAGTACAGTTTGTTGTGCTAAACTGACAGGAAGTGCTGCTTTGGTATATAAAACCTATATCTAATTGATTACTCAACGTAAAAACAGTGGCATCAGCATCAGTTGTTTAATCTGGGAATGTGGGATGACTGTATTTTTTGAATGACAAATTTGAGAAAAAACCTCATCATGTAATCGAGTAAATACAGTGCAGTTTTTCAATGAAATCCAATTGTTACTGCTGTCTTATACGTAACTCATTTCTCATAGATTTCTTTTTTTCTTTTCCATTTACTTTCCTCACTTATTCCTTTTTTAAGTCGTTTCACATTAAATTTTTTTTCAGCTCAATAATTATTTTTCCTACTAAAGGACACTGTCTGAATTGATATCGGCTCCTCGTAATGTCTCAGCATTTTTCAAACCAATTGGACCATTGAAAGTATGTGTTGTCCTGTATTGTCCATACAGAGTTTTTCCAGTAATTAAGCAGTTTCTTTTCCTAATCCATAGTTTCCCATAATCTTTCATCATGGCTTTCACATACTACTGCATTCCAGTTACTCAGTACTAATAACCATGCCCACATTATTTATGTGTCTTATTATATCCTCTGTCTTCTCATAGTTTTCATTTACTTCATTAGGCTGTCTGCTGTTTGGCAAGTATGTTAGTATTACCACAAGATTTTTCTTCTTTCCTTTGATTTTCACTGCTATCAACCTTTCATGTACATATCTCACTGATGTCATTTTTTCATTGACGTGTAGGTCTAATGTTTTGCCAACAGCACAAATTCCTTTACATTTTCCTCCTTAGTCAAATACTCTGAATTTGTGACTTATCTATTCTCCATTCTGTTCCCATCATATTTCAGAGATTCCCATTATATCCACTCTCATTTCCTCCTCCACATTCTCCAACTTCTCCACTTGCCAGAGGGTCTTAATATCCCCTGTTCTTCTTCTTAATCATGATTTCTTCCCTATTTTGATGGGTTGTTCCTCAGCATCTCCCACCCAGACATCTGAATGGCAATATATTTTATGTCCAGAATTAATTTTTACTGTGGAGTTAACAGTTTTCCAGCTGGTACATTTACGGGCGGCTGTGGCACCCAAATGCCTTTTAACACCAAACACTTGTGTTCTTTGAACAGATTGAATGTCATAGAAAACTTGGCAAGAAAGAAAAGAGGTATAGGGAGATTGCAAAGAAAATAGTGTGGGTGTAGATTTTGGTAGATGGTTTGAGCTTGAGTGAACGGGAGAGACGGAAAAGATACAACAAGATAAAGAAATGGAGACTTGGATAGAGGTGTGCATACATTTGGACAATTAGGGCTGTGTGCAAATGTGGCAGGGAAGATGTGTTTGTTGCGTAAGTTTGGAGGAGAGTGCATGTCTATGAAGGCGGAGGATATGCTGTGGCAGAGGTAAGGTTCAGTGTTCGCATCAGTTCAGTTTTAGTCACAGAGTTGTGTGACAGGAAAGTTTTTCTACTGCAGGGATCAGAAGAAAGAGAATAGATCTTTGACAGTACAGCAAGATTGAATTTGCGTATAGGGCTGAAGGTGAGACTGTGGAAAGGACATTCTGCAGGATTGAGTTTCTTAGTGCATAGACTGACAGCTGTGTTTTGCATATGTTTATATTCTGGGCTTCTACGATGTTGGGAGGGAGTTTTAGGGGGTCAATACATGTTGAAGAGGCAGCAGTAGGAAGTGGTGATGTGATATGTGGTGTACTCTTCCATTTGCTAGAGAGCAGGTACTTCAGTTTAGGAAATACAGTATAAGACGGAAGACACCAGGTGTAATAGTATAAAACTGGACTTTCCCTATAGATGGTGCTAGCTGCCATCTGCTTACTGTAATGGCTGTCAACTGATGTCGGAACACAGTAACCCAAGTTTCATACATCGGTATCTCTTTCAAACCTGTAAAAATGTTGAGTTTTGTGCCTACTACGAAGTACGATTTGTGGACAGCATTGGTTTTCTGTTATCATGTGAAGAAAACTGCTGAAGAATTGCATCGAATGCTTGACAAAGCTTTTGGTGAACACGTACTTGGGAAAATAGTGTTTCGAGTGGTTCAAAAAATTCAGAAGTGATGATTTTGACATGAGAAATGACAAGCACAGGAAACCACTGAAAAAGTCCAAAGACAACGGATTGCAGGTCTTATTGGATGAAGATGATACTCAAACTCAATAGGAACTCACAGAACAATTAAATGTGACACAGAAAGCCATTTCTTTTCAGTTGAAAGCTATGGGAAAGATGCAGAAAGTGGGAAAATGGGTTCCTCATGAACTGAATGAAAGATAGCAAGCAAATCGAAAGACCACTTGTGAAATGCTGCTCGCCAGATGCAAAAGAAAGTTTTTTCTCCATCGAATAGTGGCAGGTGATGAAAAATGGATATATTTTGAGAACCCTAAACATTGTAAATCATGGGTGAATCCAGACAAACCATAGACATCCACTGCAAAACCAAATCACTTTGGAAAGATGACAGTGCTCTGTGTTTGGTGGGATCAGAAGGGTTTCGTCTATTATGAGCTGCTAAAACCTGGTGAAAATGTGAACACTGATCTCCACCAACAGCAAATGATCGATTTAAATCAAGCATTATGTGAAAAATGATGGGAATACAGAAAAAGGCAACACAAAGTCATATTGCTACATCATAACGCCCTATCACACACAGTTAAACGGATTGGGGAAACGATTGAGGCGTTCAGTTGTGAAGTACTAGGGCATGTGGTTTATTCTCCAGACTTGGCTTCATTCAATTATCACTGGGACACACTGTCACTGAAAAACACTTCAATTCATATGAAAATGGCTCGCCGACTGGTTCACTTCAAAAGAAGAACTACTGTTGGCTTCTTTTATGTATAAATAGCAATGGTGATTATTGTGAATAAAATATTGTTTATCAGTTTCAGACAACAGTCGTGTAATTATTGCAACCAAATTCCAGTTTCATAAGTCTACACCTGGTAAACATAAATAGGTATGTGGAAAACTGAAAGGGATGGGAAATGGAAATTGCACTGTGGGCTGTAGGATAGCTTGTAATGTGAGAATATTTGACAGTATGTTTGTATTGATCCATCCAGTGTATGAAATATCTTACACCACATATATCCTCAACCCCTTGCCACATAGGGCATATCCCTGTGAAAAGCCCAGTTGCAAGACCAGTCCTGTGCATCCGCCCAAAACATAGTGTTTCAGTATCTATGAGGGCATGTCCTACCTCATCAGAGTTGTACCATATGTCAGCTGTGGTGACTTTTGCACATGCTTTTATACGGCCATAACCATCAACCTGCTATCCACCTGAATGAATGGTTACCACCAGATGGTATCAAGATCGAAGTTGACCACAGCATCAAAGCATAACCACTGAGTGCAACATACTCATCTTCATTTGCTGTTTCATAGAATATGCTAATTGGGTCGTTCCTCACTCCTCTTTGCTATGATGCTGTCACCCCTCTTTGCTATGATGCTGCAATTCTTTTGACATCAATCTCTGCTGGGCCTTGTCCCACACCCATCTATATTCATTTGGATTGTTAGGGTAGATGGAAGGGGAAGGGGTTGGGGTGGCAGGACAAGTCACTCAACACCATGACTAGAAGGACTCATTTATTTTGAAGTAGAAGGGAGGCAAAGCAAAAGATGTTGGTGAGAATATAAATAAAAATGGAGAAACAAAAAATAGAAGAAATGTGGGAGAGCAGTAAATAAGTAAATGATAAACTGTACATTTTTAAAAAAAATTCACGCATTTACTGTTCTCTTTTCTTCTTCTTCTTCTTCTTCTTCTTCTTCTTATAATACTACTCTACTTGTACTTCTCTGTCTACACAGTTCTTGTATAATCTCTGAATGGAAGCTGGCACAGTGCTTACATTGCTCCCTCTACTCTTCCCTTTTTCTGGGCACCAAATCTCTTCTTTTCTCAGGGGGCCAGAAAACAGTTCGAATACATACTAGGGCTCTTATTATTTGTTGCAGCTCTGAATGAAAGAAGGGATGGTATAGGCTGATCATCTTGTGATGAGTGCATGTTGCCATGTTTTTTATTTCTTAGAGATGGCTAACTTAATCTCTCATTCACTATATCAATGGTTGATGGTCCCCCCCCCCCCCTATCCCTACCCACAGTAGTTGTAGTTCTTTAGATTAGCTCTTTAACGGGCTACCATGGTCATATCAACACATTCCCACTCAAAAGGAGAAAGGACTGTAGATGGAAATTATATTTTGGGCATTTACATCAAATTCAAATTGTGTATACCATATTCTTTATTTAAAAATTGTTAGCCTAGTCCTCCATAAAACTTCATTTTCTCCAGCAGATCATGAATGAGGCAGAAAGCTAAATCTGTTTCTGACAATGAGCACCTGGTTTCTGAGTTCAGATATCTGGAAATGATATTCCATAAGAATGCCTGTAATGAATAATATGACTAGGGTGATCTGACTATAGCATTCCTTCCTTTCTTGGAAGCTACAGAAAATAAAGCACAGTCCTAGTCAGCCACCATATTGAATCTATTTTCTGACCACACTACTAAATTAGAGATGATGTGCTCAGAAAAAGACATCCTTCGTCCCAGTGCTTCTGGGATTTATAAAATGCTTTGTTCATGGGGTAATAGTTACATTGCTCAATCAAGAAGAAAAAATTTCAGAACAATGTAGAGAATAATGACGCCTCATCAAATAGTGTTATTTTGCCAAATCTGTTGTTGCGGCACACAATCTCATGAGCACACTCATGGTTATGTTCGTTGAAATAGAAATCATATCCCATACATATACATATTGGGATCTGAACATCAAATAAGCCATTAATGTCAAAATTTACGATAACTACTCTGAGACAGCGGCTATACTCTTAGTGGTGTGGTACGTGAAAACAGATGCTTGATGCTGAAAGACCACAGAGAAATGTAACAAGATGAGCATCACTACCAGTGATCCTCCATAATAAACAGAATCTCAGGTAGCATGTGGAAGTTCTGTAGCTTTGTGACAACCCCATGACATAATTCGCCCAATTAAACAAAGTAGCTTATTTCCTACAGATCTGACATGGCAAGAAATCAGTGTAGCATTTATCAAGAATGTCTTCATGAAAAACTGCATTCTCATGCCCCAGCTGGTCATAAGTTACACATAGAGTGCTCCTGCTCTTAGTAACTAAAACAGTTGACAGTAGTTATTAATACGTGTAAAATACTGAAATAGTTTGTCTACTAAACAGTGACAGGCAATGAGTGGAAACTGTTTGCAGGATTAGTTAATAGATTAGCAAAAAGGATTTGAGGGTTGTTTTCCTAATATGTATGAAACAACACAGTCTCCTATCTGACATACATTTCTCACACTAAGTCCCAGGTTACTGCAGTTTGTATCTCGGGACAATCTGTCACATCTACAGCATGTGTGGCAAACTTCTCATTAAACAGAAACAGGTATAATAAATATGGGCAAATTGATTTAGAAATGTACAACATTCTCATAGCTATTGCTGCAAACGATAAAGAGTACTGTAATAAAATTCTATATTGAGCAAAATGGCACACTGCTAAGACACTGGACTCTCATTCAGAAGAATTTTGGTTCAACTAACCCTCCAGCCATGCAAATTCATGTTTTTCGTGGTTTCATTAGCTCGATCAAGGCAAAGGATAGGGTGGTTCCTCTGATACTGATATGGTAGATTCTCATCCCAACTCTAGCTTGTGTTCCGTCTCTAATGACTTCTTTGCCAATGGGACATTAAGCTCTCATCTCCCTTCCACATGTATTAAAATAGTTGTATATACAGATCACATCTCCAGTAATACAGAATCAACTATGGAACATCAAAAACATGTTGAAAATATGATCTGTAAGTTAAGTTCTGGACAATCGTTTGTAGGGACCTGAAAAATTCACATTTGTAATAAATGTGAACATAGGTGAAAATTTCAGCCCAAACTGCAAAAAACATGAAATTGCCTTAAAAATGCTTTTTTGTAGCAAGCTGGCACAGTGGTTAGCACACTGAATTCACATTCAGGTCGACAACAACTCAAACCTGCATCCAGCCATCCAGATTTAGTCTTTCCACAATTTCCCTAAATCGTTACAGGCAAATTCTGGGATGGTTCCTTGGAAAAGGAAAATTTAGAAATTTGTGATAAGTTCTGTGGGACCAAACTGCTGAAGTCATCACCCTAGGCCACACTGGTTAATCTAACTTAAACTGACTTACGCTAAGGACAGAACAAAAACACACACACACACACACACACACACACACACAAGGGAGGACTCGAACCTCTGACAGGGGGAGCCACGTAAACCGTGGCAAGACGCCTTAGACCGCGCGGCTTGGAAAAGACTCTGCTGGTTTCCTTCCCCATCCATGGCACAATCTGAGTCTGTGCTCCGTCTCTAATAACCTCAATGACAATGGGACATTAAATACAGTCTTCCTTCCTCCTTTCTTTTGTAGCAAAGTGTATTTAGATGGAATGTTCTGCTGGTGATCATTTCACAAAGTTTTATTTCATGCACATGAAGATTGACAAAGTAACCAATGTTCAGTTATGCATGCAGTTGGCACTCCCAACCCATGTTCTATGAAAAGAAGTGTTTTAATTTTTTTCCAGCTAGTCATTATTTTTATTCACCTTATGCATAATGCAGTTTGAGAAATAATTTCCATTATCAGGCACTCTTTTTACTGTATTGTAGAATTTTAAGTATGATGCTTTCTTTTTTGGGAGGTGCTGGAATGTTGTGGTGATTTGGTGTAAACCCCTGAAAATATTGTTACTGTTGTGTTGTTTATAGATATTGACAAATGTTAATGTAATTATATTAACAGAATTTTTAATGTCATCTTCTGTAGTGTTATGGGGTTGTTGCATCTGTCTAGTGCTGTAGGCGAGATGGGTTCTCCAGTAGAGCAGGGAGTGTAGAGTTCAGAATGCAAGAACAATTAGTTCTTCATGTATTGGTTGATGACTCCATATGTCGCTATAGTGGTCGCAGTGTTCGCAGTGTGACGTCCATACAGCGGAATGCTGAGGAAATGGCTGGCGGCATTGCATCCTTGCTGACCAAGTAGTGTGTCAGCCCCATAATTAAAGCCAGTGACTGGTTTACATAGCTTGTGGCTAATTATAACCGTCAGAAACATACAGGAGTCCCTGAGTTGAACTCAACAGCTATGGAGGCCACGTGCTGTCAGGTCTTGGCTGCTGGGTGTGGAATGCTGCCTTAGCCAGGAGTATTTGTACTACTACTAGCCAAGTTTGTTGTCCCAGGAAGCAGGCTCTTGCCCCATACTTGGCTGTGGAAATGCTGTATTGTGCTGCACAGTGTAGCAATATGGCACACCTCTGCTAGCAAAAAACAGCATAGCTGGTCTTCTGGTGGCCTGACAACAGCATGCAACAGCATTAGTTTAGCATCCAGCTGTACATTTGAGACTGATGTTGACTTGCTTATAACTCTGCTGGCTGCAAAGGCCCACTTCCAGCTTGGGCTCTCAACACTCTTGGGAAAATTCAGTCCTCTGAATGTTGTCAGCTGTTGCTGGCCCTGTGAACTGGCTGGGAATGACATGTGTTGTGGTGCACTTCATCAAGGAACTATGGCTTTCGAATTTGTTTATTTGATACAGCACATGACAGTGCAACTTACAATAAAGTGGAACTACACCTGGAAGTGATACGAAGTGAGTAGCACAACAATGTGTCCAAATCTCAAGGGCTACACAATAGATGACAGTTAACAGCACAGTGTAGACCGTGGCTCAGAGATGTCAGTGAGTCCTGTTTAACTGTATCCCAGTGTTTCATAATTCTAATTGTTCTGTATGGCTTGGATGTCACTGTTTGTAGCAAGTTGTGACAACAATGACAGAGCCCTACACGGAGTAGGCCTACACCCAATGGGCTCACAGTTTCTGAAAATGCAGACTGGCGGGTGAGGGGACTGTGATATTCCTTGGACAATGTGTCTGTGTTTGTTCTCCCAAGGAATAATTCTGTTATGCATATCTCTGTGACTGTTTTTACCATCATGGAGGGGCATACTGTATCCTGCTCCTTCAGACATTGGTGCTGCTCTAGTGCTGCCATTGGCATGAGTCTTCCTATCTGTCATAGTTTAACAGGATCTCATTTGTTTCGAGATGTACAGACTTCACTAAAGTCGCCAATTTTGCTGGATCTCGGGTATCACAACGTGTATGCAACTGCCATTAATGTCTGCTAAAGGTAAAGATGATACTTATTTTATGAACTAAAAGACCCTGCTGATTATAAGACACATCTTAATTTTCAAGCAGTTTTTTTAATAACATTTTACAATTTTTATTACTAGACTGCAAAGACAGACTAAAAACAAATTCTACTACTTCATCATCATCATCATCATCATTGTTGTCCTCTTCATATATTAGATGGTCTTCACTGCCACTGAGAGCATTGCTTATGCCACACTTCTTGAAAGATTTAACAATAATATCTTCTCTCACTCTAGGCCATGACTGTTGTATCCACTGACACACTTGTTTGATTTTAGGTCATTTTAAAACTCCCTTCAGCATGAATTTACGTTGGGTTTCATCCATCATCCATTTGTTCCATACCTCTCTCATATACGCTTTACCTGGAATAACAGCAAGCTCTGTATTTACCTGGCGCAGTTTCTCTGTCACAGAATTTTTTCAAATGACTGCTAAACTGATCTATCACAAGAAGAGAATTCTTCAACAAAGCACTTTTCCTTCTCTCCCACACTTTGTTAATCCATGATTTCATACCAGCCTTGTCCATCTATCCCTTGTCATGTACATGAACACCACCACCTGACATGGTTAGACACTGGACTCGCATTCGGGAGGACGACGGTTCAATCCCACGTCCGGCCACCCTGATTTAGGTTTCCGGTGATTTCCCTAACTTGCTCCAGGCAAATGCCGGGATGGTTCCTTTCAAAAGGGCATGGCCGACTTCCTTCCCCGTCCTTCCCCAATCCGATAAGACCGATGACCTCGCTGTCTGGTCTCCTTCCCCAAACCAACCAACCAACCACCACCTGACAGTAATTCAGAATGTTTTGTCATTGTTTTGCACTTGAAAATTATCAATGGATTAAGTTTAGTACCATCAGCACAACATGAAAGGACAACAGTCTACTGCATTTTTTCATGCCCACTTGTTTTATAGTTACAGTTTTAGCACCTTTCATGGCAACAGTTCTGTTACTTGGCGCATAAATTGTCAGGGGAATTTTGTCCATATTCGCTATTGGGCTCAGTTGCACAATGGCTTTCTTTTGATGTTGAATAATAAAGCTATGGAATAATATTTTCTCTTCATACTCTTGTGGCATTTTCTGAAATATTTTGGTTTTTGTTCTCCTGATAAGGTCATGACACTTCATAAACCTGTAGCACCAACCAATTCCATCCTTAAAGTGTGTTAAGTTTCACTGTAGCACTATGTTACAAGCATATATTCGAATCATTTTGGTATTAATTACAATGCCATTTTGATGGTGTCCATGAATCCAGTTCAATATGTCGTCATCTAGGTTTGACCATTTTGCATTCAGTCTTCTATTGGAACATTTAGTCTTCCTCTTTCTTTTTTATTTTATTTTTTCTTCTTCCAGTTCTTCTGTACTTGACCACCAGTCGCAATTTTTTTTTTTAATGGAAGGCCGATATGCCACTCAGCTGCTCTGTTTCCATGTTGTTCTACATATGCTATCACTTTCAATTTATAGCCTGCACTATATAAATACCTTTTATTTATTTCCATTACAAAATTAGTTTCTAACAAAAATATTGCACTGCTTTCAATTCAAGTTAACTGGTGCCTTGGACTGCAATGACATAGGCTAGACAATGTTCTGGGTATGTGATGGCAGGGTGGGATGGAGACAGTACAGCAAGCTTGTGAATCCTCGCAACTCACGTTCGTCACATCAGTGCACTGCTGCTGCCAGGTGAATCCAGTGCTGCCAGATAGAGAGAGAGAGGTTTCCGGCAGCATTGAATATATGGCCATTTTTAAGACTGAGGAAAATCCAGGATGGTTTGTAACACTATTATGAAAAGGAAAGCTGCAACTCACCATGTAGCATAGATGCTGAGTCGCAGATAGGCACAACTAAAAGACTGTCATGAATAAAGCTTTCGGCCCATATATCTTTTTGTTGTGCCTACGTGCGACTCAGCATCCCTGCTATATCGTGAGTGGCAGCTTTCCTTCTCATAATATTGTTACATTTTTAAGACTGACAAGAAGTGTAAATCAAACACACATTTTCATATTAATTTAGAGTACAAGATGCACCTGAATTTTGTAGGCAACTTTTCAAAGGGAAAAATGTATCTTACAGTCTGTAAAATACAGTAGTACTTGGAGTTTGACATAATCAGCACCAATCTGCACTTTTGTGAGATATTAGTCCAAGGACAGTGCATTCAGTTTAAGGGCAATACATTCTCCTCTGGAGTCACAGTTAATTCCAGCATGCTTGGTAGCCTGGACTGTGCCTGACACATCCCTGACAGAAACTGTCCCGACAGTAGCAGAGTTGGAGTTAGCTGCCCTCACAGTGTTTGGTGCAAGGCTTCCTATAATTCCATTACTTCTCTGTTTAAGCATCCAGCATGGGCACACTAAAGCAGTGTGTCATAACGCATCTAGTCGTACTAGTACAATATCTAAGTCCAGACGCAATGTATCAGATGCCCTCTTTGAGGTAGCTATTTAGCTCCACAGTAAGTGCTATTCAGTAGTCTTTGTTCCATATGACTTAGCTGGGTTTATGCCACTCACAGGATTCTGATGCCTCTCAATTTGTATGTGTACTAATGTGTCATTACCTGTCTTATACCATCAGCATCAGCTGTCCTGAAGACAATCTTCCGTATCCTCCCATTGCATCTATCCCTCCCTGTTTACTCTTCCTCAAGATTTGTGACTCCAGGTAAAGTCCATGGCCTGTGTTAACTGCCATTGTAGGCGATAGTGAGTGACCTGCAATACCTGATATTCGCCACATACCCCATCATACACCACACCTCAATTTGCTGGGCTTCCTGCTGTATCTCAAGAGGGTCTCATTCATACTCGACCTCCTTTTTCAATGTTCAGGTGTTGAACATCAGTTTTAATGTCCATGTTGACTTCTTCCTGCAGGGTGAACAAGAATCTACTGTCGAGCGATCACACCTACAGCGTGTTTGCCCATCCATAGCTACAGAGGGGGAGGAGCACCCTCAGTGTGGCAATCCTTCCAGCTGTCTTTGGCAGTGGTGTTACCTAAAGAAGGGAAATAACATTCACCCTTCTTCCTTCTCTACACTGACCTATATTTCAATCTTACGTGTGTATGGCGGAGCACATGTAGAATGTGCCCAAGCTGCGAGCTCATCTTGTAACACGACTTTCCCTTCTTACTCTCCAGTCCTCCCCCTTCAGAAATTGGTGTTTGTATCTCTCTCCCTCCTCCCCTCCCCCATCTCTCTCTCTCTCTCTCTCTCTCTCTCTCTCTCTCTCTCTCTCCCCCCTCCCCTCCCCTCCCTCTCCCTCTCCCCCCTCCCCCTCACTCTGACCCACACCCCTCTTCTTCTTCTTCTTCTTCTTCTTCTTCTTCTTCGTCTTTTTCTTTGAGAGCTCATCACCACTGCTCACTGCCCTATATGGTACTTCGATAACACTGCATACCATTGTAAAATATGCTCTTGTTACCCTAGAATGTTCCTGTTTCCCTAGGGTGATTATGTTTGCACTTGGCACCATACTGTTCGTAAGGTTTTCACAAAATTCCGCACTGGTGTTCCATTTTCCTCCACTCTGCCTTTCACTGTCTCAGTTGGTGACAGCATCTTCCAACCCTACACTACCTCTTATGGTGAGAATCCCATACTCTCTTGCACCTTTGAATTGTACACTGGTGCGGTTTAAAGTAACAAGAGTATCCCAGTCATTATGACAACTCAACAGCTCCCCTATTGTTCTGTGCACCTGTTTCATTCTTCCATTTTGTTGTTGTCCTGTTTACGAATTCTTAATGAATGACCAAAGTTGCTTTGTGGATTCTGACATGAAGTGATAACCTCGATCTGTGGTCAGGGTCTCTCTTGTACCAAATTTCAATGACAAATTATTATTCGTTGCTTCTGCCGCCATTGTGACTAGCTGATTGGAAATAGCCACCTTCACCACATAAGTGAAAAAGTGAATGATTGCCATCAATATGTACACTGTGTAGCACTATAGCACTCCACTGATGGCAGAACATTATTCATGGTTTTCGGGTGACCTGATGACGCCTTGCACGAACATTATTACAGCATCCAATTGTAGAACTGCAATTGCATCTAACATGTATGTGATTCAGCTGGTTGTGAAGACACACTTGCAACTTTGACCACAACAGCAGGAACACTCACTCTTACTCACATGTACACAATTCACTTCAGGATTCTGCATGTAGAATTATTTCACATTTTCAGTGTACAATTGTTTAGAATTTACTGCAGTGGAGTGGAGGAAGTCAAGCTGAACAATGTTATACAGGAGACTTTTGGTCAGGTTGGGAAAGTACCTCAAACTGGCCTACAAAAACTACCTAAGCTACAGCAGATGTGCATTGCATGAGATTTTCGTATTCATTCTCTCTCTACTCACAAACTATTAGTTGTAAAAAAAATATGAATATAATCGTTTTTGTGGTAAATTTAATGTAGTTCAATTTTGAACTGGGATATGTTTTCACAGGATGCCATAGTTTTCAAATTATTCAAGAAAATCATGCAAAAGTGACCTTCAGGTGCACACCCTCGCACCCCCAATCCCCTCAGGTCAGGGCTTTTAGTACATTTTTCATAGCATTCTCTCCTACAGCTGTGAGAAATGTGCAACCACACAAATTATTTTCCGTATTAAATCTTTTTTGGTCTTCATTGAATGGGCTATTATGCCACCAGCTTAGTTAACTATTTCATTAACATTATTAAACATGCCTGTGAGGGTAATGAAGGAAAAATGACTTTTGTAAATATTACATAAAAACTAATTTTGTTGACAACTCGATCCATGCCTAACCTTTACAAGCACTGTAGTCTGGAGGCCATACAAGCAAAACCATTTAACTGTTAATTATATGTTTTTAAAATTCACCCAAGTGTTAACTAAAACTTACACAAGCATCAGTTTTATGGTTTGTAAGTGCATGACTAAGCAGTTGGAGTAAACAGCTGAATCAATGAAGACAAAAAGAAGTCAAATGAGAAATAATCCATATAGTTGCACATTTTTCTACAGTGGTAAGAGGGAGTGCCATGAAGAACATCTAAAAATCCTGAGCAGCAGGGGTGTCTTTGAAGGCCCCTTAAAAACTAAATTCAGTTTCCTATGTGAAAGGTCCTATTCTTTTTTTTTCTGTAGGACTAATAGTTAGCACATATGGAGTGAAAGAATATGAAAATTCCACATGACGTACATGCGCGTTAGCTTAGATGGTTTTTGTAGGCCAATTTGAAGTACTTGCTGACTTGATAGACTAAAAGTATCCTGTACAAAATTGTTTGACTCCCTTTCCTCTACTCTACTGTGTTACACTGTAAAAAATATCATTTACACACTGTTGTACGACAAGGTACATCAGTAAAGATAAAATGTGTACGTTACAGTAAGAAAATGAATTTGAAAGTGATACTGTTTGATAATGGATAAAATTAAATTGTAGAAAAGGGCAAACTTAAACCACCTTTACTGTCCTCAGTTATTTCTAGCTGAATTCATACTGTAACACCGAATCTCTGACTAGTGTGCCTTATGTGCCATAGATGCCTTTTTATGTGGAAGTCCAGTATGTTTTAGAAATTTCTCTGACCAAAAGAAATTCACTAGCAAAGCTGTAATTGTAAAGAAGATAAACTTTGTTTGTGATGGAATCACAGTACTGCTGTGAAGTCTTCTGAAGCAGCAGATGTAAAAGAAACTGTTCCCACTTTGTAGATACACCATATGAGCACAAACTGCTATATGGTGCAGTGAATGTATAAATGACTCTGCTCCGTACATGAGACATAGTTACAAAAATTGACAACTTATTGTAAGTGATCATCTGATCCATGTGCAGTGTTCATCACACACAAATTCAGTTTGATTGGCATATGGTGGACAGCAATTACATCTGATTTAAATGAAGTAACAATAGTGAAGTCCTCCTTAAACGCTAGAGACTGTAAATATTGGTGTATTTAATTTGTTAGGTTAAAGACTATGATTTTAAAGGAAGCTTTCTTTTTCTGTTGTCATTACTTGGGAGTAATATTTGTTCTAAAGCTGTGTTTATTTGTAAAAATATTTTGGTGATACTGCAAGCTTATTTAAAATACCGTAAATGAGATACAGTAGTAATTGTGTTGTAAATTTTATGTAAAATTTAACAGATAAATGTGTGACTGGGATTTATGCCCATAAGGTTTTTGTGACAGAAGTTCCAGCTAGTTGGTTTGCCTGATCTAATTTACACAAGGGGTACAGGTACCCAATCTTGGATGTATTCTATTCCAAACGTAAAACTATGGGATTAAATTTCGAATCTTGTGTGAAGTAGAGTAAGCTGAAGCAACAGAAAACATACTGTGTGAACTAACTACATTGGAACAAGCAGAATTCAAAGGTGTGTTTGATAAATTATCAAAAACTACAAAAAGCTTGCTTATCATGAAACACAAAGATCCCAATCAGAAAGGGTTTGAGGCTTCAGCTCAGACATGGTACCCAAGGAACGTGATTTTAAGTAACAGTGAAAAATGTATGCAAATTGAGAAGCTTTTTATGTTTATCAAATGGAACATTAAATACAGTGCCTAGTGGCTGTGATTATTTCAAGAAATGTGTTTTATGTGCATCTGAAAGACAATACATATTTGGAGCACGAATTGTTTTGACTGCCATTCCCAGTGAGCATGAAGTCCTTGCAAAACATTGTTTGAGTTCATTGTGGACATGATTGTACAATGTCGACAGGTGTAATGCTGAGATATGTATATTATTTCCTTTTCAGTAAAAGTTAATACTTATTTTTAATATAAGTTCATGAATGAGAGTAGTGAAACAGAAGTTATCAAGTACAAGCTGTAACATACTTGAGTAACAGGAAAATTTTATGTTCTTTTAAAACTATATCGAATCAGTTTAAAAAGTTAAATATTTATGTGACAGAAATTAGGCACAAATATGAAGGAGAGAGAAATTATGCATTTTCATTTCCCTAGCCATTCTCTGTTCAGTAATAAATAAGAATTTCAATTACTGAATATTACGACATTGAAAAAGAACTTTTAAAATGTAGTACTTCAACTGTTTGACAGGTCACACAACAATTTGGATGATGGAGGTAGAATGATAGCACCATGCAAGAGATTAGATATCTAGCAATAATTGTGCCACAGATTTGAGATGGTGGTGCATATTTGTTCCTATAGCAATTTGAGTGCATGCTGTATGGTGCCCAGTACTACATAATTAATTTTCAGCAATCCTAGAGTGTACTGGAATGAAAGTTTCACTCTGCAGCAGAGTGTGCGCCGATATGAAACTTCCTGGCAGATTAAAACCGTGTGCCGGACCGAGACTCGAACTCGAGTCTCAGTCCGGCGCACAGTTTTAATCTTCCAGGAAGTTACATTGAATGTACTGATGTGCATTGATAATGGGTTTAAGTATTTCATTCTTCTTTGCTCAGATTGCTGTATTTAGCTATGTACATGCAATCCCAAGATTATATGGATATTTGCTGTAAATACACTTTTGCTTAACGACTTTTCTTCATACATGTGCCTTTTGACTAGCAATTGTCTGCTGTTTCTTCTGTACAGATTTCATGCAATTTCCAACTACCTTATAATTTATATGAAAGAAGTACTTTCATTACATTTAATATTGATGCCCATGTTTTCGTGCTGTATTATGTTAATTTTTATTCATGGTTGTCTCAGATGGGCATCACAGATACCTTAGAGAGGAACTGAGGGCAATCCAAGTTTCTTCTGATTTTGACATAGATAATTTGCAAGACTTAATGCATTATACAGTTAATGTTCAGTCTAGTTATGAATGTGAAAAAGATTGGTCATGCTGAAAGCCTGTTCAAATATTTACAACTGTCTATTGAAACAGGCACACCCTGAATGTTGTTCTACGCAAGCAGTGGCCTGGAAGTTCAAGAGCTACAAAAACACATTTGATTGTTAGCTTGAAGAGATGTTCATCGTTACTCACGGGATCTAATGCCCACATGTGCCATATTCTTTCTGAAATGGTGAACAAGCCATGGGCTCATCCTTTACTGCGAAAAGTCATGGAAGAGTCTGAGTGTATCACTGAAGAGGAAGGTGAGCATCCAGAACTGAAATTAACATAAAACATTCATCAGTCACTCAGAATTATGTTATTAGTATGTATGATGACAGCAGGTCATAAACTGAGCTGTTTACCATGGAGCTTGTTACAATGAATCTGTTAAGATATACAGATGATTAACCATTAAGTTTGTATATTATATTCCAAGGCTTCATTTACATTAAGACTTAAAAATCCATGCAGTTGTAAAGGATATTTGTATTGTTGGTTCTTAATATCATCATCATCTATGTAATGGACAAAGCTACTACCTATTATGACACACAATTAAGAAAATTTCAGCTGTTTGAAGCGAAATGTATGTTCTGTTTGTAGGCAGCAAATGCTATTTCTAGTTTCCTCTTTTGTGGTGTATCTTACGTACTTTGCAAAGAAATGAGAATTCTTAATAAATAAAGTTTACAGCCAACTGGTGGTGTAAGTTTAATGTGAAGGCCTTTACCAGATTTCAATACCATTAAGGTTACCTTCTTCAAAAGGTCACACAAAGAAGGTATCCTCAGTAGTATCAAAACCTGCTCAAGGTTTTTACATTTAACTTACGCAATCCGTTGGCTGTAAACCTTGTTTGTCAAAAATTTATTTAGTTGCTGCTATCAGCCATGTTTAAAATCGTGAAAGAAGAGTTAGTAAACATGAGGTGTATTATTTACACGGTATTGTTTAAGATACTTTTGAGTGTGAATATAACAGCTTTCATTCCCAAACACAAGATGAGGCACCTAATGTTGCTTGTGTTGTCATAGTGAACATTACAGCTCAAAGTTATTGCTTTCTTTCTCTTGACTTACTTACATATGTGTATAGTGATGTTGACCCTAATACAGAACACTACAGTTCTACATTAAAACAATAATAATGAAGATATTTAATTAGCAGGTATGTTTCTAAAATGTTCTTCCAGTTGCATTGCATGAAATTAGTAAGAGATCAATTGTGGTAGCTCCTTCCCATAGTCATAGGGAGACAAATATCGCAGAATACTGAGTTGGGGACTTTCGCATGCTGAATCATATGTGCGTAAATTTAAAATGCGATGAAATGCTTTGCATCGTATTGACCACTACTGGAAGTATTGTATAAGCTATCGGATAAACTTATTTTCCCCACTCAGGTATATTGGTGCAGACAGCTATTTTTTCTTCCCATATTAATGTAGCAGAAGTTTTAAAACTTTCATGTGCCCTTCCCTGTTGTGTTGTAGTAGTGCATATCAAATACCAGCAAAATTTTTGATGGAACATTTGGTAACATATGTAGATTATGTATGGCAGTTGGCATTTATAGATGTTTTTCTGATCTTTCAGTTTTCATTATCAGCACAACCAGTGTTTTTGGGTTTTGATAGATTGTACTTTGAAATTGTTGGCTGAAGACATAAATATTTTCCATAAATATGAAACCCTTCAATATTTATGTATCTTACTAGTAGTTCTATATTTCTTGGTCAGTTACATGAACAATTGTGGTAGCTCCTTCCCACAGTCATAGGGAGACAAATGTCGCAGAATACTGAGTCGGGGACTTTCGCATGCTCTTATTACATGATTTTTCTTACTTGTTATTATATGTTGGAAATTAGGGAACAGCATCAACCGAGGTACACTGCTGGCCATTAACATTGTTACGAAGGATACTAAAGAATGAAATTTGAGTAATGGGTGAAATAACGTCATGAGAGATTCTGCAAATGTTTAAATATTTTGAAGTATTTATTGTAACAGCATCAGTTGCAAGTAGTCACACTAGATATCTAGTTCCAGTCACATTTAATGGTCTTTTTCAGATCTAAAAATAAAACATAACATTAATAAATAACTATTTTTGTAGATACCATAGATTGAAAACATTTAAAATTTAATGTTTTTAAAATTGTTCCTGAAAAGCAGATAATGTAGACTGACAGTATATAAAATTTAAAGATCTTTAAAAAGAACAAACAAAATTTTTCGCTATTAATGTTTTGTTTTGGTTTGGTTTATTTTTAGATCTGAAGGTGCTGATTGTTAAATGTGATAGAAACTGGTTGTAAAGTGTGACTATTTCCAACTGATATAATAAATATTTTTTAATGAAATTTCACTTATTGTGCATATATAGTACACTAGGAAGATTACGCAATTAAATTTATAGATAATCTGGGGTAAATAACCCAGCAGATTGTGTCGAACTGAGCTCTGATGGCAGATTTAGGCACATCATTCCTATCTACTTCAGCTCTAATGTAGATGGCGTTATGCCCATCTACTTTGTGCAGTTGTATGGAAATGCTAATCATTCCCATATTACAAGCATGTGGTACATTTCACGCCAAGTTGACTCTTTTTTTTGCTTGCCATTTTCTTGGTGTTGCAGTTTTAATGACGTGCAGTGTATATATTCTGTAGTGTGATCTCTTGGATCTCGTACTGTTTGTGTTGACAAGGATGTGTCTTGGCTACAAGGAAGCAGTATCTCTCGTATTTCTATGTAGTACTGTATGTTGTGTTCAGTCAAAGTACATGAAACTTACTGTACATTTTCGTTTTTGCTACTGTCAGACTAGATATTAAGTTTGCAGTAGAAATTTATTATTTAGAAAAGGAAGTTGTTCAGAATGTTGAAAAGAGCAGCAAGGAGAATTACAGCCTTGTATCACAATTCTCACACACACACACACACACACACACACACACACACACACACACACACACACCTATACCTACACCTACACCTTCTCTCTTGACAGCTAACCATCTCCAATATTTCATTCTCAGGCAATCTGTATTACAGTTTGACACACTGGCATTTTGCAGCCATCTGTTGACAATCTAAATCACTCTTCGCTTCCATCAGAGTATCATCTGCCTGTGAGTTCCCGGAAGAATATACCATTCTCCCTTCATAGGTCTGTATTGTTTGGTCAAAGATCTTTGCCCCCTCCCTGCTCTGTATCAACATCTTTGATCTGAAGAAAGTAAGGAAGATGTGCAGGAAAACAGGAGATAAAGAAGTGTAAGAAGAATGAAAGACAGTGTGAAAAAATGCCAAATATTTTAATGTGTGATGCCTAATGCCTTAGCCTCTACTATTTATGTCAAAGAAAATGCTGATATTCCTACAGTTTTTTTCCTCCCTCCCCCACCCCCCCTCCTCCCCATCTTTTGCATTGTTCAAGCCCTTTTATGATGACTGCACACAATCATTACTACCTCAAAATTGTTAAAAACAGTGAGATAATTTGCTCTAAAAGTTATTACTTGATAATCAGATGAACATTATTTTCAAGAGACACAACAATATGGTTCATGCTCTATTCTTATAGTCAGTAATTATGCTCCATATGAAAATGTGCAGACATGAAATCACCAAATCTCCCCTGGTATAACAAGAGTGCCTATCATTACTGCCAGGAGAGCAGCGTGCTGACCCCGTGCCCCTCCATACTGCATCCAAATGAAACCGTGTGGCAGAGGATGACACAGTCGTGTCAGCATCATGCAGTCCTCTGGGGCTCTTCACAGTGTTTACTTTTACTTATATAATCAATGTAGATTTATGAGATACAGACATTTTCAGGACATAGTTAATTCTCACCTACCTTTTATGTCAACATATGCCTATTGGACCATTAGTGATTTCAGAGAGAATTATAGATAGGCTCCTTTTTTAGAGGAGATCATACTAAGTTATCTTATTTTTAATATTTATGTAACTTGAACATCATAATTGTACAATAATGTAATTTGCACAATCGCTACTTGTCCATTATTAACGTGTGTGTGTGGGGGGGGGGGGGGTGGGCATGTATGTGTGCACTCAAATTTTGAAGGCTTGGGTTCATTTGAGCAACTGCCAGTGGGCTCTTACTTGGAATATGGTGTCTGTTATTTGAGTAGCAAGAAGCAGCCAGAATATGTCGGGACAAATTTTTTGTCGCTCTCAAGCTGCAAGTTCATGTGCATAGCTGTCTTGAGTGTAGCAGGGTTGTCTCCATGTGACCTGTGTACACATTTTTGTTGTTTTTCTATTTTTACTTCGTGTACAGCTCTCACATCAAATGAAAACAAAACGGATTTCTATAACTGGAAGACTAAATAATATGTTGTAGTTTCAGTTTTCTGATTTTATATTATTAGCAGGTCAAGCATTCATTGCCATGCAGAACATAGAAGTTATTTTTGTTTGTTTGCAAAGTTAGTTTGGCTTTTCTTAATGACCTAAAATAAACTTCTCTTTTCCGCTGCAATAGTCAATTTATTTGAAACAAAGTGCTTCTTTCCACACTGTTGCCTAGTTCCAACTATTTGCTCAATTTCAAATGCACATGTTCATTTTCTTCAATGTATGACATTAACAGATCACTTATTATGCCATAATAAGGAATAAAACGTGAGAGAATACTCCAAGAAAGTTGTCATACCGAAACCCACACAGAAAAGCTTAATACCTGGTACTTCAGCATGAAAGGGGGGGGGGGGGGCCACCAAATTCATATTCTTGACAAAAAAGACCTTGTTTCACAAAGCGCCTAGCATCTAACGGATTTTGGTCTATTGATTTTTCATATGATTTTGAAACGCATCCCTGTAGGATTTTGAACATTTTTGAACAAATTCTAAGTCGATTTCTGAATGAATCATAAGTTGATTTTTGAATGCTTGGATAGTGTACATGATGTCTCTGCCAGGGGAATCCCCGTTGCATCTAGCAATAAACTTTCCTGCAGACAAAAGTGGACTGGGCTACACGAGCTAAGCGGAACAAAGCTGAACGGGTGAATGCCAGTTGCTCTTTATATGGTTGACTGGGATTGTGTTGTTATAATTACTAGCAAAATCCATAGGTTGAGACTACCAGAGAGGAAATATACGAGTAACGGGAATAAGAGGTAAGAAATATTATGTATTATCTTCTCGGTGTATCCAAGAAAATGAAATTTTGCAGAAAAGTTTTGGCCAGAAGTATTCTTGTTCTTCCGGTTCCAAATAATCCCATCCAATATTAATTGAGAGGTTTTTTTTTTTTTTTTAAAAAAAAAAAGAGGGGCAGGATGTCAAACCGGCTGACTGGGAGCAGGGCATTTTAATTTCCACTGTCTTGAATATAGTTTGATGGCATCCATTACAAAATATTACACGTTTGAATTCCACAGAGCAAAATACAGTGACATGCAATAGAAAAATGCTGTGTGAAGAGGCGTGGCATTGCACTTTGGCATGCTGAAGACCAACTATCAAGTCTTACATTTCTTCAAACATGTGTGTTTTATGTATTGGACTGTTCAGAAAGATGTGTGCTGCAATATGAACATTTTTTGAAAAGTCGATTTTTTAAATTTTTGGCGTTCTATCTCAAACACTTGGTGCGGGGTACGCAAATATCGTAGATCCGGGGCAAATGTGCAGAGCAGTCTGAGTTGTAGTGGGGAGATGGTTAGTCTCCATGTGACCCGTGCTTACGTTTAGTGATTTTGGCGTTTCCTCTTTGTTTACTACTGTCACGTCAAATGAAAACAAAATGTATTTCTGTGACCAGGAACTATCAAGTGAATTGAAATACATTCGCATAATTACAGAGGGGTAAAATTTGTTATTAGTTTCAGACTATTTTATTTCCACCTTTCTGACAGTCAAGCATTAATCGCATTGCAGAAAAATGAAGTTATTTTTGACTGTTTGCTAAAGAAATTTGGCTTATATTAATCTTTTTCCACTGCGGCAGTCAATTTATTTGAAAGGAAGTGTTTAATTCCACATTATTGGCTGATTTTTAACTGTCGCTGAATTTCAAGCACATGTTTTCATCTTCTAGCACTTTTGGCATTATGCCATAATAAAGACCCAAACATGAGATAGTACTGTACTGGTACTCCAAAAAAATTTACATCTGAATCTGGACATGCGAATGTGCACTTTAGGCTGAATTATGCATTTTAGTATGGTTCACAAAATTCAGATGCTCTTGGAGTATCCTCTGATGTCTTGTTTCTTTTATGACATAATGTAAGATCTTTTAATTTTTTACACATACGAACAATCGGGCTTCCTGCATCATTGTAGCTGCTCATGCGCGGTGACCCCTGTTTTCTGTCGCTCTCTGGCACCTGCTAAAATGAACCTATTTCCAACAGGTTGCGAGAAAATATTGTGAATGATTGTTTGAAAAGCGTTACTTTAAAAGTAAATTTTCTTTTACGCAAGATGATCTATGTGCGGAGAATGTACAATGTATTTCTTAAATCACAGACCATTTGACTCTCATTTAAAAAACAGCTCTTCGAGGACGACTATTTAAAATAATTTTGAGCCCAGAAGATTAGACATTTATGTCATCGTAAAAAATTTTACTGGCACATTTGTGTAATGTATCTTAAAGTGTAGCACGCGCAAAAAGGATCAACATTATATGTGAAAGCTTAACTTCTCATCCAGCTTATTAATCTTAGAGACTAATATATGAAAGCTTTTCTTTTCTTGTAGCAACACTATGCATATTAATTTAAACCATTAACGTTTCCTATTTGTATGTTCGCGCTACTTAACAGTGATGTTCCTATTGGCTGACTAAATCACGTGTCCTGTGCTCTGAATATCCGCTGTCATCGGCTGGCGAGATCATGTGACATGAGCTATGACTGGCTTACAAAAGTGCATCGCAATCTCGATCTCAACGCTTCAGAAAGTAACATGCGGTGTTTGGTGGAATTTGAATTTATACTTTCATAACATGATAATATAGTGTACATGTTGCTGCACATCAGACATCTTTCCAAAACGTGTTTTTTCCCTGAATTTCATTTCCTACAGTGCCGGGAAATTCTATGCCAGTGTATAAAACTATAACCACTCAAAGGATTGATAAGTTTTACAGTTTCGAGGAATAGTATACTGTCCCTTAACGCGGAAAATGTGTATTTTCACCCGGGAGAAAGTTTATTTTTTACCGGGATATGTGGGAAATATTCGGGAATTATTTTTTTTTTTTTTTTTTTCCCTTTCTTGTCCACGTATACACCCTGTAAATGATAAAGTTCTTTTTTATCATTGTTGATATGTATGGTATGTTTTGTGAACAGTATTTTTATATCCTTATACACCTCACTTTTATCATGGTTTCATTAATACAACCTAAAACAAGCATGAAAAAAAACTGTAGACCACATGGTCTAAGAACTATGTCAGTAGTGCTGCTGCTCTACTTATTTGACTGACACTAGACACTATGTAGGAATTCTGAAAATTTATTGAGGCAACAGATTAATTTCGACTTGAAACTGTGTATTTTCCTGAGCTTTAATATCTAAGAACAAGAATTATGAGTGACACTGTACTGTGTCTGGACTAGTAACATAGTACATGTTTTGGTTGTTCTCTCCATCTAGCTCTGACGTTGTTGTCACTCAGAAAAGAGCAATGAACAATACAAAGCCAACAGAAACGTAAAACAACTCTTTTTCCACTATTCACTTTTTTCATTTCGTACTCTACATATTGAGATCATCTAAATCTGTTGGAAGTAACAGCAAAAAATTAAATGCCCATGCACAAAGTGCAAGACATAAAATGAATCGCTATGTTTGTACAACAGAAGTCCGGCTTCATAAAAATAGCCAGCCCTTTTCACCAGGGAATTCAAACACGAAACTAACCAACACAAATAAAATACAAAGTATTTTTCTTGTTGTTTAGAGAGAATCTTAAATGTGTATTGCTTTTCATACAGTAAAATTGCTGCAGCAGGAATGATGTTTCAACTAATTCTTATTTACTACTAAATCACACATTTTGCCAACAGTATTCCCATGTTCCTGCTAAATTATATTGTATGATACAATGCCAGAGATGTGACATCATATACACTGAGATGCATAGAGCAAATCTCAGGACGAAATTCACTAAGAGGTACAGGTGACTAATGAGTACAGATATGTTAAATATATGACACACATGTATAAGTGAGCAAAGCCTCAGGTAAAAAATTTCCTTATAAACCCCTGTATCAATTTCAACCAAACTAAGTAGACATACACCAATGAGCCAAAACATTATGACCTCCACGATTACCAGCTTGTTTGTCTGTTTTTGGAATATAATACATCACTGATTCTGAGTATCAAGGCTCGAACAGTTTGTTGTTACGTTTGTGGAGGTATGTTGCATTAGATGTCTATGCACAGGTCATGTAATTCGCGTATATAATGGGCTGCTCATTTGCGTATGTGGTGATGGCACCCAATAGCAGCCCAGATTATTTCCATAGGATTTGCATCAGGCAAATTTGGTTGCCGAGACATCAACGTGAGTTCACTATAAAGCTCCTCAAACCACTGTAGCATGGTTCTGGCTCTGAGACTCTGACAATTGAACTACTGAAAGATGACATCGCCGTCGGGAAAAACATCAAGCACAAAGTGATGTAGGTGGTTTGGAGCTCTCGGCGTGTATTCGATTACTATCCCAGGCCACATGCTAGCGCAAGAGAATATCTCTCACAATAGAATACTGTTCCCACAAGCCTGCGTCCGAGTCACACTTCACATTTCAAGCCACCTTCCACCGCAATGACGGCGTTTGTGGAGACGACCATTGACCTAGGATAGCTAAAATGTGAATCACCGAAAGAGCCGACACATTTCCATTGGTCGACAGTCGAATCCCAATGGTCCCATGCCCACTGCGATTGTAATTAATGATGTAGTTGGAGCAACATGTAAACACACAGGGATGGTCTATTTTGGAGCTCTATGTTCAACAATATACAGTGAATGTTGTGTTCTGAAACACTTGTGCGTGCACCAGCATTGTGCTCTTTTGGCAAAAATTCCACAGATTACCATCTATCCTACTTTACAGAGCACACAAGCCTCTGAACCCTACATTCTGTGAAGAATTGTCGATGTCCAATCTTTGAGCACCTAGTGTTAGTTTACTGTCCTTCTATCTCCTTCCGTAGATGCTCACGACAGTAGCATATGAACATTCGACCAGCTTCACTGTTTTCGAGATACTCATTCACAGGCTCTGCATAACAATAATCTGTCTTTGTCAAAGTTGCATATCTCAATGGATTTCCCAATTTGCAGCACATATCCCATTCATATCTGCTCCACTTACATACTTTTGTTACAGCATTATGTGCCTGCAATGCTACCAGGTGGCATCCAATATTGTGGTGGGCAGTGGTCATAATGTTTTGGCTTATTGGTGTACTACTCACTATCTGGAAAGAAATGCTGTGGGGGTAAGAACCAGCAACCTACTATTGGGACAGAGAGAGAAGGGGAGAGGAAGAGAGAGGCAGATGGAGAGGGGGAAGGAAGAGATAAACAGGGGGAGAGGGAGAAGGAACAGGTGGACAGAGAAAGGAGGTACGAGGAAATGGCTAGACGGAGTGGTGGAAGGAGGAGATGGACACGGGGGAGGGGGCGGCGGATAAGGACGACGGAGGAGGAGGAGATAGACAGGGGGGTCGGGGGGAAGAGGAAATGGATTAATAGAATTGGAATAAATACATACCCAGGCACTGTCGGTATTCAGCCAGTGTAAGAATAACAGAGATAAGCAATTGTGCAAAATCTTTGCGCACATGCTTTGTGTGTGTGTGGGAGGGGGGGGGGGGGGGGTAGGAAAAGGGGATGCGGGAATGTGAAATGGGAACTACATATTTTGTTGCTTGATATCACTGTGTGCAATTGTCAGTTTTTGTTGGCATGATGTATATATGAATTTCATCACATTATGCACTATGTCAATGTGTCATTTATCGCTGTACCTTTCACATCATACCACACTTAATATTTACATCATGTGCATAACTTCTCCGAAAAACATTTGGGGAACTAAAAGAGAAATAACAGTACAGGTAACACTGTTCCATTCTGATAAACAGTGTGCTTGTTTCAAGTGATTTCTGGAAGTATTTTATGACTATTATGTAAATGCAGGCACAAAAATCCCAATGCACAAGATTAAAGAAGTTGCTTGATTCAGAATTGTAAACAGAAACAGATTGAAGGTAGCACATTAATACATGGAAATTGCATTTCCTATTTTTAACTACTTCAATTTACACAAAAAAAAACCATGTCCTTTTGTAGACCTTTGAGGCGTTATTGTATCTAAGCTTGGCATTTACTTAGTATGCAAATTGTAATACATTAACTGCCAAATATGGTTGTTTAGTTTTGGAAGTAGCTCTCTGGCAACTGCTCAAATAAATTTAATATTTAGGGACAGTCAAATGAAAATGAGACAGATGGAAAAATGTAATTAAACTGTTTACAATTTCAAAGGTAATCACCATAACTGTTAATATACTCATCCCAGTTTGAGACAAAATGATCAATGCCTTCATTGAAAAATTTTTGTGGTTGCCTTCGGAACCGTCATTGTACTGGATGTGCACCTCCTCATCCTAAGCTAATTGATGGCCACAAATGTCATTCTTTAGGACTCCTAAAATATGGAAATCACATAGGGAGAGATTGGGACTGTATGGAGGATGTGTCCATGTGGACACTTTGCAAAAATTGGAGTTCACCATAGAGTCTAAATACCCAGGAATGTTGATGGATGGCATCATTCTGTTGCTGGATAAGGTCTGCTCACATGTTGCCAGGGTTTCTAGGAAGCTCTTAGACATCCGCCTTACAGTTCACATCTCCCTGTGTGATTTCCATATCTTTGAAGCTCTGAAAAGAGGCATTCGTGGCCATCGATTTGCTTTGGACCGAGGGGTACACATGCCTGTAGGTAACCACAAACATTTTTGCATAAAGACCCTGACCGTTTTGTCTCACTGTGGTATAAACATCTTGACTGGTTTTCACTTGACTTGACTTGACTTGCAGGTAAGATCATGTGTGTCATCCATGTTGTAGAAGTTGGCTGTAGTAATGGTGTAGCTCCATTCTTAATACCTGTAAACTTGTAAATGCACCACTCTAATTATGTGTCTGTGTGTGTTGACTGTTAATCCAATTTGTGTTTTACCTATGCAGTGAACTAAGTGTGGCAATTTAAATGGCCAGGTAATGTAGTATCGAAGTTCTATTTGAGTTCATTCGTTGTGCAGTATCCGTCGACAAAATTTAAGGAAAATGGGAAGTTATATTGTTCACTCTTTGTCAGTTTTTCTACCACTCACTAAGTTTGTAAGTGTTGGCATCCATATCTAAATTACTAAAAGTCTGATTCTAGTGGTTTTAATATTAAGTTAATTGAAAACCAAAATAATTTCCACCAGTGTGTGATGGTGTGAAGGACCTCGTTCAGCGTACAAGAGAAAACACTGGGTTTCCTGACAACTCAGTTTATTGTTGCTAATGAAATTCCCTGTTTGTAAGTGAAGACATCCACACCTGTTGCTGTGAGAGAAGCACTACTAACAGATAGCAGAGGTATTCAGTTTTTATCAGCAAGATTATATTTATTGAGAAGTATTTGATGTACTGCAATTGAGCCTATCTCTATCTCTCTCTCTCTCTCACTCACTCACTCACTCACTCACTCACACACACACACACACACACACACACACACAAAGACATAATAGTTGGTTTGTACAGAGGGACCTGCCAGAATCTACAGACGAAATTTACGTTATTCAAATATTAATGCTCTCTGTTTCCTTCCTGAAAACTTGCAGAAAGTTCTCATCAGCAACAACTATTTAATTTCTAGAAGTATGAGTTTTAGAGACAAAGCAATGTTTGAAATTGTTTGCTGTATGCTGGAGGAAGTCTCTGATTTGATATAACTGCTGCAAAAGTGAAAATTTGAAGTATCAGCTAGGAAAATATTAAAGTTTTCAGATGTCATAAGAGTAGCATACATGCATATACTATTTACAAATCACCATCCAAAAACAAAGATGATGTGACTTACCAAATGAAAGTGCTGGCAGGTCGACAGACACACAAACAAACACAAACATACACACAAAATTCAAGCTTTCGGAACAAACTGTTGCCTCATCAGGAAAGAGGGAGAGACGAAAGGATGTGGGTTTTAAGGGAGAGGGTAAGGAGTCATTCCAATCCCGGGAGCAGAAAGACTTACCTTAGGGGGGAAAAAAGGACGGGTATACACACACACACACACACACACACACACACACACACACACACATTTGGATATGTGTGTGTGTGCGCGAGTGTATACCCATCCTTTTTTCCCCCAAGGTAAGTCTTTCCACTCCCGGGATTGGAATGACTCCTTACCCTCTCCCTTAAAACCCACATCCTTTCGTCTTTCCCTCTCCTTCCCTCTTTCCTGATGAGGCAACAGTTTGTTGCGAAAGCTTGAATTTTGTGTGTGTGTTTGTGTTTGTTTGTGTGTCTGTCGACCTGCTAGCACTTTCATTTGGTAAGTCACATCACCTTTGTTTTTGGATATATTTTTCCTACGTGGAATGTTTCCCTCTCTCTATATATATATATATATATATATATATATATATATATATATATATTCTTGGACTCAACAATAGAGAATAATTGGAAAGGCAGGGAAATTTAGAAAAAAATTTCCCTAATCAGTTATTTATCTTTGGAGATTAGCTTTTAAAATAACACTGGTCAGTTACATTCCTTCCACTGCATAATAAATGGTGTCAGTGCCCCCATATAATTCCAGTGATTTCTTTGTGAAATGCAGTTTCTGACTTATTGCTTTTGTTCTTTTTTATATCTTTGCTCTGTTGCAATGTTATAATCTGCCCAACAACATTACTTCTCACTTAAACTATTGCAGTTTACGCCATATTTAAAACTGTGTCACTGGAATGTTAATTGCCTAATATTTGTACCCATTGTTGTGAAAACAACAAAATTCATATTCTTGAGGAAAATAAAACCTTGTTTCACAGAGCGCTGACCATCTAGCGCACGTTGGTCTATCGATTATTCAGATGATTTTGAAACGCATTCCTATTGGTTTTTGAACATTTTTAAACACATTCTGATTTCCGAATGAATCATAAGTTGGTATTTGAATGCGTGCATAGTGTACGCGATGTGTCTGCCAGGGGAATCCACCTACAAATAAACTTTCCTGCAGATTAAAGGGGACGGGGCTATATGAGCTGAGCAGAATAAAGCAGAACGGGTGAATGCCAACTGCTGTTTGTTTATGTGATTGATTGCGAATGGTCAGCATTGTTATAATTTCTAGCAAAGTCCATAGATTCATACTACCAGTGTGGAAATAAATGACTAATAGGAATAACATTTAAGAAAGATTGTGTATTATCTTCCCGATATATCCAAGAGAATGAAATTTTGACAGAAAATTTTTGGCCAGATCGCTACACTAGAAAGGGCAAGTTGTACAGTCCCCGGCTAGCAGCCACTTCAATTCTGTTCAGGGAGTAGTGTGGAAAACACGTTGTACGAACACGTAATAACACCTAATCAGAGAATAATCGCTGGATAACTAAATCGGTGATTCTGACAAGGCTAATAGAGTTAACTGGAGAATGAGTTTTGTCAGTGGTAGGAATAGTTACAGAATTAGTGATGGGAAGATTGTTAGAATGAGGACGGAGAAGAAACGGGGACATCACACAAATTATGGAAGAATATGATGATTCCAAATTTATACAAAAATTTCACACTACTACTTTTTGATCTCATGCTTGAGAAACTGGAGCATATGAATGAAATATGAAACTGTTTCCGAACATAAAGCTTTTTGCTTGTAGTAGGCCAAATAGGCATTTCATATTGGTACTTCGCGAATTGTATTCTGTCGTATTATAAAAATAACCATTATTACCAAAACAGTCTCACTTACTTGGTGGGTGTTACAATTGCTGCAATATTAGAAAGGCCTATTTTCTTTTATCTAGTAGACAGTGACAAAATAGACGCAATCAGATCGAGAAACCACACCAGTCTTGGGTACTATTTGTATTAACAGCTTTTTCAGTATTAGAAGACGACATTTCAATTTTTCATGTAGCAAAATGTTTGACAAATTTTGATGAGGTAATAGATTCTTTTGCAGAAAGCCATGTAAAGCTGTAGCAAGATTAGACAGAAAAAAATGCTAGGAGCTAAGGACTGAATAAATGTGTATTGCTTGTCTCTTGTGTATACTGCTTTTATGTATCCCATATTTAATTTTATGTCACACAGAACAGCAAGTTATGAGCTAATAGGTAATAAATAGTCCAAAATTTCTGAAGAGTTCTTTTTCTTCCGGTTTCAAATAATTCCGTCCAGTATTATTTGCGAGGTGTGGTTTTTTTTTTTAAGGGGGGGCCGGATGTCAAACTGGCCGACTGGGGGCACGAGAGGCACCACAGGACATTTTAATTTCCACTATCCTTAATATAGGTTGATGGCATCTATTACAAAATATACACATTTGAGTTGCACAGTGCGAAATACAGTGATGTACGGGAGAAGAATGCTGTGTGAAGAGGCGTGGCACTGCACTTTGGCACACTTAAGACCGAATAACACGTCTTACATTTCCTTGAAGTTATATGTTTTATGCATCAGACTCTTCAGAAAGATGTGCACTACAAAATTAACATACTTTTGAAAATCCTTTTTTTTTTTAACGTTCTGTCTCGAACGCTCTAGGGAAGTGGGTGGAGGGAGGAACACCATCTAGTATTGCCCTGGTTCGAAATATCTTAGATCCAGGGCTGTTCCGCAGAGCAGTCTTAGTTATGGTGGGAGGGGGGAGGGTAGTCTCCACGTGATCTGTGTTTCCTTTTAGTGATTTTGCTGTTTCCTCTTCGTTTACTGCTCTCACGTCAAATGAAAAAAAGTGATTTCTGTGGCTGGGAGCTAAAATATGTTACAGGTTTCAGATTTTATGTTATTTCCACCTTTCTGATAGTTGAGAATTAATCGCCTTGAGAACAATGAAGTTATTTTTGTCGCTTTGTATAATAAATTCAGCTTTTATTTATCTCTTTTGCTGAGGCAGCCAATTTATTTGAAACGAAATGTTAATTTTGACACTATTGGCTGCATTTCAAGCGCATGTTTTCATCTTCTAGCTTGTACGGCATTATGCCATAATAAAGAACCAAACATGAGATAATACTGTACTAGTACTCCAAGAAAATTTACATCCCAAAAACCACACTGAAAAACTTTATATCATGTCGAGGTCTACTTCGTTGGGAATCTGGATATACGAATGTGCACTTTAAGGCGACTTATTCATTTCAGTATGGTTAACGAAATTTCGACGCTCTTGGAGTATCCTCTGATGTCTTGTTTCTTTTATGACATAATTTAAGATCTTTTAATGTTTTAAACACACGGGCTTCCTACGTCATCGTATCTGCATAAGCACGGTGACGCCTCTTATCTGGTCCTCTCTGGCAACTGCTGGAATAAATCTATTTCTAACTGATTGTAGGAAAATGTCGTGAATTGTGGTTTGAAAAGCATTGTTTTCATAGTAAATTTCCTTTTATGCTATATGAACTATGTGCGAGAATGTACGATGAATTTCTTAAATCACAGAGCGTTTGACTCTCATTTAAAAATCAACTCTTTGATGACAACCCATTCGGAAGAATTTCGAGCCCAGAAGAACAGATTTATGTTGGTATTAAACATTTTACTGGCTCATTTGTGTGATGTATCTTAAAGTGTAGAACACGCAAAAAAGATCAACATTATATGTGAAAGCTTAGCTTCCCTTGTAGCAACACTATCTATATTAATTTGAACCATTAACTTTTCCTGTTCATTTGTTTACACTACTTAACAGTGATATTGCTATTGGCTGACTACATCACCTGTCCTATACTCTGAATATCCGCTATTGCTGGCTGGCGAGATCACGTGACATGAGCTATGACTGGCTTACAAAAGCGCATCACAATCTCGATTTCAATGCTTCGGAAAGTAACATGCGGTGTTTGGTGGAATGCGAATTTATACTTTTGTAATATGAAAATATGCAGCGTACATGTTGCTGCACATCAAAGTACATTCCAAAACATGTTTTCCCCTCTGTGTTTCGTTTTCTAAAGTGCCAGAAAATTCTAAGCCGCTGTATGAAACCATAACCATTCAAATGTTGGACAAATTTTACAGTTCTGAGGGAAAGTATACTGTCACTTAACATGGAAAAAGTGTATCTTCACCCGGGAGAAAGTGCATGTTTAACCGGGAGATCCAGGAAAATTCCAGGAATTGTATTTCCTTGTCCACGTATACACCCTGTTTCAGGTTATGTGCTCTCTTTCCCGAGCTTTGTACTAAAATTTGATTTCTATGTAAGTATGATACTATTTGAAATTTCTGTATATTGTCTTGGTATGTTTATTCAGGGTATAGCAACATGATTTTATCAACATATCCTTAAAAATCTTCTTTCTATTTCCCTTTAATTTGTATTAATAGTAACAACATGTTGGGTAGTGTGATATACAGGGTGTTAAAGAAGAATAGTTAATATTTCAGGTGGTGGTATGCAGGGTGGGCAGAAACAGTCTGAAAAGTTTAAAAGGGTGTTCAGAATAGGTTGTGCTGAGAAATAATTGTTAAGAAGAAATTCAATACATTGAGCTGTTTCCAATTTCATTGTCAAGGAAGTTGTCGGTTCATCATACACACAAATTCAAGAGCCTTCCAAATACAGTCTGTGTCAGTTGTTCTCATAGAATAGATAATAGTGTAAGAGACTACTCAGCTGTTCACTTGGGTACAGTCCTTACTACCACCCCATGTTCAGTTTTTATATCACTCTCTTCTCTGGTTTTAGGAAACTAAATGAAGAACACATTTGGCAACACTGTATCTGGCAGGCTGCCTGAATTTGCACGTGTAACAACCTGTTTGGCTAACTTCAGTGCTAGGTAAATTGGAAGTGGTGCAATGTATAAATTTTTTCTTCTCAGTTCAACCTACCCTGCAACACCCTACAAGCTTTCCTGACTGTTCTATAATACTCCAAATAAAATATTATGTACAACATGTCCAATTCTTATTGGTTAGACAGATACTCACAGAAGGTGTTAAGCTAAGGCAAATGAAAATTTCAAAGTTGATTTTCATAAATTCCACCTCTGGCTTCAGTGCATTTTCAAATTCTCATGAAAACACCACAAGCAACTTTTCTCAGGTTGTCTTGAGTTCTTTTTTTAGGGCAGTACTATTCATAATCCAATCAATCAATTTCTCTCTTGTGTACACATTTTCTTTGTAGACTTTGCCTTTCAACAATCCCCACAGCCAAAAATCTAAAGGTGGTAAGGTCCGGGAATTGTGGTGACTAAGAACCATGACCATTTCTGCAATCCATTTCTGGGAAATGTTAGGTTTAGATAGTGCGTCATTGACAACTAGAATGTGCAGGAGCCCTGTAATGTCGGAAGAACATAACAATCATTATAGCTAAAGAAACCTCTTCCAATAACGCTGGAAGCTCATTTTCAAAAAAGTCTAGGTAACTGGGGCTCTATTAGATAATGAGGTAATGCAACAGGCCCAATCAACTAATTGTCAACCATACGACACCACACATTTACACAAAAGTATTCTTGAAAACTTGTCCCTTCGAAGGCACCAACTCGGTATTGAAACGAAACCTCTGTGAATGATAGGGATAGTGGCATACATATGTAATGTTAGCCACAGTCCTGTTGTGGAACACCAATATACATAGAAATTCTGTGTCTTTTTGAAAGATACATTCTATCACCTGAGTAATGTGTTCTGCTTCAGCTGCACATTGTTCATTTGCATGCTTAGAAGAAATATGACTGCTAGGTACTGAGTCAGTCTCGTGAAACTAGAAATAAACCCTCTTAAGTCTGGTACTTTGTGGTTAGGAAGTCATATATAGTTACTCCAGGTAGCAGTAGCAGGATTTCCATTACAAAACCTGTACACAAATACCATACAGCATACTCACCATTGGGAAATATGTGCAACATGCTTAAGCAATATAAATTGGCCAACAAATCACAATAATAATCACATTGAACAAAGCCAGTTATGTAAACCCAAACAGGACTTCAAAACAAAAATGAGAGTTGATAAACACAAATCAATGGGAATACTGACATGTAAAATTAAAACTTATCTCTGCAACCAATAAAAATTGGACACACATTATGTAGAATATATTATTTGGATTAGTCTATAATACCATTTCCTAAAATGTACTATTCGTCCTTCAACACCTCTTATTTCTTGGAAATACTTGCTGTCCTTCAGGGCTGTGGGTGGTGCAGCCTTATGTTTATCAGCTGGGTAGATGTAGTGTATGAAAAGGAAACAAATTACCGAGTGCATCTTTCACCTCCACTTTTTCACCAGAGCACAGAACATAGAGTCAACGTAATATGATAACTCTACCTAGAGTACATGAAATTTGCCAAACCATGGCTGGTGGTAAGGAATTCCTGCAGGAAGTCATTTTCCTGCATAGGCCATTTTGATTTGTAATAACTACTTCATTTCACTATTTAAAAATTAGTTAATTTGCTCCTTTTGGGTCTTTTCAACATACATATCAGTAAAAGGGATTTTAAATGCATATAGCACACACATCTGTGTGAAGGAAGCAACATGTGATGGCCTCCTTAATAAGCGTTTAGTACAGCCACAGTAGTTACAGGCACAATTACATGAAATCCATTTATAAACAGGAAGAAACATGACTCTTATGTGGGTTTTGTCACTGTGCCAGCATACAACAAATGAAAATACATTAGTGTAACTATTTAAAATGGGAATGCAACAACATAATCAGCATCTTAAGATTTTTCTTTCTTTTTACAAATGAGTTTCACATCTGCGATAGTTGTGCCTGTAACTACTATGGCTTTGTGAAACCGTTACTAGGAACATCATCACATAATGCTTAATTTACAAATAAAGTCTCTATTTTATTGAGGCTAATGAAAGAGACAGTCACTTGTTCCTTTCTCTACTTATCATGGATGTCTGTATATAAAAAGACGGGGGAAAACTGAGTGCATAGAAGAGTTGTTTCTTCAGTAATGTATGTTTCTGATACCCTCATAACAAAGCAATAGAAGACTTCACTGTGCCATAACCAAAACATTGTATTTTATGTCGTACAGAAACCAAACCATGTGTGGTGTGCAGAGGTAATCAGTGAATCTAAATTTGATGTGTAAATGTCAGAACAGTTTCTTCTTCATAAAACAAGGACCTTGAACTATTCTTGGAATTGATACTTTAGCATCTTGCAATAAATGTATAAGTCATTTTGTATGTGACATTTGTGTTTGATGGAGGTGTTAAACTGATAATAGTTAAAAACTTTCTGACAAAATTAAAACTGTATGGGGGATCAGGATTTGAACGCAGAACTCTCTCTTCATAGGCAATGCTCATATTAATTGACCCAGTTGACAGTACCTCAAAGCCCAACTCATAGCTTCAATCTACCAGCATCTCTCCTTAGCCGAGGAAGATATGCAGCAGAACTTCTGTGGAGTTTGGAAGAGTGATAGAGAGGTAAATGGTGACAGATTTAAGTTTAGTGATGTCAAGAGGGATGCTCAGATGGCTTGATGGGTTTGAGCACTGCCTGTAAAAAGCAAAAGTCCAAGTTAGACTCTTTGTGATGAACACAGTTTCATCAGTAGCAAGTTTCATTCAGATAATATTTTGTTCATATTACCACAGTTAGACTTTCCTCCAAACTACAGTACACAAGTACGGTAAATTATCATTTACTTCATGCCATATGCTCCTGTGTTTTATGCTTATTTCTGACTTTAATAATTATATTCAAAAACTGTATTAAGTTATAAATTTAATTATAATATGAGAATTTAATTATTGAAATTCTTAATCAGAATGTTAGTAGTTACTTTTCTTTCTCTTTTTGCTTTTATTGATAATTGAGATAAAATTGTTACTTTATTTTACTAACCAACTTTCTTTAGTGAATTTCTGACGTATATTATTGTACAGTCCTGCATTAGTAATATTGCCAGTAACTGTAAATGGGACACCATTCTGACTAACCTCTTGAAAGCATTTATTCTTCGTATTTGCAGTGACAATTCAAAGTAATTGTTACAATCTGTTTCTGTTGCAGCCCTTAATTTTTGTAAATATGAAACTTCATGCATAGTTATAATGAGACTGCAGATATTGGTTGAAGAAGGATTGTCGGAGTACTCAACTTTCAAATATGCTGAGTTTGTAGCAGCATGTTTATCATTTCATGATCCATCATGGGCAGAAGATGCACCTGAGGAGGACACCATGTTTGTTCATTACACATACCTGGTCCTGCTTTTAAAATTCAGGAAGAGTGATAACTTACTTGATTATGTAAGTTATGTTCTTCAGTATGTATTGATAATAAGAACCAGCATACTAAACTAAATGTTATGAACTGAGCAGTTTGCTTTTTCTATTTTTATTACTTTTGTTGAATTTTTTGGCTGTGTAACATTGGCTGCATTGCCTCTTTAGCTTTTGTGTGAAATGTGTCGCATACTGTTTTACGTCTTTGACTGGTTATTACATCTTTTATGCGGTATCACATGTTTGACACTGTAATTTTCTTTTCCCCCAGAGTTTATTTCATAATATGCAGACTATATTTTACCCTTCTCAGCTAAGTTGCCACCATTGTCTTCATATCCAACAGCCAACCCACCAGCTGTTTTTTAACAAGTCATTTTTTCTCAAAAGTTGACACATTCTGATTTTGGATGATCTTCCCCTGAACTAGCAAATAATGTTCTGCCTTGTGTCAGCCAACTTAATGCATATCACTTTCCCCACTATGTGAAATTATCTATCAGTCAGAAATACTGCCCAAGTTAAAGCACAGTACTTCCATTGACCTGCATTTGCCCATTTAAAACATTACTGAAAATGTGTGGCTTGAATGCAAAATGTATGTCACTAGCGATACATAGATTTGGCTTCATTCTAGCACTCATTATGAATTTTACCCCTGGCAAGTACATATACCTTCAGTTCCAATCTCCATCAGACCATACAGATTTAGGTCTTCCTCAGATTTAAGTATTCAGCTGTTTCTGTAATTGATTAATGCAAATACTGGAACAGTCCCATTGAAAGGAACCTGGTTCATTTCCTTTCCTGTCCTTAACTAATCCAAGCCTGTGTTCTGTCTGTAATGGACTTCTCATTGGTGGAACATTAAATCCTAATCGTCTTTCCTGGATATTTCACTTTTATTTTCCTGTGTTCCTGTTCAATTAAAAAAAAGGGGGGGGGAGCTTTGCTTATATGCATGAAGGTAGGTAAGTAGCATATGCCAGCAACATACAGTATTTAGCTCCAGAACAGTAAGAGTATATGCTGTACAAGACTGGGGAATTTCTTGCACCATCGCAGTAATTGGGGTCCCTCTCCAAGAACCATTACATACGAATTTTGGAAAAAGTGTACCCAAATGAAAAGGAGACTACAGTGTTATGTAAAGAAATTTTAGTAACAATATTATAATTACAATTAATGTGGAACAGTACAAATATACATAATTGCCATTGACAGCGATACATCGATCCCAGAACATAAGAATAGACTAGATGGCTTCAGTATAGAATCTCCTGGTTTGCTAATGGATCCAGTTTTCAATCTACACCTCTATATCATAGGTGAAAGTCTCACCAAGTCTCACCTTTCAGAGATTGTTTTAAGGGGCCAAAGATATGCGAGTCATGGGGAACAGTGTTGTGAATAAGCACCCTCTGCACTTGCTCTTGAAGACCTCAGCAATGTGTTGGCATTAACTGTTGCACCTTGTACTAGCCTGTCAACGAATATAGTTCCGTCTTTGTCAAAAAAGAAGCAGAGCATCACTTTTCAGTCTTCGGGACAAAATTGGCTTTTTTTGAATGAGGATAGCCAGGATGCTGCCACTCCATGCTTATCCATTTGGATGCAGGGTTGAAGTGCTGACACCACATTTAATCACACGCCACAGTCTGAGCAATGAAATTCATTACTTGCTCACATGTCTCAACAGATGGGTCAGACACACACCCATTCTTGCTGTGTTCTGATTCTCTGAAAGATGCTTGGGCACTTGCCATGCACAAATTGTCCAGAACAGATCTTCCTGTGCGTTATGTGATAGGCAGTTCCTTTGCTTATCAACTGTTCTTTTGCTTATCAACTGTTCAGCAACAGGGGTGGGGGGGGGGGGGTTCTCTCTGTAACAGGGTAGTGTAAGTCAGTTCAAATGTTGGAGAAATGAAAGAGTATACCATTTTTAATAGGACCACGGTTAGTAAAGCACTATGGTGTTAAAACCAACATTAATGTTGCGGACAATTTGACTACTGCTTTTGAAAAGAGATTATCAATTTGTTCTCTCTTGTTGCTCAATCTCTCAAATGTTCCTTGTTTTTGTTTTTTTAATATTCTCCCATTTTTGTTCTCTGTTGTTTCCTATGATACTTCATCTCTCATTTATGGCAGTCTTTCTTTCTTTATTGTTTACTGTTATTACTGTTTTTAATCTACATACAAGCCTTGCATCAAAAATGGTGCAGTGTCATTTCTTATGACAAATAATATTTAACTTGGTGACAAAATTTACAATTTCAAATTTAGCATGTGCTTTTTTTCTTACTTTTCTTCTTGATCATGATATCTCAGTTTTTGCATTACTGCCTTATTAATTTTCATATCAAGTCCAGGCGTTCAGATTTCTTGAAGTGTCCCTCACTCTTCCTCAGTTAGTACAAACAATTTTTCAAGTCACTCTTAAATATTGTGTCCTTGACAGTTTTCTTCGCCTCTTTCTTTCCAAAACTGAGATAGAGCTCAGTCTCAGTAACTGTCTCCAAGAGAAAATGTTAACACTTCCATTTCTTTTTACTTTATGGAATATCCAACATGATTTACAGAAAGTATTATTGAGTTGCAGTTCATTGAAAATGTTTAAGATGTCTTGCATAATTTCCTACAGTCAAATATAAAACAGCAATATGAGTCATTCTCTCAGGAATTGGCCTTCATGTGCATGCTAATCTACTGGGGTATTGCAGTGCTTAAGGCACTGACTTCACATTTGGGAGAGGCGAGGTTCAAATCTCATCGTGTCACCTATGTGTAGGGTTTCCTAAATGAGTCGCGTTAAATTTTGGGATACTCCTTTTGAAAAGGACTTGGTCAGTTCCTTTTCTCACCCTTGTCAAATCAGAAATCTCCCCCCCCCCCCCCTCTCTCTCTCTCTCTCTCTCTCTCTCTCTCTCTCTCTCTCTCTCTCTCTCTCTCTCTCTCTAAAAGACCTCACCATCAATGGGCTGTTGAACTTCCTCTCCTCCTCCTCTTGACCTCTCCCTCCCTCCATCAAATGATCAACCCCCCTTGATCGATAGATTTATCGATCCCTCCTCCTCCTCCGGTTGATCGATCCCCCTCCCTCCTTCAATTGCTCCCTCCCTTCTTCCACCTCTTTGTGGATGCTGAAAAGTTTAGAAGTTTAATAACTATCAAAATTTGCTAACATGTTTCTTTGGGTAGTGATGTTTGTAGTAACTTGCGTTGTCAAATAATGTCATTAGATTCAGTATTTTATTTACTGCTGTCCATTGACTATTGTAGTTTACTGTTTTTCTATTGTTGCAGATCAGAATAATGAACCTGAATGAAGGATTGAAGTTTATGAAAAGTCTGACAAGGATAAAGAGTATAGTTCCATGTTCAGAATGGCCGGGACTGTGCAAAAATGTAGCAAAATTTGCTGCTAAGTATTTTTTGAGTTTGGCGTTAAGAACGCCAGAATGTGAAAATATGTTGTTAAAAGATGTTGCAAGTGAGTTTGTGTTGTGTTGTGAAATGGACTTCCAGTTTGTGTGTGACCATATGAGACTCATGCCCCATCTTGCCGCTACTGTGACACACATGTATATATTGTGTGAAGTTCTGGAGGAGAAGGTAATTTATTCCATATCTGATGCATTTAATGTATACCTTAGATAAAAGTAATGATTGTGCAAATTATCATATTTGCCAGCAAAAACATAAAGTAATGAAACTGTAGATATTGAAACATTAGTGTACAATAATCCTTCTTGAAGAATCCTTGAGAAGGGAACAGAGGAGGAGGGAGGGGAGGAGGAGGTGAGAGTAATTATGATGATAATAGGCAAGGTGTATGGTCAGTGGCCATTTGTTACCACTGAGATGAGATGCAACATAGACTGTGATATGTAATGAGGCAAGGGAGCAGAAGAAGGGTGAACAGGACCAAGACCGCAGTGAGAAAGGCACCTATCATTAACCAAATGTATTAAAGTATATACATGTTTCTAGGTGCTCCCATGATATTAATGCTGAAACAGAATCGGATTTTATTCTGTCGTGCCACCGAGCTTCTTGTTGTTGTGTGTGTATACTGTCTGCTACTGCGAGGCAAGTGCAAAGTGTATACGACCCGGGAATTTTTTCATCTGGGAATTTTTTAGAATTCCGGGAATTTTTCATTGTTTTAGTTTTCAGTTAAATTTTTGTGATTTTGACTGGTAAGAACCAATACTCTAACAAAGGATATTACTGTATCCCGCTTCTGCAGAATAATACAGCAACAAAACATGAATGACAGAAAAAAACGAAAATAATATTTAAGTCGCAAAGGAAATATGCCATATACAACAATAAAACACAGTGCTCATACAAGCGTCTGCCAACAGAAAAGTGTGTCAAAGGCTTTAGGAAGACTATGCAATGCTTCCTAACAACAAATTGCCTCCGATGAGCGTGGCATAACAGCTGTTTGTATTAGATTCGTTTGAGCAGTTGCGGGCGGGATCTTGTGCATGCGTAGTTGAGTCGCATATGACTAGTACCTTCTACCGCTTCTGGCTACAGATGTGTGGCTGGGCTCCACTATCTAGTATTGCCGCGGTTTGGAAATATCGTAGATCCGGGGCTGATGCACAGAGCAGTCCGAGTTGTAGTGGGGAGGTGGGTAGTCTCCACATGACCCGTGTTTACATTTAGTGATTTTGCTGTTTCCTCTTCATTTATTGCTCTCACATTAAATCAAAACAAAACGGATTTCTGTGGCCAGGAGCTATCAAATGAATTAAAATACATTTGCATAATTACAGAAGGCTAAAAAATGTTATTAGTTTCAGATTTTATTTCCACCTTTCTGACAGTCAAGCATTAAATGCCTTGCAGAACAATGAAGTTATTTTTGTCTGTTTGCTAAAGAGATTTGGCTTTTATTAAACTTTTGCACTGAGGCAGTCAATTTATTTGAAACGAAGTATTTAATTTCACACTGTTGGCTAGTTTCAACTGTTCGCTGCATTTCAAGTGCACGTTTTCCATCTTCTAGCTCCTATGGCATTATGCCATAATAAATAACTAAACATGAGAGAACACAGTACTGGTACTCAAGAAAATGTACATCTGATTCTGGATATACAAATGTGCACTTTAAGCTGAATTATGCATTTTAGTATGGTTCACAAAATTCCAATGCACTTGAAGTATCCTCTGATGTCTCTTTTCTTTTATGATGTAATGCAAGATCTTTTAATGTTGTACACGTACGAAGATGTGGGCTTCCTGCGTCATTGTAGCTGCGTAAGCACAGTGACGCCTGTTACCTGGTGCTCTCTGGCAACTGGTAAAATGAACCTATTTCTAACAGGTCATGGGAAAATATTGCGATTGGTGGTTTGAAAAGCGTTACTTTCAAAGTAAGTTTCCTTTTAAGCAAGATGAACTATGTGCGAGAATGTACAATGAATTTCTTGACTCTCATTTAAAAATCAACTCTTTGATGACCATCTAGAAGAATTTCGAGCCCAGAAGATCAGACATTTACGTTGTTATTAAAAAATTTTACTGGTACATTTGTGAGATGTATCTTAAAGTGTAACACGCGGAAAAAGATCAACATTATATGTGGAAGCTTAGCTTCTCTTGCAGCGTATTAATCTTGGAGGCAAATATTATATGTGAAAGCTTTGTTTTTCTTTTAGCAACACTATGTATATTAATTTAAACCATTAACTTTTCTTATATGTGTGTTCGCACTTCTTAAGAGTTATCTTGCTATTGGCTGACTACATCATGTGTCCTATGCAGTCATCAGCTGGCGAGATGACGTGACATGAGCTATGACTGGCTTACAAAAGCATGCCGCAAACTCGGTTTCTATGCTTTGTAAAGTAACATGCGTTGTTTAGTGGAATTCAAATTTATACCTTCGTAACACGAAAATGAGCAGTGTACATGCTGCTGCATCTAAGATCTTTCCAAGATGTCCCCCCCCCCCCCCCCTCCCGAGTTTAGTTTTCTAAAGTGCTCGGAATTTCTACATCAGTGTATAAAACCATAAACATTAAAAGGATTGATAAGTTTTACAGTGCTGGGGAAAAGTATACTGTCACTTAACACGGAAAAACAGTATTTTTAGCCAGGAGAAAGTGTATTTTCAACCAAGAAATCCAGGAAAAACCCACTAATTTTCTTTCCTTGTCCATGTATACACCCTGCAAGTGAATTAAAGAGTGAGAGCATCATTTTTCATTTGTGCATCACACATATGGTGGTGAACAAATTTTCATGAGGAATTATAATTTGGGCTATCTAGAGGTTCCCCCATGACCATCAAGGATTTTGATGAAATTATGTATGAACAGTCAGATATGTTACCAATAAACATCAGTAAAGCTTCGCGATCACTAGTTCAATATTTCCAGAGATACAGACATTTGTTTGACCTCGTAGCGTAGCTATGCACCTTGAGTTTTCAGCATCTTTGAGACCTTATACCTCTGCCAGTATTTTCTTGAAAGGAACAAAACTAAGCCATCGTGTACATCATCTTGCGCTCTCTTTATGGAACTAAAAAAAAGTAGTTACTCAGCAATTTTTGTATGGTAATTTGAAGCAAAGGCGGCCGAAAAAATAGATGCTTGAAAAAATGTGAAGTTTAGCTTTTAATATCTCTGAAAGTAACTTGGGGATAAATCTGAAACTTGGCACATATAAATTTCCCAATACTAGGTCTTAGAATACAAAATATCATTCTCCTGCATTCCAGTAATTTACAAATTGAGGGCAAAGGTGATGATATTTTCTAGAAATGTGAAAAATGGCTATTTTGGTTCACTTTTAGTAAAAATAGTCTCCAAACTCTTTTTAAACAGTTTTCATTAGAGAGACCATGTTCTATGCCACCTGAAAACTAGATTTGGTTTTGCAGTGCGAGGAAAGAAGGCCCTAAAAATGCCAAGTTGGTGGTTCAGTGAAAATGAGTCCATATTCTGGTGGTACTCAAGTCTGACATCTTTTATTATGTTACACAATTATTTATTGCTCTCTGAGGAAAGCAATATCGAAAGACTTGATAACTAGGAAATGAGATAAAGAATAACTCAAAAAACTTCAAAAGAGGGGTGTCTTTCGTCACAACTCATCATTACATATTTCAGTCCGTTTTTCTGCTATAACTTCAGAATCAAACTGGTTATAAACTTCACAATTTAACTGTGCATTATCAGGGCAGTGGAGACCGTGGTAATAAAACTGTTGCATAACAGCTGCATCACACATCGTACACCCAACCAGCACTATTCTCACGTGATACACTGAAAGCTTTGGATCAAGGCAATCAGATAGCTACAATGTGTCTTGATTTCCGAAGAGCATTTGACGCAGTACCCACCTACGCTTACTGTCAAAAGTACGATCATATGGGGTATCAAGTGAAACTTGTGACTGTATTGAAGACCTTTTGGTAGGGACGACACACCATGTTATCTGGGATGAAGAGTCATCATCAGATGTAGAAGTAACTTCGGGTGTGCCCCAGCGAAGTGTGTTGGGACCCTTGCTGTTCATGTTGTATATTAACGACATTGCAGACAATATTAATAGTAAAATCAGGCTTTTTGAAGATAATTTACCTATCTATGATGAAGTCCTATCTGAAAGAAGCTGCATAAATATTCACTCAGATCTTGATAAGATTTCAAAGTGTTGCAGAGAGTGGCAACTTGCTCTAAATGTTCAGAAATGTAAAATTTTGCTCATCACAAAACGAAAAAAATGTACTATCCTATGACTATATCATTGGTGAGTCACTGTTGGAATTGGCCAACTCGTACAAATACCTAGGTGTAACACTTTGTAGGGATGTGAAATGGAATGATCACATAGGCTCAGTCGTGGTTAAAGTGAGTGGTAGACTTTGCTTTATTGGTAATTTTTACAAGACAGAACCCAAAAAATTCCACTTTTCAAATTGATTACCTCGAATTATTTGAGCCACAAAAAAGAGGAACCTATTCTTTTTATTGGATTCATTATTTGATTTAATTTTTTATAAAAAGAATTTTGCAGAGCTGAATGCAGTAGACATGTCAAGAAATACTTATTTGCAATTTTCTGACTAAAGCTCATTTGCTAGTCATCAGGATATTTGATCTTATCATTCACAGACAATACTAAATGATTGTAGAACATAGTAAAAAATGTCAGATTTAATTTCAGTGCTAGTGGAATATGGGCGCATTTACAGTGCACGTCCAACTTCTTGGTTTTTGGGATCGCATTGAAAAACCAAATATAGTTTTTATTTAGAACATTGTCTCTCTAATGAAAACAGTTTAAAAGAGTTTACAGAATACTCTTCCCTCTAAAAGTAGGTCAAAAAATAGCCATTTTCATGTTCTTTAAAAAATCTGTCATCTTTGCCTTCAGTTTGTAAACTGTTGGAAAGAAGCAGGAGAATTAAATTTTATATTCTAAGCATTTTATTGGTAAATGCTAAGTTTCAAGTTTGTACCACACTTATTTTCAGATATATTAAAAGCTAAATGTAAAATCATCATTATTATTATTATTATTATTATTATTATTATTATTATTATTTTCTCTCTCCCAGCATCTATTTTTTTTTTTTTTCAGCTGACTTTTGTTTCACCTTTTCATTGTTTTCTAGGCCCTTATGTGCTCAAACTTCAGAATGAAATATAGCTTTTAGGTGATTTAGAATATGATATTTGTTGTGAAAAAATATGATATTTGTTGTGAAAATTATTTAAAAGAGTTTGGAGTAGGCACTTTTTTTGTAAAAGTGAGCCAAAAATATCCATTTGGCGTTTTTTAGGAAAATCACGAACTTTGCCCACAATTTGTAAGCTATAGGGAAGCATTAGGCAAAAGAAGTTCATATTCTGTGACTTTGTATTGGTAAATTATTATATGAAAAGTTTCGGGTTTATTGGATAATTACTTCTGGATATGTAAAAAGCTAAACTTCACTTTTTTAAAAAAAAAAAAAAGCATCTATTTTTCGGCTAACTTTGCTTCAAATTATCCATACAAAAATTGTTGAGGAAATATTTTTCTTTTTTATTTCGCTTAAGAGAGTGCAAAAAGTTGTACAAGATGGCATAGTTTTGTTCCTTTTAAGAAAATATTGTCATAGATACCACATCTCCCAAAGTTGCCAAAACTCAGTGTCCTGTTGATAACTACTCTATGGGTTCAAACAAATGTCTTTCTCTGGAAATATTGAACTAGTGCGTATGAAACATTACCAGTGTTTACTGGAAACATGTGTATGTTCACACAAAGTTTCATCAAAATCTGTTATGGTCATGTGGGAACTGCTTCCAAAATTAAACCACTTCACATGGAATGGCCCATATGGGAATGCTCCGGAGTCTGACAATAGTATAAGAAAGTATGAAAATGGAATTTGCTCACAGTATGTAATTTATAACTGTGATATTTTGCTTCTATTCAGATAAACTTCCATGTCTGCTTACATACTGTTGCAGCTAACATATAGTAAAAAAGTCCGAAGTACAAGATTGTGGTTGATTGCAAAGCAAATGGTGGAGCACCATACTTAAAGCCACAAGAGTGATAAAGTAGTGTCCAACCCATATTTAGAGCCAAAATTTAGACATTTTCTGTACAGATGTCTTGTGTGATAGCTGCAGAACAAAATATTTTATATGTCACTGCGCAAAAACTTAGAGTTGAAAATAAACAGATGTAACTGGGTTTGTGTTGGGAATAGTACACACTTGTAACAGGGCATGTTCAGGTCTACCAAAGTGTCATTATTACATGATCCATTATTAGGACATGACAAGCAAACAGTAAGGAAGTATTAGGTTCACTGCCACCTCATCTAACAAGGGAATGGTCAGACTTGTCCTGTCGAAACCTATGTTGCTTTTTTTACCACTGTGAGTTAACAGTGCAAGAAGTCTGCATGCAGAATTTTAGCTGCTGACATGACCTGGAAGTCTGTAAACAATTTTATGAAGTAAGACATTATTGTCACATGGTTTCCGCGCTTATAACTGCCTCTTGTACAACCCTGACCTCTCTCGCTACATTATACCAACGCCATCTAGGGACAAGGTGGCGTTAGCTACGCGCCGCTCTCTTGCCACAGCAGTGAGAGAGCTGATTCCCCCAGTGAAAGCGATCGTACGATAAACATTCGTTGACAAATATGGCTGATATGTTATCTACAACATTCTTTCCAAATAGCTATGAAATAGACACAAGTAAATATACGGCTTATAACAAGTCCAAATTTTATTTCTTGTAATTACCACAAAAATGCGAAATTTTGATACGATGTTCAAAACATAGGTTTTTTGTGCACCAAGAACATACAAGCCAAGAACATACAGCCCTGCGAATCACAGACGTTGTTAGATGTCGGTAGACAAAACTGGGCTGGTGTTAGGAATGAATCAGGCCTAGTATCAGTATATTTTGAGGAGTGCCACGCATATTTAGTCAAATTCTGAAACCGTGGGGAGGAAAATTGATAATGTACTACAGATTGCAGCTTGAGAATATTGTCACGGTGATAGACAGGAAATTGCAGTGATCTGCACACAATAATTTTCTCTGTTAGTTTTCTTTAAAATGCCTTCCACTGACGGAAAAATTCTCTGTCTAAAGTTTGAATTACGTTCATCGTGCTGGGTGGAATCTGAAGTATCTCTACTTCTTTGTCACGGTGGGCTCGAAATACAGCTTTTAATGAATCAGACCTTTTATGACCTGACCACAAATCTAGAAGGAGAAGAGATTTGTTCTTGAAGACACACATATAGTTTTGGCAGCAGTGAAACATCCAGACTAATTATGGGCATTATAGTGTATAAATGGGTGAGTGCAGTCGTGAACTGCGCAATCGCCTCAGTATGTTTTTGCCCTTTCAATGACAGTGTTCTTTTCGCACGCATTTCTTTTTGAAAACCTGACTGATCTGCATTGTGTACGTACGATTCACTAAAACTAGCGATCTTATTTTTGCATTAGTAATAAAAGCTTCTATCATTTCAATTTGTGTCACTTCATTTTGCGACCTGTTTCTCGATACAAATTTTGTTATTTTTCTTGCCACAATTTCATGTGATCTTTTGAAGCGACTAATCCAACTGTGAGAAGCTATTGCGTTGGCAATCTTTAACGCCCAATCACGCAAAGTTGCAATGCTGACACTAAATGACTGTTGTCTGGCATCGGTAAATAGCTCAAAAAGTCGTACATTTATTTCCGTTGCAATTTCCAGTCGACTCTTACGTCGTCCAGCGACTTCCTTTTTCCAGCTATACAATTCACGTTCAAAACGGACAAAGCGATACTTATTTTGAACAGTACTGACAAGTAGGCGTTTCTTACCACTTTCGTTCAACCAATACGTCACCGCTTTTTCTTTGGCTGATAAGGTAATTGTAGTTGCTGGTGTTATTTTCGGAGATAATTGATGATGGTACATGGCACTATCACTCGAAGAGTCTTCATGAGTTCAACTTTCGTAGGTGTCTTCGCCGTCTGTAGATTCACAGTCTGCAATATCGAGTGTTTCAGTTGTTTCTATCCACATGTCTGCGCCATTTATATGCTCGTCTAGAAGCTTAACAACAATGTCACACCACACACTCTTCACGCATGTTTTCTGTTGATTGCTTCATTTGGCGTCTGTGCTATATCTCCATGGCAAGCAGCAAAATATTTACAGGGTTTGCCATCACCTGTGAGGGGAGATTGAATGTTCACCATAAAGTGGCTTGCAGAGTATAGGTCAACATGTACAGAACACCTTTCACATCTCTAACCAGTTTCAGGACGGTATGTTTCGAAATACGTACCAGAAATTAAAAGGATGTGCATGCCACAGAAACGAATATTTGTTTCCCCTTTCCACCAAAACCGTGCAGCGATATTCCTCTTCAGTGAACGCCGCGATAAGATGGCCGCGCTTCCCGACCATGAGCACAACGCTCGCGACTCGCCATTTCCAGGGGTGCCCAGCCGTCACTGCAAGCGCCAAGCAAGAAACACAACCATGTTCGTGATTTTTTTAGGTGACTACCAGTTCGTGTCAGCAGCTACAATTTTGCATACGGACCTTTTGCACAGTTAAATAACAGTGCTAAAAAAAAGCAATGCATGTTTCGGCATGACAAGTCTGACCATTCCCTTGTAAGATTGTTTGGCCTGAAAGGAAGTTATTGGAGTGGTCTCTTTTTTTAGTGGGCTCCAGACCATTTATGAATGTGAAATACTGTAGCCAACTACAAATGAGTTTTACGTACTTGGAGATTGTAACTTGCCATATCTGATGAAAACAACCAGGGCTACAGATACATATTCGGGCAGAATGTGCTTCACACATCCCATGTGTCTCAGGCTCTACTTGTTATCAGAGATTTGTGGCAAAACAATCTACACAAATAAGAAGTAATTCAGAAGTTGTTATCAGAAGATGGGTTCTAGAACGTACTTCAAGAGTTGCTTGTCCACAATACTGAAGGCATTCAGCTCTTGAAGTGGTCCGTATTTAAAAAGACAATATTTACCTTGTATGTGCCTAAATAATTTGAGAGCAAAAAAATAATTCCACCCTTAATTGGCTCATTGTCACAAAAATTGTTGTTGGCAGTGTTGTTATAATTAGTTTTTTATTTGTCTGTATGATTTTAACAAAAACTGTTTTTTTTTAAATAAGTCAGTCTGTTTTGGTAGTGTAAATAATTCCAGAGATGCTCCTGTAGATGGATGTGTTGCTAATATTTTGATGTGTGATAATGAAAAGTCACTGTAGATGACTATAACCCTAGTTCTAAAATTTTCAAAATGGCTATTTCAGTGAAAGAGTTACAAAAGTTCCCAGTATTCTCTGAACATGAGATGAGGTGACTGATGAGGTTAGTGAGATTAGTGGGCTGATGTATACTGTGATGTGTAAGATAATGGATGAAATTTATGAGAAGTATCAGTTACAGTGTGATGACTTTCGGTGAAGACCTAGCCTATAGGACAGTGATTATATGGGGCAAGTCCAGTGATAGTTATCATAGTGGTGGCACTATAAATTTTAATAACTCTAATTCCAAGTGAGAGATGAAGCTGTAACCAGGTGGCATTACATTGTGAATGATTGATACGAGCATACTGTTCAGTCACCTTATGTAAAATAGTGATTTAATCGTATGGTTCATAACTAAGGACATTTTAAACTACTTCTTTGCATGTTTCAAGATTATTGCTTGTTTGTTGCCACTGATATCATGTATTTCAGTGTAGTGTTCAGAATCTAGCCAACTTGACTTTCCCATTTCAGTGCTGTATGGCAGTCAGTAACAGCTTATAATTTATGATGAACTTTGCAGCTTGAGTTGAAATTCATTAATTGATAAATAATGAGCAGTTTTGACCTCATGGAATGCTATTATCAGGTGGGGACACATGGTCTTGATTTGGTGCAGTGAAATACATTTGTCTGACTGACTTTTTGTGCCAAAATACATTCATCATAATACCCAAGATGTCAGTCAGTCAGTCAAATTACCTTGCAGCAAGCAACTAGAAACCTTAGTTCCTCATATTAGAGCATTCTGTAGATATTTCAAACAATCTGTGAAAACTGGTCAGCAGAGCTAGTAAAAAGCTAAGAAGAAAAAAATTCAACCATGTGCTAAATTGCCTACAAGTTTAGATTAAGGACACTCAAACAGTGTTGTTGATAGGGGCACTATCAGGTGTGAAAGTCAAGGAAACACAGTGATAAAGACAGTGGATTTTCATTCGGTAGGATGATGATTTTAGTCGCCGCCTTATCATCTAAATAAAAGTTTTGCGTGGTTTCCCTAAACCAGTTCAAGAAATTCTATAGCAACACTGAAAGTAGGTTTTAAGCAATCCTACACATAATGAATCGAATTTCATCTTGTTCTGTGCAACTGTTGAAACTTATATTAAATCTATACATAGTGCTCCTGTTCTAGAACAATGTAAATACAACTGTGCCCTTGTTAACCAACCAACCACTTAAACTGCCATCAGTTGGTTAGTTACAGATGCAAAAATCATGATGCAATCTCTTCTTTTATCAAGTACCATTGTAAATCATAATAATCATCATTTGTCTGTTGTGACACTTAGCAATGTAGGCTACTAGATTCCACTTAGAACAGTGTTGTCTCAACACATTGCAGCCATCAGTGAAAAAATTGAAGTTAGTCTGGCCCAGAAACTCTACACTGTGCCACTCAATGTGCCAGCAATGGCATCCATGAGTGTATTGCAGTTTTTTTGAGCTGACAGAGTGGCCATGGACTCTCTCCCTCCCTGCCACCTGTAGCAGCTGATGTATTCATGGAAACATTCAGACAGACATTGTTAAGATCGGCATGACTGTGCCTGTGTTGTTGGCTGAGGTACATAGATGACATCTTTGTCACATGTATGCATAAGGAAGCAAAACTACACAGATTTCGTAAACACCTAATCAGCTTACATAAAAACATACAGTTCATGCTAGAAATAGAAAATAACAGAGCGATTACTTTTCTGGATATCAGAGTGTACAGAAAATCTAGCAGCAGAATAGGACGTATAATGTATAGGAAACCAATGCACACCAACATACCACCCAGCACAAAAGGACACTATATTATATATGCTACAGGCCGAGAACACCACATTAGTGATGCAAACAAGCTCCAAAATGAAGTGGACAAGCTCAGGACAACATTCTATGCAAACGGATATAGCAGCAAAACTGTTCTATGAGCTTTGAGGCACAGTGAAGATAAAACAGGCAAGGGAACATAAGGACCTCTTCAAATTACTCATTTACATCATGTGAGAAATGTCAGCACCTGTGGAGGAATTAAACCAATACACCAGAATGGCAGCAAAATCAGAGATCTCTTGAGGCACACAAAAGATTCTGCAGATCTCTCCATACTTCATGCATCTCCAAACTTCAGTGTGATTGTGGTGAAATTTCAAAGACCCTCATGTGCTTGCATGGCAGCTGGTGATGCAGCAGAGAAAAACAAGAGAGGCCATTGAAATAATTTAATGCCATGGGAGGAGGGCTGGAAGTTGTTATCACCCTGGCTGTCAGCAGTTACAGTCCATCAGATACATGTGTTTGTCAGGCAGCAGCTCCCCAAATATTCTCTGTGAGTACAAGCTGCCAATTCGCTGTTGCCTACTATTCGCCTGCCAGAGTAGCACAGGCAATAGTCTACCATACCAGCACCCTTCCATAGCAATCTTCACTTAAAATTTCAGAATGTGATGTCAGTAGCCACGTGACAACCATAATAGAACAGGATGTATACACTCTGGGAAACCTGGGAAAGACCCGGGAATTTTTTCATCCAGGAGGAAACCGAGAAAAACCCAGGAATTTTGTACAATTCCAGGTATTTTTCATTGTTTTAGATTTCAGTTAATTTTTTGTAATTTTCACTGGTAAGAACTGATAACAGCAAAATGTGTCAAAGGTTTGAGGACGAAGACTATGGAATACTTCATAACAATAAACTGCTCCCGACAAGCATGACATCACAACTGTTTGCACAAAGTACAGTTGCCTGTGAACAAGTGCATGCGCAGTTAAGTTGTGTATGGGCAGTGCCTTCTCCAGCTTCCAGCTACTTGAAGTGTGGCTGTTAGCTGTATCAGCAGTAGCAACAAGCAGCCAGATGCTACCCGCAAAAAAATTTTCTGGTACACCCAAGCTGCCAGATTGCCGCATGTGCGTTGCAGTCAGGGTTGTAGTGGGGAGGGGGTTAGTCTCCACGTAAGCCGTGTTTACGTTTAGTGATTTTGCTGTTTTCTCTTCATTTGCACTTATCACATCAAATGAAAACAAAACAGATTTCTGTGGTTGGGAGCTAGCAAGTGAATTAAAATACATTCGCATAATTACAGAAGGCTAACATGTTATTAGTTTCAGTTTTCTGAAGTTCCACGCTGGTGTATAAAACTTTACCATTCAAAGGATTGATATTTTTACCGCTCCAAGGGAAAGTATATTATCACTTATTATGGAAAAAGTGTATTTTTCACCTTGGAAGAAGTGTGTTACCACGTGGGAGAAAGTGCGTTTTTAACCAGGAAAAACCCATAAGAGGACTTTTCCAAAGCTGATCAAACATAGGCATTTTTAGTTGTTGTTGATATTATGGAAACGGTAGATTACTCACCATATAGTTGAGATGTTGGGTCGCAGATCGGCACAACAAATAAGCTTTGGGCCAAAATGACCTACTTCTGCATTAGATATCTCTCTCTCTCTCTCTCTCTCTCTCTCTCTCACTCACACACACACACACACACACACACACACACACACACACGCGCACTGCACTACACTGTTGGCTGCTGAGGCCAGATGAGGTCGTGTGTGTGTGTGTGTGTGTGTGTGTGTGTGTGTGTGTGTGTGTGTGTGTGCGCGCGCGCGCGCGCCCGCCCCTACACACACACACACACACACACACACACACACACACACACACACACGCGCGCATTGTCGAATTTGGAAGGAGACCTTTTTGGCCAAAAATGTACTTATTTGACAGTTTTATTTACTTGTCTGACAGGCTTTTTGTTGTCTGTATCTGCATCTTGGCATCTCTGCTATGTGGTGAGGTGCAGACTTGTCTTTCCATCCTTTCCATAATATTGTCATCATTCCATCCTGTCACACACACACACACACACACACACACACACACACACACACACACACCACTGTTTCAGCAACTTGCTGTGTGTAAACTGAAATCTCACAGGATGAGAGAGAGAATATTTGGTGATTCTGTGAGCCTCAGCTGACTCACTGATATTGCACCTTTGATGGGGATGAGGCAAACTAACCATGTACTTTCACACTTCAACATTGTTTCGAGTTTCCTTATGGTAGGCCTTAGCTTATCAATGGCCTCTCTACTCACACAAGAGTGGTAGCATTTGTGGGTATATACATGTACATTTACGTATGTATTCTGCAAGCCACCATAAGTTGTGTGGTGTAAGGTATCCTGTAGCACAACTAGTCGTTTCCTTTCCTGTTCCACTCTCAGATAGAGCAAGGGAAAAACAACTGTCTATGTGCCTCCATATGAGCCCTAATTTCTTGTATCTTATCTCCATTGTCCCTGTGTGAAATGTATGTTGGCGGCAGTAGGATCATTCTGCAGTCAGCTTCAAATGCCGGTTCTCTAGACTTTCTCAGTAGTGGTCATTGAAATGAATGTCTTCCCTCCAGGGATTCCCACCTGAGCCCCCAAAGCATATCCATAACACTTGCATGCTTATCAAACCTACTGGTAACAAATCTAGCAGCTTGTCTCTGAATTGCTTCAATGACTTCTTTCAGTCAGACTTGGTGCGGATCCAAAACACTCAAGCAGTACTCAAGAGTAGGTTGCACTACATTCTATATGCACTCTCCTGTACAGGTGAACCACACTTAACTAAAATTATCCCAGTAAACTGCTGTTGACCATTCGCCTTCCCTACCACAATCCTCCCATGCTCGTTCCATTTCATATTGCTTTGCAACATTAAGACCAGATATTTAAGTAAAGTGACTGTGCCAAGCAGGACCCTATTAATGCTGCAACCGAACATTATGGGTTCCTAAATATTATGTAATCGTAAAAACTTACTACTTATACACTCTTCTACACATCTCTCAAATTTTGGTTTCTCTGTGTTAAAGCTTTTACACCCATTTCAGTGTACATTACAAGAGTATAGTACTTGTTTAATAGAACAGGTTATGTGTTTTGCTTGAAATATAATCAGTTTCTGGTTTTTAGGATATTATTTATTTTAGTAGTTTTTTGGAGGAAGAAATTTACTAGATGCACTACCTGACAAAAGAAGTGTAGTGCAGAAACGACATTGTCAGTGTAACTTTGTATATGTACAAACCACTGGAAGGTATGTAAATGATTAGAGTTTCAACGACCTAAGATTGGCAAATCAGCCACCAGTGTGTGCTAGTGTTGTTTGGGTTTAGTGATTGTACTGGACCTGGTAGTGTATATAAGGGATGTGAACAGCATCAGATGTGAGAGCACTGTGAAGGCCATGAAGATGCTGCGCACTTCTGTGAGACAGCATTATCCACATCTGACTGACTTTGAAAGGGGCCTCATTAAGGGTCTCCAATTGGCCAGCTAGTCAAATGTATCCAGATTTGTGGAACACTCAAATGTGACAGTGGCCTGATGTTAGACTACGTGGAATTGTTAGGGCAGACATACTCGTCATCAAGGTTTCAGTCAACCATGTGTGACCACCACAAGGGAGAATCACCATATTGTGCACTGAGAACATCATCATAACCTCTTCACGTCTGCACCTGCCATGAACACAAAAGGCTGCATTGAAAGTGGTACTATGAGCAGGTACCATGGACTGCTGATGAATGACATTGCGCTGTGTTCAGATCTGAATCGCGGTTCTACCCTGTCCTCAGTGGCCATCGTCCATTGGGTATGACATCGGGTCACAGCTGGTAGTGATTGAGGGAACTCTGATGGCACAGTCGTATGTCAGTGGCATCCTGCATCCTCATGTGTTACCTCTCATGCAACAGTATCATGGTTCCAATTTCAACAGGATGATACTCATCCACACATGGAATGTTCCTCTCTGAACTGTCTGCATGATGTTAAGTTAATCCTGTAGCAAACAAAATCCTCCAATCTATCCCTTATAACACATTGTGGGACCTTCTCAGATATCTGCTCCATCCTAATATCAGTATCCAGGATATCAAGGACCAGAGACAATAGTTGTGTTGCCCAGTTTGCCTCAGGAGAGGATAAAATGACTTTTATCATACCCTTCCGAACCAAATCAGTGCATACATACAGACCAGAGGGTTTGCAACATCATTCTAATAAATGGGCCAAGTTCTTCATAAATTTGACTCAGTTTTGTAATTGTTGAAATAACATTACATACTTGAATGAGATTTTCACTCTGTAGCAGAGTGTGCATTGATATGAAACTTCCTGGCAGATTAAAACTGTGTGCAGGACCGAGACTCAAACTCAGAACTTTTGCCTACCATGAGCAAGTGCTCTACCGACTGTGCTACCCAAACAAGACTCACAACACATTCTCACATAAGCTCTCTTGCGGGCAAAAGTCCCGAGTTTGAATCTCGGTCCGGCACACAGTTTTTACATCACATACTATCTCAACACACAAAGTTTCATGTCATGTCAAGTCAGCCTCACCTAATGGGTGTTTAACTTTTTTTGACAAGCAGCCCTCCCCCTCGCCAAATGGGTGCTTAACCGTTTTTGGCAGGCAATTTATTTATCATGCCTCCTCTCTCTTCCCTCCCCTCCCTCCCCTCCCCTAGCCCTATCCCCCCCCATGAATCTAGGACATTATGTGTGTGTGGGGGGTCTTGTTTGTATCAACAATATATATAACCATACTACAGGTGCAACTATATCAGAGGGGTATCTGTGGGGAAGCCGCACTAACATGGGGTCCGTGAAGAGGGGCATTGGTATTTACAGAGTTAATGTCTTGATGACTCATCTAGCCTTGTAACAGCCAGTGGGACAGTGGTATGTTAGTACCGCGGACTGCTGAAAGGAGGGAGAAGCTACAGCCATTACATTTCCCAATGATGTGCAGCTCTATTGTATGGTTTTATGATGATGGAATCCACTTGGATAAAATATTTTGGAGGTAAAATAGTTCCCCATTCATATCTTCAGGTGGGGACTGCTCTAACGGATGTTGTCATTAGAAAAAACAAAACTTGCTTTGTACGGGTCGTTGTGTAGAATATTGGAGCATTTATTCGGGAATGTAGGTTTTTTAGAACTTGAAAAGGGAAATACATAGGTTTGCAGTCTGATTTAGTGGCAATTTGTAAGGTGAAAACAGGACATCTGGTTAGTCAAGTAAGGGGATGTACACGAATCAAGTGGTAAACTGTAATAAATTATTTACAGAAGTGAGAAACAGAAGCAGATGTAATTCATGTTGTACCTGAGTATTGTCATAAGTTTACCAAGCATAAATGAAACTTACCCAATAATAATAATTTCTAAAAGAAAATGTGATTTTTGTCATTTTACCTTTAAGATGCAGCAACCTCAGCTTCACATATATTGTATTATCATAGTTAATACAGCAGTATCAATAACTTAAGTCCAGAGTAATAAAGTTATTGGTTAGTTAATAACATAAATATAGTCATTATTGAGATTAAAAAATTGATGTTATTGTGTGATTATCATTTTTTACAAATTGAGTGCCGAGGGGCTCCCCATATGTTTTTGAGCTCAGATTGCTCACAACTTTTTGTCAATGGAACCAAACTATACAACATGACAATGGAAAGAAATTGACCTTGCAAAATAAGAGCCACCTTTCTAGACATAGACACGGAGTGCATCAGATGATCCTTCTTGGCCCTTGCTACAATTTCCCTTAAGGGATACCATTATTTGCCATACATTCAAAATGCTCACGATTGACAGATCTTTATTCTTGTGTGGTTTGCTTCTCCCTGACACTGCTACCAGCAGCCTTCCCTTCTGGTGAATTGTCCACTAGCTCAGTTTCAATTTCAGTGGGAGACAGCACCACAAACCTAAGGGTAAGAGAGATGAGTGAAAAGTCTCAAGTTCTCCTGATGACAATATTAAAACATTACTGTACTAAAATTTGCAATGTGCAAAAATTATGAACTTCCATTGTATGTTTCACATACAAAACCTAGAGTACATTTTGCATGTATTTTGACCTTTAATTGTTGTTTTTAATCTAGTTTGAGGTGCCTGTTAGCCTTCAGCTTTTTATTGGAGTTTATTCCTGTGATATAATTTCTCATCTAGAAATTCTGCGCTATTCATATTAATTTATTGCTTCATATTGGTGTTCATGAAATACTATAATAATTGTTTCTTCTTTCTCATTTCAGTTTGGTGCGATAGCGAAGTCCTTCTGTGTGCAAGGATTCATAAGACGCCTGTTTTCTGAAATAGGCACAATTGAAGAGCTACAAACAACACGTCAAGAGGAAGGGGACTCTCAAGAAAAACGTGACTTGCTTTCCGATTTGCAGTGTATGTTGTCTGATGGATATTTGAAACTGGGTCACTTGCTGCGAGAGAACTTGAATGTCTACAAGGAGTGTGTGCTAACAGCGTTCTCATTAAATCCTACAGAGGATTTATACCACCATTTACATAGCCTTGCCTCTTTAAGTGGTAAATGTATTTCTGATGAAAATAAATGTACAGAAATTGTAGAGCAGCCACTGGTTCAAGACTGCACCATTACAAAGCTACCTATTAATGAACACTTAGAAGAAACAAATGATAGTAATTATGCTGGCAATACAGACTTTGCATATATGAATATGCCATCAACGTCATCTGCTGTGTTCCCTAAATATCAAATAAGGCCACAGACAAGGCATACAGCCTCACGTGGGGATATACCCATTGCCACTTCATCTTTAGTAACTGTAAGGTGCAGATTGAAAGAGGATGACAAGAGAGACTTAGGAGCATTGTATGCAATGAGTGGAAACCTATTTACTAGTGCAGAAAACTATGATCCCTATAGTGCCCCCAACCATGTGTTAGATGCAGAATTCAAGTTCTCTAGAACTGTACTTCATGATTTAGTATCTGTGTTAAACAATCCACGAAACAAACAGCTTAGTTGGGCAGAGGGTTGGGCTCAGCTAAGCAGGAATTGTCTGGAATACTTAAGAAACAGAGAGACACGAAATTGCATGAAGGAACTGAAATTTCTGGAAATTGATTATGAGAAATACCGTGATTGGCCAAGATTGTGTGACTATGGAGGTATAGAGAAGGGATATGAACAGTGGGCAGATATCAGTAATGATTCAGAACAACTTTGTATTACAAGTAATTACAAACATAGATCTTCAGAGTTAACTGTAGATTCCTGTATAGATTCGGCAACACAGGATAGTGTAGATACTGTATTTACATTAAAACCAGTCCGGAAACGAAAAGTGAAGAAACCTGGAAAATCCCCACAAAAAGGAAAGAGGGGAAGAAAAAGTACAAATGTCACACATAGCAGTGTTAAAAGTATTGTTTCACAAGGTCCCATAACTGGCTTCTCGGATTGCACTCAGGACAGCCAAATTGAGGAGAACAATGAAAGAAAGATTGCAGCAAAGATTTGTAAGGATAAATGTATTAGGAAGTTTACATACAGGAGGAAGAGGTGTAAGACTGTGGAAAAAATATCTACACTAGAAACAGACTGGCCACAGCAAACTGAGGTTAGAGGCAGTCTTAAAAAGACAGTTAATAAAAAGTTTACTAGGAAATCTAGCAAATGTTTGAAGCGTGTGAAAAGCTTAGAACATGCTTCTCCAATAGAAACAGACTGCACAAGTGATGAAGTGACATCTGTTGGACCAGATATCTGGAAAAGAGGTTATAAGAATTTAGACAAAACTGTGTATATGAAAAACCCTGAACTTTCCTTGTTAGAAGTAGATGAGGTACCAAATATTCAGGCTAGTACTTCAGTGAAGAGTTATAGGAAGAAATATGTTAAAAAGTCGCGCAAATCTAGAAAGCATTGGAAGAATTTGGTTGAAACAGACTGCTCACATTATAGTGACATTGATGAAAATAGTATTTCTAAGGTTGCAACAAAGCGTCCCAAAAGAAAGTGTGTTAGAACATTGAAAAAATCTACCAAACGATTGAAAAATATGGAAGAGGATTCAGTTCTTGGAACTGACTGTACAAGTAATGAGGTGACCCACCTAAATTACCAGCCAGACGTTTATGTGAGTGAAGGTGAAAATGTTTCTGAAAGATCTATACATGTGCAGAATTTTGAAGACATTTCTATTGGATCAAATGGTGTTCAGAGTAGTCGATATGAGATTAGAACTGCAGAAGATTCAGCAGGAAATGTTCTTGATAGGGGGCCAACCGAATATTGGAGTACTTTCAATAAAATACCTGAGATGGATACAGGTTGTACACAAGGCAGTGAAGGTGAGCAAAGACCTGGGGTGGTGACTGCAACACAAACTATACAAAGAGAGAAGATTGCTAAATCAACAAAGCAAAGAAAAGATTTAGAAAAAGGTTCTGTATTGTATTCAACATGGGGGCATAACACTCAAGCTGAAGAAGACATTGTTAGAAAGACTCAAACAAAGGCACAGAAGAGAAAGACAGATAAAAGTGATGTCTGTACTAAGACTGTAGAAGAAAAAATTCTAGTTAATTCTAGTTGCAGGGTTGATAGTTATGTTGATGGCAACTTGGAGGGAGTGCAAGGATCGAAGATTTGTGAGAGCCACAAAAGTGTAAGAACAAGTGGAAAATATGTTGCCGATGTTAAGGATTTCCAAGGAGATTCTTTGTTGTTCTCAAATTACACACAAAAAAGTGTGGCTGAAGCTACTACTGTGGGAGAGATTGCAGCAAATACTTGTAAAAGGAAATATCTTGGGAAAGTAGAGCAACAGACAATGGGTGTAAAGAATTTTGATGTAAAATTATTGTCAGACAATCAAAATGAAGAAAGGAATTTGGTGGGTACCACATCCAAAACTCATCATAGAAAATATGCAAAGAAGACTGAGAAACGTGCAGAACCTGTTATGGACTTTGAAGAAAAAGCTGTGTTAGACTTTGGAGGTGTTGCAGAGCCGTCCCTTGAAGGTTCTGCATTTTTTGCGTATGATTCAGACACACAAGATGAAAAGAGTGCTGCTAACGTATTTAACATGGAATGTGATGTGATGAGGAAGAAAGAAGGTATTGTCAGAGGCCTTAAGAAAAAGAAATTACCTCCAGAGAAGATCACAGAAGTTTCTGCTTTCAGCAGTGCAGTACACAATCGTAATAATGATGACGTGGGACCACCTATTAGTTCTGTCTGTGAAACCGACTTTTCTTCACTTGGGAAGCAGGTAAATCCTCTTTCACCAAGTGTGGGGCAGCTGAATCCAGAACCATCTAGTGGGATACTATTTCATCCTGATTTAAATACACAGTCCTTTATCCCTCCATTTAAGAAGGCCAGTGAGCCAGAAGTTTTGCAGTCATTACGCAAATTCAGACCAAAAAGCACAAACAGATCATTAGAAGAAAGTATCTTTTCTCCAAATATGATTGGTGATGGAACGAGAATGTTGTTTCGTGAGGGTAAAATTTATTATACTGAATTCGCACCAATGTTAAGTACACTGAACCTTAATCCACATGTTGTACTTGAAGACATAGCAACAGTTTTGAATTCAAGAGAATGTGGTGGACAATTTGATACATCTCAGCAGACAAAAAACTCTAGTGCGTTTTCTGAAAAAAACAGTAGCAGTCCTAAGAAGAGTCATAGTACAAAATTTACAACACCACCACAGTCCAAGAAAACATATAGCTCCTGCGCTGGACTAAAAAAAAAGCCCAATCGTAAACTGACTGACAGGGAAATACTTGCCAATAGTGTTCCTGGTTTAAATAGTCTTGAAATGATTGTACCTCCATTCCAGGAGCCAACAGTGCAAGTTGTTCAGTTGCCAAGAAACCATCCTTCAGGTAATGCATCAAATAATGAAACTAGTTCACTTCCTACTAAAGTGAACCAAAAAATTGAGAACAGCTCCAACACCAGTGGAACAAGTCACATAGAAGCTGCCTCAACATCTGTATCTCAAGATCCAGCTTCACAGCAGTCACAAGTTACAATAACCTCTGAAGAAAACAGAACCTCTCCGAATTTGGCATCCAGTTTCTCAGCTCAAAGTAACTCATTAGCATCACATAATGAAAAACAAAGAAGTTCGCAGTTAGAAGTGAAATACTTAACAAAAGCAAGTGACGTTAATGAAATATTACGCAGTACGCTTACAGACTGCTCATCGCAGAGTCCACCGACATCTGCTGTTGCACCATCACTAAATTCATCAGGACCTGTTAAACATAAAGTTAAATCGCAAAGTGAAGTGAAGTATCTAACAACAACAAGTGAAGTAAATGAAGTACTTCGTAGTGTAATTGCAGAAAACAGTCAGGGTCAGATGTCCAATTCGACACATATCATGGGATTGGTGAAGCAGAAGCCTAACACCAGAGCGGAGGCGAGGTTACTTGCTGCGTACGAAACAGCAAGAAGTATTACGGCAAAGAAAGCCACAGAAGGTAGTACATCTCTAGGAGGAAGAGGCAGTATACTGAGCACACTGCAGGTTCCACCTTCCAAAGGAGTTGTTGATATTAGTATGCTTTCCAGTCTTATTTCTTCTGGCACTCACCGATACTTGGAAAATTACCCTTCCAAAAAGGAATCTTCTAAACCCCCAACAAAGTTAAATTCACGCTCACAGGGCTCAAGAGTTTGTGTATCTTCTTGTGATAGCTCTCGTGCACATAATCTGCAAAGCCATATGCAGAACTCGGCCATCATCAGAAGTGCACACACTGCTCAGTCAGATGAGCAAATCCCTGAACGGATGTCTGTCCTTGAGGAAAGGTTAAAAAAAAGTTCTGTTGCTAGTGTAGCTGTTAAGTGTGATACTACTAACCAAAGTGACACACCAGTTTGTGCTTCACAGGTTGCAACTTTACCAAAATTTCAACAAGCATTTGGAAAGTCTATATATAATCAGACAGGCAGCAGTGGCAGTGGTGCTGGTGGCGGTGGCAGCAACAGCAACAGCAGTACCAGCAGCAACAGCAACAACAACAACAACAACAACAGCAACAGCAGCAGCAGCAGCAAAAACAACAACAACAACAACAACAACAACAATAGCAGCAGCGGGGGTGGTGGCAGTGATGGGAATGGTGGAGGTCGTGGTGGTGGGGGTAGCAACAGTGGCGGTGGTGGCGGCAGTGGTGGTGGCGGCAGCGGTGGCAGCAGCGGTGGCGGTGGCGGTGGCGGTGGCGGCGGTAGTAGTGGAGGCAGCAGCGGTGGAGGCGGCGGTGGAGGAGGCAGCAGCAGTGGTGGAGGCAACAGCAGCAGCAGTGGTGGTGGCAGCAGCAGCAGCAGCAGCAGCAGTGGTGGAAGTGGAAGTGGAAGTGGAAGTGGAAGTGGTGGTGGTGGGGGTGGTGGTGGTGGTGGTGGTGGAGGAGGAGGAGGAACTGGCAATGGAAATAGTGGAAGCACTGGTAGCAACAATGGTGGCAGAGGCCACTGCAACAGCAGCAGCAGCAGCAGCAGCAGCAACAACAACAACAACAATGGCAGCAGCAGCAGCAGTAGTAACAACTGTAGCAGCAGTGGCAGCACCAACAGCAGTAGTAGTCGCTGTAATGGCAGTGGCACCAACAACAGTGCTGTAGAAAATGGAGCTAGTGAGCCTGCTACCACTGTATCAAACACAGAAGACATGCATAGTACTCATGGCATTGCTGGAGGCTCGCAGAAAAGTGATTCAGAGCTGCAGTCCATACCCAAATCATCAGTAAGTACACTTCATTCAAAGGCAGTACAGACAACAAGCATAAGTACTTTGGTGTCACTTTCAAATCCAGTTTCATCAGCTTTGCAAGCTGACTCTCTAAATGTCTTGATGACTACAGCTCTACACCTTAATACAGCATCTGTTCCTCATGAAGGTTCTTTGCAAAAGTCACTTGCTACCACATTTAAAAGGGCAACTAGATCATCTGTCCAAGCAGGACAGTGCCCGTCGTATGATATGCACCGTACAAATGCCTCTGCTGTTACAGACAACCCTATATCTGGAAGTTTAGATGGGATATCTAGTCATACCTCAGATAGTAACAATGTGACACACAAAAATTCTCTGCCAGCCTCCCGGTCGTCTCAGGTACCGACCACAACTGATAGTACCAGTACTCCTACACAAAATCCAGTACTTGCTGTCACCAAAGATAGTATTATTAGAAGTAATAAGAATGCATTACTAGCTGCTGCGCTGCAATCAACCACACCTCTTAGACGATCTTCTGTGAGTAGTGGTACGTCTTCCAGTTTGACCAGTAACATAGAACAAGCTGCCAACATGTGCATTGCTGAAAGCTCTTCTTCAGAAGATGAAGCGACAGATGTTGGAACTCAGACTCATATTTCTTCAGTACAGCAGACCCAGAGACTATCTGTTAATGAACTTCGCAAGAATACTTCAAAACCTTTATTGCAAACATCTCACAATTTAAGGCCTGTTCTACATATTCCCAACAGTAATCTTGTTGGAGCAGCTAATGTTACTGAATTAACCAATTCAGTTTCATCACCTTTAAGACAGCAGCAGATTGTCCATTCTTTGTTAGGTCCTAGTTCCTCTGCTGTCACAAGGCTTCCACCACAGAATGTTGCAGCAACTGATGCGTTAATAAGCCACAGTGCAATCGAGCCATCTGTAAGCTCAACAACACTGGAACAGCTGAGAGAATTTGAGTCTGTTTTAGAGCAAGTTACAAACACGTCACAAATGAAGGAGCGGAGCACTGCTGTGACTCAGAATCAGCCGGACCTAATTAATGAAGATCTTCTTTCTCAGTCATCAAGTACGGTTGAAACGTCTTCGGATTTTCCAAGTGCACCAAATGATGGTTCATTCTCACAAGATTCTTATCCATCAACTACAATTACAACCCCACCAAGAGTTGGTATAACTTTTGTTGCTCAGTCTCCACTTCGATCGTCGAGCATTGCTGGAACGAGTGGAAAGATTGCATCTCCTGTAGTTGTAGTTACCAGTTACTGTCAGCCAGTTACATCACCAGCTTTAAGTGTGACTTCACAGAGTTCTTCTAGTCCTTGTGTGACACCTGCACCAAATCCTTCCATATCAAATGGAAAACCACCACCAAAATCCTCAAAATCCAAAACTAAATCTGTTAAGTCAAGCCCGTCAACGACAAATTCTAAATCTTCACCAGTTCCTAAACCACAGCAGAAACCTCAAGAAGATGAAGTTACGGCTCAGCGTATTTATGCAATACTTGATGAATATGCAGAACAGCTTAGAAATTCTCCAGATTTGAATAACAAACCTGCACCTCGCAGAAGATCAAATCCACCTACCAACCCAAGCCAGTCTTCAAAGCGAAAGAAGTCTTCCCAAAACAAATCAAAACTTCTTGGGCAGCAGTCATCTTCATCAGCACCTGACATGAGTCCTGGCACAGATGATCCAAGAACTATGGGAAGTGAAGATAGTTCTAGTGGTATAATGCAGCTTTCTCATATTCAGGATTCACCAGCTTCATCCGCCCAAGCAAGTGATGAACCAGCAAGTTTAAGATCTACTTCCACAGAAGCATCTTCCGAATCCTGCAAGCCAGTTGTGTCGGAATCGGGTGAAAATCAAGACTCTCGCCAACAACCACGTTTAATTTTTGCTGAAGCAACAGGTCGTCAGGGAAGAGCAGTATCTGTTCAGGATGACATTCAGTCTGCTGAGGTTGCTGTCTCTGGTAGTGCAACTGTTGTTGCAGGAAAATCAGTAATGGTGGGAAGCACAGCAGTACCATTGTATGTGCCAGGAAATGTCCGTCAGGTGTTTCTGCCTGTGACTCCAGGATTGGCTGCACATGTTCAAGGTCGACCAATGGTTGTATCAAAAGGATCAAAATTTATAAGAGTTCATCAAGTAACAGTCCCAGCTGGACCACTTCACCTCCACCAAGTGCCGGTCGTGGTGCGCCAGATGTGTGTCAATAAGCAGTCATCAACTGTTGGTGCTTCAGTATCCGTACTTACCCAGCCATCTGTCAAACAGATTAAGCGCCCACCTGCAAATACTTCTCCAGAAGCTTTATCAGGAGGATTGGCACAGTCTTCTGTTCTACACCAGTTAAGCAGTCAGCAGCAAACATCTGTTTCTGATGTATCTTCCAGTGCTACTCAAAGCTTATCTTTTCCAGAGTCGAGTCTGGATAGTGTAGGCACTACTATTGCAGACACTGTTATAAAAACTGAACCTATTGATGATACCTCATCAGTTTCAGAAGGCCATATAATGTGCGAAGGTAGTCAGAACAGCCTACTTGAGACAGTAACATCTGCTGCTAATGATGCTACTGCTCTAACGTCTCCAGCAACTACGTCTTCTGGTGTCATAGCTACCACTACTTCTTCAGGACCGGGTGTAAACATTTCCAGTGTTATTTCAGCACCTGAAGATAAACTGTATCAAAGCTCTGAACACAGCACAGTAAATGTGAAAGTAGAACCTCCAGATCTGTCTAATAACAGTAATGAAGAGCAGAATGAAGAAAACCAGCTGTGCAACAATCACGAAGAAAGATCTGTGTTTCGACGAACATATGCAATTGTAATTAATCCACCAATCGATGTGCAGAATTCACGAGTAAATAGGACTATGCAACGTTTGAATATTGGCTTTACCAGACATTCCACAGTAACTTCTAGGAATGGTAACCAACCAGAAGCACTGAACAAAGATTTTGCATCAAGCAGAAAGCCTCTTAAGACGGAAGCTGATAGTATGCTTAATTCTGAATCTGAGAGTTCAGAATATCATTCGGATAATGCTCTTGCAACACAACTTAATCATTTCTCAAAACACAGTGGCAGCTTGACAGAAAATGGTGAATCTGGACATTCTGTGAACAGTGTGTTGAACTGTCCACTACCTTCAGCATTGCCAGATTCAACATACCATTTGAGGAAATTGGGTAAAAGCAGAGAAAGCAGCCAGCCAGCTGGAGGATTCCAGAGCTCTACTCAAAATACAATTTGCACAAGTACGTACAATGTTGACATAAACTGCATGTTATGAAGTTATTGTTGCTAGAGATGGACATTGCAGAGTTCATTGTACTTTTGACTTATGAAGTCATTTTTTGTTTGCACTCTCATTCTCTGGAGATAGTCATTTAGAGATAGTTCTTCACAATAGGTGATGCAAGTGTTAGTATACTATTTAGTTGAGTTTTCACTTCAATCTTATTCACAGAAGTATAAACACCTGAAACTGCTTTAGTTTTGTCTCTGATTTCAAACTGCCTAGTAGATGTTACTTGTTCACAATTTGTAAATCTTAAAAATTCAAAACATAGTATTCAGTGCAGTATCATTTGCAGTTTAAAAAAAATATAAGGAGAGTTTATTTAGTTTGCCTAGCGTTCATTGTGATTTAGCGTATTGAAATTGTAGATGTGACAGTTAACCTTTCTCTTTGTCATTTGAATGTTGCATCAATCAGAACCAAATCAGATTTATAGTGTGCAATTTCTCTATTTCCTGTTTGGCACCTTTTTTCTCTGATACAATTTTTAAAAAATTCTCCTTTGCAGTAAATTGTGAATTGTGTATGTAGATACTAAAATATAGTAATATATTGCTTTCCATTATCTGCATTAGACACACAGGCTTTCTACACTTCGTATGTGTTTTGTGTTTCAGGTCCATTAGATGTGTTTCCAACTGAAAGTGCAACTAGCATTCTAGAAGAGTGCCCACCAAGAACTATGGAGGAGAATGGTTGTAGTGACAGTTTATCATCTTCTGAACCAAGTTTAACACACACACTACTTTGTCGCAGAAACTCTCACAGCCCTCAGAAGGTAAGCTTACAATCTGAAGTGGGAAGGAAAATAAGTTCATGTGATAAGAATGGACCAGCTGATATTGAGCTGAATGCAGCAGTTGAACGCATTGTGTCTGTAAGTTCCAAAAGTGCAAATGATCAGACACAAGGAAAAGCAGTTGGTGCGTCAAGTGAAGCTCAGCTAGATTACTGCAGCGGGCCGTATTCATCCATTAAAAGCCAACTGGACTATATTTCTGATGGACCTTATAGCATATCAAAGATTGATGGCTGTGATACCCCATGGCGTTTTGTTCCGCTTATAAGAAAGGTTAAAGTAGCTATACAACCAGTAACATTAAAAAAGGATACAGAAGAAAGTGAACCACTTGTTAGGAATATCCATCTTTCAACTAATTTGCCAGAAGTGGAAGATACAGCAAATGAACAGCGTGACTATCTAACAGATTCCAAGCTGGCTACAGTTAATAGGAAGGCAAATGTGAGTTCGACTGTTCTTACAACTTTCCGGAAAAATGATATTCCCAGTACACGAGTAGATAAAAGTCAAGGGAGTGACAGGGTACAGCAGAAAATAGCTAGAGTTGAGAGAGAGTTAAAACTTCAGAAAAGTCTGTCTGAAGAATGTGAAGATTTAGGTGTTGATGAGCCAAGTACAAGTGATCTATTTCCTGAAGCAGATCTGTTATTGGATACAAATTCGTCACCACCCTTTGATCAGACACTGCAGGATACAGCTTGTGGTCATTGTGTTGATGGTACAGAAACTTACTCTAATTCAGCTTTTAAACCCCTCGAATACTCTTCTAGTAGTCAGGATGATTCTCAGAACAGTTGTATTTCTTCTGATATTCATGAATCAAACAACAGATTTCGGCAAGGAAAGAAACGTAAACGTAGTGTCAATATTCCTAATTTTGATTGGAAGTATACAGAAAGAAAAACTTTTTGTCACGACATTGTCAGTAAAATATGTCAGAGTTCCCGTGAAACATCCAGCATTTACCATAGTGGAAATACTATAATAAAAGGTACGGGCAGTGGAATCGGATCACGATCGTTGGAGGATACTAGTGGAGGTTTCAGAGACACTCTGTCAGATAGTGCACCAAGTAGCAGATTAAAACACTCTAGTCCAGGAACAGATGGTATCTTGCCTGATGTCAGCACCTGTAATACAAAAGAAGTGTCTGATAATTTAATGAAGGATGCAGTTTGTGGAAAGAAGTTAGAAGGACCATTGCAGCAAACCCATCCATCCAACAGTTGCATGAAAAGTCAAACAGTTGCCACTGTGAACAGTAAAGGAGATATGGTCGCAAGTGCCAGTGATAGCACTTTTTGTAGCTCAAGTGAAGACAGTGTCACAATGTTGGATACGTTCTCAACAAGTATGATAGTATCATCTCTAGATGTAACAATTCCCTCTCCTCTCCCCACATTGCCATCTGTCATACAGTCTAATGATAATTCCCAGGAACCACTTCCATCTGCAACGGGAACTCAGAAGTACTCGAATACATACAGTAAGAGGCCCTCGTGTGAACAGGGCAGTAGTAAGCTACTGAAGCGTGCTCGTCTAAACCAGTCTGAACAGTATTATAATGAACATATAGATTCTCAGGAACGATGGGAGTCGTCTAGTTCACAAGAGAAAGTTTGCGCTGATGATGAAGATTCGGGATCTCGTAGCAGGTCAGAAGAACAACCAAATTCTGATGTTGATGTTTTAGATATAAGCAATGATGCATTTTCATCATCACCGAGATTCCCTTCCTTAAATATTACAAATAGCACAGGTTCAAGTTCACAGTGTAATGAATCTATAATCAAGACATTTGAGTTGAATGGGATTGATAGAATTTCACTTTCAAGTGCTAGTATACAAGAGAAGCGGATATCTTCAAGGAAACTTGCTGATCATAGTGATTCAGAATGCCACTCCTTAGACATCAAGAATAGCAGAAATGTGGAACATGATCATTTCTGTCATAAACAAAGTGTAATACATATAAATTCTTCAAAGACGAGAGCTTCGCAGCGTGGTCATCTGAAGAGAGGCTGTCCATGCTGTTCACTTTCATCTCGCTCATGTAAGAAGAAGATGGAAGAGAAACCAGGAAAGAAAGGACCTTTGGGAAAGCAAACAATAAAAGGTTCCTTGCCAAAGAAGAGATAGTTGATTTTAAAAACTCATGTAAATAGTTGTAAATTCTGTGAAGATTTGTATTTGTTTTCTCATTGGGTGCGACAGTCACAGATAGTGAACTGAAAAACTGCCACAGTGTTTGTATAGAATTGCTTTTGCATATCTTATGTAAATAAGTGAGATAGATCCTAATACATGTTCATGAAGCATGAAACACAAAGCCATATTCTTTTTAAACTTTTATTGTTTGCATTCCCAATGTTCTGAGTCAGATATGCAGTAATTATTCATCCTTAACCTCAGTTTAAGCTAGTCAATTTTCCTGTTAATCTGAGGTACTCAGTATCACTTTCTGCACTGTTAGTACAAATTTTTATGGTTAACCATGCTTATTCAGTCTTTCAGCAAAGCAGTTGTGTGTTTTCTTGAAATTGGTATGTGAGAAACTGCTTGGAGATGCAAATATTCAATATGTTATTTTACATTCTTTTATTTTGCATTTGATAAATATGTTGTGAGCTAAATTGATGTTAGCTGTAAGTTGTGTGTGTGTGTGTGTGTGTGTGTGTGTGTGTGTGTTTTACTCATGTTATAGAGTTGTGACAATTTGTGGATGTGAGAAGATATTAGTATTTTTTTATTAAATTTGATTTAATGAGTAATGGGGAAAGTCCTTGCATTCCTGTATATTAATCATTATATAATCGCCTGATGTGTTGAAATTTGTGAGGTCACTGTTAGAGAAATGGAAACAGAATTGAAGTATGGTTAAATGATATTTGTACAATTACTTTACAATATTAGGTATGGCTTGTATCAGTATTTTATTTTATTAATTTATTTCATATTTGAAAGAGATTTATGTATTCAGACATTGTATAAATGAAGCTTTATTAAACATCTCAGATTTTCCCACGACGAGAGAAATCTCTTCACTGTAATACAGTGTGTCGCGTCAGTTAAAAGCTACACTTTTAAGATGATTTGTCTCTTTCTGACGGTGTACCTTAAGTTTGTGAAAAGAATTCGTAATTGAAATGAAACCTTTCAAAAGCAGGATCCAGCTGTAATAATTTTCATACACACATTATGCTGAAAACGCACAGTTAATTTCCAAGAGGAGGTGTGGTTTGATAACTTAAGTAAGGAATTTGTGTTGTGTGTGCTATAGAAAATACTTTTTAAAAGTTTCCCAAACATAACATTAATCAAGTACATTGTTTAGTATAATAACGGGATTGAATTTTGTTAAACATTGTCGCTCCATATAGATTTACCTGATTTTTTTACTGCTGGTGCAAAAGGCAAAGTATTTATTAGTTGAGCAACTATTATTTAACATGAAATATTTGTACAAATTTGCCACCTCATTCTTATGTTGTCGTTTTTCTGTGTGCCTGTTATGTACTATAAGATTATTCTTCCCCTACAGATAAACCTAAAGATAAACAAAAAGTACAACTCTCTCTCTCTCTCTCTCTCTCTCTCTCTCTCTCTCTCTCTCTCTCTCTGCCATGTGGTTGCTATCTTTTTGTTTTTGTTGTGTGATTGTCCATCCCCTCTGCTATCTTCTTACCTCTTTCTCCACTTATTCTTCCCTCTGAAAGAAGAGAATCAGTCCAAAACAGCTCTGTAAATTATTAAATATTACTTACACAGTTACAGTGGCATTATTATTTCTTAAATTATTACTTGTGTTTTCATTTGAGTAAAATATAATTAACAAGTTTACTCGGTAAAACTTGTAGATTATTAATTGGATTTTGTAAACAACCTACTAAATGCACTGGAGGATTCCACAAGAGAACTACCATAACCATAATTTGGAAGTATTATCCATAGTATTAGGCAATCTTCATAATTATAAAACCTGAAGTACAGCAAATGGTTTCAGTTGCAGGTTACATGTTGTAGATTGATTTTATTTCATATTAAAAATTTATTATTAGTATTGATGTGCATAGTGAAGTTAATTTCCATGCATTTATATATAGTGCCAACGTTGTAGTAAAACATGCTCAGAAGAAAGTACTTCTAGGTGTACTGTTTTATTTTGCCTCGAATCACGTAAAAATATGTCCATAGTGACAATGAAGAGACCTAGACCTATGAAGTGCTTACAGTTAACCTGCAGAAAAAGTTAGTAACAACGAGGTGTGTGTAAAATCTGCTCAAGAAGTTAGGCTCTCTCTCTCTCTCTCTCTCTCTCTCTCTCTCTCTCTCTCTCTCTCTCTCTGTGTGTGTGTGTGTGTGTGTGTGTGTGTGTGTGTGTGTCGGGGGGGAGGGAGGGGGGGTGCATCAGTGCAATATTGAGACAAGTTCCTCATCTCATGAATATGAATTTCCTATCACCCTAATATACTGTTTTTCCAAGAAGTCTCGTGGAGATATCAGAGGAATGTTTTCGTGATGATATTAGAAAATTACTGAAATTATCAGCCTGTTATGGTTGTGGTTTAAATATGTTTTATTTACTGTGAAAGTGCCAGTTGAGAGGTCCGTGAAACTTTCTGACAGCTTAAAACTATGTTCCGGATCAAAACTAGAACCTGGGACCTTTGCCTTTTACAGGCAAGTGCGCAGCCATCTGAGCTCCCCAGGCACGACTCATAACTCATCCCCACAGCTTTACTTCTGCCAGTACCTCATCTCCTACCGTCCAAATTTCACAGGAGTTCTCCTGTGAAACTTGAGGGACTAGTACTCGTGGAAGAAAGAATATTGCAGAGACATTGCTTAGCTACAGCCTGGGGCATGTTTACAGAATGAAATTTTCACTCTGCAGTAGAGTACGTACTGATATGAGACTTTCTATCAGATTAAAATTGTGTGGTGGACCAAGACTTGAACTCTGGACAATTGCCTTTCGTGAGCAGGTGCTTTGTAGAGCACTTGCCCGCGAAAGGCAAAGGTCCAGAGTTCGCAGGTCTCAGTCCAGCACACAGTTTTAACCTGCTCCGCAGAGTGAAAATTTCATTGTGGAAACATCCCCCAGGCTTGTGACTAAGCCATGTCTCCACAGTATCCTTTCTTACAGAAGTGCAAGTTTCGCAGGAGAACTCCCGTGAAGTTTGGAAGGTAGGAGATGAGGTACTGGTGGAAGTAAAGCTGTGGGCACGGGTCGTGTGTCGTGCTTTGGTTTCTCAGTTGGTTGAGCACTTGCCTGCGAAAGGCAAGGGTTTTGAGTTCGAATCTCGGTCCAGCACAGTTTTAATCTGCCAAGAAGTTTCATATCAGAAAAAACTCTCACTGCTGTGGAGTGAAAATTTTATTCTGAAAAGGTCATTGTTTAATTCCTTGAAAGACTGTTGTTCAAGCATGTCTTACTCTTCAGCAATTAAATTTCAGAAGAAAATGTAATATTTAGCAGACAGTTAGATCATTCATCACCTAAATGACAAAAGGGAACCACTGTGTTCATACCTTTACACAATGTGTTCCAGAAATTCCATCATGAAGGAGAGTTACGGATTATGGAACCAGTACTCGCCTTAGACCAATGCAAGTTCCCCTCCCATCCGCGCCTGATTTGTTCATACCACCTCCACTTTGTAGTAATCATAAAGGAGTGCAACCTTTTTTCAGATTTGTAACCAATGAAGTATTTAAGTGACATATACTCACCATTAATATCCAGTGCTGTGTCTGTATTTGTTTTAAAAATTACACATAGGTTGGGCATACACAAACAAATTTTAATGTGAGTTAGTGAGTCGTAGAGAAAAAGAGAGAGTGCGAGACAAATAAAATTAAGATTTCTCAACAAAGTGCAATAAAATGTGGAAAGGAATATTATACAGCAGCATGGGAGATATCACTGATGGTGACAATATCGCTGTACCTAATATTGGAGGAGGAATTGGTTGTATATTACTCATTAGTTCCACATAGATTTTTAATGTATGATTGCATTGTTTGTAGACACTTGTGAATGTTGATTTAGTGTGACCACTAAAATAAATGGATCACAGTTTTTCTGTAGTTTTAATTAAAATTATTTCCTACATTAAAATGGCGGGCTGTTCAGAATCATGCCTTAAAGATGCCTGACTACCTGGCACAGTTATGGGGCAGTATAGGCAGCTGCACCTTTCCAGGTGTTACACACACATTGAGAGATACCCAGTGAAAAATGAGAAGTTGCAAAAAATAATTTTCAGTTTTAGGAACTGCAGATACAGTGAGAATAAGAAGTCTTATTCCTCAGTAATATAAGTAGGAAGGCAATGTACAATCACAGTCTACAAGAAGTTGGAAGCTGAACTTACAGAGTACACTGTAAAGTTTGTGAAAACTTAACACCATGTCCAGGCCATCTCATTTCGCAGAACACTAATATTATGATTTTACATATTTTCAGTGCCTAAGATGAAATTTCATCTATAATGCTATGGTATGACAACATGTATGAAGTTGTAAACAAAATGAGAGTGGAGAAATTAAAAGAATTTGTGTGTCAACAGTATGTAGATATTAATACAGGTATACGCACCATCTTTTATTGTAAATTAGAAAATTTGCATCATTAGTGCATTATCAAATATGTCAAAGTTGATTTTCTGTTATTTTTATTGTATGCCTGTGAAAAACGTTGTTACGTTGTCCTTGTATGGTCTCCTAAGATGTCAACAGAACGTAAGCATCACTGTCAGTGTGGCAGCACACACAAAATGGTGATAAAATTTTTCCACAACGTACCATAGACATGTGAGGGTATTTTGAAAGTGTTTGTGGCCTGCTTCCCCCCACCCTCCGCCCATCCCTGCTGAAATTGTGATTTGAGTAACCTCATTCATCCCCATGAATAATTTATCGTTATTGCATCAGAATGAGAATTTCAGACATAATGGTACCTAAATCTAGTATGCCTTTGTACAGTTTGTGCATTGTGAACAACACAGTATTTCATTCTCATTGAAAGAAAGAAAGAAATATGTTCATCTAGCTCTTCATGTGATTTTTGGATGTGAGAAATTTCAGTCCAGTGTTAAATGTTTCATGTGTGTGTATTTTTATTGGTATCAAGCATCACATATTAATAATTTGTACTGTCTGTTGATTGAAATTGCACATTTGTGGGCAGTGCTGTTTTTGCTCTGCGGAGTACTTAACATATAACTCTAGTTCTCTTGTAAATATTTACAGAAAATTGTTGTTTGTCAGTCTATCTTTTCCAGTTGTGATGAGAGAGGTACTTACTATTAAAACAACTGAAATTCAGGGAAAATATTCATATGTCCTCTGATGAAGAAGGATAATAGCAGTGGGTTACACACTGTTACGTTTTTCAAATTACACCATCAGGCCAATATTATTTGTTTTGTGTATTATGGAATTTATTGGTTTCCTAACTACAAAAATAGATTTTTTAGTATCTTGGAGGACCATCCTTAATGCACGCAAGACGCTTTGCAAAAAAAATGTGGGCGTTCCCCATTTTGCTTACGAAGGTTGTGATTTAACGAGTATTCACCGAGAGATTAGTTACTGACGAAGATCTCATTTGAGCAGTAAGAAAGTAGCGTTGAGGTAGGTATTAGCCTACATCCGACATATGTTATAGCTGCTTTGTGATGTCTCTCATTATTTTTCTTCTGTCCCTCCCTCCCTCCCTCCCTCAAAAAAGGCCCCCTCTCTCCCTTTCTCTGCCTTGTTTTATTTAAGACACTGTGAAATAAATGTTTCTCAGAAGCATTTGTAATTTTTATATTTTATTTCGTCTGCTTGCTGTTAGACTGTATCCCAATCTTACACCACATGTTGCTGAATTGTTAAGACTCTAGTTGCAAAACAAATCCAGCTCATATTCACTAATATTTCAGTGAAGTAAAGTCTTCAGCTATTTCCACACGTTTTACATAGGGTATGTTTATATCCAAAAAGCCAAAAATTTGTTTGCGATTGAACTTTCACGTGTGTGTGTGTGTGTGTGTGTGTGTGTGTGTGTGTGTGTGTGTCTGTGTGTGTGGGCGCGGGTGCATAAGGGGGGGGGGGGGGGGTTAGGGGGGAGAGAGAGTGGAGAGTAGTTGTTTTCAGTGTTTTGTTTTGTTTGTGTTGTTTTGTTTTGTTTGTGTTGTTTTGTTTTGATTCCGGGCAAATAAACTGTGACATGGGAGTAAGACTTGGTAACCAAGAGCCAGAGGAACATATTGCTTGTATGTTATCCACAGGAAATTTTGAAATTATAATATCATATAAAACAAACTGTGTAAATGTGAATACAAATATTGTTGTAATGTTTTTAAAGAAATATGCAGGTAGAGACTTCATTGCAAGCAGAAGGAAATTTGAGATTAGATTTTTAACTTGCAGTTAAACTTTTATGCAGCAGCTTCCATCAGAATGTTAATGTTTTCTATTTAGTTCCCAAAGAGGTAAATGTTTAAGTAAAGGATGTGGGAAACAAGCTGTCAGAGGTGTTTTGTAATTTAGATCTATTTCATACTTGCAGTAATAATGTACACATAATATTCCTGTGATTAAAAGACAGATTTATTTGAAATATTTGTCTCATGTATGTTGTATTATTTTCATTTTCTTGCACTTTATGTTGCCAGTTTTTGCTGTGGAGAAGCCAAAGAATTTTTAAATTGCATATTTGATGAGTTTGAAAGTAACAATGAAAGTGAAAACAAACTGTACATGTAAAATGACTATTCGTAACAGTAAATGATAGTAATAAAAATATATGTGCCAGTATTATAATGCAGTAGCTAACTTATTTTTTAAAGTTGTGCCACCGTTGTGGTAATGTTGAATAAAAGTAGTTTCTCTAACAACTGACAAATTATTCTTGTGGAATGTCATGACTGCTTTCAAAAGAGCTTTAGGTCCTTGTTAAATGATCCTTTGGGCAAAGTAGCCTACATAATAGTGAACAATGTAGCTAACTCATAGATTCAGCAGTTTCCCCAGATCTTGGTAGAAACATATTTCTTTGTTATTTTTATTTTTTTTTATTTGTAAGAGTTATTTTACCCACATTGATAGTTCCTTCATGTACTTATTTAAAAAAATTGTGCTTAATCTTGTGTATACGATGAAAAATAATTGAGTGACTGTATAGTCTTACCTTCTCATATTTGTCTGTAAATGTGTACATTTTTTAACCATTTTTTGGTACAATTTGTTTCTGCAACAATTTTATAGATGGATGTTAAATGTAAATTGAGTCTTCATTATTTTCGTATATGTAAATTTGTAACTTGTATATATCATTAGCAATGGTTTACAGAATTTAAAATGTCTGTTGAGCCATTGCATTTCAATTCCATATTATTTATGTTTTTGTGCAGTAACATAAAGTCGGAGTGTTCACTTAATGTACAGGTGCAGAAAGCACAGAAATTGTTTCTACTCATTGATATTTTGTACATTTTGTATGAAGCTGTGAACCTACTATCCAATTTCTCTTGTAAAATAAGAAAATATGTTGAATCCAGTAAACATTTGATACAGATATTTCCTTGTATTTTTTTTATCAAATCCATTAAATTACTTTAACATGAGGGTCTATCGGTACTTTTTAACAAAGTTACTGTGAAATAAGTAACTTTTATGACACAAGTGAGGTATGCAGATATAATAAGTATTGGTATTTGTTAAATGATTTAAACTCACTCAGCTGTAGTAAGATTTTGCTGTGAATATTAAATCAATAGTCAATTTTTATATAAAAATTGTTAACTGGACATTAATTGCAGATCTCTTCTTGATAGTCCAGCCAGAAAATTCTTATGCTGAGGTACAACATTACAGAGAGCTACATTTTTGTAACATTAGTGATAGCTCTTGTGCATATATTGTGATTGTGTATTAGCTTTGTGTTGTACTCAGTATAGCATGTGGAAAACTTACCCTGAAGTGATACCGTAACTTCCTCAACAGTGACTCAACATCTGCGTCTGGTGCACTAGTGTGTATAAGATTCGGTGGCAGGAGAGTAAGTTTTTATTTGAACTCATTATCTGTAAACGGAGAGGTACTGGTAATGGCTTTTCCTGCTATGTGTCATCACTTCACTCTGTTTTGTGTCGGTTGGCCAAAGTGATCTGTATAGAAGTTTCTGTTAAAATGGTTGTTTATATAAATGCTGTTTGAGGATTCCAGCACTTTCCATTTCACCTCTTGTAATTTTAAAAATACATCATTTTTATGTCCTTTCTCATTACAGGGAATACAAGAAAGTCACAGGGGCCCAGCTGTGGATAGTAATGTGAATGTGAAACAATTGCCAAGTTCGTTTTAGGAGAAAAAAAGATTGATCCTAAACACTCAGTTACAGGGAGTACTGTGGTGGAGCAGCAAATCCTTAGATCACCACAGTGCAAGCAATTTTCTTCTGCAAGGATTTATACATTTGTTTTAATAGGTAAATAATAGTGTTGTTTAATTTTGGTAGCTTGGGGAAGAGGTTATTAATGGACTACCCCCTTCATGTCACAGAGACAAATCAATATTGATATGTTGGTTCCCATCCATTTCATTCCTTAAGTCCTGGTGACACAATTATCCACTGGCTTAGCTATAACTTTATTTTTGGGTCATACACTTAACACATCATATCATCATTTGTAATAATTCTGACACAAACTTGATCCCAGGGTATTATTCCTCTCATGCCCATAACTGCATTGTAGCTAAACACATGAAACTATTTTCACAAACAAGTTCCCACATCTTATAAAAACTATGCACAGACCCCGCACCCAAACTCTGTAAGGACGATTCTTTTATCTGTCTGTAGGATATTTGCCACTTTAGTTTTCAGCTTAAAACCATCAAGCTATTTTTGTGTTTCTCTTGTGAACTGAGACTATTCAGTGGATAAACGTTACAGTTTTTCCTCTCTCCTATATTGAGATTTTGTTAACTGCAAACACTATGTACACTATTTTCTCCATGGTGTGAACGTTATGGCAGATTTTTATTCTCATCAGCCATCCAAGGCATCTATAACAAATTTCATTACTATCCACTGTGTTCCCATAATTCACATTTTTTCGCTAAGGATTCACTATGAGCAAACATGCAAGACATTCTAGCTTAACTTCTATGGGATATTTCCAACATATGCATTATCGGGAATGCCAGAATGTCTGAGGAATCATTAACACACAGTTTTCTGATTTACAGTGCTACACACACCTGAAAAGAAAGTAAATCCTGTTCATAAGATACTTTAGAATGGATTATAAAAATTTACACCAATAAGCTGGAAAGAGATGTTTTGGAAATGCCTTACCACTTTTGGTTGAAACTTCCACCAGGAAAATGTGAATGGTTGGAGAGATTCCCCAGCAGGAAGCACATCAGAAAAAGCTGAGATAATTGAAACATATAAACGATCATGCGTTTTTCAGGCAAACAGATAATTAGACTAAATGGACTGCAAGGAGTTAATTGTACAACTTTATAGAATTAACGGAAACCCCAAAAAGTTCTTATGTGAAACCAGATAACATTGAAATCATCTGTTTAATTTGTATTTTTAGTTAAATAAGGTAATTTGTGGTAGTAACACATGATAGTTATTTTGAATTCTGCTTTGCAGAGTTCATGGAACAGAGTTTGTCACAAAGTTGAGAGATGGAATAGATGCAAAGAAATACATATGGAGGAAGTATGGAATAAATATATACCAGTAGATATAGTGACTAACCACTTGGAAGATTCAGTGCTGAAGTGATGGTCTGGCCACATTCAGGTTTAGGTTTTCCACCATTTTCCGTAAATCAATTAAGGTGAATGATGGGGCAGTTCCTTTGAAAGGAACACTCCTAGTTTCTCATCCCATCCATGTCCATAATGGTATCCGAAACCTCAACAAGTTGATATGTGACACCAGCTAACATTGAAATCATCTGTTTAGTTTGCTTTTTTAATTAAATATATAAGTTGATGGTAGAAACACACAGTATAATCATTTTGGATGACTATCCAATTCCATGATGCTCAGTTGCAGATTTCCTGTCAACCAACTTATTTGTTTTCTGAGCTTGTTCTCAGGCTCTAATGATTTTTTAGCTGCTGATGGTGTTGGTCAATTATTTAGTTAGTAGTTTCATGCCCCATGGATCATTTTGCACAATAACTCATGATGATGTGGAACAATCCATTTTACATTCACATCGCAAATTAATTTGTAAACGTGGCTTCATGCTGAAAGTTAATAATTCCTACCCACCACTTTTTAAATGTTTCAATAATAGATATTCTTCTGTGGGATAGAAGGAGCTATCATGGAGAAACTTTTTCAGTTTCTTTTCAAATTTTACTTTTACTGTCTGACAACATTTAATATCATTAGGTAATAGATCAAAACATTTTGTTGCAACATTGTGCACCCCTTTTTGTGCTAAAGATGAATGTAATGTGGAGTAATTAACATCATTTTTCCTTCTAGTATTATGTACGTAATTGTTCTTTTTGAACTGTAGTGGATTATTTATAAGAAACTTCATGAGGGAGTAAATATATTGTGAAGCAGTAGTCAGAATGTACAACTCCTTAAACAGATGTATACATGATGATCATGGGTAAGCACCACATATCCTTACAGCACACTGCTGGAGAATGAATGAAAGTATGCTAAATATGTGAATTTACTGATTTGTCTCACCCTGAGATCTGCAATGATTCTAAGTGTAAATGAGCCTGAACTAAGTTGTTTTAGGAGTTCCAAAATGTGCTTTTTCCAGTTCAAATTCTCATGAATATGGGCACCTAAGAATTTTGAAGTGTCCACTCTATTTATTATTTCCTCATCATGTATCGCCCTTATCAGTCGGTTATCTTGATGTGAGGAGGGTATAAAAGATGAAACACTCTCTCCATCTGAGCATGCCTCGGAAGGCAAAATTGTACCGACTGATCGCCACGACATCCTCACTCGATAGACATCACTGGCTGTGGATATGGAGGACCACGTCATCAGCACATCACTCTCCAGCCATCGTCAGCTTTCATGATAAGAGTCGCTACTTCTCAGTCAAGTAGCTCCTCGTTTGGCCTCACAAGGGCTGAGTGCACCCAGACTGCCAACAGCACTTGGCAGACATGGACAGTCATCCATTCAAGTGCTAGCCAAATGCAACAGTGGTTAACTTCAGTGATCTGATGGAACTGGTGTTACCACTTTGGCAAGGCAATTTGTTTAAAAGATGAAACAATTGTGAGAATACTGTAGTGAACAGGTGATAACTGGTTGAATTTTTTAATGGTGTGCATCACTGAGTATTTTTCATCTGACGGGAAACATAATGTTGCAGAATTATTGGGAACATTGAAGGTCAAAAGAAGAGCTAAACAATCTGTGACAATTTAGTTTGCACATAAACATTACAGAAATGCTCACCTGTCTGCACTTGGGGGACAGCAAATTAAAAGTGGTGTGCTTCTTCTTGGAATAGATAAACAAGGCCATATTAGCCACCCTACATACATATGGGACCAAAATAATATCACTGGAAAATATTTAGGACATATACAGAACTGTACACACAAATACATTTTGCATGTGACAAAATGGGGGGGGGGGGGGGGGGAAGGAGTCTTCCTAAGTACCCTTAGATGGACTCATGTATGCAAAGTTACCCTAAGTGACTCGAGCATGTGTTAGTCATATTTGAGAGGTTGTGTGGAAATTGTTTGAGGCAGTGAAACTCAATTTAACATCATTATTGGTGCTGCAGTATGGGGATCTGGCATTGTCGTGCAACAGATGTCACAAAGAATCAAACCTCTTTGAATGATACCCAATATAATTTTTTACAAGAGATTACATTTCGCATCCATAGTCGCCAAATAGTTTATAAAACTAAGAGAAAAGGGCTCATTGAATCCACAACGGCCTACTGCCACCACCTTGCAGCTTCTTAGAACACTTGATACTCTTTACTAAACACAAAAATGGATAACTTCATACTAGCTCTAATTGACTTGGGTACTTAGTAGTTCTCCCAGTCCATGTCAAAAGTCACTGTGCTACTCATGAACATGTCTTCTGCTTCACAGTGACTTGCCACTTAAAGTGTGTACACGTGTTAAAACAATAAAAAAAACTTGTCACATCTTCTAGAAATTGCAGATAATTATTATGCATAGACTGCAATGTAGCAAAGCTAATCTAAAGTTACTGATGAATCACCCCTTCTGTTATTATGTCATTACTTAGTGAGTTACACATTTATAATGTGTGACTGGACAGCAAACAGTTGTGTGTGTTTGATTTCTTTTTCGAATGCCCCATCGGCATTAATGGATTTGGCAAGGTTAATTTAAAGGGTGCCCAGATGCCCTTTCTGTTGCCACCCCATTTAACAACCGGGAAAGAATGTGTGTACCCTAACTGTCAGCGTGTAGTGTTATTCGTGTGAAAGTGTGCAAAGGTTATGTAAATGTTTTTCAATTGTATAACTGAAGTGAAACTTGGGTATCAACCCAGTATTCACTTAGTAGGATGTGGGAAACTGCCTAGGAACCACATCCAAGCTGGTCAGCACACTGATCCATGTCATTAATCTGCCAGGCAGATTCAATCTGGGACCTGCGCACCTTTGTAACCCAGAAGTGGCACTTTAACACACACAGTTATTGAAGTGGGTTTGTGTATGTGTGATTTCTGGCTGTCTATTCCAAGGCTGTGTCTCTTGATCATCATATGAACCATACATGTGCATTGCACGTTACTTTTGAGATACACAAATACTTGAAGGATGAGTTGACATCCATTTGTGCCATTTAAAATGAGCTAAAGCTCAAGAATGGTCAGTGATCTTAAAGTACACATTTTAATTAAATGGACTGGTGGAAATACTGTCATTGTGTGAGGTCTTATTTGTTCTCAAAGGTCACTGAAGTTGATTTGTAGAGCATCTCTTCCTTCAAGATATTGTAAACTTCAGAACACAGTTTGCATGTCTGAGAATGTTGATTTCATAAACTGTGCCCATTGCCATTCCCAAAATTCAGCAGATTTGAAATTTTCTTTCATGACAACTTGTACTATATTGGATCACCATTATCATGTGACATTCACCTGCACATCTTAAGATTTCAGTTGAAGAAGGAAAGTTGCAGAGGGAGGATCATTTGAAAAGGTGGGAAAGGTCTCCACTTCTCTCTTTGTTACCTCTCAACTCTCATTTACTTTCCTTTGCATCACTGGCTACAAAAGTGAGAGCTCAGTTTTAGATTTGATTCCCCTCCCCCAATTCATATTTTTCCACTTAATCTTACCTAGATTCGGTGGTTTTATTGTCAGCATCATCAAGCAGCTTGATTATTCTTGTTGCTGCTTGCTTTGTATTAAAGAATAGTATCATCTTTTGCTTTTCAAATCACAGGAGGACTGCACACTTTGTGGCAGTCCATTACTGGGATTCACCATTGACAGTTCCTTCATTCTCATTGTCACAGCATGGAAGGTTGTATTGAATATTGGTTTTTAAACTGCCCGTATCTGACTCATTCCTTGTGTGATTTTTATGTTGGTGTGACACAACATGATTTTATTCCCCCTGAGTCTGACTACAGACATTGCCAGCTATCATAGGTATAAGTACATATTTAGCAATACTGGTGAGTGAAAAAAAGGGGGGTTGCATAATGCTCTGACATTTTTGTATTATCTACCGGGTGATCAAAAAGTCAGTATAAATGTGAAAATGAATAAATCACGGAATAATGTAGATAGAGAGGTACAAATTGACACACATGCTTGGAATGACATGGGGTTTTATTAGAACAAGAATATACAAAAGTTCAAAAAATATCCGACAGATGGCGCTTTATCTGATCAGAATAGCAATAATTAGCATAACAAAGTAAGACAAAGTAAAGATGATGCTCTTTACAGGAAATACTCAATATGTCCACCATCATTCCTCTGCAGTAGCTGTAGTCGAGGAATAATGTTGTGACCAGCACTGTAAAGCATGTCCGGAGTTATGGTGAGGCATTGGTGTTGGATGTTGTCTTTCAGCATCCGTAGAGATGTCGGTCGATCACGACACACTTGCGACTTCAGGTAACCCCAAAGCCAATAATCGCATGGACTGAGGTCTGGGGACCTGGGATGCCAAGCATGACGAAAGTGGCGGCTGAGCACACGATCATCACCAAACGACGCGTGCAAGAGATCTTTCACGCATCTAGCAATATGGGGTGGAGTGCCATCCTGCATAAACATCGTATGTTCCAGCAGGCGTTTATCAGCCAGGCTGGGGATGATGCGATTCTGTAACATATCGGTGTACCTCTCACCCGCCACGGTAGCAGTTGCAAAACCAGAATCACGCATTTCCTCGAAGAAAAAGGCCCGATAACGGTAGATGTGGTAAATCCAACCCATACTGGGACTTTCTCGTCTAGCAATGGAGTTTCCACAACAGTTCTAAGATTTTCGGTAGCCCAAAGTCTGCAGTTGTGGGCGATGACAGACCCTCGGAGCGTGAAACGAGCTTTGTCGGTCCACAACACGTTACTCAACCAATCGTCATCTTCTGCCATGTTTTGAAATGCCCACACCGCAAATGCCCTGCGCTTCACTAAATTGCCAGGTAACAGTTCATGATGCCGATGGATTTTGTACGGATAGAATCGGAGGGTACGCCGAAGTGCCAACCAAACAGTACTGTATGGAATGCCGGTGCGATGTGCAGCTGCACGAGTGCTGACTTCTCCGTGCATAGACGAACCCGCTACAGTCTCCATTTCTTCTTGAACTGTCTCAGCAGCATTACACCTTGTGCTCGGTTGGCCACTACGGGGTCTATCGTCTAAACAACCCGTGGCTTCGAACTTCGAAATCATTCTCGCCACAGCTGCATTTGTCTGCGGACCTTTACCCGTTCGAATCCCCTTCCTAGGGCAATAGGATCGTAACGCTGAACTAGCACATTCCCCATTCTGATAATACAGCTTCACTAAAGGCACCTTTTCAGGTAACGTCAACATGCTGTGATTGCTGGCGCATCTGATTCTCTCTCTCATTACAGCTCCTTTTATACGCGATTGTCATGCGCAGTCACTGACGTTTTGCTGTCCAGCGCCATCTGTTGGACATTTTGTGAATTTTTTTTTTAGGTTCTAATAAAACCCCATGTCATTCCAAGCATGTGTGTCAATTTTTACCCATCTATCTACATTATTCCGTGGTTTATTAAGTTTTCAAATTTATACTGACTTTTTGATCACCCGGTACATTCCATTCCAACTTACTTAAATTTTCTTACACAAGTAATTAAATTTCATACCTGTCTTCACATATATTGCAAAATATTTTATATAGTGTAATTTTTACTTGTATATAGGCACTCCTCATAGAGGAAGTCACTTGGATATTACAAACCTTAATAGTTTCATCCATCTCCATTAGCTTCATCCATTTCCATGAAAGAGTCATCAGTGTGTGTGACTGCCATACAGAGGACTTAGGTCTGATTGCCAAGTCTTTTTCCTGAATGAGAAGACTGAGGGGGCTGTATGTCAGATATGTCCAGTTACAGGCTAATTGAACAGAAGTGCCAATTGTGGTTTATGAACACTGGCATTAATGGTTGTATATCAATGTGCTAATCATATATACCCCTCTGTAGTAAAATCCACTAGCCTGGCACTTTAAGCCAGAAAACGATAGTGATCCATGAGGCCTGATCATGGAGTTCCAGTTATTTTCTGTAAACTTCTATAATTATATTTCCTCTTTGCAAAGAGTTGACCGTGCAGGCTCAGTCTGCTGGACAGTGACTGTCATTCAGCTGAATCACTGTATTGTTATAGAGCATTTTTTGATTTGTGTAACAGAACCATACTGCATGTTCATTTGTAAATATATTCAGTTCATAATAAATAATTAGCACTGAATGTTACTCTCAAATGTCACTGTACAGAAACCAATGTTTTAGAATACTTCTTACAAAAATATACAAGGATAACGTAAGATGGTGATAAAGCTGCTTGTGTAAAGTGCCAGCAATGAAATTACAGATTAAGACATAAAAAAAAAAAAAAAAAAAAAAAAAACTTAATTCCATTGGAAAATCGTGTTACATTTCATATTACTTATAGATAAGACAACAGAGACTATCCAGGTATAACTAATCCATCTTGTTCACACTGATAATCCTCTTAATAGGAATACTGAGACAAAATATCAGTTACTTAAATAGGTGGAAGTTATAGGGACTAAGACATTGAAAAGAACGAGTTTGGACCCAAAGAACTTTTCTACGTACCAGCTAAGCTGTCATTTCTGTCTGTCTATACTAAAGTCACCTCCTAGTGTCCATGTGCAGGCTAATCTCAGGAAGTGCTGTAGGAATTTTGATCCAGTTCTCGTTAATAGAAACTGATCCACAAGGCAGGTTTCTGCATATAATTTATAAACTTTCTGTACGAATTGTCTGAATTACAATGAATTAAAGTTGTTGTAAAACCTCTGCTGCCTTCTGAAGAGTGGCCATAACTCAAGAGAGCAGTGGTGCCTCAAGTTAGCAGAAGTGTGAACAAATTTGTGTGCATACTTATATGGATATGCAGTATGGTATTAATACAATTCAAATTTATCTGTGGTTTGATGGTCTAGTGGTAGAGTGTTTGGCTAGGAACTGTAAAGATGGAGGATCAAAACATTAATATAGTGAAGAAGAAGGCCATCAGCCCATGGCAGACCTGTGCAGTGCTTGGTAGGGGGATCTTCAATGCCATACGCACATAAAGACACATCATAAGCCCACGCTACAGTGACCAGAACGTCTGTAGGCACAACTTCTGTTGACTTTAACAGGACTTTCAACAGAGTCACCAGTACTTACTGAAAGCAATTACATATTTCGGATTTGGCTTGAAATTTATGCAAATTATTAGAAACATAGTAACCAATGCCACCTCTTAAGTAGCAGTAAACAGATGTACATGCAAACTAGAGAAATCAATATGGCAAGGCTGCCCATTATCAGTGGCATTACTTGTATAGCCCTAGATCTGCTGCTATGAAAACAACTGACATCGGAGGATACAGAACTAGAACCACGAGTGCCATATGAATGGCATGCGCAGATGATGTGGGTCTATTCGAGATGAAGAGGGAAATAGACAAAATCAAACTGATTATGAAATGTTTCAAAAAAGCATCAGGCGCCAAAACAAATCCGAGGAAAACCATGTTACTCCCAATAGGAAATGGCAGACAGAATGACCAGACAGTGTTACTGAGTGACAGAAAACCACAGGGCACTTGGAGTAGAGATACGAGAGGGCTAGCAAGAACCCACGCAAGCAGAAACCTGACACTAAGCCAAAGAGTGCAACTAATAAATTTAACAATCCTGTTGAAAGCCTAGTACATGGTGCAGATACTATGAGCACCTGCAGAAATTGTGCTAGTGGTAACAGGTATGGTCTCCTACATGCTTTGGAAGTGTGAAATATTTTTAGTCTCCCAATCGATATGTTTTTTGTCAAGGAAAGAAAGTGGACTCTGAGTGCCCAATCTGAAGACAAATTGGGCAGTAGTGTTGGTCCAAAGAGCGCTGAAAATCGAAAACAGGAATGCAGACTACATCATGACAAGCCTTATCAACGTTTACAGACTGGAGTGCAGTCAATACCTGCCACATTCTGTTTAAGTTGTGGCTAACCCAAAAAAAAAAGAACGGGAAAAAAACCATGGTGCTGAGAGAGGGAAAATGTACAAAACTAAAATTGAGATGAAACATCTAGACCATGACCAGCCACAAGTCTGGAAGAATGTATGTGAATGGACTTTGCCAGCGCCTGCTGGAGGCGCCTAGTACAAAGTAGTGCACCAGGCAGTATCAACGAACGTGAGATCGGTGTGCATTGATATGGGGGAATCGCCAGACTACAAACTTTGCAGTCAGACATGGTCAAACACAATTTTCAATGCAGAAGGGGCAAGGGAACATGGGTGATATGGAGACAAATCGTTGCCCAGATCAACAGAAGGGATAAAAGAGCAATAGAAACCACATCAGTCACTGTCCCCGGGACAAAAGCCTTCCCAATCCCAAACACATTACCACAAAGTGGATTCAAGCCATGATGGCACATTCAATTGTCACCAAATGGCATATGGACAAGGTGTAGTTCCTCACGGACCTGTGGGAGGAACACAAGAGAGCCAAACAACGCTCCAAGTACTGCAAGTAGTTCCAGGGCTTCCTACAAGCCCCATTCTGTGCCTCTTTCAGACACACCTTCCTCACATTCTGACCGCCGCCCTCCTCCCAACACAAACACCAATGCATAAGTCGCTGTCGATGGCCCCCTCCCGACCGTCAGACTCCCCATAACATCACGACAAGTGATGTGTACCCAAAGTGTCCAAACAATCTCTCTCTCTCTCTCTCTCTCTCTCTCTCTCTCTCTCTCCCCCCCCCCCTCCCTCCCTCCCTCCCCACCCCTCCTTCCATCCCTTCCCACGCCATTTCCTCCTACCAAGAACTAAGTTTTCACTGTCACAAAAAAAAAAAAAAACTGTGGTGCCTCGAGAGGGAATACATACAAAACTAAAATTGAGAGAAAATGTCTAGAGTCCAGACCATGGCCAGCCACAGAAGAATGTATGTGAACGGGCTTTGCCAGTGCATGCTAGACACACGTGGTGCAAAGTTGTGCACCAGACAGTGCCAACGAACGAGAGATTGGCGTGCATTAACACAGGGGAATTGCCAGACTACAAACTATGCAGTCAGATGTGACCGAACACCACTTGCAGTGCAGAAGGAGCATGGAAATTTGGGTGATATGGAGGAAAATCGTTACCCAGATCAACAGAAGGGATATACAAGTAAATTTTGTATTTCTCTTCCTATTAATAAATGTACAGGATGAGTCGACGAGAATTTTACAACTTTGGAATGAGATAACTTAGCTACAGAATCGCAAGATGTGTCCTTTTGTAGTAACCAACCTGAAGTTTCACATTCAGGTGTCATTTCGGTTCAGTCTGACTACCATTTGTGATGCAGCAAACATGCCATTGGTAATCAATTGCTTTGTACACTCGTTGCAGCAAACCGGGCATAACTTGTGCAATGGCACTATAAATTCGATTTTTCAGGTCGGTTAAATTGTTTGGGACGGAAGAAGCAAACATAAGGTCTTTAATGAAACCCAAGAGAAAGAAATCCAGTGGTGTCAAGTCTGGTAAGTGACGTGGCCATGCGATTGGCCCTTCACGGCAAAACCATTAGTGAATGTAGCTATTAACTACGCACTACGCTGACGCTACTGGTGGCAGAATGGAATACTTACGCACTACATGAATCAAACTTGAGGTTATTTGCCACAAAATGACACATCTACCGATTCTGTATCATTCAAAAGTTCTAAAAACCATTTTGACTCACCTTGTATCTTTCCCTTATGTTTATTATTCATATGTATGTTCAACTTTATATATCGTTTACCCCAGTCAACTGATTCCAAAGTTATTTCGTGCACCTAAATATAATATATTTGAATCTTTCTATTATTCACATACAGTTTTTTTGTATACTGTGTCGTTATCGGGACTTTGGTGTTTGTTTTCACCATTTTAAATGCAATATGTTTGTGCATTTATTTGATTTAGATCATGTAACAAATATCACTATGCCAAAAACAATCAAAACTGACAAAATATGCGTAATTAAAACATTTAAAGTCTTTGATTTCAGCAAATCAAAGTGATTCAACTGTTTTAACGGAAATCAACGTAATACGCAAAAATCATTTGAAGGACAATTGAAGAATAAGAATTTTCTTACTATACAAAAGATAGTACAAATCCGTAAAACAAAAACGAGAACAATCTACCATTCATTTTTAAAATGTAACAGAAAATTTCATGTCAACATTTGTAATTGTTAAAAATCTGTGAATAAAAGTTTATATACGTTACAAAAAAATAGTCCCTGTCACATCAGGTTTTTTTTTTTTTTCTTCACTCTGCGTTTTAACGTATCATTCACCTCTCAATAATGTGGAGATTCGCCAGATACGAAACGTTCAGCTCCCTTTTACCCGGTTTGAGTGGTTCTGGAAATGCAACTCGTCTAAATGACATTCAACAGATTGCACTCATTTCACAACAACTGCCTCGGCAAAAAGTATATGAGTGTCCAATCAATACCTGTGCTGTTCAGTTATTTATGCATATAGCAAAACGCAGCACTGGAGGCCGCTTTACTTCGTTTATATAAAGTTTTGCAGCAGCGCAGGGAACACCTCAATTTAGGCTTCCTGCTTTACAAATATAGATGCGGACACGATTCTCTGCATGGTGAGGCGTAAAATATTATTTGTTTGGACACTTTCAAATTATGCAGAAAAATGGTACGCGAATCTTCAATGGCGAGAAAGAGATTTAGTGTTGGGGTGTTTGGGGGAAGAGACCAAACAGCGAGGTCATCGGTCCCATCGGATTAGGGAAGGATGTCGGCCGTGCCCTGTCAAAGGAGCCATCCCGGCATTTGCCTGGAGCGATTTAGGGAAATCACGGAAAACCTTAAGCAGGATGGTCGGACGCGGGATTGAACCGTCGTCCTCCCGAATGCGAGTTCAGTGTGCTAACCACTGCGCCACTTCACTCGATAGAGATTTAGGCCTTTTAAAGATCGTAAAGCCATGGACACGGTCTTCTTGACTGGAATTCAGAAATTTCTCGCAGGTGAATACACAAGGTTTCGAAATACTTGCCAGTTTCTGCTTCCCTCAGACTAGTCGCAATTCGCACTCATAATTAACTGCTAAAGTCTTCGAACAATGGGCAGTGAGTTACTCAGCTTGAAGTATTGAAATAAAGATGACCAATAACGAGCTCATCATTCTGTAATGGGAGAGAATTTGAAATAATCAAATACTTTTAACCTGTAGTTTCTCTGCAATCGTTTGAGAACAATTACATACCGTAGCGAAAAATACGCAAATCCAAAATATATGTGGTGTTTTACTTTCAGTGCTTCATGTAAAACGTTTTCCCAGAAAGAACAACAAGCTTCCTTCGTTTACATTAGTATGTTCTTTCAGTAGCGCAGCAGATGACTCAGCTGTCAGCTTTCTGTGAATCAAACTTACAGCTGGACACGATTCTTTGCGTGGCACAGCGAAGATGTCTGCCATAAAGAGTCCATGACAAAGAATTGTGACAATGAGTCTTAACAAAGGAACAGTGTGTATTCAGCTGACGCTATAGGAGTGCTGTAACACAAGATAAACATGCAGATTACGCATGTTTTTTTTTTCTTATTTTTCCTTTTATTTGTGCCACGTCAGCCAGCCTTCTCGATACATGTTTAAACGTTCATACACCCATGATTTTCATACAATATTTACATTGGTTGTAAACTTAGTACTTACACCACGATGTGCTCCCATCATTGCCATGAAATGAAATGTCACTCCAAACGCCAATTCAATATGGAAAACACAACATTCATACCTCCAGACAACTTTCCGGGCCTGCGCTGCTTACATAGCGTAAGTTATATGAAAGTGGTGATATTCAGTTAAAAAACGTTGCTCCCTGAATTTTATTTGTGCCTCCAAACAGAATACACTGCACTGGTCAAAGTTGTCTGGCTGCAGGTGTTTTATAATGTGCATTATAAAATTTTTGTCAAAAATGCTAGTGAATAATCTTGAAATGTGTGTGTTCAAAAAGTGGCTCTGCATCAGTGTGCGATTTGCAGGGGGGGATGGGGGGGATTTCCCCCCATCTGCATCAGACCATCCCCTCCTCTGGTTTTAGTTTATGCATCCCAACCTGGGATGTTTATTTCCCACGCACTGGAGTAAAACTTTACATATAATGTAAATTTGTGGAGCCGAACACTGAAAGTTTTTAATAAGTCTTACTATTAACACTATTAATATGTTTCAGTTTTCTATCATCAAAATAAGTACAACTTTTCACAAATGTTCCTGTACTTTTTGAATTCCCCTCGTATATCTGTACCCGTATGTAGATGATTTTGTAAATAAGCTTTACCTATAATGTACTTTTAAAGATATAACAAGGGATGGCTTTTCTGATAGTGCATACGCGTCAATAGTGAGTTTTGGCAATAACATCTATTTATAAATAGCTGTTTAACCATGTGTAATGCCACGGTCCAAGCTAGTAACATATGTAATTCTACTAACCCCCTAAGACATCCCCCCCACTGGTAGAAGCACAAATCGCACCCTGCTCTACATTGCATTTCAGTTACAGTAGTTAATGTTATTTTCTATCAGAAATGAAGTTAGAGAATACTTACTGATCACTAACTTATACTTGGCCCCTGAGCAGAGGAGCCTGGGAGCGAAGCTTGGGATCTTCTCGTAGCACATTGGCTGCAAATAACAAGCCATGCCTCTTTTTCCCAGAGTAGACAGCTTATGCCGTATAAAAGAAATGAACCTTTAATGGTTTAATGCTGACCACTAGGGCTAAACTCAAGATATTGAAGATGGTGGCCCTTCCATCATTACTTTATGGCTGTGAGATCTGGGGAATGGCGGCAGACTGTCACCTCAAAAAAGTTCAGATCCTCTAAAATAAAGCACTCAGAATTACTTAGATGCACCCAGGTTAGTTTCAAACACAACCAACCACAATAACAGCAATATACCTACCATCACTACACTCATCCAACGCAGAACTCAATCATTCTATACATTTTCTGAAAACTCTCCACATCATCTCATCTTCTCTCTATTAAGACCCCCTTCACGTCAATTACAAAGATCCGAAAAACAGGACAACTCTGTGCTTCAGAGTACAACACATTCAACACAAACACAAAAGACAAATAACGTATGTGAATACAATCATCGTTTCAAAACACCCTATCTCATGACAAGGCAAACTGGCTAAGTCCACGGCCCTTCAGATGGTACAGGGACAAAAAATGCCCACCATGATGCACTGCTGGTTTAATGCATCACAGAAGTGAGATGGAAGTTTATGGTGAGTCGCTAGAAGGCCCAGTTACAGCCTCTTTGTTCATTTTTGTAAATAATATTAACAATCACTACACACAACACCACATATATAGCAACGCTATATTCACAATGGCTGCTTATTGTTACAGAGTACAATTCTATTACTTAGCTAAGTTTGGCAATGAGCATAAATGTTATGGAGTGGCACAATACTGATCACAGAGAGTAAAAGTGTGTGACCTATAACTTTGAGTCTCAGGTGTGATTTTGTGTGTAGTGTGTTTGCTAAAGAGTTAATTTCCACAAATGCTGCAAATTCATTATCTTAATGTTTTTATTAGTTTGTTTGCCAAAGGCCTTGCCGCAGTGGTAACACCAGTTCCTGTCAGATCACCAAAGTTAAGTGTTGTCAGGCTTCGCTAGCACTTGAACGGGTGACTGTCCAGTTTATTGGGCACTGTTAGCAAGGGGTGTACTCAACCCTTGTGCGCCAAATTTAAGAGCTAATTGACTGAGAAGTTGCAATCTCCAGTCTCGTAAACTGACAGTACCCGGGAGAGCAGTGTGCTGACCAATTGCTCCTCTGTATCTGCATCCAGTGATGTCTATTGGCTGACAATGACACAGCAGTCAGTCAGTGTCGTTGGGCCTTCCAAGGCCTGTCTGGATGGAGTTTAGTTTAGGTTTTAGTCTTATGTGCCAGTAATTGCTTTGTTTTCATGACCTCACTTTTTTGCTTTTCAGATAGACATTTCACATTCTGTTGTTTATTCTTAAAAGATGTACTAAGCTTTCCACATATTATCATTCTTGGTAACATGCTTAAATGTAAGTAATCCTCTCACATTATTGTTCTACATTCCTAAACTAGTCTAACCAGCAGAAATACAATAACTTGAGAATCTATATATCATTTAATCTATTAAATAATCTTCAGATATTGCTTTGTAATATTTTTGCTCGCTAAAAGTCTTTGAAACTCTTTAAATATGTAATTCTCTATCTTTAAACAACTGACAATTATCCCTATTACTTAATTTGTTTCAAAGTTGGTGCCACCAGAAAATGTATTCAAATTAGAAGATTCTGAAGTGTAGACTGTCATCATTTTCTTGTTCTCCTCTCCTCCACTTCCACCTCCCTCTTTGCAGCTGGCTGTAGAAAATTACTGCCATGTAACATGACTACAACTGCAGGTGCACTTTATGCTCTTGAACCGTGAAATAAACCCAAATTCTGCCTATTTTATATTCTATTACTCAACTATTCTTAAAAATTGTGAAATGTTACTTAAAGTTTTCTTTTGACATTGAATTCCAGATGCTCTTATCACGTTATAGGACACACTTATGAAATGCAATATGTACTTTTGCGACAAGTGAAGGAGAATTTGCTGACTAAGCAGAAACATGGGTAATTATTTATCGTACGCATTTTATACCGTGTACAAAAGTAATCCTTAACCTTACTTTTTCTACAAAAGGTAGACATTTCTGTCAAAGGAGAACCACAGCCACTGTATGTCAAGAACAGTTTTTATACAACCATATTAGATTACAACCTTCACACAAGTCCTTTGTTTTGAATTCACATTAAGCCATTTTCAGACCTGCTTAAGAAAAGAAAGAAAAATCGTCTAAAGTGTAGAAGAGTACTGAGTTTCTTTATTGTACTACTTAAAATAAGAAACATGTTCATCCTGGTTGCATAGTATGTCATCATTTTGAACCAAACAATCTCCATAAATCGAACAAATCTAAGTGTAGAACTTGAGCTGAAAGGTGAGTTACAGTAACGCAATCACACAAAGTCAATCAATAATCATGCAGGGAGGAGCTGGGTGCCATGCATGCAGTTTGAACATAGCACTGACAAACTTATGCATAACTTACACTTTGAAAATCACACCTGTGTAAATTTTTACAACATACTTATAATTTGATTTTATCAGCTAAATTTAAAATCATCACTAGGCTTATATCAACATTACAGAGGTCACTGAGCCAACTTGCATGGAGCACACTTTGTGCACAGCCTTCATTCAGCTGCTGGAATGAGCCACACCTCCAGTGCGCCCCAGTAGATGTCATGTACATGTACAGACATCTAATTACAATTCCAGAAAAATTGCATGATTTTTCAAAAGAAAATCTTCACAAATTTACCAACTCAATAATGCACTGGTCCACCTCTGGCCCTTATGTAAGAAGTTATCCAACTTCACACTGATTAACAGAGTTGTTGAATGTCCTCCTGAGAGATGACATACTAAATTCTGTTCAGTTGGCATGTTAGATCATCAAAATCCTGAGGTCATTGGAGGGCCCTACCCATAATGCTCCAAATGTTCTGAGACGGGAGAGATCAGGTGACCTTTCTGGCCAAGATGGGATTTGGCAAGCATGAAGACAAGCAGTAGAAACTCTCACTGACTGCGGGCAGGCATTATCTTGCTTAAATGTTAGCCCGACATGGCTTTCCATGAGGAGCAGCTAAATGGGGCATAGGATATCATTGATGTCCACTGTGCTGTAAGGGTGCTATGAATGACAACCAAAGGGGTCCTGTTATGAAAATAAATGGCTCCTCAGACCACCAACCTTGATTGTTGGGACATATGGCAGACAATGGTCAGGATGGTATCCCATCACCGTTTGAAGCATCTCCAGACATGTTCTCGCTGGTCATCAGTGCTCAGTTGAAAGTAGGAGTCATCACTGAAGACAATTCTGCTCCAGAGATTCCAGGCCAAAGACATGTCTAGTAGATGCCCTTGACAACAGTGGTATACCAACCTGATGAGTTGGAATAAATCATCCAATGTTTCTGAAATTGTAATCATTTGTTTGTGTGTACAAGTACATAAGATCTACCAGTTTCCATCCCGTTAGGATAATTCCTCTGTGGTGCATTGTCTTATTTGTCCTAGAATGTATGATGGCCACTGTCTCTCTTTGTACAGGGTGCACCAGGAGGAATGGTCGATATTCAGGGATATGACATGAACAATCATTCTAAGCAAAAAACGTCAAGTAATCATTGGCTGCAAAATGCATACCTTAAGAGCTATGAGCAGTTTTTTTCACCTTCTCTACTGTGAAACATCTCTTCTACTGAGCAGGTGCTTATAGCTCTTAAGGACTGTATTTTAGAGGCCATGCTTACTAGACTTTTTGCATCGAGTGATTGTTCCAATCGTAGACCTTAATATTGGCCATATCTCCTGGGAAACTCTGTATGGTGACTTCCTTAACACAGGTGCTACTATTAATTTCTTTTGGCTTCTGGAGGATGATAGTTCCAAAATGTTGACTTGACGTTACAACATTTTTTTAATTTTTTATTTTTTTTATTTTATTTATTTATTTTTTTACTACTCAATAAGCTTTTATACTTACAATCATTTTTCTTCCTTTCCTTAAGCATTTGTGGAGCTAAATTATTTATGAAACCAAAACCAGTGACTTGTATAATGCTATATAAAACTTATCTGAAATTTGTACATTTTTCCTTGTATTTGCTAACTATCTGTTAATAAGGCATTAGGAGTCATCTTATTTCGTTGTATGCATTTCTACTTGATGTAAATGATGATTATCCTGAAATACTGATCAGTTACTGTTTCCTTTATTTATTCAAGTAAATTATAGTGCAAGAGAAAACCATTTGAAGGTAACATCTAGATTGTTAGGCCATGTAATGCTCCTCTTCAAATTTTTCTTCATAGACAACATTTCAATCTCTCTGCTAGGATCTTCTTCATAATCTACTGGTGTCCTCAATTAGTTAACACTAAGGCCAGTATGACCTTCAGTTATAAAAGGGAGTTTTTTATCATTTGATCTGAAGATGTTGGGTTAGGTGAAATTTTTCCAGCCACTGTTGGTGGGCCATTGTCATTCAACAGGTAGCAATTACAGGCAGAGAAAGTGAGGGGAGTATTTACCAAACTATTACTCTCATGCCACAGATGTGGTTTTCTGATAGCTGTCTGTATTCCTCACACGTCGTTGCTGGGTGTTTACTTCCTTCATCATGAGAAGTCATGAATCTGGAAGCCTATAGCCACCATCACTAATGAAATTACATTTGGTACTCTTACAGAGTGAAAAGGCAGTTCCTCATCCTTTTTATTATTAATACCATTTTGTTTGTCTATGGACTGACTAACATAAGTGTTGGCCTTCAATGCCCCCTTTAAGAAATTGGAGCTCCAATTCCAAAGTTTATAACTGTGCATCAAAATGTGCAGTCATTGCAAAACAAAATTAATGAGCTAGAAGTATTACTGTCAGGCCAATTAAAAGAAGAATCTGTAATGTGTTTTAGTGAACATTGGCTAACTGATGAGATGTTAGCAATCACAAGTATACAGGGTTATATTATGACATCTCGTTTCTATAGAAAAATATTTACACATGGAGGAACATGTATATTTGTGAAAGGCAGTATCAGCTATTGTTGCCTAAAATCTCTCAAAAAGTTAGGAAAAGAAGGTGATTTTGAAATTTCTGCTTTAGGACTAACCTCAATAAAAACAATCATTGTTTTCCTGTGCAGAAGTCCAAACTCAAACATAAAAATATTCTTTAACCAATTTGAAGGTAGTCTTGACAGTATCAGGGACCTAAACAAAACAGTTATAATATGTGGAGACTTCAACATTGACTTTAACAAAGTTTCAAAAGATAGAGATGATCTTATTGCTATTTGTGCAACATACAACCTGCTCCCAGTTATAAATTCCCCTACTAGAGTTAAAAGTATATCCAGCACCACAATTGACTTGATACTGATAAACAAGGAAAGCCATGAATATGCAGCTAGAAACTTCAACACAGGTTTCAGTGACCTCTATGCACAGTTTCTTAAAATATCTTCAATGCTGAACTTAATTAAACAAACAGAAACAATAAAAATAGGAAGAACATTCCGCCATCAAAACATTGAATACTTTAGGAATTTACTAAAGAAGGTAACATGGACTGAAATTTACAGATACGAAAACACAGATGAGAGGTTCAGCATATTTATGGATATTTTTACACATTATTTTAACATGTCATATCCAGTTAAAAATCAGAAAAACAAGTGTAGTAGGCTTAACAGAAAAAACTGCTGGTTGACAACAGGTATAAATAAGTCATGCTGAAGAACGAAGATTATATGAGATTTCCAAGTCTTGGATAGTATCCAATGAATTCCTTGCATAGTTCAAGAATTATAAAATGATACTTAAAAAAAGTGATCAAAGAACCTAAAGTAGTGGCAAATGACTGCTGTATAACAAACTCCAATAACAAAATGAAAGCTGTATGGAGTATAATGAAACCGCAAACTGATGATGTTTCTCCTCAAAATTCCAATATTAAATTGAATTGTAATGGCAAAGAAATTAATGATTCTAAAGAAATAGCAAATGTGTTCAATACTTATTTTAGCAATATAAGTGAGAAATTAATTACTGAAATCAAAGCTTGCAATACAAACTGCCCAATATCATCTGTAAATACCAACATAAATCCTACTTCACTTTTTCTCTTTCCAACAACCAAGAAAGAAGTCCTGTCAGTTATCAGAATTTTAAAAGTGAATCAGTCCATTGGTATAGATGGCATCCCAGACAGCCTTATTAAAAAATGTGATCCCATTATTGAACCATTAGCTCACCTTTATAATAGTTCCTTCCAAACTGGAATTTTCCCATCATGCCTAAAACAGCTAAGCTCAAATCCCTATTCAAAAAAGGTAAAAAGGATGAAGTGGTTAACTACAAGCCTATTGCTTTACTATCTGTATTCGCAAAAATCATAGAAAAAATTTTTCAAAGAAGAGTAGTAGATTTTCTCAAAGGGCACAAAATACTATCCACAACACAACATGGTTTCAGGAAAGACCAATGAACTGATACAGCAATTTTTGAACTATTAAGTGAAGTACTTCAGAAACTAGATAATGGCAAAAATGTCATTGGAATATGTCTAGATCTCTCTAAGGCTTTTGATATCATAGATCACACAAAACTGTTGCCTAAGCTTGACAACACGGGGATTAGAGAAACATCTAACAATTGGATAAAGTCATACCTAAGCAGTCAAAACAAGTTGTTGAAGTGCAACATCAAAATTTCATCAAACTCACTCAACACTATTCAAACTATGAAACCATTAAATATGGAGTGCCAACAGAGACACTTAACAATATTGAAAACTGGTTCAGTCACAATAAATTGGTAATAAATGCAAGTAAGACAGTGGCACTAAATTTCTATAATGTGAAAAAAGGTGAGCAAACTGTTCAGATTCAGATATCTGATTAAGACCTTCGGAATGTAAACATGAAGTTCTTGGGAGTATGGCTCCAAGATAATCTTAAATGGGAGATGCATATTGGAAAATTCTGTAAGAAATTAAGCACTACATGCTACTTAATCAGAATATTAGAGCGACACTGCAACAAAGATTCTCTGAAAACTGTGTATTATGCCTATGTATACACTCACAACTGAAATATGGAATTATTTTCTGGGGTAATTCTTCTCTTAGTCAAAAGCTCTTTAGCCTACAAAAAAGAATTATAAGGATAATGGAAGGTGTAAAATGGAACAAAGCCTGTAGACCACTTTTTAAAAAGCTAAAAATCCTCCACGTTCCATGTATGTATGCGTATGAGATAACTGCATTTGTCAAAAAATATTCAATGGAAAATCCCACTCTCTTCCAGAAAAAATGAAAATATCCACTCCTATAACACCAAGCAAAAAGGAAACTTTCATTTAGAGCCCACCAACACCACCCTGAATAAGAAAGGAACCCTGTATTATGGAAAAATATTTATAATAAACTTCCCCCCACAAATTAAATCAATAAATGACCTGGCAAATTTCAAGTCAACTGCTACAGCATATTTGACTCATCATTACTTCTAAAGCCTCCATGAGTTCCTTCAGGAAGTTCACTAACAATTTGTGTCTTTGCCTTAGTGATGTATCATATAAATGTTACTAAAACTTTAATGATTTACCATGTAAATGTTGGTGTAATACAAATATTTATCTGCTCTTCCTGCTTTCAAATATCTACTCTTTAGTTTTGTACAATATTTGCTCTGTATGTTGTAATTCAGTGATCATTTAATGTAGAAATAATGAAATTAATGCAAATTTAATATTATATTTTGTTACTCTACTCTGCTCCTACTCCTACTCTACACACATCAAAAGAAGTTTTGCATCACCCCAGTTCCCAGAGACTGCTCAGAGATGTCACTAAACCCGTCCAAAGATGTAAACAACCATGCACGAGCAGCGCCCTTTAGACGGAGGGGGTCTGACAGCCGATCAGTTCCAGTCATTCGACCAGGAAGGAGGTACACAGCTTATGTTGTCTGTAGTTCAACCATTCCTAGATGATCAGTGCTACGGTTTGATCATGTTTGCATTGTTACTTTGTACCAGGAAGGGGCTCTTAACAAGGGAAGTGTCCAGGTGTCTCAGAGTGAACCAAAGCAATGTTGTCTGGGTATGGAGGAGATACAGAGAGACAGGAACTGTTGATGACATGCCTCGCTCAGGCCCCTTAAGGGCTACTGCTGCAGTGGATGACTGCTACCTACAGATTATGGCTCAGAGGAACCCTGACAGCAACACCACCTTGTTGAATAACGCTTTTTGTGCAGCCACAGGACATCGTGTTATGACTCAAACTGTGTGCAATAGGCTGTATGATGCGCAACTTCACTCCTGATGTCCATGGCGAGGTCCATCTTTGCAACCGCGACACCATGCAGTGTGGCACAGATGGGCCCAACATGCCGAATGGACCACTCAGGATTGGCATCACATTCTCTTCACCGATGAGTGTTGTATATGCCTTCAACCAGACAATTGGCGGAGATGTGTTTGGAGGCAATCCAGTCACTCTGAACGCCTTAGATACACCATCCAGCAAGTGCAGCAAGATGGAGGTCCCCTGCTGTTTTTAGGTGGCATTATGTGGGGATGATGTATGCCGCTAGTGGTCATGGAAGGCTCCATAACGGCTGTACAATACGTGAATGTCATCCTCCAACCGATAGTGCAACCATATCAGCAGCATATTGGTGAGCCATTTGTCTTCATGGACAACAATTCACGCCCCCATCGTGCACATCTTGTGAATGAGTTCCTTCAGGATGATGACATCACTTGACTAGAGTGGCTAGCATGTTCTCCAGACATGAACCCTATCGAACGTGCCTGGGACAGATTGAAAAGGGCTGTTTATGGATGACATGACCCACGAACCACTCTGAGGGATCTATGCTGAATCGCCGTTGAGGAGTGGGACAATCTGTGGATAGTATGCCACGATGAATACAGGCATGCATCAATGCAAGAGGACGTGTTACTGGGTATTATATGTACAGCAATCTGGACCATTACCTTTAAAGGCCTCGCTGTATGGTGGTACAACACGCAATGTGGTTTTCATGAGCAATAAAAAGGGCGAAATTGATGTTTATGTTGATCTGTATTCCAATTTTCTGTACAGGTTCCAGAACTCTCAGAACAGAGGTGATGCAAAACTTTTTTTGATTTGTGTATTAAGCAAAATTAAACTTTGTCTAAAACTACTAAAAGTCAGAAAATCACAGGAATAGAGTATTTTAAACGCCTAAGATATTACTATATTAAAATAAAAAAATGTCAGTTTACCTGTGTCAGGCATTCTAGTGTTAAGAACTTGTGATAATGACTTTATCCTCAATTTTGTCAGAATTAGTCTGATGTGCAGACAAAGAAAGCCATGAAGATCTAGAAAAGGGTGAGCCAAGAAGTAGGCCTACTTTGTGAAAGACTCCAACAAATAGGCAGGGACTTTATTTTAATTGCTTTTCATTTTTTACGGGTGACAATCCTCCGACCTTAAGACTGGGATAAAGTTGACAGAAAAACATTTAATCACCCTGCGAGGTTATCAAATTTCAACGCAGTGAAGCAAAAAGAGTTCATTAACCTGGTAAACTGAAGAAACCATTTGGCTTTAAAGGAATTCTGCACTAGGGATACATATAGTTCTTTATGTTACATGCAGACAAATTTCAGTGATAGTAATAGTACTCCAAAAACACCATGTACACAGTTACACACAGACTTTAAAATAGGTGGGGAGAAGCCAGTGGCAGATAGGAGCTCAGAATCTGATGTGTGCTCATGCTCCACACTGCCCATGTAAAGGAAGTATCCAGGTTTGAGTTTATTTGCCGTGCATAATCAACATAGTGTGTACTCCACTAGAAGCATGGAATCCAATCTCAAAAACAGCTATGTATGCACATAGAGTTCTTATTGCAATATCCCACTCATCTTTGGCAGTATGTTGGAGTTATTCGAGAAGAACAGTCACTCTGTATTGTGTGTAATATTAGAGCAACTGCAGGAATAACGACATGGTAGTGATTGCTGCTAAGCGTCTGTAACTTACATTGGTTAGTGAAGTATCAAGTCTGAATTTCAGCTATCGTCTACTGCTAATTTACAGTGTTGGTTTTTCTTTATGGTGTCAGTAAACTGAGATGGTGATCAGACCATCATTTTCTCAAAATTGTTAATATTACACATTTTTTCTTTAGACATGAAATAATGAGAGATGACACTAAATGGAAGGCAGTGTCAACTAATAGCATTAGGATCAAGAAATGTAACCAGAGATGATGATGTTTTTGTTTCTCTCTTGGAAAAAATGTTGTTATTGATGCAAGGTTGATATGAACTCATTAACACAGTGATTACAAACTTGATCAGGAAAGTGAGTTCTAATCAGCAGAGGTTCATAGACATTTTAATTAAACAAGCTCCTCACTAGGCTGTGGAGGCCCAAGGGATATGTACTGTCCTCTGTGTCATCCTCTGCATTGCAGCATCATGTAGATGTGGTATGGAGGGTCATTTGGTCAGCACATTGCCCTCCTGGCTGTTTTGAAGACTTTCTGGACCATGGAGCCACTACTGCTGAATCAAGTAGCTCCTAACTGGCATCACGAGAGTGAGTGCATCTCGTACCAGTCCTCCCAGCAAGGAAAAATCATTGGCAGTACCAGGAATGAAACCCGGGTCCTCCACATGGCAGCTATCTATGCTCACAACTCAGCTTTGGAAGTGGACATAGACATTCTGATTGGTAAGAGAGAATGAAATGTGTAACTGACATGGTGGCTTGTTCTTCAAACCATCGCTTTATGGCATTTTGTGTGTTACATATATCAAATTCAATTCACATATTTCTTCATTCATTATCCATTACTCATAGTCGATTATTCTGTTATCCTTTCTCAGCAACAGTGTAAAGAAACAAGCAGTAAGTGACATGAAGGTACAAATACCTAGAGTAACAAATTCTTCATTTTGGGAAAAAAAAGATCAGGGTGATTATAATTGAAGTTAAACTTTCAAACTGCTGTGTTGTCAAATTGCAACGGAATATTTTCGGTGAAGGGGGAAAATGTATGGCAGAAGAAAAATAAATAGTTATAAAATGTAGCAATAGATGGCACTGTAAGCATCATAATTTAATAGTGGTCGATTACAAATGACAAATGTATCGTGCAACATTGCCTAAGGTATACGTCTGACATTAAACAAACTGCACTACTCAGTGTGCATGGGTGTATAGGTGTGATACTGTTAGTTATGTATGCCCATCCACCACAGCAAGGTCTATCATGTCGGGTGGGAAAAATCAGTTTTTAATTGTCCTGAGGCCAAAAACCCCATAAAAAGCATCAATCGCATCAATTTTTAACTGTCCCGAGGCCAAAAACAGCATAAAAAGCATCAATCAAAATCAAATCAGATTATTAATTTCCATCTGACTGGTGCAAAACATGTTCAGTATGCTGTCCACCGTTTTCTGCAACAAGCTGAAATTGAGAAACAGCATGTTCCACAACTGATTGAAGTGTTCCCAGGGTCACGTTCATAATGTGTTGCACAATGTGTGCCTTCAATGCAGCTAAGGTTGCAATTGGAACACGGAACACATCTTTCAGATAGCTCAACAGCCAGAAGTAACATGGATTAAGATCAGGTAACCAGGATGGTCAGGCTGCAGGGAAGTGGTGGCTGATATGAGGGTGAGTCAAATGAAAACCTTAAATATTATTTTTAAATATTATTTATTGTGCAGAAGTGGCACAAAGCTGTATCACTTTTCAACATAATCTCCCCCACGCTCCATGCAAGTCCTCCAGCGCAAAAAGTGCATAAATTACTTTAGAAAAAAATTCTTTTGGTAGTCCGCGCAACCACTCATGGCATACCTCTTCACCAGAATGGAACTTCTTTCCTCCCATTGCGTCTTTGAGTGGTCCAAACATACAAAAATCACTTTGGTGATGAGGAATGGCGCCATTCCTTGCTCACTCTCTTCGTTTCCGGTTGGTGGAAGTGAACCCAGGTTTCGTCCCCAGTAACGATTCTTGCGAGGAAGCCATCACCTTCTCGTTCAAAGTGCCAAAGAAGTTCTTCACAAGCATCAACACATCATTCTCTCATTTCAGGAGTCAGCTGCTGTGGCACCCATCTTGCAGACACTTTGTGAAACTGGAGCACAACATGCACAATGTGGTGTGCTGACCCATGACTAATCTGTAAACATACTGCAATGTCATTCAGTGTCACTCGGCGGTTTTCCTTCACTATGGCTTCAACTGCTGCATGTTCTGTGGAGTCACAACTCGTTGTGCCTGACCTGGATGAGGAGCATCTTCCACTGAAGTCACACCATTTGCAAACTTCCTACTCCATTTGTTGACTTGCTGCTGTGACAAACATGCATCACCATACTGAACCTTCATTTGTCGATGAATTTCAATAGGTTTCATACCTTCACTACGCGAAAACCGAATAACAGAACGCTGTTCTTCCCTGGTGCAAGTCGCAAGTGGGGCAGCCATCTTTATACTGATATTGCGATGGTATGTGTGCATCTGCACTATGCTACCACCTTCAGGCCATTCTGCATGCTGTTTGTAGCATGCTTACCAATTTACAGGATAATGGTATGAAATTTTGATTTGTTATTACAAAGTTAAGGTTTTCATTTGACTCACCCTAATAATTCTAGCTTTTCCGAAATGGTGCTTCAGAAGCTGCTTAACTGGATCTGCAATGTGCGGAGGTGTGCCATCTTGCATAACAATGATCCCATCCACACATCCATGCTGTTGGAGAGCTGGAATGACGTGGTTGCACAAAATATACTCATAGCATTTGCTTATCATTGATGGTACAGGTAACAGGACCAGAAACACCTGTCTCTTCGAAAAAATATGGCTCTATGATAAATGATTCCGTAAACCTGCACCACATAGTGACCTTTCCAGGATGAAGTGGTACTGATTGATTTGTGTGTGGATTTTCCATTGCCCATATTCGACAATTTTGTGCATTGACATACCTGTCAGATGGAAGTGGGCTTCGTCTGTCCACAAAACCTTCCATAGCCAATCATTGTCCACTTCCATGCAAGTAAGAAATTCTAAAGCAAAGGTCTCTCTTGCTGACAGGTCAACAAGAAGCTGCTCATGCATACGGGTAATTTTGAATGGATAGTAAATAAGGATGTTTTGTAGGATTTTATGCACCGTGCTCATGGTTATGTCCCATGTTGGGGCAATTCTCCATGCACTACACGTTTGCACACCACCACTTGTCTCGTCCTGCATTGCCGTGGCCCCTGCTTCCACTAACAACGAATCAATTCGTTTCCTCCCTCTACCAGGTTGCACACCAAAAGAACCTGTCTTTTCAAATTTCTGAATCATTTTCTCCAGACCCACGACAATCATCAGATCAATGCCTTTTTTCAAACACTTCAGTGTCTGGAACTTCTGCAGAGTGACGTGTGCACAGTCATTATTCTTGTAATACAACTTCACAAGCAGAGCACAATCCTGGACCGAGCGAGGTGGCGCAGTGGTTAGACACTGGACTCGCATTCGGGAGGACGACGGTTCAATCCCGCGTCCGGCCATCCTGATTTAGGTTTTCCGTGATTTCCCTAAATCGCTCCAGGCAAATGCCGGGATGGTTCCTTTCAAAAGGGCACGGCCGACTTCCTTCCCCGTCCTTCCCTAATCCGATGAGACCGATGACCTCGCTGTCTGGTCTTCTTCCCCACAACAACCCAATAACCCCCCACAATCCTGCATTGAGACAGTCATGGCAGACGCGAAAGGAGGAAAAGCCATGTACCCAGCTTGTTTATACTAACTTCAATGGGTCATGCACATGACAGGTGTTTTCATTTACATATTCAGACACATACAGCACCATCAATCGATCAATTTTCACACTATTTTTTTTTCCTTCTACCATATTTTTCCCCCTTCTCTGATAATATCCTGTTGCAATTTGACGTCATTCTGACCAGTGGTATTATTTCTACACCATTTTGAAAGTTTAAGTTTAATTATAATCACCCTGTGTGAATGTCTACATGGAAAGTTACAAATTCATTTGCATTTGAAGGTGATTTGCAGGGAATGCACATAGTTCATTAGCTTACGTAATTGAGTAGTGAAAACAATAGATTGCATTTTCTAAAGACTGGTTTCATTGCTAAAGATCTTCCAGGTTGTGGTTACTAATAATGATGCTTGTGCCCTGTTACCAAAGTGGTTCACATGTAAAGGAGACTGCATACAGGATGGTGGTGTGACCTATTCTTGAGTACTGCTCGAGTGTTTGGGATCAGTACCAGGTCAGAGGTGGGTTGCTAGATTTGTTACTGGTAAATTCAAACAACACGTAAGTGTTATGGAGATGCTTCAGAAACTTAAATGGGAATCCCTGGAGGAAAGGTGACATACTCTTCAAGGAACACTGTTGAGAAAACTTGGAGAACTGGCATTTGAAGCTGACTGCTGAATAATTCTACTGCTGCCAACATTCATTGTGTGTAAGGACTGTGAAGATAAGATACAAGAAATTAGGGCTCATATGGGGGCAAATAGATAGTCATAGTCCCTACCCCTATTTGCAAGTGGAACAGGGGAGGGAATGACTAGTAGTGGTAAATGGTACACTCTGCCATGCACCGTATGGTGGCTTGCAAAGCACATATGTAGATGTAGGTACCAAAGTGCTGAAGATCATGCTAGATTGCTGGTCATATTCATATGTGAACAGACCTGAACTTTCATAGAAGTATGTTATGACTTGTCCACTTTGAGACACTCACTGTGGAACTTTTCTAATACCCTTGTATGTCCTTGGTACTGATGGAGACATCTTTACTTAACTTCACAATGGTGGTCACACCAAAAATATTGCATTTGAGCTATCCACTTGTGTGTTTAGCTTGACTTATCTGGCCAAACAAGAGGACCTAAATAATGCTTCAAGAGATTTAAAGTTGATCAAACACAAACAATAATCTCTTTCATTACAATGTAAAGATGGAGTTTTCAGTGAATGGTAAGATCATTTAGAACATGTTGGGGTAATATTGTGGAACAATTTAAAGAGTGTGTACTATGGTAAATGACATATTCCATGTGTGGCATATGAATATAATGCACTAGCTTTGAGTTTGAGTGTAGTTCCCAACAAAATAAATCTAAAATAGTTATTATTAGTACTGGGTCTATTTATGTATATGTTGGTACCCTGTATACACTATTTGTATAAAGACAACATGAAATAAAATACTGTTAAAAGGATACATTCAAATGGCATGTCAACACACATTAAAGGGCCTGGAAATCCTGAACATTGAATATGTACCATAGACAGATTTTTGTATGAATGCAGGAGATTGGTACTTGGGAATTACCTTTGGCCAAGAGTCTTGTCCCAGTGGCTTCTTCTTCTTCTTCTTCTTCTTCTTCTTTTTCTTTTTTTTTTAATACAAAAATTCTTTTTGTGTTCACGCTGCTGGAGTTTTATCCACACCTTAATTTCCATACTGTAATTATGGTTCAAAGAGAGCATGTTGCACAGTACACAGAAGCTGCTTGTTGGCTTAATGTGCAAGTTGTGTCAGGATAAATGCTGTGGTTCTTAATTTAGAACAGACAATGTTTATATGCAGCCTGCATTGGAGTTTATTGTCTAACAATTTCAAAAAATTTTGCACAGGATACTTGCTGCCTCATTCCACCTATAAATATATCACAGTGCTTTCTCTTCCCTTTTTTGGTGAATACCAAGACCATTCTCTGTTTCAGATTTACACTGACTGACAACTAATAGGAGGACAGATGTCAATGTAACATTATACACATACCCACCATCGGTGAGTATGTATATGAATAAATGCTTACAGTTCTCTGTGACACATAGAATGGTCAGCAGAGTGCATTAGTGTTGTTCATGTTTAGTGTTACCAAGCCTGGTAGGTTATATAAGGGCATAAACAGCTTCAAATGTTGAATGATCACTGAAGGACATGGAGTTGGTACTTCGTGCACTGGCTGATGGTAGTGAACATAAATGGGAAATGCCTCTGCAGTCAGTCTTATCAGATATTGTGCCAAGTGTCAATTTAATTAGCACAGACTGTAAAGCAACCCATGTTGTAACAACAGGATGGATATCCTGCCCATTCTGCATATTACCAGAATTCTTGGGGTCATTGGATCAGTCACTCAGGAAACTCAAAATGGCCTGTGTCCTCAACAAAATTTTATCTGTAGGGAAAATAAAAACAAGAGGTCTATAGCTCCTGATGACAAAGAATGCTTATAACTTGGACCTGTGCTATTCTAAGTCTAGTTGAAATTCTGTCTGGAATTGCCTCACAACCTATATTGGTGCTCAAGACCAACTTTTTGAGCACTTTATATGACTGTCATAATAAATAAATGAGCCATACCTGAGCTATGAGTTTGCTTGGATTTCATACAGTAGGGCACATTTATCTTGCTGCTGTTGTTACTGTTGATGTTCCTTTAGGGCGCAAAACAGCTGAGGTCATAAATGCCCATGTTGTAACTTTAAATGGTCAATTACGAGAAGAAGTTGAAGTTGATAATACTCAGAGCCAAACCAACTGGAGCAGAGGGGTAGCTGAAAACAATCACTCCCCATTTGAGGAGGATGCTGAAATGGTTGATAATTAGATTTCCTTTGCCACATTACTATGATAAATAAAAATCAAAACATGATCTACAGCTCATGCTGTATCTGCTAAAATATCTGATAATTCAAATGGAAAACATACATTAAAATGTAATTGGTTATAAAATTGGCATTGTATCAGAAAATGGCACACTGTCAATAATTGGTGGCAGTAAGCACTGAGTGGTGTGGGATCTCCACTTCACAGATGACAGTGACTGAAATGACAGTGTCCAGTACATAGCTGAGCTAAAAGTATCTTCTTGAAATGAGAGGGATGAGAGGAAGTTAACCAAGCCATTTGCAGGTGCTTCATTTCCTGGAGTTTGTTCTAATATAGAGAAGACTAGTGTTTGTGCCAGAGGGGCACTATATTTGTATGTACAACAACACAGAGATCATCTGAATGGACACAATAGCTAAAAGGCCCAGTTAGTTGGACTGCAGCCTTGGCAGCAATATCGACAGTTTCATTACCTGACACTCCAAAGTGACCAGGGAACTACATGAACATCACATTCTCCATTATCAGTGAGCAAGTAGAGACATTCATGGATGTGTTTGGGGTAGCCTTATTTTGATTACCTCATCCTGTATGTAAATAATCATAATTAGTTGCCACTTTGTCAACTTGCAGGTCCCTAACCTAACCCTGTAGAGCTGTGTGGAAAGGGAACTACAACTTTAACTGTGGAATATCAACTACATGATGTTCCTGGTGAATCTGCACATCATTAAAATCTGAATGCTAGGCTAAAGGCAAACTGAAGTGTCCTATGATCAAACTGAGATTTGGTGCCACTACCTTTTGGTTTCCAGGGGTGCATTTTACCTCTAGACTCACAGACCCAAATTTGTATAAATGACCTGATGAATAATATAGGAAGCTTCCTGAGGCTGTTTGCATATGATAGTGGTGCGTACAGGAAAGTCACAATGACATGAATGTGTAGTAAAATGCAGGAAGATACATCTACACAGTCAATGTATATGCAGGGATTGAAAATTGACCCTCTTGTATTAATACAGGTGGCCATGGTATTGTGTATAAACAGACAGGCATCTAGCTGCAGGAGAAATGGTGACCCTGAACTACTGAAGGCACCATATGTGTTTCTGTTGTCACAGTACAGTAATGGTACACAGAAATGGGAACCTGCCAGTTTCATACTCGTTATTTACAATGTATTACAAAAAGTAACAATATCTCCCCTAACAATAAATAACTGTTGCTATGTTAAGGAATCCAGCCTGTCATGGCAGTCCACGTTTGCACACCACAGTGTGCAGATGCGAGCTGTAGCTGTACGCAGTTTCTACTGTGGAGTGTTGTTTGTGCTCAAGGATGCGGCAACTTAACTGTAAGTAATGTGTCTCTTTCAAGAAGTAAAATTTTGAAATTCAAATTTGAAAGAAATGCTGACAATCCTGCCCCCTTTCTGTTTGAAAATAGCTGATTTAGGATGTAAAGTGGCTTGATGAGAAAATGGTATGTATTTATATTAACAATGCTGCGAATTGTATACGTGTGTACATAACGAAGTTTGTGAACTAATAGTGAGGATTACTAATGGCAGCATAAAATGTAAGTGTAATGAAGAATCTGCAAGTACAGTACTGATAAGATACATAGGTCAATGAGAGTCTAATTTACCATTCAAAGTCCTGTTCAGAAAGATCAAAGAAGTACTTAGTTTATATGGAACAGTTTATGATAACAGAGAAATGTGTATTGAAAACTGGCATGTTCTATGCCAATTGAGTGGCTAATGCAGAATTACAGAAGCACTTATCCTCTTATGTGACTGTATGTGGTCATAGAGCATAAATTGTGTATGAAAACTAACTGCCAAACATGTTCCATATGCAGTTCAACTTAACACCCAAGGAAAAATTGTGACTGTATATGCCCTGTAAAGTTGTGCTTTGAATAAAGTCAACAGTGGGTAATGACATGACAACTGTTATTTGGGGAGGGGATGGGGGGGAGGGGAGGAAGACCCCGCTATGGATCAGGGCCCCGAAACTGTCACCGAAGAGCAGCAGAACAGAATGGAGAGTGATAAAGTAGACAATAAAAGTAAATATATCAGTGAGAATGCTGCCAGTGTCATGGATAACATAAAGGATGAGGAACATCAGAATGCGCCTATCGAAGTATAAGAGGATGTGGAGATGGCAGCAAGAGTCAGTGAATGTGAAGGAGAGTTGGAAAACAGTGAAAAAAGTTATTATGGAATTCCAGAAAACAAATGTGACAGCAAATCTGGGACAAACAAAGGCACCATGCTGGAAAATCTGGGTAAACATTACGGAACAACAAAATCTCTTCTACTCTCACAGTTACAAAATTACAACACAACAGTATCTTGATCAACATACAGAAGAAAAGCAGGTATGAAGCTGAGGAATGAAATGCAAATGCTTGTCTTTTCTCTCCCCACGGAGCTCACAACTCTTTAGTGAGTATGTGCTTGGCCAAGAGTGGGTCCCAGCCCTTGCAGCACTGCTAGCTTTTCTGTGCTGCAAGACCATTCTTCTAGTATCTGTTTTCCCCTCTTTTCAGTTGGATGGTCTTCTTGGTACTCATCACACTTTAATTTATTAATTTAATAATATTGTGAAAAAGCAATGGTCCCATAACACTCCCCTGTGGCATGCCAGAGGTTACTCTAACGTCTGTAGATGTCTCTCCATTGAGAACAACATGCTGTGTTCTGTTTGCCAAAAACTCCTCAATCCAGCCACACAGCTGGTCTGATATTCCGTAGGCTCTTACTTTGTTTATCAGGCGACAGTGCGGAACTGTATCAAACGCCTTCCGGAAGTCTAGGAAAATGGCATCTACCTGGGAGCCTCTATCTAATATTTTTTGGGTCTCATGGACAAATAAAGCGAGTTGGGTCTCACACGATCGCTGCTTCCGGAATTCATGTTGATTCCTACAGAGCAGATTCTGGGTTTCCAGAAATGACATGATCCGCGAGCAAAAAACATGCTCTAAAATTCTACAACAGATCGATGTCAGAGATATAGGCCTATAGTTTTGCGCATCTACTCGACGACCCTTCTTGAAAACTGTAACTACCTGCGCTCTTTTCCAATCATTTGGAACCTTCCGTTTCTCTAGAGACATGCGGTACACGGCTGTTAGATGGGGAGCAAGTTCTTTCGCGTACTCTGTGTAGAATCGAATTAGTATCCCATCAGGTCCAGTGGACTTTCCTCTGTTGAGTGATTTCAGTTACTTTTCTATTCCTTGGACACTTATTTCGATGTCAGCCATTTTTTCGTTCGTGCGAGGATTTAGAGAAGGAACTGCAGTGTGGTCTTCCTCTGTGAAACAGCTTTGGAAAAAGGTGTTTAGTATTTCAGCTTTACGCATGTCATCCTCTGATTCAATGCCATTATCATCCCAGAGTGTCTGGATATGCTGTTTCGATCCACTTACTGATTTAACGCAAGACCAGAACTTACTAGGATTTTCTGTCAAATCGGTACATAGAATTTTACTTTCGAATTCAGTGAACGCTTCACGCATAATCCTCCTTACGCTAATTTTGACATTATTTAGCTTCTGTTCGTCTGAGAGGTTTTGGCTGCGTTTAAATTTGCAGTGAAGCTCTCTTTGCTTTTGCAGTAGCTTCCTAACTTTGTTGTTGAACCACGGTGGGTTTTTCCCGTCCCTCAGAGTTTTACTCAGCATGTACTTGTCTAAAACGCATTTCACGATTGCCTTGAACTTTTTCCTTAGACACTCAACATTGTCAGTGTCAGAACAGAAATTTTCGTTTTGATCTGTTAGGTAGTCTGAAATCTGCCTCCCATTACTCTTGCTAAACAGATAAACCTTCCTCCCCTTTTTATATTCCTATTTACTCCCATATTCAGGGATGCTGCAACGGCCTTATGATCACTGATTCCCTGTTCTGCACTTACAGAGTCGAAAAGTTCTGGTCTGTTTGTTATCAATAGGTCCAAGATGCTATCTCCATGAGTCGGTTCTCTGTTTAATTTTCGGATAGTGCACTCAGTATAATGTCACTCGATGCTCTGTCCCTACCACCCGTCCTAAACATCTGAGTGCCCCAATCTATATCTAGTAAATTGAAATCTCCACCTAAGACTATCACATACTGAGGAAATTGACAGAATGTTTCAAATTTATGTGATGTGAACTGACGACCGTTGTCTCACATTATTACATCAGATAAGCCTTCTAGGCAAAAATATTGATGACAAAACCTGAATTGAGGAATTTGATGGACTATGGGCCTAAGTCCGAAAAGTGCATTTCCAGTAAAAGTGAGTTGAAGATTTGCATGTTTATATCTTTTTCAAAAACAGTTATATTTTAGTGATGTAATAATTGTGTCTTAGACCATACTTTTAACATACAGAATCATTCCTTACAACTGAAGGTATTTCTTCCATTTGTGATATATTATCCAAAATATGATGAATGGTTTACGCTCTTTTTCCATCAAGAAATGATACCTCTACAAAATATCATGAAAATTGAGTTGAAATCGTGCTTTTATATTTTATTATCCAGTTAAACTGTACACTCGACAGCAAAAAAAGTGGGTCACGCCTGAATTCCAACGTGTAGGCTGCACCTGAATGTATGCAACCAACATAGCATATCTGTGTTGCACATTGTTGAAACCCTCCACAGTACAGTCGTTGTAAGATACACAATGGGTACCGCTAGAGACTGCTAGAGAACACCAGTCTTTATGACAGTCCGTCCAGATGTAAAGTAACACCACCTTAGTACAGAAGAGATCAGACAGTCTGTAACACCATAGCTCTAATGCTGTACGGATTTATTTTGCTTTTGTTTCATTTAATGTTACATCATTGAGCTTCTGTAAGTGTGTTTGATAGAATAGAGAACACAAAATTGTATACTCCTTTCTTTGTTAAAACTTTGATGTCATGATTTGATTGTATGCTGTGTAGCATATCTGTCATTTATATTCTTTGTCCCTTTTGGAGGGAACAAAACTTACTATATATAATTGTAATTTCTGTGTGAATAGTTTTTTGTAGAAATGTCTATATGTGCAAATGTTCTGTTTTGTTTAAAATGATTGTTTGCTGTTATGTAAACTGCTGATCCTCACTTAGGGTTCTTAGTTAGTTTGTATGTAAAAGGTGTAGTGGTTCCCCTTGGGAACGGAACTGTGTAGTGCGCGCAAATTGTGGTTGGCATAGGACGAAAAGGTGGAACTGATAGTCAGTCGGGGACGAGCTACGAGTCGGGGACGAGCTACGAGTCCGTGCACTGCCATGTAAAAGATGCATATTGTGCTGGTTCCGAGAGAGGCTTTTCCTGCCGCTTTCCAATGCCTCGGAAGAATGGATAAATAGCTGGAAATATTCTGGGATTGGTATCAATCATCGCCACCAAGAAATGACAGAGTCCAGCATTTCTACCTGCAATTCCACCTAACAACATGCAGTTGCCACCACATTGCGCAATCATTACATAGGAATACTACAATGATGTACAGTGAAGGATCAGCTTAATGGATGTGTTAATGTGCTCAAATATAAGGTAAATTTTATCTGAATTTATGTACCTACCCTGATTTTTTTTCCTCAACATAACACCTCTCCGGTTCCTCTCCGTTTGAGCTAAAGTGATATCCGAGTGTCCTTACTAAAAGAACATTAAAGCCCAATATTTTGCTATTAATGCCTCTTCAACATAGTAAAAAGAAAGTTAAAATTAAGGTGGCAAGAGAGTGAGTTAAAGTAAATGTTGTTTGCTGAAAATATTCCTATTAAAACTGCTTACTAAAGTGCTGTTGCTAACTTCAAAATTAAAAGTTCTTAAGACTGAGGCTTATAAAGCAAATGATCACATTGTTGTCTGTAGTAAATTCTAAAAGGTGAGTCAGTTTCTTGCAATTTTGATAACATTGTGTTTCGCTGTAGTAAAAGTGAGAAAGCTGCAGTTGTGAAACGTTATATACCAATGTTAGCTAAGTGTTTGTCTCTCTTGTGTATTAGAAGTGCATATTAATAGTAATGTTATAAAGACCATTCACTTTGTGTAAGCCCTGAAAGTAATAGTGTGTTTCGGTATCTGTTATAATTTTGCAAATTGTTTCTGCTGCTTCGTTAGTTCCAATCTTACCGTAAACATATGTATGTGTAAGAGTTCACTGCACTCGCGTGTGACAAAGTATAGGTTGTGTTGATCCGTTATAGTTACGTATATCTACTTCCTTAAACGAGAATGCTAATCTTTCTCTTGCCTAATTAGGCTGGCGACCGTTTTCCTTATTCTATAAACAGTATAGCTAGGCAAAATTTTGTTTGTTACTGTTCAAATATTTACGTAATTCTGACTTTCACTTCCGATAAGCCACCTCCGTTAGGTACAACACGGTCAACATAACAAAATTCCTCTCAGAGGGTAACACTGATCTGTTGCTTTATACCATTATTACTCTAACAAAATAATTCTGTTTTGCAAATTGCCTCCAGTTTCGAGGTTATGGTATAGCAGTAGCAGACAGGAGTGTTCTAAGTCCTTAACGTTTGTAAACTAAACTTAGTTACAATAAATGACATTTCAAACGTTATGGGATAACTAATTTTGTCACATAAATCGTTCAGTAATCCTTAGGCACAATTAAATATTTGAGTCAGTATATGGATTTATAAAGGTGTATGGCAATTGGAAACAAGTTCTCTGCTGTCTATAAGGCTTACCCAACACATGCTGAACGTCACTCAACGTTCAACCGGGAGTGGTTTCGCATCAACTTCATGTAATACTAAGCAGTTAAAAGAAAACGTGATTAACGGCGGCAAGCACTCTACGGAAATCCCAACATTAACAGCGATTCACAAGTAATATCATTGTTCACACTACTCATCAACAATTACTTGTACACAAAGTTGTACTTTAAATGGCCGGCTGTTGTGGCCGAGCGGTTCTAGGCACTTCAGTCCGGAACCGCGCTGCTGCTACAGTCGCAGGTTCGAATCCTGCCTCGGGCATGGATGTGTGTGCTGTCCTTAGGTTAGTTAGGTTTAAGTAGTTCTTAGTCTAGGGGACTGATGAGCTCAGATGTTAAGTCCCATAGTGCTCAGAGCCATTTGAACCATTTTTTGTACTTTAAATGACATGACCAACGTCTTCGTTCTGGATCCGGATGCAAACCCAGAATGTAAAGCCATTTTTAACCAAGCAAAGCTTTGTGCCTTATCGAGACTCGATCACTAGGCAGAAACAGACACCAAATATTGACGTTTGCACCAGTATCAGTTATCAATTCTCAGCTTGAACGTAAATGACGATAATGTTTGTACGAAACCAGGAACCCTAACATGACAATTACCTTCTTGGTAATTAACCTCGAAAGACGTTGTATATTGTTGCATTGTCAAGGAACAAAGAATGCAAATGTTTAAACTTGAAATGCCATCATGTAATGCTGGTGACAAGGATGCGAACCCAGCACCTAATCGGATTGTTGAATAAGTACGTATAATCAGAATGTAGATATCACAGTTTGTCACGAGTAATGAGGTTGGAACCTTAAATGACGACTGAAGTTGTTTTGCCTGACCGGGATTCGAACCCGGCGCCTACCGCCGTCGTTGTCTAACCAGGAACAGACGAGAAATGCCCATTGTTGGTCCACCATCAGCGAGATGTGCACACGTTTAACTAGAAATAAGGTGATGAAAACGTCTATGCTGACTGAGAGTGGAACGCCGCACACATGGTTATGAAGACACGTTAATAATCAACTTCATATTCAGTAGTAACTAGGAGTAGCATGTTTGGTTGCAAACCTTAAGGCCTTACTCATCCCTAGTAACGTGTTGCCTAATATCTGCGATATCATGATGTTAATTTACAAGTGGATTGACTGCCGTAAAGAGCAATGTTCTCTAGTAGTCGTGTATCATTGAGATGTAAATGAAGTGCCTCAGCAGAAAGTAATTTCCGTTGTGCAGCACGTATTGTTTCAGAGACACTGAGTACATGTTATAAGTGCACAAAACGTGTATTACATACTACGTATATACTATTATTTGGAGAAGCTGCCGACAAATCTGTTTACTTTTACATTCCGCTTAGTTGTCGTGGTTGAATACACGTTTTCTTAAGGCTACATCTAATGCAGAGAGCTTACAAGAAAGAATAGTTTCCTGCGTCATGCTATTGCTAGCTAGGTGAAATATTTTGTGGTAGCTAAGTTAAAAAATGGTTCAAATGGCTCTGAGCACTATGGGGCTCAACTGCTGTGGTCATAAGTCCCCTAGAACTTAGAACTACTTAAACCTAACTAACCTAAGGACATCACACACATCCAAGCCCGAGGCAGGATTCGAACCTGCGACCGTAGCGGTCGTGCGGTTCCAGACTGTAGCGCCTTTAACCGCTCGGCCACTCCGGCCGGCGCTAAGTTAAAAATGAATGTATTTTTGAACGTATTGTTCGACAAATATTTGAATGAATCATCAACTGTAGGTGTGCCTGCACATGTTATAGCATAATAGCCGTAGCTGCGTTAGTTTATACTACAAACTTGGGTAGTTTAGGTGTAACTTTTGATCCTTCAAGGGGTGATCGTGGCCTTGCGGCCCGGGTCTGTACTAGCCGCGGTTCGCGAGCTACGGGCCAGCCAGGCTGGCCGAGGCAAGTCGCAAGTGAGCGAGCTGGCGGTGGCGTTGGTGTGCCAACAGCCCGGGACGAGCCAGCACGGCTGCGCCGCATGCCTCTGCCGCTCCGTTTGACGTAAATATGTTTACCTCCTCTCCTTGCATCAGTATAAGAGCGGCAAGGAGAAATACACATCAGGCTGTCTGCCGTAATGGCTCACTGGTTCAAAAATGGCTCTGAGCACTATGGGACTTAACTTCTGAGGTCATCAGTCCCCTAGAACTTAGAACTACTTAAACCTAACTAACCTAAGGACATCACACACATCCATGCCCGAGGCAGGATTCGAACCTGCGACCGTAGCGAATGGCTCACTAGGAGAGGTCTACTCGAGATAGAGTCGTTGCTCTCACTGAAGAAGGAGGATGTTCCATCAGAGAAGCTGGCAGACGGTATGGCGTACCACATACCACTGCAACGAGATGGTGGAGGATCTGCCTTGAAAGAGGTTCCACCAACAGGGCTCCTGGCTCAGGCAGGAAGAGAGTGAGCTCACAGCAGGAAGACAGGGACCTAGTGTCTAGGAGCAGAGAAAATCCCTTTTTGAACGCGAAGCAGTTGCGGCGGGAGAGCAACTTCCCTGGCTCCAGTGACACGATTGGCCGAAGGCTGAAGGACGCTGGACTGCATACACGACGATCGGCCGTGAATCAAGTGCTCAGCGAAGACAACGTTTTATATCGGCTAGCATTTGCGGAGCTCCATCTGAGGGCGTCGTGGGACAACGTCATTTTCACTGATGAGAAGGTGTTTTCCACCAGTAACGATGGTCCACGAATCGTTTACAGGCCGCAAGGGACTCGCCATCGACGCGGAGAAGTGGCCAGCTATCTGTTACCTGCTGGGGTTGGATTTCTGCGAGAGGGGCGGGAATTCTTCACAGGATAGAAGGAACTCTGGACAACCTTGAAGTATGCCCACATATTGGAAAATGTAATGCTTCCGTCAGTGCGAATGCTGTACGCAGAAGGGGACGTTACATTGCAAGAGGATCATTCTCCCATTTACATGTCTGCATTTGTTCAGCAGCGGCTCTCCACGATTGGCGTCAACATCATGGACTGTCCGCCACGGACGGCTGATATGAGCCCCATGGAAAACATGTGGGCTGAGATCGCCAGAACATTAACAGAGAACTGGCCACGAAGCCAACCAACTACTGCGGACGTTCTTTGGGGCTGCGTCCTGGAAGCCTGGGAGGAAGTTGCTTCTTCAGGCCGTTACGTCCGACGGCTTATACATTCTATGCCAAGACGCATGATAGAAGTACAAAATAAAGAAGGATTCTGGATAAAATATTAAAGTCCTTAAAATGTTTTGTTATGTCTTCTTTTTCGTCATTTTTCCTTATTGGGAGCTAGTGGAAGATCGTGTGGCAACACAAAAGATACAATATCGGCTAGTTTTCCTTTGAGTTGCCTTTTTAATACAAGTGGGTTACTTTTGAATATACAGTTTGTTAAATATTCTTCTTTGATTTCATTTAGACCCCGTCTAGATACTTACAAACTAATCAGCGTAGATGGACTCTGTCACAGTAGTTTTTGTTATTTCAAATACATCTCTCTTCCCCTCCATCCATGAATACACCCTCCGTCCTCCACACAATACGCAAACGATTTCATATTTGTTTACTCGTTGTTAATATCTCCTCTATTCTCTCTCACACAATCTCTCTCTCTGACACTATCGCCGCAAGTACCCTTCTATTCCATTCCCCCAAAACTTTATAAACAAATCTAGGGGTTTCCATTGACGCTACATTTTCTCTTTTAATTGCTGCTGTCTTTATTCTCTATCATTCCTCTCAACACCTATGAAACCGTATTCTTTGATCTCCTCTTCCCTGTAACCCATTCTTCGTTCTGAAAACAGTCCTTCATTATCTCTCGGTCCTAAGATAAAACGTTCTGTGGCACACATCTAAGTAAGCAATACTTTTCAAGCATTTCACGCTTAGATTTTGCACTTCTATCCATTCCCAGATCCCCCCTCCTTCCTGTTACCCGTCCCTTGACATCTACATCTAAATGAATACTCTGCAATTCGTAATTATGTGCTTGGCAGGGGGTTCTGTGGTCTGGTGGATTAATCTTGTATTGATGTGTAAAACGTGTAGGTTCACATCTCACGTCAGGCGTAGATTTTTAACACACACTAGTAACTCTCCTTCACCCCTAGTAACGCCAACTGCAGAACGCCAGTAAGCTCCGTAGTTCAATATCCGCAGCAAAGCGGTACGCAAGTTGTACGCCATCCTGAAATGTCCAACACATAATACAACCTGGCCAATGATTGCCACCTAAAATGTAAACAATAATCATACTGACAGGTACACTTTCTCTTTAGACAACTTGTGAACAAGCCTATATTTTGGTCTACCCTGATTAGGAGACCTCACTGAACGTGAGGCCATTTTCTAGGATGGCCTACGGCTGTGTGTCTGAGCAGGACTTTGAGGTTTTTATTCACTGTGGTTCTAATAATTGTACCATAAAGGCCTGTAACGCCCTTGTCGAAAATCGTAATACCTATGCGCACACCTTATTCCGTTTGGCATAAACACAAATTCCCTATAAGCTTCTCTAAATTGTGAAATCAGTTGTTGCAGGTTAGGTTTGTAATACCACAACTCCTCTAAAACAATTACAGCAGCAGAATAATTAATCTTGTTTCCATAAAATGTTATTGCTAATTCATCGATGCGTTGCTGACTGGTAGGAACAAGGAAGGCGAGGCGCAGGTCGTCCGGGTAATTTCTTATATGGTCCCAGTTGCCATAAAAAAACTCCAACGCAGACATTAGCTGTAAACAATAACCTTTATTTAGAATGTAACGGTACCCTTTCTTTTACAAAATGTCATGTACACTCTATTCCTTACAACAAAAGTTACATATTTCACTTCACCTGTATAACATCATCCTTCGCAGGTTCGTCGCCCGCTATTTGAACACCAATATAAAATGGATTAATACCTTGAAACAATTTGTTTTTTGCTTTACATTGTGTTTCCAGATCGGTCCAAGACTTTACTTTTGATATATCGGCACTATGTTGACTACTACTGGTAGAATTTTCATACTGGCTTCTTCGGAATCCCAGAGCGGTACGCAAGTTGTACGCCATCCTGAAATGTCCAACACATAATACAACCTGGCCAATGATTGCCACCTAAAATGTAAACAATAATCATACTGACAGGTACACTGCCACCGTTCTTTCTCTTTAGACAACTTGTGAACAAGCCTATATTTTGGTCTACCCTGATTAGGAGACCTCACTGAACGTGAGGCCATTTTCTAGGATGGCCTACGGCTGTGCGTCTGAGCAGGACTTTGAGGTTTTTGTTTACTGTGGTTCTAATAATTGTACCATAAAGGCCTATAACGTCCCTGACGAAAATCGTAATACCTAGGGGGAACACCTTATTCCATTAGGCATAAACACAAATTCCCTATATGCTTCTCTAAATTGAGCGTTAAGTTGTTGCAGATTAGGTTTGTAATACCACAGCTCCTCTAAAACAATTACAGCAGCAGAGTAATTAATCTTGTTTCCATAAAATGTAATTGCTAATTCATCGATGCGTTGCTGACTGGTAGGAACAAGGAAGGCTAGGCGCAGGTCGTCCGGGTAATTTCGCTGCCGACTAGGGCAGAGCGGCATTCGTTTCAGTTGTGACAGATGGAGAAACCCCGGAAGGCAGAGACTCTGTCACCAGCAAGCCGTCGAAAGCTAGAAAACGTATTTCATTTAATGAACCAATGGCCATGTAAGTTCACAAGGCTCTTACTTTATTTGAAACTGAGACGTTGAAAATTGTGGTGCTGGACTGGGATTCGAATTCGATTTCACTGTGTTCCCCAAGATTGCAAACTCTTCTAGGCCTCCTCGAGAGGCACCTATCTGGTTTCGAATCCTGATCAGCACAAAATATTCATTATTTCATTTCAAGCCCTAGCATGTGCACTCCGAACTACTAGTGAGAAATAGTTGCATTTTCATCGTCTCTTCGTCCGTTGTCAGCTGTAACATGTTCGTTTCAACTCACAGCCACATGATGAGCTTTTTATCACAACATTACAAGATCAAACGTTTCCTTACATCTTTTCAAGTTCAAACATTCCTCTCCATCCTACTGGCGAAAACGGATTTGGGTTTGAAGTTGTGTTCGTTGTGATCACCAAAGACGATATGTTGTGGATTTAACTTCTAGCCAGCAGAGTATTTTCCATCACATCGTGCCACAAACATGCCACTTCTAGCTATTATTGCAAAAGAATTTGATAATTAAAGTGTCTTCATTACCAAGTGTGCGGGGTTTGAATTCCATTCAGCACAGAACTTTTCGTCGCCTGATGTCTAGCTAAACATGCGCACATCTCGCTACTGGTGAACCAACAATAGCTATTTCTCGTCGGTTCCTGGCTAGAAAACGACGGCGCTAGATGCTGGGTTCGAATCCCAGTCAGGCGAAAACAATTCTATCGTCATTTAAGGTTTCAACATCTCGCTATTGGTGAAAACATTTTATATTCAACTTCTGATTTTACGTACTTCGTTAACAATCCGATTAGGTGCTGGGTTCGCATCCCTGTCACAAGCTTTACATGATGGCATTTCAATTTTAAACATGAGCATACCTTGTTCCTTGTGAATGACACCATATTAAACGTCGTTGGGTGTAGTTCCCAGGAAGGTAACTGTTATGACAGGATTCCCAGTTCAGTACAAACATTTTCATAATTTATTTTCAGGATCTGAATTGATAACTGATACTGGTGCAAACGTCTATACTTCACGTCTCTTTATGCCTAGTGATCGGGTCTCAATAAGGCACAAAGCTTAGCTTAGTCATCAATGGCTATAGGTGTTGGGTTTGAATCCAGGTCCAGAACGACGACGTTGGTCATGACATTTAAATTTCAAATTTGTGTACACGTAGCTGTTGATGTGTTACGAGAACAATCATATTACTGGTGATTCGCTGTTAACGTTGAGATTTCCGTAGAGTGCTTGTTGCCGTTAATCGCGTTTTTCTTACTGGTTCGTCCAATATCCAGTATCCAGAGCCACTCGCCGTTGAGCGACTTTCAGCACATGGATGGAAAACCTTTTCGAGAGCGAAAAACTTTGTTCCAATTGCCGTACAGCTTTGTAACTCCATATATTGTCTCAAGTATTTAATTTTGACTAAGGATTACTGTACGATATATGTAAAATAATCCGTTTTCTCACAACTTCTGGAATGTCACTTGTTGTAATTAAGGTTAGTTTATGAGTGTTATGGGGTGTCTCATCGCTAAGAACGTGTTTTCTAATATGTTTTGTATGACGATATTAGTTGACGCTTAGACTGACTGCCATAAAGACCTTTGGTCTAGAGTAGTCTCTTGCGGTACCCAATGTGTGTAGTCAAACGACTGTACCCCACGGGGATTTGGTGTTTAGAGGACCTGCAACACAGCTACGTTATGTTGGTTGTATTCGGCAGTGACTCACTTTTTTTTCTGTCAAGTGTACATTAACAAAAAATATATGTTCATGGTCATTATAGTTTATGTTCCTGTTCAGGATCAGTAGCTTTTTCACTGTTTACTCTGTCTACAAGTTCTTCATACCAGCCTTTTACTGTATCAGGAAGAAAGAAACAGGTCTCGAATGTCCTTCAACTTTCCGCAGTGTTTCTTTTTGTCTGTAAAGTCATTTTCTGACTCATTAGCACTCACTTCACTCATTATATCACACAAGTTAACACACAACGCAGCTCAGAGCCTATTCACAGTAAACAGGGTGACAACTGCCTGTCATCCACTGCCTCCTTAAGATGATTGCTTAGCCTACACCAAAGATATTGAGCTGAAATTTTCAAGGTGGGTAATTCAAATATGAAGGTATCGATTTAGCACTTTGATGGAAAATGGACGTAAATCCAATTATGCCTATAGTCCATCACACTCTTCAATTGTGCTACGTGATGTTGTCGAGTTCATTGGCACAGCAAAAGGAAACTTGCTATTCGAGTCAACCACAATCAACTGAGTGTTCCAAAAAGGTCCCACAAAGTCTATGTGCATACGATGTCATGGCGATTGCGAGTTAGGCCAACAGAGAATTTTTGTGGCAGAGCGGACTGGTTGCCCGCACACGCGTGACACTGTGACGTCATCGGTTCTATTTGGGCGTCCATACCCTGCCAAGTAGTGTTTTGTACGAAAAATTCCCCAACGTTCTTGGTGAAGTAACTGCAACACTTCATTTTGCAAAGCTTAAGTGATTAATACACGTGACTGGCCACTGGCATTTTGACAAGAATCACACCTTTCTGTACAGCGAGGCTATGCCGACGCGCAAAGTGTCGGCGCGCTACTGAGTTCTTTATGCTATGCAAGGAACGAAGCCAGGCTGTGCGAATGTAGTTTAGCAAAATGTTGAAATCTGAATCACCTTCCGTCGCATGTGCAATTTTTCTGTAGTTCAGAGGAAAGGAGTGAAGCAATTCAGAATCGTAAGCATCAATGTGGCAACAAGATGCAGCAGAAGGGCCACAGTCTGTACCAGGGCCAGTCGGAAGTCGTGAAAGTGCGTCCATGTTACCATGTAGAGCTGTCGGACGATACACAATCTCGTACTGGTATTGCGACAACAACGAAGCCCATCTTTGCAATTTTTGGGCAGTTCGTTCAGGAACCGGTTATGTCGAATGAAACAAGGACTGCAAAGGCTTGTGATCTGTTACTAAGTAGACTTTTCTGCCATACAAATAGTGGTGGAATTTGGTGACACCGTACACAATAGCAAAAGACTCTTTCTCAGTTTTTGAATAGTTACACTGAGCTTTGGACAACACTCCTGATGAGAAAGCAATAGTCCTGCCTTTATCACCAATTCTGTGCGGAAGCACTGCACCGATTCCGTAAGAGGAAGTGTCAACTTGCAATACAACTGGCTTGTCAGGATCAAAGTGAACGAAGCATCGACCACTGAGCAATGCATCTTTAAGTTTTTGAGACGCTACTTGGCACTCATCTGTCCCAAGAAAGGGGACATTCTTGCTACGCAAGTGATGCAATGGAAATGCGATTTGTGCAGCAGTCAGTATGAACCGAATATAATAGTTCATTTTCCCCCAGGCCGACTGCAATTCTGTGACATTGCAAGGATCTAGCAAGTGTCTTATGGCTAACAAATACGACTGAAGAGGATGCACACCTTGCCTGTTTATGATATGACCAAGATACTGCAACTAAGGCTTTAAAAAGAAAAAATCATATTTGTCCAGTCTACACTTTAGTCCTGCCTCAGATAACATACGAAACAATGCACGTATATTTGCAATATGTTCTTCAGGTGTACGACCTGCTACGACAATATCGCCCAAATAGTTTGAACAGTTTGCCACTAGCGCACTCAGCTGTTTCAAATACCGTTGGAAAATGGCGGGTGCGGAAGCACTGTCAAATGACAAATGCAAATATTTAGACCAAGTGAGTATTCACTACACACACTTTTTGAGATTCTTCATCAATCGGTATTTGAAGATACGCGTCGCGCAAATCAGTTTTGGAAAATTAGCGTCCAACGCCTAATCTGTCCATGAGATATTCTGGTCGTGGCAATGGGTAAGTATCAATGACAGTTTTTGGGTTGACTGTAGTCAACACAGAGGCGAATGCTGCCTGAAGGTTTGTGGAGGAAAACCGGTGGACTTGCCCATTGACTAGCTGATATGGGCGCAGTAACTCCGTTATCTTGCAATTCTTTAAGTTCAGCCGCGACTTTGTCCCTTAATGCAATGGGAACAGTTCAGGGCCGGCAAAATTTTGGCTGAGCATTGTCTTTCAGAGTAATATGTGCAACAAAGTTGTTACCTTTGCCTAAACCTTCAGGAAAGAGTTCCAGGAATTCTTTTAGCAAGCTAGCTGCACTGTCTTTTGCATTGAATGCAGACACTGACACTACATTGTCCTGAATATTAGAGGCAAACAAATAAAACGAATCAAGACCAAATATGTTCTGACACTCGCGTGATTGTAGCACTGTAAAACTCACTGTTCGCGTATGCGAGCAATACGAGGCAGGCAAAGTACTAGTTCTGAGAACGAGAGTGTCCATTATAAACCGTCAGGTGCGTGCTAGTTTTAGACAGGCATGGGGAGCCTAAAAGTTCATATGTGTGATGATTTAGCAATGTGACAGAGTCACCTGCGTCCAACTGAAATTTCCCACAAAGAAGTAAATGAAGAAAAAGTTTGTTTGACTGACGTATCACTGAAGAAACTGCACGCTTGCTAGTTTTGCTAATGCCTGCTGCAGATTTTGAATATACTGCATTAATGACATAAGCCATGTGACGAGATTTTTGCGAGGGGACCGAATTCTTATATTTGTTCTGTTGCAAACATAAGGATTGTACATGTCCTTTCCTACCACAAGCGTAACACCGAGCTTATCGGGAGGGGCAGTCTTGGCGTTTGTGCCGTGAATAACGCCGAGAGCAAGACTTAATTCTGTTCGCCTGTTTAGAGAACTGCTTATGCGGCGTGGAACGTGTACTTGGCATGCCTAGCACAAGCCGCCGGTGCGGAATGGGGCGATCACTAGCAAGGGACTCAACCAGGCAAATAACTGGCTGCTCAAATGTATGAGCCGACAGGGCACCGGAATCATACTGATCTAGTATTTGCACTACCTGCTGAAATGATGGATAAGACTGTTTCAAAATTTGTTCTGTGAGTCTGACATCAGGCACATTGTACACGATTGCATCACGCAACATAACATCTGAATGTAAAGCACCGCAAGCACATTTGAATTTGCATTTCCTTGTCATACCATGCAAATCTGATACCCACTCGCGATACGCATGTTCTGAAAGAAGTGATACCTAGCTGCTACCATATTCACTTGTTCATAATAGTTTCTTAGTGAGTCTACCATTGTGTTGTAGGCAAGTTCACTCGGAGTGGAGTTAGGAAAGAGTTTTTGAATTAATCTGAACACTGCACTTCCTACCGTTGATAATAAATAGGGAAGTTTCACGGTACCTGGTACATTGCGGGAGAGAGTATGGGCTTCAAACTGGGACAAACACTCAATCCATTCCTCTTCTTGTTCACAAAACTGTTGAAAAGCTATTATAGCTGCTTGTTCCGTCAGATGTGCAGTGTTGACCCTATTCAGTCACTCGTTGACCACGATGGCACCGAAACAGAGGACGACCGAAGAAAGGCAGAAATACTGAATTCAGTGTTCCGAAACTGTTTCACTGCGGAAAATCGTAACACGGTCCCTGACTTCAGCCGTCGCACGGACGCCAAAATGGAAAATATTGAAATAAACGATATCGGAATTGAAAAACAACTGCTATCACTTAGTAGCGGAAAAGCATCCGGACCAGACGAGATACCCTTAAGATTCTACAGTGATTATGCTAAAGAACTTGCCCCCTTTCTATCAGCAATTTATCGTAGATCTCTGGAAGAACGTAAAGTACCTAGCGACTGGAAGAAAGCACAGGTCGTTCCCATTTTCAAGAAGGGTCATAAATCAGATGCGAATAATTATAGGCCTATTTCACTTACGTCAATCTGTTGTAGAATAATGGAACATGTTTTGTGTTCTCGTATTATGACGTTCTTAGATAATACAAATCTCCTTCATCATAACCAACATGGATTCCGCAAACAGAGATCATGTGAAACCCAGCTCGCCCTATTTGCCCAAGAAATTCACAGTGCCGTAGACACTGGCGAGCAGATTGATGCCGTATTCCTGGACTTCAGGAAGGCATTTGATACGGTTCCGCACTTACGTTTAGTGAAAAAAATACGTGCTTACGGAATATCGGACCAGGTTTGTGATTGGATTCAGGATTTCCTAGAAGAAAGAACACAACATGTCATTCTTAACGGTTCAAAATCTGCAGATGTAGAGGTAATTTCGGGAGTACCGCAAGGAAGCGTGATAGGACCTTTATTGTTTACAATATACATAAATGACTTAGTTGACAACATCGGTAGCTCCGTGAGGCTATTTGCAGATGACACGGTTGTCTACAAGAAAATAGCAACATCAGAAGACTCGTACGTACTCCAGGAAGACCTGCAGAGGATTAATGAATGGTGCGACAGCTGGCAGCTTTCCCTAAATGTAGATAAATGTAATATAATGCGCATACATAGGGGCAGAAATCCATTCCAGTACGATTATGCCATAGGTGGTAAATCATTGGAAGCGGTAACGACCGTAAAATACTTAGGAGTTACTATCCGGAGCGATCTGAAGTGGAATGATCACATAAAACAAATAGTGGGAAAAGCAGGCGCCAGGTTGAGATTCATAGGAAGAATTCTAAGAAAATGTGACTCATCGACGAAAGAAGTAGCTTACAAAACGCTTGTTCGTCCGATTCTTGAGTATTGCTCATCAGTATGGGACCCTTACCAGGTTGGATTAATAGAAGAGATAGACATGATCCAGCGAAAAGCAGCGCGATTCGTCATGGGGACATTTAGTCAGCGCGAGAGCGTTACGGAGATGCTGAACAAGCTCCAGTGGCAGACACTTCAAGAAAGGCGTTACGCAATACGGAGAGGTTTATTATCGAAATTACGAGAGAGCACATTCCGGGAAGAGATGGGCAACATATTACTACCGCCCACATATATCTCGCGTAATGATCACAACGAAAAGATCCGAGAAATTAGAGCAAATACGGAGACTTACAAGCAGTCGTTCTTCCCACGCACAATTCGTGAATGGAACAGGGAAGGGGGGATCAGATAGTGGTACAATAAGTACCCTCCGCCACACACCGTAAGGTGGCTCGCGGAGTATAGATGTAGATGTAGATGTAGCTGCTGCACCGTGTTGAGTAGTGCAGAAATCCGCTGTGTCTGGAACTGAAACATCTGCATTAACTATGTGGCACCTAAAGCTTGCAGCTGCGGCACCTAAGCAGGTAGTGCGACAGTTGGAGTGGGCATGTTGGAAGACACAATGCAACAAACAGATAAAAAATGTATAAAGAAAGTTTCTGCAACGTCCACCTGAAAAAAGCTGATTAGCAAAGACGACAAGAAACTGTTAAAGATATGAAGCGCCCTAGCAAAGTAAAGAAAAGAGAGAATTAAGGCACCAGCAAAAAGCACAAAAAATTCCATGGCCGTTAGGCACTGGTTCGGCGGATACTCATTGCCAAATGTGGGGTCTTGCCCACTCGTCTTGTGTAGGGTGCAAAAAGGATTCTGTGTTCTTGGAATGCTATACAACAGTTCAAGCAAATAACATTAGTAGTTTTATTTCAATGAAGCAGATTGACAATACTTAACTTTGAAATAACAATGGTGTCGCAAGTGATGGGCAACATGCGACATAAATCCGAGTCCTTTGCTATATACAATGTTCATGGAAGTTTGACACACAGTTTATGGATCACTAATAACTGCTATTGTAGCGTTCTTTGCTAGTCCTATCCGTAGACTGTCTGAATACTGAGCCCATACTGAACCGATATGAACGGCCGAGGCTGGCAGGAGTGGCGCTTATATTCTCCTCTTGTAGAGGCCGCTCCTGTCGTGGTGCGGTCCTAATCAGCGCACCATTGACCAACGTCGTTTCACCGCCTTCTTTTCTCTTGCGTTCTTCATCTTTGTTCCGGCACTTGTGGTTACACCAGAATACCTTTCTCCTTGGTCCTGTCACATGATGCCTAATGATAGGATGATCCTCTAGTAGCACTGTAGCGATTTACTGCACAACCTGGCTGAGCTACGACGTCTCTTATTTGTTTCCCCTGCTTTCTATATTGCCCTCCAGAAAAGTTGGTCCCAGCATTACAAATATGTACCCTCTGTGGCTATTGGGACAACTTTAAAAATTGAGCTGACTATGACACAGTAATGGGCAGTGTTTGCAGATAGACTCTGAACTCTCTCTACAGCTAACACATACCACTCAATATGGCTTTGGAGGCTGTGGCTGTTCGTTTGTGGACGCCTCAGGAATTTCCCATCTGTAATGTGTATCTCCCTCCTGATAATGAAGTATCTCAGACTGCTTTGTCTGCACTGATTTATCAGCTCCCCCCATCCCCCCCCCCCCCACCAACCTTCCTCACTTTGGGTGACTTATGCCTGCAACCCAATGAGGGTTGGAACTACGACCACTGGCTGCAGTAAAGCTATCAAAACTTGGAAGGCAGTATCTTGGTGGACTTCAGCAATTGCTGTGGCCATTAAAGATCACTGACAGACTCTCCAGTGCCATCAATGAAGAACCTCACCACCTTTAAACAGCTCTGTGTGTGGACCCCCATCTCATAAAATATCAGAAACAAGAATGCTGAGAATGATATATTTCCAGCATTGGACCATGTACCCCTTCTTTACAGGTTTGGGCAAAGATTCAACTCCTCTATGGACAGCCGGCCGAAGTGGCCGCGCGGTTCTGGCGCTGCAGTCTGGAACCGCGAGACCGCTACGGTCGCAGGTTCGAATCCTGCCTCGGGCGTGGATGTGTGTGATGTCCTTAGGTTAGTTAGGTTTAACTAGTTCTAAGTTCTAGGGGACTAATGACCTCAGCAGTTGAGTCCCATAGTGCTCAGAGCCATTTTTTGAACCTCTATGGACACCACTCCTCCACAGCTATACTTGGTGTCTCCCTGAATGATGTTACCCACACTGATCCAGTTACTCTCACCAAACAGTTTGCTCTGCATTACCCTGGAGCCTCTGCATTGGAATTATTAGCCAACATTTCATGTCCTCAAAGAGCAGGTCAGGTGGAGCGAATTCACTTACCTTTCATGACATGTTACTCCTTTCAGTGGGTGTGAATTGCTCAGTGCCTTGGCCCTTTACTTGCACATGACATGGCTCCAAGTCACACACATCCATAGACAAATGCTCAAATACCTATTGGTGGATTACTGTATCTGGAGCGAGGGTGAGTTCCCATCACAGCAGCGAGAAAGCATGATCATCCCGGTACTGAAACTCTGTAAACACTTCTTGAGATGGATGGGTATTATCCAACTAGTCTGACTATTATTCTCTGCAAGTTGCTCAAATGTATGGTGAGCCAGCACCTGTATTGGTGCCTTGAGTGTCTTGGTCTTTTGACTCCATCACAGGCTGGTTTTCGCCAAGGTCATTCTACTGCTGACAATTTGGTTCACCTGGAGTCTGCTACCTGTTAAGCTTTTGCCCACCGTCAAAACCTTATTGCTGTCTTCTTCGATATGCAAAAGACTTATGACATCACATGGCATTATCACATCCTCATTACTGTGCGTGAGTGGGGTCTCTGGTGCCCGTTCCCGATTTTTGTCTGGAACATCTTGTCCTACCATACTTTTCAGGTTCAAGTTGACGATTCCCATATACAAGAGAATGGGGTCCTGCAAGTCTGTGTGTGTCACTTTTTCCAGTGGCTATCAATGGTCTAGCCACAGCTGTGGTGCATACATTGTCAGTCTCCATCAGGCGCACAGATTGGGTGGGGGGGGGGGGGAGGAGGTCGAAATCCCCTCCCCCTCAAGAGCCACAAAGTTTTTTTAATGGCTTTAAAGTCGCTCGCACTAAAATACGGCAATTACTAATTTTAATGAATGTAAGATATAATTTTGCTGGCTGAACACTTACAATGACGGTTAGATTGCCAAGTTTAATTGCAACAAGAAGTAGTGCGAGCTCAATAAGTTTTCAATGCAAAGTTCGTATGAGCTTCAGCTCCCTACTTGTTACCGGTAAATGTCAGTACTCTGTGTTGACTGTCTCATGTTTACGAATGCTGTCAATTCTAGCGATCTAACGGCTGACTGCAGTAGCACAACAGTACCTGATGAACTTGTGTGTTTCAACTAAAAAATAAATAGTGTAATGCATGTGTTTGTACATGAACAACTGTGTGATATGCTTTCACATAACCTTGCTACTTCTGTATGTACTTATAATTTTTATATCGTAGGTGCTGATTATCTGTGCGCACTTGCCTAAAGAAGTATTATTGTACAGATAACATTCCCCATTATGTCTCTCCTCAGTGTGGGGACAGAAGTTTCCTTCCTACTTTCTCCACACCTTGCTCTCCATTCAGGTCGAAGCTCAGCCTAGCACCGACAACTTATATCAGTTTGACTCAAAATCTATGGAGCGGAACTATGGCACCTGAAATAACTAAAATTTGATATAAAATAAACATGGCTTAAAGAACATTGTAATTACCAAAACATGATACAATTAATGTGTTAGACTTTAGAATGTCCAGAGTTTCATTCATAGTGACGTAACAGCATACCCACAGGTGTCCATTAGGGGAGCCAAGAGGGGCACTTACCTGTCTTGGAACCTGGCGTACAGAGATTTTAGTCATATAATGAGTGGATAGTCGTGAGTTCTTTGAGATAAGAAGTTTTTTCGTCACCTATTTTAGTTGTTATTGCATCACGTATCTGTAAACTGACAAACTCACTTACATAAGAAAATTGGATGTTTAAAGTCTTGCCCCAACCCCCGGAAAAATTTCTACAGACACACATGAATATACAAAATTAAGCTGGACGTATTTCCGATGTTGTAACAACACACAGTGACTGTGTCATAGGGTCACTGAGCATGTGTTTATTTACATTAGGGTTAAACGACGAATATAGTCTGTGGAAGATTTAAAATATTTCGTCGCAGTTGTAGCGAAAAATAGTTGCAGTACTTAGCACGTCAGCTTAAGTTGTTCAGCCAGTTCACCTGAAGTTGATATTTCACTTAAAGTTTATTGCTTTAGGCTCCCTGGGCTGTTTTCAATTTTTGTGACCAGAGCAGCTACTTCTCAGTCAAGTAGCTCCTCTACTTGCCCCAAAAGGTGTAAGTACACCCCACTTGCCAACAGCACTCAACAGACTGGAAGGTCATCCCAAAAGTACTAGCCAAGCCCGACAGCACTTAACATCTGTGATCTGACGGGAACTGGTGTTACCATTGTGGCAAGGCCATTGGGCATCACTCAAGCACAGGGTCACAATTACCATGCCCACAGAAGAGAGAGGCCAAAAAGCCATGTTATAGTTTGGTATACCTAAACATGTAATTTTGCTTTCGATTCCTATTTCATTTCGGTAATAGTTCAAAAGGGCTACCGATCCTTTTCCTGATATGATACACTTACATTTTATGCCTTAAGACACACAGTTTTGAGAGCACTTTCAAATTATGTTCATTTGATTAACAGCAAAAATTGAGAATATGGTGAAGGAAACTGCTGAATACGGTGAAATCACATACATCCTGTATGGTGGACGTTTTTCTCTGCCATAAGCCAATAGCAGTAAAGCTTCTTCAAGGGAATGTTTCGGTTGGTGTTGCCAACTCTGTCACATGTATTTTGGCTAACCAACTTTCAAAACCTACTGGAAATTGGCCCAAAATTGTATGAGTAACATGCTTGTAAATACATGGTGTACATAAAGTCCGGGAACACTTTCAATTATTTATTGCACAAGAAGTAAACATTGTACAGATTTCAAACATATTGCATTTTGAAGAGAAACTCTGAAAGTTTTTTTTCTTGCTACAAACATTCGATATGTGAACCATGAGTCACCCGGCAGATGTCAATACGGTAATCGAATTCTTGCCATACCCACCCCAGCATGGCACCATCGACTGTGGAAATCGCTTCCCATATTCTCTCCCGGAGCTCTGCTACATCACGTGGCAGAGACGGTACATACATCAGATCTTTAATGCGTCCACACAGAAAAAAGCCACATGGAGTGAGATATGGAGATCGGAGAGGCCATTTCACGAAACAGCTGTCCCCTTCTGTAGAACAGCCGGTCCATCGATGCGGCAGCTCCGTCTTCAGGTACCCACGAACTTCACAAAGAAAGTGGGATGGAGTCCCATCCTGCTGAAAGATGAACGGAGAGTCCGATTGCATTTGAGGCATCAGCCATTGCCGCAACATGTCCAGGTAGGAATATCCAGTGATGGTGCTCTCGGCGAACGAGAATGGCCCGTACAGTTTTCGATATTACACGGCACAAAAAACATTTGCCTTTGGGGAATCACACTCAAATTCAATGCATTCGGGTGGATGCTCTGTACCCCAGATTCGACAATTATGCCTGTTCACTTTCACATTAGTGTGAAAAGTGGCTTCGTCACTCAAAATTAAGAGATCAACAATGCCATCTCCAACCTCATTCAATTGTTGCAACTGCGAACAAAACTCAAAACGCTTGTCTTTGTCGTTGTCATTGAGCTTCTGCACTAGCTCCAGTTTGAATGGTTTCATAGACAGCTTCTGTTGCAGGACTTTCCACACTGTCATTGGAGCCATTTCGAGTTCACGGGATGCACAATGAACCTATTTCTTTGGACTCCTTATGAATGTATGCGCCACTTTCACGTCAGTCACAATGGGACATCCGCTTCTCTTTGGCGGGCACAAACAACCCATCGAAACGAATTTGTTGTGGCAGTCGTAAATGGCCTTCCTTGTTGGTGGCTTCTTACGGTACTTGGTTCTAAACATCCGTTGAACAGCTGTAGCACACTTGTTTTTGTCGAACTCCAACACACAGAAAGCTCACTCCACACCTGAACTTGCCATGTTTACCAAACTACGCTGTGGCGGTATACATGAAAAAAAAAGTTCAGGGTTTCTCTTCAAAACGACATACGTATGATTCTGTACAATGTTTGGTTCTTGTGCAATACATAATTCAAAGTGTTCCCGTACTTTACGTACACCCTGTTTACGAGGGTTGGAACTTTAGTAGTGGCAACTATTTATTTACAGCTCGTACAAAATAGATACGTGTTTCAGTGTTTTACTGACCTTCAGAGTAGTCACCAGCATTGTGTATAACCCTTTGCCAGCGATGTGGAAGTTGTAGGATACTCTTAATAGTGCCAGTTATGTTGACAGTTCAAGCGGCACGGTCTATTGCCCGACGAATTTGTAGCAGTTCTGAAGTGAATGCCATAAAGTGTTTCCTTCAGTTTAGAAATCGAGTTGAACTCACGAGAGCTTAAGCCAGGGGAGTGCAGTAGGTGGTATAGCACTTGGCAGCCCCATCAGCCAAAAAAATCAGTAACAGCTTGCACTGTACGTGCTTGAGCATTTTCCTGCAAAATGATGGTCAGGTCATGCAGAATGTGTCATCATTTCTGTCTCTAAGCTGGTCGTAGGTTGTGTTCCAAAAATGAGCACCCCCTCCCCTCCCTTCTCCTCCCCATCTGGAAACGTGGGAAATTCACTCAGTCTGTGTCGAGCTGCTGGACTGGAAGGACCTCATGATGGTAGGCTAATATAGCGTGCACAAGGCATTGCTTAAACAATTTATTTCCGAAACCACAACACTCCTCAGAATTGATGGTGGTATTTAAACAATATAGACAATGTTAAGCAATTGTGGTACTTTTTTATTCTGATAGCAAAAGGAACAACGTAATTACATTTTCACAGATCACACTAAATGTATCTGACGATCATGTCTCGCCGTCCACCAGAATCAGGCCCTCTGGAAGGAGCCATGCACTGGACCAATCCACAGCAGCCAACAGCCACTGACAACTGCAGGGCTGCCCTAAGACTTCCTGTTGAGCTGGAAATATCCACAGCCTTCCTTCTTCACCCTGACACACTTTCTTTGTGGCACACAGATACCTCTTGTCATTGAACACAAATTGCTTCCGGAGTTATTAAATCTGGTGATTAAGCACTATGCAGAATATTGTCGCATACATATCTTGAATATGTCACAAAACTCTGTGAATGCTGTTGCTTTAGAAGATGTGCCACACGAAATATTAAGTAAACAATTCGCTTCACAAACAGAATATATATCACAAAACTACTACTTGCACACAAAGCACTGCAAGAGCTGTAGTCGAAGCTGCGACCATCTCCAGATTCTGGACTTACATGAATATTTACTTTCTAAGCTGTCAATGAGAAATGATCTATCAATTGCGTATTAATTAACCGATCCCGAAACTGACATCACCTCCAATATACGATTTTAACACAACAATCAGACGATATTTGGAAGTCGAAATAAATATCTTTGTAACTCTAAATAGGACACCCACCACTTTTAGAGATTTAACTGCTTGTTTGAAGGCACTGCCAGTGAGAGAGTCACCTTTCTGAAACGCTGAGTGGGCTTAGTTTATGTTTGCTGCTGGAGCCAGGGATGTTAAGGCTCTTATTTTGTATTGTCCTCACTTCTCGAAGCACACTGGTGTCTAAGCACAGACAGGAAAACCAGAACAATTACATATCTACAAGTTCATGACAGATTAAGAAACCCACAATAGATTGTAAAAACAAAACACAAACAGAATTCGAAGCACTGTCCTAAAGACGAGAAAAGGCTGGAATTTTCGGTGAATTTTCGATGTCCTACAACTGTTGGTCTGGAGATGCTCTAAAGCCACAATGGTGGGTGGGGCGACAGCATCCCACGTGTCCAAACCAGAGGAAGCTGGTCTCCTTGGACTTGTCTCTGAACACTCGAACCATGAAGACATCACATGCCTTTCAGATGTCACAGAACTTTCCCTAGATACCTTGCCCCTGTCTTGTTCAAGCCAGTCTCTAGAGGCTCCTACACCCCACAAAAAAAGGATGTCTTGTCACAATCTGATGTCATGGAACCTCCTGTCAATGGAGCATTCTGATTGGTTCTTGTTAAATTTACCTGCCAAATTGCTGCTGCCAGTGTGGGAGCACTGTCCACCACTATATGCAGATGGACAATTTACGAGAATTTCAGTGGCAAACTATTTTCTACAAATCGAAAAACATACAGCAGTCATATTGCACTACAACAACCCTGGGCTTGGTGTGGGGCGGTGGTAGGGTGGGTGGAGTGCTGTGGCCTGTTGTGGGGTTGTGAACCATGGGCTACAGTGGGACGAAGTCTCTCCGTCGTTTCTAGGTCCCTGGTTTAATACAGAATACACAACATTGCACTGACAGTTAAACCCTGCAAAAGTGGTGTACAGATAATGAAATAAGGAAACTATTGCCAAAGACTCATCCTTAATTACACTGCTCTACTACTGTCGAGGAAAGCTTAAATTTTTCGGCGTGAAACCGATCTCTAACCAGGCTATATCACCAGAAACGACTGTACCACCATACCATATCTACACTCCTGGAAATTGAAATAAGAACACCGTGAATTCATTGTCCCAGGAAGGGGAAACTTTATTGACACATTCCTGGGGTCAGATACATCACATGATCACACTGACAGAACCACAGGCACATAGACACAGGCAACAGAGCATGCACAATGTCGGCACTAGTACAGTGTATATCCACCTTTCGCAGCAATGCAGGCTGCTATTCTCCCATGGAGACGATCGTAGAGATGCTGGATGTAGTCCTGTGGAACGGCTTGCCATGCCATTTCCACCTGGCGCCTCAGTTGGACCAGCGTTCGTGCTGGACGTGCAGACCGCGTGAGACGACGCTTCATCCAGTCCCAAACATGCTCAATGGGGGACAGATCCGGAGATCTTGCTGGCCAGGGTAGTTGACTTACACCTTCTAGAGCACGTTGGGTGGCACGGGATACATGCGGACGTGCATTGTCCTGTTGGAACAGCAAGTTCCCTTGCCGGTCTAGGAATGGTAGAACGATGGGTTCGATGACGGTTTGGATGTACCGTGCACTATTCAGTGTCCCCTCGACGATCACCAGTGGTGTACGGCCAGTGTAGGAGATCGCTCCCCACACCATGATGCCGGGTGTTGGCCCTGTGTACCTCGGTCGTATGCAGTCCTGATCGTGGCGCTCACCTGCACGGCGCCAAACACGCATACGACCATCATTGGCACCAAGGCAGAAGCGACTCTCATCGCTGAAGACGACACGTCTCCATTCGTCCCTCCATTCACGCCTGTCGCGACACCACTGGAGGCGGGCTGCACGATGTTGGGGCGTGAGCGGAAGACGGCCTAACGGTGTGCGGGACCGTAGCTCAGCTTCATGGAGACGGTTGCGAATGGTCCTCGCCGATACCCCAGGAGCAACAGTGTCCCTAATTTGCTGGGAAGTGGCGGTGCGGTCCCCTACGGCACTGCGTAGGATCCTACGGTCTTGGCGTGCATCCGTGCGTCGCTGCGGTCCGGTCCCAGGTCGACGGGCACGTGCACCTTCCGCCGACCACTGGCGACAACATCGATGTACTGTGGAGACCTCACGCCCCACGTGTTGAGCAATTCGGCGGTACGTCCACCCGGCCTCCCGCATGCCCACTATACGCCCTCGCTCAAAGTCCGTCAACTGCACATACGGTTCACGTCCACGCTGTCGCGGCATGCTACCAGTGTTAAAGACTGCGATGGAGCTCCGTATGCCACGGCAAACTGGCTGACACTGACGGCGGCGGTGCACAAATGCTGCGCAGCTAGCGCCATTCGACGGCCAACACCGTGGTTCCTGGTGTGTCCGCTGTGCCGTGCGTGTGATCATTGCTTGTACAGCCCTCTCGCAGTGTCCGGAGCAAGTATGGTGGGTCTGACACACCGGTGTCAATGTGTTCTTTTTTCCATTTCCAGGAGTGTATGTTGTAAACACAATTCGTATCCTGCATCATACAAAAGCACCCCTACCGAATCCTGAATATAGTTATAGACTGCCAGACACTTGTACATATGCATTGAAGACAGACAGATTCTCCAAAAAAGTAAGTACATGCACCCTATATAGTCACAGCACTACATATTTCCCGTGGGTCAGTCATTCATCCACCATGGTCAATGGTCACCAGGGAACAGCCCCCACACACCTTACCCAAATGCGCAGTGACGGAGCCCTCCATGGAGAGCGATCACTCTCCATACTGGTGTACGAAGGCTGGGCTGGTTCATCTGGCACATAGGTACTGTTTCCAGTCTGGCCTCCTTGCTATTGTGGTTTCTGCAACAAGGTTAGATCATCTCCAGACTATTAGATTACAAAAAGATATGTATTTTCACATGGTTTGCCAGAATATCATACCATTTACGCAGTAGTTATCGATATCAACAACATAGCAGTATGCTACCAATCGCTTGCACAGTATAATTCCGAAGATAAAGAGTGGAAATTATATCTATAGCTTATTACCACACAGGTTTTCCTTCTTTTATTTGTGAAACGACTATGGCAATAAACAAAATGCCTTCAATTAGTCGCATAGACAGAACATACTTCCACGAATTTTGAAGCAAGTAAGGAACGACGGTAAACAGAAAAAATGTCAAATTTTTCGGTTTTTTATTAATGTATTTGTACAATATGGTACTACACACAATTCCTAACTCATATTCCAAATCCGATATGATCGGCAGAGCGGCCGAAAGATACAGAATAGGCCTCCGCTCAAACGTTGCGGACCGATCGAGGGACTCAGACATGCTGGACGTCTGTTGGACCCCCATGGCCAGCCCACAACAGTGATGCCAATCCACTGCAACTTCAAGCTGTGTAACCGAAGCCACCCCAGTCGGGAGCTAAGAGCAAAGTGTCAGCAACACGGCTCGCATCAGCAATCACAGTCCCTACCCCTACTAAAGACCGTGGAAAACTACGCTACACAGACAAGCAAAGTAGTTTCGACATGCGCTACGGAACGCTAATATAGACACAGACGAAAACGTAAGACCTGTGTCTAATAAATTATATTAACACGCAGAGAATCACAAACTGAACTTCCAAAGTACTCAGGTAAAACTAAGTAATTTGCTTCGGCTTAGCAACTTTTAATATGTCACAAAATCGTTTACTTTCTGACACAAACGAAAACACGAGAACTGTGTCTATTAAATGTTAAATTAACACTCAGAAATTCAAGAAACATATCTCTGCCAAAGCAAACAAATGAAACTATACAATTCGCTTCTAGTTAGGAACTCGTAAAATGTTTTTGGAACTATTCACAGAACTGCATCTCCAGACGGCTGTCTTTAGGATGCAGGTGTTGTGTTTAAGAATGATGATAGGGGTACAACCCAGGCTCATTCAGCACGTCAACGACCGTGCATTGCGAGACACGCAGCTGTCTTGCTATGCTACGTGTACTTCACTGGGGTTCTTCGTGTATGGCCTCAAGAATAGCTTCCTCAGTGACTGCAGTACGGCGAGTTTGTGGACGCCCTCTGTCATGCGATGCTGGAAGAAGAGAGCCTGTCACCCGAAGGCGAGGCTCAGGACGACGAAATACATTTTTATCTGGATGACGTCGAGTAGGATATCAAGCAGCATATTCTCGAGCATCAACACCAGCCCGGTTTCCAGATGTGCCAAAAAATTTGGAAATTTGTGGTAAGGTCTTATACGACCAAACTGCTGAGGTCATCGGTCCCTAAGCTTAGGCTAAAGACGACACACACTTCCATGCCCGAGGGAGGACTCGAACCTCCGACAGGGGGAGCCGCGTGGACCGTGACAAGACGCCTAGACCGCGCGGCTATCCCGTGCGGCTCATGTGTGCCAAGGACCAGAAGCATATCGATGTACTCATCGTTTGTGTATCCCATACGTCTGCCTCACTGTTTTAGAATCACATAAGAAGAAAAAAAAACGATATGTTTAGGAATGTACATGGAGTCTATCACGCGCATATTACTCCGTTAGCAACTAGTCCTTGTCTGGTGAACGGTGCATACAGTGTAAACATGTCATTAGTCGCAGCAGACTGTTCCACCTAACACGCATCACTTCTCTTAACAGCTTTTGTTCTGCATGGTTCATCCCAGCACTGCTAATTGTGAAATGTTCGTTGTCTAATTACACTGTTTCCCTAACAATCATGGTCGGCATGTTTCCACATTTCCACTGATAATAAGAATAATAATAATATTAGTAATAGCAATAATAGTAACGCATGGCGATAATTACTAAACAGCATATGCTTATCAGACTCAATGTTGAAAGCCGTAATTAGTGGTTCCATGGTGATAATACTTACAAATGGTAACCGAGTTTGGAAATTATTTGCGAAGCATGTTGATAGCCGTACTGGTGACGTAAGGCCCTAACGAAATGTAATGGACATGAACGTGACAAGAATAATTGTTGCTGTTAATAGATGGAACCATTGGGGGAGAGTACACAAAAAACAAGTTTTGACTCTATAAGATGCAGTGGTGTGAAACAATTCACGTCCACGACATGCAAAAGGCTTCTTTAAAAGCTAACGAAAACGATTGTACTCCCACTCCTGTGTTTGTAATACATAAACGCAAATGTTTGCAGAAAACCCATCGTAATCGCTATGTGACGATTAAGACGCCAGATACATTACCACGCAGATTACATTTAGCAAATAAAAACAAATACACCTAGACCCAGTCTCGAACCCTCACCCTATTGTATGGTAACCCGAAAAGCTATCCACTGCACCAATAGCACAGTATTACTTCTATCTGCTGACAGAGACAGTTACCGTACTTGTGATTAGAGTGTTGCAAGCTCGTTAACGTCCGTCTACTGCCGCAAATAGGACGAAGTTTTGTGAGAGACATTTTTGTATTGCTTGTATGTGAGGATGGTACCTATTATAGTTATTTTGTAAAGCGTGGTGGTATAGAAAACTCGAAAGCAAGCGGAAGTGTTTAAACTCAGAAGAGTGTTCCTGGTATTACTCTGTAGCAATTTTGGAGGTGTGGGGTGTCGCATTGTCCTGCTGTGGTTTCCCACGTCCGTCGGAATGCACAATGGACATGAATGGATGCAGGTGATCAAACAGGATGCTTACGTACGTGTCACCTGTCAGATTCTTATCTAGGGTCCCATATCAGTCCAACTGCACACGCCCCACACCATTACAGAGCCCCCGCCAGCTTGAACAGTCGCCTGCTGACATGCAGGGTCCATGGATTCATGAGGTTGTCTCCATGCCCGAACACGTCCATCTGCTCGATACAATTTGAAACTAGACTCGTCCGACCAGGAAACATGTTTCCAGTCATCAACAGTCCAATGTCGCTGTTGACGGGCCCAGGCGAGGCGTAAAACTTCGTTGAATGGTTCGCAAGCTGACACTTGTTGATGGCCCAGTATTGAAATGTGCAGCAATTTGCGGAAGGATTGCCTGTTTACATATCTCTGTATTTGAACACACATGCCTATAACAGTTTCTTTGGCACTTCAGTGTAGAAGTAACTAGTCTTTGAATCACACAATGATATCAGTTTTAAGCCATATTTACCTGGCTTTTTGGGCATGTAGACAAAAATGAATATTTACCACAGAAGGAAACTAGTTGCCCATCTAATGGTAGCGCATGTGTCTAAATTGTATATTTTTGGGAATTTTCCACAGTTTTTCTAAGCAGGAAAGCTGCTGCCATTTTGTCAACTTAGAGCCTCTCTTCTCTAGTTTAAACTTCATCAAATCGCAAGCAGTTCAACAACGTTTGGGAACGGTTCCTAGACACAACCCATTTTAAGATTTCCCAACCATCAGCTACAACGACGTAATTTACATTTTTGTGCTCGGATATAAAGTCAGAAGAAAATATCAGAAGTCCTTAAAAAGCCAAGAGCTCATCCAAATCCTGGTTCTGAAGTTCAGCTTTGCTTTTGTCAGTAGTTCTGCCTGACGAAACCTGTTTTAGCATTTGTCCATTGTAGGTTGTGATCAAGAACATCATTAAAATGTAGATGCTATAATGAAAATGGGTCGCTTGGCTTTTCTTTAGCCAAGTTGGTGGTGATGTTATGGCGAGGAGCTCTGACAGCTCAAATCGGAGGTGTATTGATCCATTTGTATTTATTTTTGCTACAGAAGTAATTGCTTCTGCTTTGGTCCTGACATGAATCGCTTCTCTCATCAGTCATTTCCTATTCCACTTTTTTTCTGAAAAAGTGTGATGCTCACTCACAGTGGGTTCATTTCTTCAATATTATCGTCACAGTCACTATAGTCTGATTCCTCCAACCATCTACTCACAGTTTTCTCAAATTTAGGGTGTGAAGCGTTCACACATTGTCTTCCATTTCAATCAGATCCTTTTACTACAGGATTATTGTGTTCCTCCATATTTCAAATGCTACGAATTAGAAAATATCAGGAATATGCATGGTCAATAAATGCAGAAGAAATTACACAAACAACGTAGTGCGCTCAAAACAACCGCAAGTGATTTTTAGAAGGACATCACTCGCGGTATAGAAGCTCTTGAATAACACCTCGCGCTGTGCCGGTTTGCTCACAACCAAACCCGGTGTTCACCGCGTAATGGTTAGTGCAGTACCACTCACAAGGAAACGTCACTAACTCTACCTCGTATTTTAAGGAGAAAAAAGGCGCAAGTCCAACATGTCGACCCCGCGCGAAAATTTGGTCCATTATTCTGACAGTACTCAGTTATGACCTTCTGAAAGTGCAGATTTAACCATGGGCATGCATCGCTTGTTTGACACTCGCTCCGCCCCACTGCGCCCGCTTAATGCCTGTGGGCCGCCAAGTGCTGTACAGCAGAGTAACAAGCGCAACTCCTACAAATGTACTTCACTTTACTAGTATCAGCTTTACAATCCAATGAAAATAATGCACAACAGCGATGCTAATAATTAAATTTAACTACTCTACTTCTTTAATGACACACATTCGTTTCATTCTTTACACTGCATTTGTGAATCGAAACATGAAAATGTTCAAAACGAAGAGATCTCTGGCACCAGCTGCACGTTACAAATCGTGCACATTGATACAATGAACAAAGCACGTTATCAGTGACAAAACAGTATTTCACTAGATGTTAAAAGTGATCTGACTGGTCACTGGTGTAGCCGCTTCCATACCAAACGACATAACCGCTTCTAAAGAACACACTGCATTTGTAGAATGTTGCTGCGCAGGCCCAAGTTCACATCGCCGCTCAGAAGTCATGTCGAGATGCTAAACTTGTGAGCAAAACGCTTGAATATGCGAAAGCCAAATACATCCAGCAGTTCCCAGTATCTTGTTCCACTTGGTGGTATCGTCAATACAGAAACTGCAGTGCCTTCTCCCTTCTCTTCATGCACTGAAAATGCTTTTGTGGCCGAAAGACGAATCCCGATTACAACTGTTCTGCTGTCATCTCGTACGATTTTAGAAAACACCTTCTGTCGCCACATCCGTAAATATTCCTTTTAGACTTTTCCAGGACATGAGGCGAATGCTATAAGGTTGGTGCATAAGTTCGTAGCGTTTTTCGAAGAGTTTAATAAACACAACAGATACACATAACATACTTTAGTCGTCAATAATATATCCTCCTTCACTATTTACGACAGTGTGCCAACGCTGGGGTAAATTTTCAAATCCGAAACTGTAGAAATCACGTAGTGTTGAGGCAAAGAACTCGTCGTGCCATGTTCGGAGATCATTTTCGTACGAAAGAAAGTTCCTTGAAGGTTTTTCGGTAGAGAGCGGAAAAGATAAAAATATGAGGGCGCAAGATCAGGTGAATAAGGTGGGTGCAGAATGACTTCCCAACTCAGCTCCTGTATGATGTGTTTTATCAGTCTAGCAGAATGCGGGCGGGTGTTATCGTGCTGGAGTAGCATCACTTCACGAGTCTTCACGGTCACTATTCTTGGACTGCGTCTGCAAGACGTCTCAGTTATTGACAATAAATGTCAGCAGTGATGGTTACACCTCGGGGAAGCAATTCGTAGTACACCACTATGTCGCTGTTCCACCAGATCCATAACATTATCTGTTGTGGATGCGCACAGGGCTTTGTACCGGGAACTGCTGATTTGTCTGGGCTCAACCATTCCTTTCATTCCTGTGCGTTAGCATAAAGACACCATTTCTCGTCACCAGTAACGATACGGTCTTCCTGAACGTGGAGAGTCAATAATGTCAGAACGATCCTCCTTAAAACGAGAAAACCATTTTCAGGCTGTGCTCTGTTTAGTGACATTATCCTCATACATGGCGCAAATGTTTCTGGCTGCCTCTGCAGTTGTCATCCGTCTACTGAATTGAGACAGAAGAATATGCCGGAAATGTTGTAATTTCTCCACTTGCCACTCCATTTTCTAGCGTACACAGCTCCACTCACTATCTCCAGATAACAAAATGACAATATGTAAACTCAAATAGCAACAGTCAACTACAGATAAAAAGTGACAATCGACAAATAAACCCATAGCAACCGGAATACCAACATGCAAAACAGAAACGTTACGAACTTATGCACCAAGCTAATACAATATCGTCTGCATAAAAAACTTTCTTTGACTAGCGACCCGAACATCCCGATCGGCTCTTTTCAAAACTACAGAAGACGGCGAGTGACCATATGCAGATACTGTTAGCATTATGGTGTAGCTACGCTTCGTGTCACTGATGGGCTGCCACGGCTGTGTCTACGTCTTTTGTCACTTATTTTATTTTATTTTCAAGAGATCGACAGCACGTGATTTCTAAATTAATATCCATATTATATTCATTCTGTGTACTGACCGTTTCTATAATACCTGTGGTGTTAACGACAAGCTCTTCATATGCAGTAAGTATGGCTATCTCATTACTCAGCTTTTTAGCAGTAGTAGCATGAGCTATTTTTCGCGATAGAATACCATGTTTCTTCTTGTTCTTCTTGAAAGTGTACACCCACCCACCAGTGCTTTAAACTTTTTCAGCCCCCTTCCACTCCCGCTTGAACGCTGTATATTAACTCGTGGATCGTCATCTTTTTCCTGATTGTGTTACTAAGTTTTTTCTGACCTAGGAAAGCTTTTGTTGATGCGTCTCCTGCTTTGCAAGGAATCTAATACAGATGTACAAATACCATAATGTTTTAATAATTTAAAGTTCCTCTTGACGGTCCTGAACGACAGGGTCCTTTCTTTCCACTTTTCCGATACGCGACAGCTCATTTCGTATAGGCTCCTCCTCTGCTGCATACCGGGGCGAGTGGTATCCCATGCTATTGCGTTTTCAAAGCAGACTTTATCAATACTTCTTCGTTTATACAACCCTGTACTGTCGTACTAATGACGCTGTTCGACGAATGTGACTGTGGTGAAAGGGTAGCCACATTATCGCCATCGTCATTCTGTAGTAAGTAAGCAGCGAACGTCAAACCACTATTTTGCTCCGTATCTAGCACGACTTACTTCGTGAAGATGTCTGTGATTTCTGCAACGAAATTGAAAGGTATAAATAATAGCACAGAATCCCCATAAGCTTTCACCTGCTTTGTATAAAAAAGTATTCGAATAGCCGCATATACTTTTATTACGGTATGTTGATAATTATTACTTTAGGACTATCTAATCACAGCTAAATAAAACACAATTTTTCTGCCATATGTGTTTCACCTTTATTCTTTGCATGGCATCTTCTTTGGTCTGGAATCAACGGTGCTCTTATGATAGTTCATAAGGGGTCGAGGTTGGCTGAACCTGGGGGTATGGCGTATTTTTAATATTTTGGAAGACGAATGGCGACATCAGTGGCCATAAAAAAGGTCCAGTTCCTATTTGAAGAAGAACAGCTATAACAACGGATCAAGAACACCTCATGTAGATCAACATCCACAAAATCTGCGAGTGGACTCTAAATTACTACTACATCATAGAAAAACAAAGCACTAGAATTGCTTATAACCTATACATAAAAAGTCCTAAATGTAAACTAAATACACGCCCGGGTTCCCGGGTTCGATTCCCGGCGGGGTCAGGGATTTTCTTTCCCTCGTGATGACTGGGTATTGTGTGATGTCCTTAGGTTAGTTAGGTTTAAGTAGTTCTAAGTTCTAGGGGACTGATGACCATAGCTGTTAAGTCCCATAGTGCTCAGAGCCATTTGAACCAATTTTGTAAACTAAATAGTGTGAACAAAAATATGTACATATTCTAGGCCTCTGAAGATACTTTGCAAAGAATAAAGGCGAAACGCGCATGGCACAAAAATTGTGTTTCATTCAGTTGTGATTAGACGGCCCCGAAGTAATAATTGTCAACACACCGTAATACGTGACGGAAAAAAAACGCAACACCAAGAAGGAGTTGCGCGACAAACGGAAGTTGGTACGCGTGTTTCTACATCTGAAAGATGATTTCTGTTCAAATTTCGTGCAAGTCATATAAGAGTGGTTTGCTTTAAATACACGGAGTAACGGTTGTGAGCGTTAGTATCGTTTGAGGTTGGACGTGGTCAGTTGATGTTAATGAAGAATGCTTCTAAGACGACAAAGACACCATTTTCAATACCTCACAGAGTGAATGAGATCGTGTAATAGGGCTACGAGAAGCTGGATGTTCCTTCTGCGATATTGCAGAAACACTTGGCACGCAATGTACATGGCTGTTTGCAGCAGTGGCCACCAGAATGTATGGTCACAAGAAGACCGGGCTCCGGACGGCCACGTGTCAGTACCGAGAGGGAAGGCAATCGTGTTCGGCTTATGGATCTGGCCCACCGTGCTGCATGTATGGACCAATTTGACCAGCAGCTGGCACCACAGTGACAACGAACTGTTACATACCGGTTACTTCAAGGACAGCTCCGAGAAAGACACCCTGTAGCGTACATTCCGCTGAACCGCCATTTGCTACTTCTGTGGTGTCAAGCGAGAGCCCATTGGAGGGCAGGGTCGATGTCTCTTGTGTTTTCTGATGAAAGCTGGTTCTGCCTCAGAGTCAGTACTGGCCGTGTGTAGGTTAGAAGGCAGCTAGTTGAGAGCCTGCAAACCAACTTGTCTGCGTGATAGACACACTGCACCTACACCTAGAGTGTACTTGTAACAGTTTTTTTCGTAGCAGCTGGAGGAATTTTCTTTTGGAAAGTACTCAGTCATATTCTAGACTAAAAGTAGAGATGTCTAATATTTTTTCGGATTTTTTACTAACATCTGGAATTATCACTAACTGGCACTGTTGTAGGACTGTGAGATGACCTTGAGGTGCTTATTTTCGTGAGGCCTCTAGAATAGATTGGCAAGCACGGTGCCAAGCGTCACGAAACTGTCGGAATTCTATTGACGAAATCCCAGCAGTATTAGGGAGCATTGCTTCGAGGAACGTTGGAAAATCTACACTGAAGAGTCAAAGAAACTGTTACATCTACCTAATATAGTGAAGGGTCCCCCCGAGCACGCAGAGGTGCCACAGCACGACGTGATATGGACTCGACTAATGTCTGAAGTAGTGCAGGAAGGAACTGACACCATGAATCCGGCAGGGCTGTCCATAAATCCGTAAGAGTATGAGGGGTTGGAGACCTCTTCTGAACAGCACGTTGCAAGGCATCCCAGATGTGCTTAATAATATTCATGTATGGGGAGTTCGGTGCCCAGCGGAAGTGTTTGAACTCCGAAGAGTGTTCCTGCAGCCACTCTGTAGCAATTCTGCACGTATGGGGTGTCGCATTATCCTGCTGTCATTGCCCACGTCCGTCGGAATGCACAGTGGACATGAATGGATACAACTGATCAGACAGGATGTTTACGTGTCACCTGTCAGAGCCGTACCTATATGTACAGAACTATCAAAAATTATTGAAGCGATTTCATAAATTCACTATAGCTCCATTCATTGACATATGGTCACGACACACTACAGATACGTAGAAAAACTCATAAAGTTTTGTTCGGCTGAAGCCGCACTTCAGGTTTCTGCCGCCAGAGCGCTCGAGAGCGCAGTGAGACAAAATGGCGACAGGAGCCGAGAAACCGAGAAAGCGTATGTCGTGCTTGAAATGCACTCACATCAGTCAGTCATAACAGTGCAACGACACTTCAGGACGAAGTTCAACAAAGATCCACCAACTGCTAACTCCATTCGGCGATGGTATGCGCAGTTTAAAGCTTCTGGATGCCTCTGTAAGGCTAGGCGCAAATTGAGACGCGTATAGCGCGTGTGGCGTGACGCAGCGTAGCGCGTGTTTTTGTAACATCACAGGTTCAAATGGGACCGCGCAAATTGCGACGCGACGCGACTGGGACGCGACACGCGCCTGCGCCAGGTCGCGCGGCGTTGTGGTTGAGGCACAGTTTCTCGCGCTGCGCGTCGCACTTGCCTCGCTAGCACCGTGGGAAATCTGAGGCGGGGAGCGGAAAAGTAGCCCGGCCATATGCTCACATCGGAATGGCGCATATGAGCGGTGGTAATATTGCCCATACAATAAATTTTGCCTTACTGTGTACTGAATTTTATTGCCTTTGTGTAGTGTTTCGTTTTTCGCCATTTAAACGCTCCAGCTTACTTCGTTAGCACGTTATACTTTTCTGTTATTTATATGTGAATAGTTTTGTTTTGTTTATCTTCTGTCAAGAAAAATGTATACTTCAGTAACTGATGAGCCATTGGCCGCTGGAATTGCACCATATGCCTCCGCGATGTTTTCAGATCGCAAGAAGGGACAGAGGGTAGTGAATAAGGAAGCAAGGAATATTATAAAATCATGTGATTAAGAATCAAGGCAGGAAAGTAAAGCAAGGTTATCTTCTCGCTGCCTAGTAAGCTAGCGTATCTGTACGATCTGTTACAAAAACTTAGAAAGGGAAAATCTCCACAGGTGTGATCCCTTTGTGCATCTGGTAAAAAGCGTCCAAGATCTAAAAGTATAGAAGTTTCACAGTGATTACTCTGATATGGATGTAATAATGTAATACGACACACTGTACTACATGTATGTGAACAACATTTCCACTGCAAGCTAGAAACAGTCGAAATGCAGTCACAAATAACAATGTTTTAATTGGTTCGCCGTGATGAGAAAAAGCATTTCAATTGTTGCATGGACATTATCAGCATTAATAAACTAACTATACAACAACAGTCTACACAAATGAAGAAAACGGTCGGTATTATTACGAAAGTGGGAATATCCTAAAAGAGTGTTATGATTAGATATATTTAATTTGTTGAAATGTGCTGCTGACAAAGGCAGATCTACTTTCATGACAATGTTTTTCGAACTCCATTTCACAAGGCACACATGGCTAGCTTGTGCATTCCTGTCGCGCGCATTATCCTTCGCTGCTGACAATACACTGACCATTGTGTAGTGCGACAGATCAATTGTTTATTTTTCTCAATAACAACTATTTTATTCGCGATCACGCATTGTCAGTTTGGCAAGCCCTAGTTGAGTAAACAGTATCTGGCATGTGCCTATCATTCCGCCTGAAGGAACGCTCGTCATTATTTTAATACTGCTCAGATCAAGAGAAGGAATAAAATCCTTTGGTAAGTTTCCATTCCAGTCGCTCAGTGTTAAAAATACGGGGATTCCACCAAAATTCCAACAGAATTGCCAATCTGTTTTTGTGTGAGTTGTTAACCTTTTCTCGTTCGAAGAAGCATCACCATTTATGAGTAAAGGCCAGATTTCTCTTGGTGACTGGTTTAATTGTACTTCCTTTGTCACAATGTAATTTGCCAAACTCACCTCACATCAGATATTGAGACAGAATTCCGAAACGGAGGGCCTCATTAAACAAGTAATTGGCAATCACAGAGCTGAATAGCTTACGAAAAACCTCGTAGTATCGGTTTGCAGTAACATAAAAGAAGAAATTTCATGTTTATTTTCATACTAGGAAGCTCTTGTTTCGCTAGCTGTCGATAACTCTTAAAAAATTACAGTCACTGGAGTGAGATAAATAAAAAAAGTATAAGTAGTGATAAATCGCCATAGGTAAGAAAGTTCCGTGTGTTTAATAATTGGCAAAACATTCTCCTCCTTGTGTGCTATCATTCGCCAAACTTTCGTTTCGATGTCTCGAGCGGTTTAGGAGATACGAGAAATGTTGCGAGTATTTCATTCTCGGGGGCGTGAGATCGGAAGTGAGCGCGCTACATGGGATCCATTTTCTCGAGATCGGAGGCAGATAGAGATCTCCTCCCACGTCTAAACAAAAATTCAGCATGTTAGCTGAATTTCATACGCAGCAACATATGGTGTAACACGCACCAAACGCAAAATCATAGCGACCCCTAATTTTCGTTGCAAACTTTTTGAGTTTTTGCGTAGTGTCTTACTAAAATGTGTACATCACAATAAGAATGGTCATTAGTGAGGTGATGGGCACTTCGTCACGAAGCTGACATATAACGCTACAAGTAAGGCAAAAATAATATATTTTCAGAGAATAGTTTCTGTAAAATCGTTTGAGAAAGATAAGAGGTTGTGCGCGCTTCGGTTCAGTCAGCGCAGAGCGTCGCCAGTCGGCGCGTGCGAAGTATGGTGTACGCGTCGCAATATGCGCTGGACCCGCGCGACCCGTGCGGCACGTGCGTGTCGCGCTGTAGTGTCGTGTCACGTTACACGTGCTATACGTTTCTCAATTTGCGCCTAGCCTAAGGGGAAATCAACGGGTCGGCCTGCAGTGAGCGAAGAAACGGTTGAACGCGTGCGGGCAAGTTTCACGCGTAGCCCGCGGAAGTCGACGAATAAAGCAAGCAGGGAGCTAAACGTACCACAGCCGACGGTTTGGAAAATCTTACGGAAAAGGCTAAAGAAGAAGCCTTACCGTTTACAATTGCTAAAAGCCCTGACACCCGATGACAAAGTCAAACGCTTTGAATTTTCGGTTGCAACAGCTCATGGAAGAGGATGCGTTCAGTGCGAAACTTGTTTTCAGTGATGAAGCAACATTTTTTCTTAATGGTGAAGTGAACAGACACAATGTGCGAATCTGGGCGGTGGGGAATCCTCACGCATTCGTGCAGCAAATTCGCAATTCACCAAAAGTTAACGTGTTTTGTGCAATCTCACGGTTTAAAGTTTACGGCCGCTTTTTCTTCTGCGAAAAAAACGTTACAGGACACGTGTATCTGGACATGCTGGAAAATTGGCTCATGCCACAACTGGAGACCGACAGCGCCGACTTCATCTTTCAACAGGATGGTGCTTGTAATGGTCGCCTAGTCGTAAATATTCCTAATTGCTATAATCGCACTATTTCACTCCAATTTACGGAGCTTGTTAGCACTTGACGTTAGGTTGGCACCATTAAAATGCATTGTGGTAATTGCTGCTGCTTGCTGGATCGCTGCTGTGTCTCGATGCTGATGCTGGCTCTAAATCTGGTTGTCTAAGGTTAAAAACATGAGGTCCCGTGTTTTTTATGTGCTTTTGATGATAAAGAACGAGCGAAACCAACAAATATGTAAACTTCAAATATTTATTACTCTGGTGGCCATCTTAATTCCACTGTCCACCAAAGACCATGACACAATACAACAAATGTTCTTTGCATTGTTTATCCACCTCAAACAATAACACACAAACACACTTTACCAAAGTGACGTTCCGACTGCGTCCCAACCCTTCTTGCTGCTTGTATTTATAACATGGTCAAAGAACTACTAAAAAGAGATATAGTTTATAAATCACATGTACATCTGTTATCATAATTTGTGCAGAAAAGTTATTAATTTGTATCGAGTGACATAATTTAACATGTTATTAAAATGACAGAAAGATTTGTTGACTTGCCAGAATAATTCTTTGTTACAAGAAGGCCGTTTTATAGAAGTTCGTCAATTGACTTCTCCTCTAATTTGCATAAATAAGTAAATAACACGAATTATTAAAAATTGCATTGGTTTTCGTCTAAAATAGGATTGATTACTTGAATACTGAGTGAAAACGCTCCTAGTGAACAAATAGGTTTCACTGGGTGATTTCTATTTAAGGATATCCAAAATACCTAATTTGGCCACTATTTTTCGTACTTCATATTAATTATTTAAGATAAACTTAGTGTTTTTACATGATGACATTTGCTGTATCAGTGATCAAGTGATATTAACTTTTGTGTGGGTCAGTTACTCAGTATAATTTAATGGGTTGACTGTTTAAGGAGACATGTTGTGCAATCATTGTTAACATACACAATAACTTTTCTATAATCATAAATACTCGTTAAACTGGTTGAATTTGGAGGGTATCGCATACTTCATTAAAGTAAAGCCTTTAATATGTTCCATTACAATACCCCCCTCGGGTAATGTCATTTACAGAATGTTAAAGATATTAGCCGACTAGGACAAATGTGTCAAATGGTTAAAATTGGGAAAAGTACTACTTTAATAATTTTTTGTTTCGTTTTACTATGCATAATGTGTATGTATACAATGACCGTTACACCATTTCAAAAGACTTTTTCCTGCAAATATTTTAGTTGTGTTGTTTCAAATGCACTTTGTGTTATGGCTCTCAGTATGACAGCATATTAAAAATATTTAGTAATATATGAAAGTAAAAAAAAACTGTTAATCTTTGCTCCCAGTGAGCCACATGGAAAATGATCAAAAAGAGACACAAATATATCACATGCGATCTTAAGATATATAAAAAAATATATGTAAATTATTTCAAAGTCAGCTCTCATTGAGTCACAGAATAATCAAGATAATAGAAGGAACATAAATATATTACATAGATGGACAGGTCAGATGTCCATAGGAAAATATTGCAACTGTCTGCTCCTTTTGAGCCACATAAAGGAAATGAAAACAAACAACATAATTATAAGTATGGACATGATATATAAACACAAACACTGGAGAAGTCACATGTAGGAATATAATATGCATTTGTAAAAAAAGAAAAGTTTTTTTTTATATTGTGTCCCATTGAGACACATAGTCACGATAGTACAAGAACATATGAATACCAAAATTGCACACTTAAATTGGTCACAACATAACACAAACATCAAACTTGGTGAATATCTGATTAGCTGTAGAAAATTGCACACAAATCTTATGCCTAAGAAAAGAATAGTAACAAAATGATGGGTCTTGCACAACAATTTATTACATTGTCTTTTATATTTGGTGCAAGTATGTCCCATATTCAACAATACAAACAGAAAGTAATAAATGTTTGTCACCTCTTTGGGTGCATGGTTAAACTTGCCCCTTGCAAGTAAAGTAGATGTCTCCAAATTTAACATTCAATAGTGACAATAAAAATATAAAAACATTATCTCAGAGATCTGGAACTTTTCCAGGGTCTGTAGGATGAGTGGTAGTTGCTATTTGACACACCCAGTAAAAATCTTTGCTGATAACATGCTTTACGGAAAATGGGTAAGTAACTGTATTCAAACAGGGAAATGTACTTAATCATGTTTATATGGTTTCAATTCAGTGATGTTTCTTAATCCAAATAACCTTCTTGATCTGGGAAAGATAAGTCTATATGCATTAGGATGTGGGCTTTCTTTTATTTCAAATGGACCAATGTTAATGTTTACTTTAACATATGGACAACCTAGCTCAACATCTTTGTCTATTTCAGTATTTTCAAACAATAGATCATTTTCAATTTCTTTAGTTCCTAAGTCTAATGTCTCTTTCCTACATTTAGCCACATCCCTCTCTGTTTGCAAAGCATTGACATTTAAATTTAAACCTTTGTTTTCATCTGTTCCTCTTAACACTGTGTTGTCACTTAACAAACTACTGTTTCCGCCCCATTTTTTATAAAGTCCACAACGGATTCTTATCCACCATGTAGGATACAAGGTTGCACTTACCTTTGCTAATTCTTTCCAAAAGGCATCTTTGTTTATACAGTTTCCATAGTTGTTCCACAAAACTTCTAAAAACTTTTCCCCTTTTTCTTGAAAACACACATTTACATTCCATCCCTTTATATTTTCTTTAATATTATTATTATTACCATTCTCTTAGATTAGTGTTTCATAGTTCCCAACAGGCAATAGCTTGTCATCAGATACACATTCCCTAGTCTGCATTTCACTTAAATTAACCTCATTATTACCCATATTTGTCACATCACTTACCTTCACCACATAATCACTTTTCAATTCTACAAATACTTTTATTTCTTCCTCCACACTCTCATCAATATCATCAGTTGATTTAGGATCATTATTTAAATGTCCCTCTATTACTTCTTCCTCCTCCTCCACAACAACCCCATCTTCAGTTTCCCCCCTATGTATCTGAATCTCAGCAATTGAATCTTTGGCTCCAGTAAACACTTCGTCATCCCCCTTCCTACCAAATAAACCCCCCAAAATAGATTCTATTTGTGGTGTGTCTGACTTGTTATTAACACCAGTATCTTTTTCAGCCCAATTATGGAACTCTGCAATACCTTCAACTTCTGCACTTTCACTAACTACCTGTGCTTGAACACTGTTTTTATTAACTGTATCACTTTTACTCATAGCATCCCAAAACCTTTTATTAAATTCTAATTTATTCATTCTAACAACATCAGTATTTTCATGGTACTTATTCTTTACATTGTATCTTCTCCTTTCCCAGTTTCGGTTATGTGTTGGCCTGACATAATATTGTCTAGCCCCAAAACTACGGACATCTAGTAGGACTGTCCACCGTTTCCCGGCTGGTTCCCTCGGTCTGTCCGTTTGTAGTTGTCGTTTTGTTCATTAGTTTCAACAAACCCCCTTCTATCTTGTTCTCTTCCCCAATACTTATTTCTATCATTCCTGTTATCTCTCCTCCATCCTCCCTCCTGTGTATTGTTTCTGAAATCATTTTCATATCTCCTATCTTCCCTATTTGGAGCATTATTTCCAGAATTTTCAAAGTCTCTCCTCCCATAATAATCTCTATTTACATACCTGTTCCACCCCCCATACTGGTTGTTGCCAGAGCCAAAACTTTGGTTATTTTCTCTTTCCAAGGCCCTATCTAATCTATCTACAAATTTCAGGAGCTCTTCCATTGAATCGTCTGGTCCATGGACCAATTCCCACTGCAGTCTCTCTGGTAACCTTCTTTTTAAAACATCAATTTGTGTCATGATATCAAAAGAGTTATTCAAATGAGCAAGTTTTTTCAATTGATCTCTGCAAAATTTTTTGCATTCCCCCTACTTTCCCTCTATACACTGGTCCATTTAGAAATTCTGACTTTAATCTGGCTTGTATGGATTGTGACCAAAATTTACAAATAAATTTAGCTTCAAAGTCTTCGAAAGTATTCCAAGAATCATTATTCTCATTTGCCCAGGATAGGGCCTCCCCTTCTAGAAACCGTTTTACTAACTTAATTTTTATGTTATCTGACATTCCTACAACAAATATATCCTTACATTGGTGAATAAAGTCAATAGGGTGCAGATTTTCACCAGGAAAGCATTTCACTTGGATGTGCCCATACATTGTATTTTGATTGTAAATCGTTTGTTTGGACATCAATGCGTCCTCCAATTGTGTATATTTAGTGTGTATATTTTCTACTTTTGTATCTACATTAGTGGTATACAGGTTGTATTCTTGTTTAAGGTTTTCTGATGTTTTGTCTATTCTCTGATCTAATCTTTCAACTTCAGTATCTACTCTGTTGTAGATGACAGCAATGCTGTCTGTGTTCGCTTGTATGTTTTCATTTAAACTTTCAACTTTAACTTGAAATTCTTTTCTGAAGTGTATCAACTGTTCTCTAGTGTTCTTACTCAGGGTAGTTTTAATTTCCTCACACTTCTCATTGAGATGAGTACTTAATAGATCAAAATTCAAACTTATCTTATCCAGTCTGTCTGTGTTTTCTTTAAGTTTCAAACTTACTTGTTGACTCGATTGTTTAAGTTGCGAGCTTATTTGAGTTGCAAACTCTGCTAGCCACTCTGTTAAGTTTAATTGTTCACCATCCCCTGGTTCAATTTTTAAATTTCCTACGATCTCATCACTCTCAGGTAGAGACATGTTAACTATTAATTTTTTTTTAAATGACAACAACAACAAAATACCTTGCTTTATGTAGCTATGCTATGATGTCGTGGTCGGTGTTCTTGTTGGCTTTCTTCACTTTTATTCAGTTTTATCGAAGCTGAAGTCTTGATTGATGAATTCCATTGACATAATCCAGACGTTAATCTTCCGAGTGGTGTGATGATAGTTTTTCGTAGTTGCACATACACACGTTTTTTTTTCACTTTGACATATTTTCACTGTTGCCACACTGCACAAATAAACTTTTTTGGAGTGCTAATCAACTACGAAATTTATCGCTGCACTATTATCATCGATGCACTTAAAGATCCCGGACGAGCCCCCACTTTTGTAATGGTCGCCTAGTCGTAGATATTCCTAATTGCTATAATCGCACTATCTCACTCCAATTTACGGAGCTTGTTACCACTTGATGTTATGTTGGCACCATTAAAATGCATTGTGGTAATTGCTGCTGCTTGCTGGATCGCTGCTGTGTCTCGATGCTGATGCTGGCTCTAAATCTGGTTGTCTAGGGTTAAAAACATGAGGTCCTGTGTTTTTTATGTGCTTTTGATGTTAAAGAACGAGCGAAACCAACAAATATGTAAACTTCAAATATCTATTACTCTGGTGGCCATCTTAATTCCACTGTCCACCAAAGACCATGACACAACACAACAAATGTTCTTTGCATTGTTTATCCACCTCAAACAATAACACACAAACACACTTCACCAAAGTGACGTTCCAACTGCGTCCCGACCCTTCTTGCTGCTTGTATTTATAACATTGTCAAAGAACTACTAAAAAGAGATATAGTTTATAAGTCACATGTACATCTGTTATCATAATTTGTGCAGAAAAGTTATTAATTTGCATCGAGTGACATAATTTAACATGTTATTAAAATGACAGACAGATTTGTTGACTTGCCAGAATAATTCTTTGTTACAAGAAGGCCGTTTTATAGAAGTTTGTCAATTGACTTCTCCTCTAATTTGCATAAATAAGTAAATAACATCAATTATTAAGAATTACATTGGTTTTCGTCTAAAATAGGATTGATTACTTGAATACTGAGTGAAAACGCTCCTAGTGAACAAATAGGTTTCACTGGGTGATTTCTATTTAAGGAGATCCAAAATACCTAATTTGGCCACTATTTTTCGTACTTCATATTAATTATTTAAAATAAACTTAGTGTTTTTACATGATGACATTTGCTGTATCAGTGATCAAGTGATATTAACTTTTGTGTGGGTCAGTTATTCAGCATAATTTAATGGGTTGACTGTTTATGGAGACATGTTGTGCAATCATTGTTAAAATACACAATAACTTTTCTATAATCATAAATACTCGTTAAACTGGTTGAATTTGGAGGGTATCGCATACTTCATTAAAGTAAAGCCTTTAATATGTTCCGTTACATGCTCCACCGCACTTCCATTATGATGTTCGGCATTTCTTAAACAGGAGATTGGAAAACCGATGGATCGGTTGTGGTGGAGATCATGATCAGCAATTCATGTCATGGCCTCCACGCTCTCCTGACTTAACCCCATGCGATTTCTTTCTATGGGGTTATGTGAAAGATTCAGTATTTAAACCTCCTCTACCAAGAAACGTGCCAGAACTGCGAGCTCGCATCAACGATGCTTTCGAACTCATTGATGGGGACATGCTGCGCCGAGTGTAGGAGGAACTTGATTATCGGCTTGATGTCTGCCGAATCACTAAAGGGGCACATATCGAACATTTGTGAACGCCTAAAAAATCTTTTTGAGTTTTTGTATGTGTGTGCAAAGCATTGTGAAAATATCTCAAATAATTAAGTTATTGTAGAGCTGTGAAATCGCTTCAATCATTTGTAATAACCCTGTATTAGGGGTCCCATATCACTCCAACTGCACACGCCCCACACCATTACAGAGCCCCCGCCAGCTTGAACAGTCGGCTGCTGACATGCAGGGTCTGTGGATTCATGAGGTTTTCTCCATACTCGTACACGACCATCCGCTCGATGCAATTTGAAACGACACTCGTCCGACCAGGCAACATGTTTCCAGTCATCAACAGTCCAATGTCGCTGTTTACAGGCCCAGGCGAGGCGTAATGCTTTGTTTCGTGCAGTCATCAAGGGTACACGAGTGGGCCTTCGGTTTCTTAAGTCCGTATCGATGATGTTTCGTTGAATAGTTCGCACGCTGACACTTGTTGATGGCCCAGCACTGAAATGTGCAACAATTTGCGGAAGGGTTGCACTTCTGTCAGGTTGAACGATTCTCGTCAGTCGTCGCTGGTCCCCTTCTTGCATGATTATTTTCCAGCCTCAGCGATGTCGCAGATTTGATGTTTTCCCGGATTCCTGATTTTCACGGTATACTCGCGAAATGGTCGTACGGGAAAATCTCCACTTCCTCGCTACCTCGGAGATGCTGTGTCCCATCGCTCATGCGCCGTCTATAACACCACGTTCAAATGCACTTAAATCTTGACTACCTGCCATTGTAACAGCAGTAAGCGATATAACAACAGCGCCAGACATTTGTTGTCTTATATAGGCGTTGCCGACCGCAGCGCCATATTCTACCTGTTTATATATATCTGTATTTGAATACGCATGCCTATACCAGTTTCTTTGGTTCTTCGACGCGCGGGATAGCCGCGCGGTCTTGGGCGCCTTGCCACGTTTCGCGCGACTTCCGCCGTCGGAGGTTCGAGTGACGGGTGCATGGGTGTATGTGTTGTCCTTAGCGTAAGTTAGTTTAAGCTAGATTAAGTAGATTGTAAGCCTAGAGACCAAAATGACCTCAGTAGTTTGGTCGCATAGGAACTTACCACAAATAAATTTCTTCGACGCTTCAGTGTATATAGTACATAGCTAGTAGGGTCACATTACATGAATGCAGTGGCCCCTAGCATACAAAGTAAGAAACTGTAAGGTTACTTGACACAGACATTTACAGTGGTGGACAAAAGTATTCAGACACTGGGAGTAATCAGAGAAGTAAACCTTAAATGTGTTTTTAACTCAAAACATATATTTTATTCTTTATAAATGTGTAATACATATGTCAATCTGAATATATACAGAACAACAAGTCACAAAACACGCCTTATGTAAAGAAAAAAGAAAATCGAAATACACAATCGGCAAAAGCATTCAGACACTCAGGAGTCAGTATTTGATAATGCGTCCCTTTCTCTGTGCTACAGCCCTCAGTCTGGATTGAGGTCCAGAGACTGCAATGGGGTAATGAGGCGATGAGACATGTCGTATAGGATCCACAGTTTGACAATTTTCGCCTTATGCTTAGGATTATTGTCCTGTTGGAAATAAAAGTCACCTCCAAGATCCAACTTTGCAGCACTTTTCGCCACATTTTGTTTGAGTACATCGAGAGAGACAAATTTGTCCACGGTGCCTTCAAAGAAGACAAGCTCGGCAACACCTCTGGAAGACATGCATGCCCACATCATGACGCAGTGTCTCGGAAACCTGCATACTCGGTTTGCTAGACAAACAATCACACAAGTCGTATTAATGAGTTCTATTACAATTAATCAAATACAATACTTTGCCAACCACACAGATGTTCGCAAGCAAAGGGCGACATACGAAACAATCAGTCTTTGCAGTGACTGCTGGTCTCTAACTGACGAAACTCTTTCCTGAACTGCTATCGAAGTGCTTGATGTTGACGCTGCTATCCAAGTCGCTAATCTTACAGCTGCTGTTAAACTGGGCCGCCACCAGTCAGTTACGGCGCTTATGCCCCCTTCACTTAGGGGCCGCTGATGTCGCGTTGTCGTTCTGGAGGGAGGTCCGGTCAGTGTGCGATTGGCTGACTTCTTCGCACAGCCTTCTCTTCCCTGTCGTTACCGAATGGCGTGCTGGCGGTTGATTACACGCAGTAACATTCCCCCCCCCCCCTCCCCAAAGCGACGGACCACCGTCGTATATGGGGCATGACAACAATGACAACAGGAGGGGAGGCAGGAGCGTCGACGCGGTGATGGACCGGAAACTGTGGCTGCAGGGCACGTCAGATTCCGGTCGTACTCCGCCATTCAGCCTTCGCTTTGATGGAAATGTCCCCCCCCGAAAAACGCCCAGACGAGTATGCATCCACCTCCTGAGGCCCATACTAAGATGCAGAAGGCGTCGGCTGTTGCAGTGCGGGCGAGTGCCGCTCCATCCGCAGGACGAGAGGAGGCGGAGGGGGCGAAGGCTCCGTCTCCGTCGGGTCGTCTCACTGTATAGTGATGACCCCCTCTGGTAGCTGCTGTGGCCGCGCTGTCCTCGTGAAACTGGGGGAATAGATACAGAAGGATCACCGCCCACATGACAATGGCGAATTTGATTGTGATGTCGACGCTGCAATCCGTCTCGGCCTGAAATGAGATACATGCATGCACCAAGTCGATAAAGGATCTCGCCTTATGTCCACCGTTTACTGCCACTAAAAACCCTGAAAACCACAGTATCATGTGGCGCGAAGCGATACTTGCGACCTTCCTTCGGCGCCAGATGCTTAGGAGGGTGGAGCAGGTGGAGCAGTGTCCGATAGCGGCGGCCCTGAAGCAATTCCGACGGCGGTGGTCCATCTCGTGGATGCCTGACCCCTGGTGTGTGTGGTGCGAAGTTTGGTCATCTGCTGCTTGAAGTTTCTGACAAAACGTTCCACTTCGACGTTTGACTGTGGATAGAACGGTGCACTAGTTAAATGCTGTGTGCCATTGCGTTAACAGAATGTTTCAAATTCATTTGATGTGAACTGAGGGCTGTTGTCCGACACTATAACTTCAGGCAAACCGTCGAGGCAAGAAATAGAAGACAGCGCCCGAACTGTGCTACGCGATGTTGCCGAGATCACTGGCACAGCAAGTTGCTATGAGAGTCCACCACAATCAGCCAAAGAATGTTCCAAAAAGGACCCGCAAAGTCTATGTGCAAACGTTGCCATGGAGATTGCGACTTAGGCCAAACAGAATTATTGTGGCGGAGCGGACTAATTGTCCGCACATACATGACACTGTGACGTCCTCTGTTCTATTTGGGTGTCCATACCCCGCCAAGTACAGTGTCGACACGCTGTTTCGTACGAACAATCCCTCAATGTCCTTGGTGAAGTAACTACAACCCTTCTTTTTGCAAAACTTTGGGGATCAACACACGTGACTGTCCAGTGTCATTTTGAGCAAGAATCACACCTTGCTGTATAGCTGGGCTATGCCAACGTGCAAAGTATCGGCGCACTATAGATTTCTTCACGCTGTGCAATGAGCGAGGCCAATGCGTGCGAATGTATTTTAGCAGAATGTTCAAATCTGAATCAGATTCCGTGACCTCTGCAATTCTCCTATAGTACAGACGAAAGGAGTGAAGCAATTCAGAATCCTGAGCATGGATGTGACAACAAGATGCCGCAGAAGCGCACATGTGCCTCATAAAGAATTTTCTCTGCGCAGCAGAAGCGTTAAAGTCTGTATCAAGGGTAATCGGAAGACGTGAAAGTGCGTCCGCATTGCCAAGTTGAGCTGTCGGACGATACAAAATTTCGTACTGGTACTGCGACAGCAACAAAGCCCATCTTTGCTATTTTTGGGCAGTTCGTACAGGAACCGGCTTCATCGGATGAAACAGGGACTGCAATGGCTTGTGATCTGTCACTAAGTTGAATTTTCTTCCATACAAATAGTGGTGGAATTTGGTGACACCATACACAATAGCCAATGCCTGTTTCTCTATTTGTGAATAGTTATACTGAGCTTTGGACAAGCAATAGGCCTGTCTTTATCACCAAATCTGTGTGAAAGCACTGCACCGATCACGAAAAGAGGAAGCGTCAACTTTCAACACAACTAGTTTGTCAGGATCAAAGTGAACCAAGCATCGGTCACTGAGCAATGCACCTTTAAGTTTTTGAAAAGCTTCTTGGCACTCATCTGTCCAAACAAAACGAACGTTCTTGCGACGCAAGCGATGCAATGGAGCTGCGATTTGTGAAGCATTCGGTATGAACCGAATATAATAGTTCATTTTCCCTAAGACTTACTGCAATTCTGTGACGTTGCAAGGAAATGGCACGTCACGTATGGCTAACAAATGTGACTGATGTGGATGGACACCTTGATTGTTTACGATATGACCAAGATACTGCACACTCAAGTTTAAAAAAATCACACGTGTCCAGTTTACAGTTGAGTCCTACATCAGATACCACACGAAACAAAGATCGCAAATTTGCAATGTGTTCTTCAGATGTACGACCTGCTACGACAATATCGTCTAAATAGTTTGAACAGTTTGGTAGTTGTACAGTCAGCTGTTCCAAATACTGTTGGAAAATGGTGCGTGTGGAAGCACTGCCAAAAGGCAAACGCAAATTTTTAAACAAGCCTGAATGAGTGTTCACAACACACACAGTTTGAGATTCTTCATCTAGTGGTATTTGAAGATATGCATGATGCAAATCAATTTTTGAAAAGTAGTGACCAGCGCCTAATCTGTCCATGAGATTTTCTTGGCGTGGCAATGGACAAGTATTAATCATAGTTTGTGGGTTGACTGTAGACTTAAAGTCAACACAGAGGCGAATGCGACCTGAAGGTTTGGGAAGAACGCCAGCGAATTTGCCCGTTGACTATAGTGGCCGGCGCGAAAATAGCGCTTCAAGGTCATCTCGCCGTCTTACAGCATTGCCAGTTTTTTTATAGTGATATTAAAAAAATATTAGGCAACTCTATTTTTAGTCTAGAATATGATGGAGTACTTCCCAAAAGAAAATTCTCACAAGCTACTAGGAAAAAAATGAAAACTAACATTACAAGAAATTTTGGAGGAAAATAATTTTTTACTTCAACTTGTGGTACGAACAAAATCAGTAATGTAATTAGACTGAAAAAAATATATGAACATCCTCAAAGTTTACAGATACATATGCTGCAGCTTTTATTTCGGAAACATGAAAGTATCCTCAGATAAAAAATAAGATATTATAAGAGGTGTGAGACTGTTCCGACTGCATAGCGAAAAATGTAGTCGTTGATGAATTTTCGTTCTGTAGCACTGCGAAGAAACTTCCCGTCGAGAAAGTTGTTCAGAAAACTACAAAATTTTTTTGGTTACATTTCATACATCATTGTTGTATCTTATCACGTACAGAGGCAAATTACATCCGCGATATTTGTTCGGACGGCTCACTTTAATATGACCAAAAATATTCCCTACTTCCTGAAAATATTTTACTGGTTGCTAGTACATATTCTTCGTCATTGCATCCATCACTCAAAACACCAATATACGCAACGCAAAAGTAATTTTACTTATTTCGAAGCCAATATTTTCACTGAAGTCGAGCAAAATATTTGCTCGAAAGGTGTTGTGAAAGCCAAGTTTTATCTAAATTTGCTGTAAGCCTGTTATTCTCAGCACGCAATACGTGCTTGGTACACAAAAACCTCGTTCGTACTACTGCAATATCTCTGTCTTGTGTTACAAATTTCGTCCATCATTACAGTTTCTGAATTTAAAACCAAGCGGGCGGAGAAGACAGTGCATTGAAGTGACTGGCCAGAAAAATTAATTTTATCACGAACATTACCCCGTATTTCTCTAGAAATCGGATACTATCCACTGTCATACCAAAGTAATACAATCCTACGTTCTAGCTTTATGTAAAAGTCGTCAAATATCATAGATTTCTATGTTCTTCTCGGAGAATCAGAATACGTGCTGGGACTGTTCTGATGTTACTTCACTTTTTATATATACAGTCGATACAGAAGCACCACAACGTTTTGTCATTTTATGAACAGCATTGTCCTTACTACGAAACAGCCAATAAATCCTTTTAAAAAAATGAGTTAAATTTCGAATGTACAAGTAAACCGAATGCAGAAAGATTATATCCGAATGTAAGGACATTCCATACAGGTTTTTAGGAAAAACTGTTGTTAACTAATGCAGAATTGACAATCTTATTTTAATTGACAGTTACTATCGAGTAAACTAATCACCACCACTTGTGATAAATTTATCAGACGTCTACTGTAAGGGGAAAACATTCGCAGTATGTCCTCTATAACAGAAATAAATAGACAAACATTTAAATCAAGTCAGCTTTTTACATAGACGGCATTTACCTAAACTGAAGGATCTTCTGGCTCCGTGTCTTCAGATTCACTGTCGCTTGTTTCAGCCAGGTGTATCATCACAGATTCCACTGCGGTGTCTCTTAAACCCTGGTTCAAGAAATCAGTTTCTTGCAATACTTCTGCGTGTTTTACGCACCTCTCCAAGTCCTACTGAGTAAAATTGCCAAGAGCTTCGTGTGTTAGCTCTCGACATCCGCAAGTTTGAAAGTAGTATTTCTTTTCACTACTTCTCGCTATACTTGGGCCCATATCAATTCAATGGGATTATACTGGCAGTGATACGGTGGTAGACGTACCAGTTGGTGCCCCATTTCGTTTGCCAGTTATCTAATTCGTAAGTCGTTTTGGCACCTACGATTTCTTCCTTAGACAGGAGTTCAGCCTTCGTTTCATCGACTGAAAATGAAACATTCTTTCTTTTTAACCACTCCATAATATCTGCCTTGCGCCAGTTTGAACCTGGCAACTTTTCTATGTGAATGGAGTGGTAGCTGGCGTTATCCATCACGATAATTGACCCTTCATCCAGCGCAGACAACAGTCGAATAAACCAGTTCTTAAAAACTTCTCCTTTCATTTCTGAATGGTAATCCGATTGGCAAGAACTTTTCCCACCACGAAAAACAAGGTTAGCCTCTGATATGAAGCCTGTGGCTAATGAACCAGCGAAGGCGATAATTAATCGGCCACCTCTACGAGTAGGCACTTTCAAACCGCCGTTTCCGTTGGAGTCGTGCCATACTATACTTATTGATGTGTTTCTGTGAAACCCAAGTTTCATCCATGTATGCTACAGGCCTGGTATCTTCAGCGTGCAAGAACTGCACTGTACGCAAAAAACTTCGCTCTTGCTGCTGCAAAGTCTCTGCATTCCATTAAGAATTTCCGTCCGTCATTACACTTCTTGAATCGGAAACCAAGGGAGCAGAGAAGATGAAGAATGGAGGTCTCTGAGCCCGAGTAATTAATATTCAAGTACAGTTCCACGCACGAGCTCTTTGTTAAAATCGTCAAAGTCGGTTGATTTTCGTTCACGTTTGTATCCCTTTCTTGGAGAATCGAAACACTCATTCATGTCTGGAGATTCTGCCAATGGCACAGATTTCCTAATACGACCTACAGTTGACTGGGAGACACCACACACTTTAGCAGTAAGTATATTAACTTCCGCAAAATTTAAGTTATTCCTCGCTTCTTCATTGTCGACCAGATTAGTAAAAAACTACATTCGATATGATAAGTTTCGATTGTTTACGAATGTCTTTGCAGTCTTTACGCACACCGAACCGAGGAGTACTACAAGTAGGCCATTGCTCCTGCATTTTTGCTCACCACCGAACACACATCAAAGCACCTCTGTAAAGACAGTAAGACACAGATCAGACTTGAACACTCGATATAGCATGGTAACACTGAGCTTTAAGCTGCTCTGACCTACCGCACCGCTAACGTTACCTACATGGCAACAAAGCCGAGAGGCGGGCGAATCACAACTCGCAGGCAGCGACCGTGACCTTGAGGACTCTACTTTCGTGCCGGCCACTTTAGCTTGTATGTGAGCAATAGCTCACAATTCTTTAAGTTTGGCAGCCACTTTGTCCCGTGATAAAATGGGAACAGTTCTGGCGTGGCAAAATTTCGCCTGAGCATTGTCTTTCATAATAATGTGTGCAACAAAATTGTTAGCCTTGCCGAAACCTTCAGAAAAGAGTTCAGGGAATTCTTTCAGCAAACTCTACACTGTCTTTAGCACTGAATGAAATCACTGACAACACATTATCCTGAATTAAAAAACCAAACAAATCAAACGAATCAAGGCTAAATATATTCTCACAATCACGTGATTGTAACACAGTGATAGTCACAGTTCATGTATGTGAGCAATACATGGCAGGGAAAGTACGTGTTCCATGAATGGGAATGTCTTGTCCATTACAAGCTGTCAGGTGCATGCTAGTTTTAGACAGGTGTGGGAAGCCTAGCAGTTAATATGTGTTACGATTCAGCAATATAGCAGAGGCACCCGTGTCCAACTGAAATTTCACACGTTTTCCACTAAGATGCAAATGAACAAAACGTTTGTTGGACTGGCACAGCACTGAAAAAACAGTTTGCTTGCTAGTTTTGCTAATGCCTGCAGCAGGCTTTGAATACGCTGCATTGATTACATGGGCCTTGTGTCGAGATTTTTGTGAGAGGGCGGAATTCTTACGGTTGTTCCGTTGCAAGCATACGGATTGTACGTGATCTTTCTTACCACAAGTGTAACACTGTGCTTGTCTGAATGGGCAATCTTGGCGTTTGTGCCGTAAATAGCACCGAGGGCATGGCTTAATTCCATTCACTGACGTAGCCACCTGTGTAGAGAACTGTTTATGCGGCTTGTGCGTGCATGCTGTTGCTGCCTAGTGGGCCAGTAATGAGCAAGGGACAAATCAACCGCCGGCCGAGTTGGCCGAGCGGTTCTAGGCACTTCAGTCTGGAACCGCGCGACCGCTACGGTCGCAGGTTCGAATCCTGCCTCGGGCATGGATGTGTGTGATGTCCTTAGGTTAGTTAGGTTTAAGTAGTTCTAAGTTCTAGGGGACTGATGACCGCAGATGTTAAGTCCCATAGTGCTCAGAGCCATTTGAACCATTTTTTTGACAACTCAACCCGACAAATTGGTAGCTGCTCAATTTTATTGGCCGCTACAGCACCTGAATCATGCTGATCTAGAATTTGCACTACATGCTGTAATGATGGATCCGAGTGTTTCAAAATCTGTTCTCTAAGTTTGAAATCAGTTACATTGTACACGATCGCATCACACAACATAACATCTGAATATAAAGCACCACAAGCACATTTGAATTTGCATTTCCTCATCACACCCTGTAAATCTGTTATCCACTCGAGATAAGTTTGTTCTGACATTTTCTTGCAATGAAAGAATTAGTAGTACCTAACTGCCACCACACTCACTTGTTGGTCATAATAGTTAGTTAGAGAACCTGATCATAGGAAAGTTCACTCATAGTGGCGTTAGGGAACGATTTCTGAATGAGGTGAAAGATGGCACTTCCTACTGTTGACAAAAAGTAATATAGTTTCACAGTACCTGATACTTTGTGAGCAATGATGTGGGCTACTTACTGTTGTAACCACTCTAGCTATTCCTTTTCTTTTTCATTAAACTGGCGAAAAGGCGGTGTGGCACTCAGAGCTACAGTTGTTGCATGTTGCGCTGCGTTGGGTATATGGTTCGCCAGTAACTGCAGTACCGTGTTTAGAAGGGTTGGAGTCTGCTGCATCTGAAACTGAAATATCTGTGTTAACTGTGCTGCATGTGGCGCTTGCAGCTGAGGCGCCTAAGCAGGGGTGGGAGAGATGGGTTGCTCATTTTGGAATAGGCAAATGCAATAAACAGACAATGAATGCAATAAAAATAAGCACACAAGACAAGCAAAGAAAATTTATGCAACACCCACCTGAAGCACTGAATATAATAACACTAGAAGAGACACTGTTAAAATATTTGAACACCCCCCTGCAGAGAAAATACAAGGTAGAATTAAGGCACCAGTAAAACAGAAAAGCCCACAACAAAACAAAACTGTGGCAGCTAGCGGCTCTGGATGCGAAATGTGGACAGGTTGCCACGTTGGTATTCGTTCACCTCGCCGTCAATCTTTTCCCTTCCTATTCGCCAATCTTACATCCTGCCTCGTCGATCTTCTAGTGTCTAGGAAGCCTGCATACTCGGTTCGCCAGACAAACAATCAAATAAGTCATATTAAAGGGTTTTATTACAGTTAATCAAATACAATACTTAACTTTGGCAGTTATACTAGTTGGTCGCGGCACTTATGTCCTCTTCACATAGGGGCCACTGCTGTCGCATTGTCGTCCTGGAAGGAGGTCCAGTCAGCGTACTATTGGCTGACTTCTTCTCATAGCCTTCTCTTCCCTGTCGTTCCCGACTGGCGTGCCAGCGCTTGTCCAGTCTAACAGAACAGTCACGACACTGCGCCTCGATTTTGTTGCCTACCGCACCAGCAGCGCCCCAAGCGGCCAGTAACTTAAACTGTGAGTTCGGCGCGATCGTGAAAGCGAATAGTGGTTGTTTATTTTGATTTCTACAATGGTTTTTACAAACTGGAGCGTTTGTAGCGCAATAAATTGCAGCAACAATAGGAAGAATACACCACAGCTGTCTTTTTTACGTTTCCTAAGGATCCTGAGAGGTATATACCATCATGTTACTAAACTGTATCGTCAGGATTCACTCGCAAACTACATGTGTATTAATGATTAATGTTTCGTTTTAGGAACAGAAAATGGTTAGTTAATAGCAGACGAGAAGACCTTATGAAAAAAGACCCTCTTTACCTGTATAATAATATTAGGTTTCGACCGCTACATTTCGAACAAAACCAGTTCATGAACGCAGACAATAATAAACTCGTGTAGAATGCAGTACCCACACTGTTTGACATCCCAAATAATCCACCTCAACTGACGATGAAGAGGAAACTGCCACAAAGTTTCGACAATCCATCTAAAGCTGTAAAACAGTCCTATGACACAGAAGCAGCCAGTTAAACTCTCCATGTATCAGTGCCAAATTCGTATGAATCGTCAACACAGACATGCTTTGACAATGAAGTGGTTAGATTAAGTTGAGTTATTCGTGTCTTACAAAAGCGTTTGGTATGTATTTCATTCACTTCCGTTGTTAGTCACTTAATTTTCCTTGCTTCCTTTGTGTGATGACATTATTTTGTTAGCACCTTGTTCACTGACAGATTATTTGAAAATTATTCAAATATTTGGTTTTGCATGAAATGTAATATAATCAGCTCATTATAATGTTTTCAACATATTTCTCCCATTATTTGGCAGTTACTTGTCCCACTTAGAATAATATAAAGATGAAGGTCGTACTTGTGGCAACAGGCGAAAACAATGACAAACACAGTAGGCCTACAGAACGATAAACGAGCTGTCGATCACTTTTGCATGTAGAGGTACATGTCTGTGCTTCTTACGTGTGAATCTGTGTGTTTATACTCCTCTGATATCAACGTGGTAAACTGCAGTTCTTTCCAATGTCACAAGTGTTTCTTCACGAATGTGTTGTAGCTTGCCACTCGATTCACGGTTTTTTTCCATACTTGCGCTTATTTTAGAATCATTTTTAGAAACATATATGCCTTCTGATACTACACAAACTCTTAGAGGAAAGAAAATAACTTAAATATTTCGTAAATTACGTAGGAAATGGATGCAAAAACAAACATTATGCTTACGACACGTCTGACGTTCATCTTACTCGCCACTTGGAGCGTTTGTGTCGCTCCATCTGCCATACGGTAACAACTTTTACAGCAGAGAGTGTCGCGACTGTTATGTTAGACTGTGGCTTGACTTTACGCCATAACACCTCACACCGCTGCCTCCATGTTTGATGGTCGCTTGCATGTTTTTGGGCTTCCATTCTGTGTTTGCTCGACGCCGCACTATGCTGCAGCCAACCATTTGGCTCAAAGTAAATTTGCATTCATTACTCCACAGAATCTTGTCCCAAAATGTCTCATCGTTGCTGACAAATTCTTCTGCAAAAACGATCCGCTTTTTTGCGTTACACTTACCGGCGAACGGTTTGCGCCTTGGCACTCTGGCATTGTACCCAGCATGTTCAGGCATCTGCACACTTTTCTAACACTAACTTCGGTACTATCTCCTTGTCCGCGGGTCGGTTTCACCATTCGAACTATCTTCCACTTGTCTCTGTGAGTTTCTGAGGACGCCCCTGTCGTGGACGACTGACGAGAGTCTTTTCTTCTTTCTCATTTCTGGACGATACTAAAATATAGATTTCCGGCTTCGGTTGACGACCTTGCCTATTTCTCCACATGATTTTCCCTCACTGTGCAGCCGCACAATAAGCCTTCGCTCTTCCACTCTGTTTCCCTACCTTTACGGGCATGGCGCTACGTTGATCCTTTTTGACGAGACCTGTGCTTTCCTGTATTACGTGACAGTTACCTTACATACACTAAGTGCTTGCTGCCGTCGAGTTGTGCCTTCAGACTGCGGTTACCTTGTCAAGCCGGACGGTGTTTGATCCTCTGGTTACTTTTGTTCCGTGAGAAACACAGAACTAATCGTTCCAGGTAGAGGGTACGGTGACATTTGCATAGTCGGCGTCTTCGAAATATTGCCTGCATTATGGCACATACGCAGATGCACATTCCGTGTATACATCAGTCACAATTGACCGTGAGATACGCATGTGACCTGTGCCTGAATGCATTTGTCCAACCTCTGTACGTAGGACGGGAGTTAATTGCTTGAATCGCCACTACATGTGTGAAAGAAAAGGGAATGGTAAGTTACTTGTGCACTACTTTCACTTACAAGAGAATGGTCCGATCCGACATGTCTAAACCCACCCTGAAATTTTTCATTTACGAAGAACAGAACGAAACAAAAGCGCTGTCGTAATTTTAGCTGCTAAGACGCACAGCAAGTATTTTTTTTAATTGTTGAAATCACCCTTTTTTTTTGCACGAAGAACCGCTTGTGTCAGCGGTATAGCCATTCCTGCCTAGCGCTCGGTCGGCCGTGACAAGAGAGCGTACCACCGTGTAGTTCTGATATCCGGAGTGACACAAGCGAATTTGAAGTTTTGAATGGAGGCAGTTCGTATCAAGAGCTACACTGTTGCATGTGTAATTCTTGCGAAGGCGACTAGCTAAGGAAAATAAATCAACGCAGTATTTGGTATTAAAATACAGATGACTTCCATCAATCGTGACTTTAATTTACTGAAATTAAATATGTCTTACACATAAATCATTTTATAACACTTCCTGTAGCACAGTTCTTATGATAATTTTTAAATAATGTATGTTTTAGTAACAACGAAAGAGTTCCTTGTTTCTTACCCATAGTAGTCACGATAAATCCAATCATTTGAACGACGAACAGTTTCCTTACAGCAGGAACACCTGACGATAGAAAGATTAAAGCATTCAGGCACGTCACATAATTACTAATTTTATTTAGAAATAATTACGATGGAGGAATGGTCCTGGTCGTTGTAAATTGTGCCGATGCAAACTTATAATACCCAAATGACTGAAATTTAAGAATACTGTTCTCCTGATAAACCTCAAACGACGCGGAGAAATCGGAAATTATATAGCCCAACAAATTCCTTAAAAATACTTTCCACTGTCGAAAAAATTCTTTATCGAGGGTCACATTTGGTTGTTCCGGGTGGAATATGACTCGTGTTAACAGTATTTTCGTCATTGTCTGAAAGACAGAGGTTTCTTTATGTCCAGGCCAAGAGTCCAACAAAAGCAATGAATTAATTTTTGCAACAGGTTATAAACTGTTTGGAATAAAATGTTAAAAATTATTCTTTTCTGTTTTTCCATATTTTGATAGGTCGATTATTTTTGCTGCTAAACTGTCCTTTTTTATTTTTGGCCCTAATACGCCTTGATGCTCCTGAAAACAGTTATAAAGCTGTGGAAACAGTAATCCACTCATACTTACCACTGTCATTGTCGTTTACGAATCTGTCAGCTTTAATCAGTTCCACTACAGATTGTCTTTTTCGTCTCGAAATGATGAAGTGTGATTTGCTCTCAGTTCTTTCACGAAACGTGATCTACGTTAGACAGTAGATGTGAGGAGAACAGCAAGCTTCGTCTTCACGCTAGCTACGAATTAATGGCACCTCCTGTACACTTTTACTTGAAGTAAACTTCGTTGTTTTGCGACTTCCTATACTGTACGATTTCTTGAATCTGCTTAATCAGGTCGAGTAATATTTGAAATCAACATTGTTCGTATCATTGTGATTCGTTAACGGCGCATTATTTGTCATGAGCAGCTCTACTTGGTTCATATCTCAAGAAAACTCCTCTAAAGAACTGTTGTTCACGTTATTATTCAAGTTTAGGGGTTTATGTTGGTTATTACTGGGGGGGGGGGGGGGAGGGGTTAATGGGACTTTGTGGCTAACCTGTACAGTAAATCTTTCAGATAGCTTTTCTTCCACAGTTTAGCGAGTCTCATTTTGACGCATATTTATTACTTCGTGGAAGCCTTTTTTCCATTTATGCAGTTCACAGTATGATTTTACGAAGCAAAAGCGGGCTCACACACTGTTTGACATTAAGCGTTAAACACAATGATTATTAATTCAGTTTCATTTCCATTGTTAACACTTACACTACTGCAAAAGCAACTGGTATTGATTACAGATATTAAATTAATTGTAAATTTGAGTGAACAGCAACTCCTAACAGTTTTTTCAGAGAAACTATCAACGAAAACCGAAATTCACTTTATAAATTACGATATCGCCGAATCGTTATCTGTTTGCCGACGCGTCGTCGACCAAGGATATGTGCCTGCCATGTTGCGCATGCATATTCGTTACACTTCAGATAAGGGTGTGCAGTTCTCCAGCCGCCTGCTAAGCTATGAATTTGGCAATTTTCAACATCTTAAAAAAAAACTTGCAGTGCATCTTAGCAGCTGAAATTTTGCAAAGCTCTTTCTTTCGGTGTATTCTTCACGCACAAAAAAAAAAAAAAAATCTGGGCGTGTTTCGACATATCGGTTTTGACCATTCCCTTGTTAGATAGGGGAGCTATTTCATTTTAAATAAAAAAAACCTGCCAGTAATGTGTGAACAGTAGTGTGACAATCAGACATTTTAATTTAAACCCAAAAAACTTCAAAATATAAGTAGGTTACAGAAACATAACTCGCCACACTCCAGTCAAGCTGCTCAGTTTACCTGATGTAGCTAATCAGACAATGAAAGGAAAAAATATAACATATTAATACCTTCAAATTTAGTTACCATAATTTTTTTGTAGTGAATAAAAAGTTGCTATGTTTTTTATTTATTAATTTTTTTTATTTAAGGGATGTGTCTTCTGCAGTACTACCAAAGCCAGTCCGTGGAAATTTCATTCTATGTACTTTCTCGCTCCTCTCACGCATTAGAAAAGACGCATTTTAGAAAATCCTTTTCCTTAGACTGCTTTCATTCTACTTTTAGCCCAGTCAACAACGACCAAAATTGTCGACTGGGGGAAAAATTAGTGCAGTCGTGGAGTTGGGGGAGTGTCATGAGCAACTCACTAGAAATCCTCACTGTTGGGTGTGGGCGAGGGGTGGCGGAAGGGGGTGGTGGGTGTGAAAGTCACTTTTTTAGGTTTCTCTTAAGTTTCCCGAAAACCGTGGCATCTAGCGAAAATATTTGCCAGTAAAAAACGACACTAAATTTAACTATCTACAAAAAAGGTTATATTCATTTTTTCTTTAGGACTGGTGGTTTCTATGTTGCAGGAGATGGAAAAATCGCAGTTATTAAAATGGTATGGTTCCTGGCATCGACGGCTAGAGAACAACCTCTTATTATGAAAAATATAATCTTTTGGTTGGAGAAGTTTTATTTATCCGAGATGGCATGAAAAACATATGTGGACTTACTAGTTTCGCAAACTTTAATTACCATCTTCAATTATGAAAGAATTTTTTATATTTACAATAGTACTTGCAATGGTTTTTTTACCTTCTAATGATCAACGTACATTTAGAAGAACATTTTTCAAAATATGTGCGTTACATACGCTTAACGTAGAGGAGCTTTCTCCAGCGGCGGACAGGCCCCAGCGCCGTACACGTCTGGTTTATCCGTTTACACCCTTGATGGCAGAAGCTGACTGCTCTGAGAATGTCAGCCTAAAAAAATCAGATTGGTACGAAGAGACAATGTAAACAGATGTCGATGCCGTATTAGGTGGAAAATTCAGTATCAGGGAAGTAGCAGGGAACTTTTCTATCGTAAGAGCTCATTAGGAGAACGTGCTACTGCTCTTAAAAGAAGGGAATGTACAACAATGGTACCTTTTTGGGGCAGATTTAAAAACATTTTCTGTGATCAATTGGAACATGAGCTAATCAAATGTCTTAAGTATTTAGACAACTGTTTTTTACCCGTAAACAAAACAGAATTTTTAAAATTAGTTTATGATTTGACAGAACTTTGAAGTTGCCACATCAGTTCAACAGTAACAAGAAAACTGCAGAAAAAATATTTTTTCAGGGTTTCATGATGCGGCATTTCGAATTTTCCTTGCGTTGTGCCTAATCTACTGGCCTTCAAAGAGCACATGGTTTCAACAGAGAGCAAATGGGTGCTTTTTATGCTAAAGTGGAGGAACTAATGGGCAAGTTCTCGTCCCTACCAAGCAGAATGTACAGTTGTGATTGAACAACAGGTGTTAGTATTGTTCACTCAAAAACTAGAAAAGTGTGAACTGCTGAGGCTAAAAAGCAGATCAGTTAACTCACGTTGGGAGAAAGTAGATGAAACATCACAATAATCATGCAGCTGGGGACCATTTCGTCGCTCCACTTTCTGTATTTCGAGGATTCTTGTGGACCCACAACTCATGAAAAATGCACCAGACGGAAGTGACTTCGAAGCACAAGAAGGTGGCTGGATATCAGTTTCTGTTTTCTTTTTTAATGGATGACATCATTTGTGGAAAAGTTAAAACCATGAGAAGCAAATTCAGTTCTATTCATCCTGGATGGTCACAGCACCCCTGCATCGTTGCCTAATTTATTCAAGATGGTGAGTCGAAGATGGCGGCCATATATGTGGCAATGACACAGTGACGTCATGGTGGGAAACTCAAATTTTGGTGGGAAAATATTTCGGCTGTGCTGCCTCCACTAACCCAACCCTCCTCCCTCCCCTTCCCTTCCTCAACCCTCTCCCTCCTCTCCCCCACCCCTCCTCCTCCCCTCCTGTCCAACATCTGGAAATGGGCAGGGAAAAGGGACTCAGTCTGTGCTGGTCTGCTGGATAGGATCCACCTAAGTCTTTATTTTGTATGTATTGTTTATTTAAAGAATTTGAGTAGTCATAGGCAGTAGCTCCACCCATTGTGTTCACCTCCAGCTGACCTAGTTCACAACACCGACACCAGAGGGCGCTGTTGTCCCTCCCCCTCTAACCTACTGTGACGTATTCCAAGATGGCGCTTTACGGAAAAATGGCGGGAAAAGGTCTCAGTCTGTGTCTAGCTGCTGGACTGGGAGGACGGATGTGATTGTTTACTGTGGGATGAGATGTCTGTGCTGGAGGAAGAGTATATTAGCTGTAATCATGCGTTTGAGGACTTTATCGATAGCAATGATATTTGGTGAAGACGAGTACGCTTCATGAAATAATGAAGATGAAGCAGGATGGGGCTAAGTTATGCTTCGCAACTCATGCTGATAAATGTGTGTGCTGTAACTGTAGATCATTCGATGAAAGTCCAGTCAGTCAGTCTTCCGAAGCACAAGAGGCCACTCTGCCACGTGGAATTTTGCAACAGGTGGAAAGACTCGGACAGGGAGTGAGCCAGCTCATGGCACAGCCACAAGGTAACTGCAGGGTTGCACGCTAAGCACTTCCTGCCGTGTTGGAAATACTCATGTCCCTCCACCTCCTTCCCATCCTCGGTGCCCGGATACAGTTTGTCATTGAACACGAACTGTTTCAGGAGTTATTACATCTGGTGTTGCGGAATATCGTCACCTACATAACTTGAAAGTGTCACAGGGATTAAATGTTCCACTGGACAAGGGGAGAGAGAGAGAGAGAGCGATAGAGAGAGATTTGCAGATGACGTGAGAATATTTAAACAATTGCACGTTTTATTTTGAGAAGAACCACCACTGCCACACTTGAACATGGACTCAAAAAAAAAAAAAAAAAAAAAACGCTTGTGGAACCTCTCAGACTTCCTCCACTACTCTGGAATTCTTACGTGCATAAACAAATTAGGTAAAGTGTTTAATGCCTCAATACATTTGCAGATGTTGCTTTAAACTATTTATTTTATTTATTTCAAATACACTTGCACACAAAATGCTGCACCGTCTTCCCAGGTGAAGATGGAATGGAAATGCATCATGGCAAAATACATCGCTAAAATAAATGACCGCAAATACACCGTGTCGAAACTCTGAAGATGATCCTATATGACATAAAAATTGTTAAATACACTATCACAGTAGTTTACTACATGAGACACGGTCATAACTGGGGGGCTCGCAGAGCGGCAGCAAGTCCGTCAGCGGCTGCAGCTCGCCGCAAAGTGAAATGCAGACCGGTAGTGTGGTTTTACCGGCTGTATCCACGAGCACACGAAAACCAGCTTGCCAACGGCAGGTGGGGTGGAATGCCACACTCCTATTGGCTACCGAAAATGCTGTTCAGGACTTCCCATCAACCGCTCTTCCTGATTGGTTCCCGCCAAATCGGTGAGTCTATATAAACCCTCCCCCTTCCACTCCTGGTCTCATTTGCTCATCGTCAGTTCGTCTGTATAATTGTGTGTCTATGTGTGTCCCTCTGCCTCTCATCAATCAATCATGAAGTGCAACAGCAGCAGCACCACCACCTCGAGCATCAGCGGCAGTAGCAAGCGTTGTAGAATGGCTAAAGAAGAGGAGGGAGAATATGAACTACCATGTAAGTGAATAATTTATATATATGGTTACGATGTTTAAATTGGGAAAAAAATTATTGCGTTAAAAAAAGTTCTCGTCGGTAATCCAGTTTCTTTTCCTTGTTTTACAGGCCGGCCGGAGTGACCGAGCGCTTCTTGGCGCTACAGTCTGGAACCGCGCGACCGCTACGATCGCAGGTTCGAATCCTGCCTCGGGCATGGATGTGTGTGATGTCCTTAGGTTAGTTAGGTTTAAGTAGTTCTAAGTTCTAGGGGACTGATGACCTCAGAAGTTAAGTCCCATAGAGCTCAGAGCCATTTGAACCATTTGAGCCTTGTTTTACAGCACAACGCCAGGACTTTATCCTGGATTGCGAGGATAGCTGGGAGACGGAGAAGGGAGAGGCTGGGCAGCAGCAAACTCCTCCTCAGGTGGAAAGCCAGTGCCTACGACTGCCACATGAGGATTAAAAAATTTTGTCATTAGTAGCATAATTTGTTTTTTCCGCATCGATGGTTTCCTTCTTGTTATATATGGCTCACATGCTGGATATCCAGAAGGATTTGAAGACACTGCTGGAGGCTGGAAAAAGACTTCAGTTACACATTAGGCAACCTGACCTGGCCCTTTTTGAGGAGGGTGACATCCCTGACGAGATGGTAGACATATCGGACAACGTTAATGAGTTGTTCGTGCTGTGGACCCAGAGGGGGAAAGGTAATTACTCACTCCGTTTATAACCATGTGATCGTCTGTATTCTTTTTTCTTTCTTTCTTTCCTTACAGCAAACATTGTACTTATTTTTGTTTTCTTTCTTCTACAGCGGACACATCTCCGCAGCCACAGCACTGCATGGCTAAACTTTCTTCCTCGCCAAAGCGGTTTCCGGTAAGGTGCGCATCGTGTATAAGGGCGCCGCTAGTCGCTGTGCGGGAAGCTGCCACCACCGCCGCTGCTGCTGCCCCAGCACCACCGCTCTGGCGTCCGTGGGCCGCGCAACGAGCTACTGCCCCTCAGGGTTTCTCATCCTCATCAGAATCGTCACCCAAGAAAGGTATTTCTGCCATGGCGAGGTACCACTCAGCAGCTCAGCGACCCCATCATCAAGAGGATGGACATTATCCCATAGCAGTAGTAGTAGAAGTAGTAGTAGTACTGATAGAGATGATCCTGTTGCTAGTGGCAGTTCTCTCTCCCGTCCTTTTAGTGAAGGACATCAGGTCAGTAACACCATGCCGCAGTTAGACACCTTTAAGGAGCGAATCTCATTCACGAGGATCGCGAATCTGGCAGGAGGGTACCACGCCCATGTTTGTTTTCTAAGGGCGTGCCTTCCCGTCGTGGAAAAGGAGCTCCTCAAGATAGTCAATGATCCACAGTATCCCACCATTAAATGCAGTGCAGTGCTTTGCGTCGAACTGTTGCAGCCTCCCAAATTTGATTCTGTTGTCTTTGGAGAGGGGGGAGGGGGGATGGTGTGTTAATGCGGAGCACGTTAATCGCCAAATGGTTTCGTAAATCCATCTCGAGTGCTATACTGGCCCGGTTTTCCAAGATGGAAGTGAGAGGGTCAGCTAAAGCACTCAGCTGGACAGCGATACACATGTCTATGATCCTTTAAACGGAGGGTCGAGCTATATCAAGCTCCCTAAGGATATTGCTAATAAGTAGGCATGCATTAATGTCGAAAATAGGAAGGATCAGACTTGTTTTGCATGGTCAATCCTGGCTTGCGAGAGAAATCACAATTACAAGGTCATCCTAGGTGTCCCTGAACATACCACGTAGGTGATAATATTAGTGGGTGCTATAACTTCGATGGTATCGAATTCTCATCAAGATCCAGGACATACCTAAATATGAGATGCAGAATACCGGGATATCGGTTCCCGTGTATGGCCTGGAGAAGAAAAGCGAGCCAGATGAGAAGGACAAGCATATTGTCGTCGGCCCCCTCCATTTCTCAAAATTTGCAGGTGAGCGTAAGATGCATGTAAACATGCTACTCTTCTATGAAGGTAATAATTATCATTATGTTTGGATCAAAGACACGTCCCAACTCCTATTCCATCAGTTGAGTCAATATGAACATAAAAAGCATATTTGATTAAGGTGCCTGAATTATTTTTCCTCAGACAAGTTATTAGCGGCACATCTAGTAGACTCCGCATCCAAGAACCTGGTACATATTATTATGCCTACTGAAGAAAACAAATTCATAAAGTTTAAAAATGCTCGTCGCCAGACGTGATGCCCGTTTGTATTGTACACCGACTTTGAGTGCCTTCTCGCTCCTGTGACCCACTGTGAAGGTGACACTACAGCCCCACACACCACCTTTACAGAAACACACGTATCATATGTGGCAGCGTACTAAATTTTATCGTCCTATGATTCCAGTCTAAACCACTACAAATCTTATGTCGGGGATAATTCTGTGGTTTGGCTGCTCACTGAGCTCGAAAAACCTTTATGCGAGGTTGATAAGCTGTACAGCGACAATGTTCCCATGACCAAACGTAAGAAGAATGAAGATTTGTACAATAACACGGTTGACTGTCATATTTGCCGTTAGACAGAAATGCAGAAACTCCTCGTAGGGACCACTGTTATCTTACGGGGAAGTTCCGTGCCGCAGCTCACAAAATGTGCAATTAGAAGTACCAGCTACCGATGCACATACCCGTTTTATTTCATAAGTTAAGCAGGTATGACGCTCAATTTCTAGTTGAGCACTTGGCTGATTTCGGTTGGGAGAAAAATCAGGTTAGTGTCCTACCTGAGAGTGTCGAGAAACACATTCATTCTCCAAATCAATGACGCCAAGAATTACGATCCGCTTCCTTGATACGCTACGTTTTATGCAGGCACCACTAAAGAAACTAGTTGAAACTCTACCTCAGGGGGGTATGAATATCACTTGACCTGCTCTTTCCGACGAGGAAAAGTTTCAACCTGTGACTAGGAAGGGGGTTTTTCCATATGAGTATGTGAAGAGTATGGCGCAACCAGGCTAACCAACATAATTGCATTCTCCAGCAACTTTACAGGCGATGCCATAAAGGATGCAGAGCATGAGCATGCTGTGAATACCTCGCGGGAATTCAACATCTCCACGTTAGGAGAGTACACATGGCTTTACATGGACACAGACGTGTGCTTGCTTGCAGACGTTTTCGAAAAATTCTGGTGTCTTTGCATGGCCCCATATCCTCTGGAGCCCGCCTTTTATTAAACAGCACCTGGGTTGTCTTGCGATGCAATGCTCAAGAAAACGAAGTGCAGCATCGAATTATTGACCATTGCTAACATGCTTCTTTTCTTAGAGTGAGGGATCCGTGGGGGACTTAGCAAATCTGTCCATTGGCATGCAAAAGAAAATAACCCATGGATGGGTGACAGGTTCAACACATCCCTCAATTCGAGTTATATGATGTATCTCGATGTAAGTAACTTATATGGGCACACCATGCAGCAGTCACTGTCAACTGGTGAGTTTTGATGCTAGGGATTAGGTGGCAAAATCATGGGGATATGGCGGCTGTTTCTGATGTAGGGTATGTGGTCGAGGCAGAATTAACATACGCTATTAGTTTGCATGATGAACACGCTGATTTGCCACTGTGTCCAGAGCAACTAATTCCGCGAGGAGGCTCCACCAAAAAACTGATGACAACACTGGGGAATAAGCGGAGATACGTTATCCATTATCGTAATCTCCAGCAGTGTCTCAGCTTGGGGGTGGAGCTGGTTAGAATCACCCGGCCTATCTCCTTCAAGCAGTCCCTCTGGTTGAAGGAGTAGATTGATTTGAATACAAGACAGAGAGCTTCTGCAACATGTGACTTTGAGAAAGATTCTTACAAATTAATGAATAATTGAATTTTCAGTAAAATAATGGAGAATTTGAGGGAACGACGTGAAATTTTGATTAGAACCGAATGGGATGAGCGTTATGGCGTAAGAAAATGCATTTCCGGACCAAATTTTAAGTGGGCCACCGAATATAAGAACTTTCTTGCTGTGGGGATGGCGAAGACTGCAGTAGAGTTTACGAAACCTATTTATGTGGGGATGTGCATACTAGACCTATCTAAACTCCACATGTACCGCTTTCATTATGAGTTTGAAAAAACCCATTTCACAGATCCTAAATTACTTTATATGGTTACAGATAGCTTCATCTATCGGGTGAAGAACTGCAATCCATATGAGGTAATGCACCACGGTAATGAATTCGACACATCCTCATATATGCCTAATAATCCTTACAGTATTGTTCCACAGAACAAGAAGGTTATCTGCCTTATGAAAGACGAGGCGAATGGACTGCCAATGGTGGAATTTGTAGGTCTGCGATCAAAAATGTATGCATATCGCACATTGGAAGGTGTCACCCAGAGGCCAAGGGTGTTTGTCTTATGGCATGAGAGCCCTCTCTATCGAAGACTATTTGTGGTGCCTGTACAGTGGTGTTCGTGGTGCTGCACTGCAGCCACCGCATCTGGTACTGCAGACTAGTATTTGATTGAGAGGACACAAGGTGTACACTGTGCTGCAGTCTAAAATCGGCCTATCGCCTCATGACGATAAAAGGGTCAATTGTGATGACGGGAAAAAACTCTCCCGTACTTACAATACTCACTTGTAGCGAGATAAGGGGTGGGGGATTCTGATTGAGTGAGAGGGAGGAATGAGGGAGGGAGGGAGAGAGAGAGAGAGAGAGTCTCCAGAGTAATAGTATGACAGTGTAAGTAATTTGTGTGTGTGTGTGTGTGTGTGTGAATGTAGTGTAAATATTTTGTACATACACATAGGCCATGTGTGGGTAAAAAAGTTTAAAATATATATATATGCATAGCATTTGTGTGAAAGAAAGAATAGTTAAAAAGCCAAAAAAGCATGAAAAATATTAAAAAAGCATAAACGGAAGAAAGATATTTGTATATTTATTTATTGATACATAACGTATGTGTATACTGTAAATATATATCTACATACCATGTGCATCTTGTAAATAGAAAAGTTTTTAAAATATATTCCATCGGATTTGAAAACATTCTAGTTTGAGTGCTAACTCTGCCACCTAAAATATCTCTGGAACAACAATAGATATTAAAACGGTTTTTACCAGCATGAACGTACGGCAAGGGCTTAGAAAACCAAATAATATGTGAAATTTTAAAACGTAAACACATGCTATTTTCAACACAAACGTGTGTATTTTCAAATACCCCCCCCCCATTATTTCTTATGCAATCAATAGCATGAAAAATCACAAAAATAATGGCGTTGGGTGCATCGCAATACGTCAATTACATCACGAGAAATTGCTAAGCGAAGTTGACGCTTGAAATAAATGAAGTGCACAGGTAGCGCACGTCCTGAGACTCAACTGTGCACCTCACGCTGCCGTTAACTGTGATGTGATTGACATACTACGTGAGTGGAGTGGTAATGTTGAAACTTCCCCTTTGAAAAATTTATACAAGACTGTGCTTAAACTGACACACAATATTTTTAGCGCAACGCAATCTGACTTTCAATACTCTCTACAAGAGAATGGCCCTGACTAACATTAACCTGTACTTTTCACAAATCACTTACCTCACAAAAATCTTGGTTACTCCCACTACTGCAATACAACAAGCGCCACTACTGCCAGCTAAATAAAAGATTCAAACTATGGAAGGCACTAACTACTGATAGGCATAGTTAGCAAATGAAAGATTTTAATAGAGAACAAACAATGTATTTACCTTAATAGTCATAATATATATAGCAGTTCATGACAAATTACAAAACTCCGCCATCTCTCTCCCCACATCCACCACTGCTGGCGGCTCACCTCCAACTGCGCAACGCTACGCGCTGTTCCCAGCCAGCTGCCTAACACTACAATGGCGAGTATTACAACAATGCAAAGCAGCCACAGACTGCACACAGCACAGCCAGTGATTTTTATACAGAGGTGGCGTTACCAATAAAAAAACCTAAACAGCCTACTTACATAGCCCCCATGCTACCCACAAAAAATTTTACAAATTTTTTTGGGCACTGGCCAATACATATTTGTTAAAATTTTTCATAATCGTAATTACAATAACAAAGAAATCAAATGCACACACTTACTGATACAATGTTGGTCAAAAGCTAAAATTTTCTCACAGTCCATAAAGACAGTCCTGATCATTCATCACATTGCAGTGTTTTTCTCAAAGTCTGAGCAGTAAAAGAAAATGCACACGGAAGTAGTGGATTTCCATGCAGTCTTGAAGAAGTAGCGTTGTCCTTCCAACGGAAAGACAGTGCTGACTCTTGACATGCAGACAGGTAATGGGCCACAACAGAGTAAACCCACAGCAGAGTCAGTCGACGTTTTGAAGAACATTGGTAGGTAGGTCATCACAGAGTAGACCCACTGTAGTCCTGGTAGAGATTGTGGTATTGGTGAGTCATCAAAGGTGCAGACCCAGTGCATTCCTTGTAGAAATAATGGTATTGGTGGGCCATCAAAGATGCAGACCCACTGTGCTCCCTGCCGCTGTTGGATAAGCAGCTGCAGCAGCAAGTCGTATACTCCTAGCTCACTCATTTCTTACTTAGTTTAATTCTTAATTTCTTTGCGTGTTTTTGGTACTTGCATTGTTTGATACATAAATTTCGGGCGTATTATAGTATTTGAGAGTTGTAGCATCGCGTTTTAGTACCTGAATAGTGTAAATTCGCGTAGTCGTTTGTCTTTTGTTTTTGTTTTGAACGGCCAGTGTCGGTTGGTCAGTCAGTGTGCTCCCTGCCGCCGTTGGATAAGCAGCTGCAGCAGCAAGTCGTATACTCCTAGCTCACTCATTTCTTACATAGTTTAATTCTTAATTTCTTTGAGTGTTTTTGGTACTTGCATTGTTTGATACATAAATTTCGGGCGTATTATAGTATTTGCGAGTTGTAGCATCGCGTTTTAGTACCTGAATAGTGTAAAATCGCGTAGTCTCCTTCCGCTGCCGAGCAGTGTGTCAGCAGTGCGTTAGTAGCAGCATTACTGCATTTACTAGGCAATCTTGTATTTTAATAACCGTTTAAATTTTGTCGATTTGTTTGCGCTCTCTGTAGATTAGTTCAGACGTTCTTTGCAAAACAGTTTTTAGCATGGATAGGGACTGCAACTGCTGTGTTCAGATGCAGGCTGAGTTGGCATCCCTTCGCTCCCAGCTTCAGGCAGTGTTGGCTTCGGTCACACAGCTTGAGGCTGTTGCCAATGGGCATCACTGTGGGGGTCCGGATGGGGGTTTGTCGGGGACGGCCAGCTCGTCCCACGCATCCCCCGATCGGACTAAGACTGTGGTTGCCCGGGATACTGCCCGCATTGAGGCTGATCCCTCACCTGTGGTAGAGTGGGAGGTAGTCTCAAGGTGTGGCAGGGGGCGAAAGACATTCCGGAGGGCTGAACGGAAGGCCTCTCCAGTTTGTCTGACGAACCGGTTTCAGGCTCTGTCTCAGGCTGATACTGATCTTCGGCCTGACATGGCTGCTTGTCCTGTTCCAGAGGTTGCCCCTCAGTCTGCAAGATCCGGGCGGTCGCAGAGGGTGGGCTTACTGGTAGTTGGGAGCTCCAACGTCAGGCGCGTAATGGGGCCCCTTAGAGAAATGGCAGCAAGAGAGGGGAAGAAAACCAATGTGCACTCCGTGTGCATACCGGGGGGAGTCATTCCAGATGTGGAAAGGGTCCTTCCGGATGCCATGAAGGGTACAGGGTGCACCCATCTGCAGGTGGTCGCTCATGTCGGCACCAATGATGTGTGTCGCTATGGATCAGTGGAAATCCTCTCTGGCTTCCGACGGCTATCTGATTTGGTGAAGACTGCCAGTCTCGCTAGCGGGATGAAAGCAGAGCTCACCATCTGCAGCATCGTCGACAGGACTGACTACGGACCTTTGGTACAGAGCCGAGTGGAGGGTCTGAATCAGAGGCTGAGACGGTTCTGCGACCATGTGGGCTGCAGATTCCTTGACTTGCGCCATAGGGTGGTGGGGTTTCGGGTTCCGCTGGATAGGTCAGGAGTCCACTACACGCAGCAAGCGGCTACACGGGTAGCAGGGGTTGTGTGGCGTGGACTGGGCGGTTTTTTAGGTTAGATGGCCTCGGGCAAGTACAGAAAGGGCAACAGCCTCAAAGGGTGCGGAGTAAAGTCAGGACATGCGGGGACCAAGCAGCAATCGGTATTGTAATTGTAAACTGTCGAAGCTGCGTTGGTAAAGTACCGGAACTTCAAGTGCTGATAGAAAGCACCGAAGCTGAAATCGTTATAGGTACAGAGAGCTGGCTTAAGCCAGAGATAAATTCTGCCGAAATTTTTACAGAGGTACAGACGGTGTTTAGGAATGATAGATTGCATGCAACCGGTGGTGGAGTGTTTGTCGCTGTTAGTAGTAGTTTATCCTGTAGTGAAGTAGAAGTGGATAGTTCCTGTGAATTATTATGGGTGGAGGTTACACTCAACAACCGAGCTGGGTTAATAATTGGCTCCTTTTACCGACCTCCCGACTCAGCAGCGTTAGTGGCAGAACAACTGAGAGAAAATTTGGAATACATCTCGCATAAATTTCCTCAGCATGTTATAGTCTTAGGTGGAGATTTCAATTTACCAGATATAGACTGGGACACTCAGATGTTTAGGACGGGTGGTAGGGACAGAGCATCGAGTGACATTATACTGAGTGCACTATCCGAAAATTACCTCGAGCAATTAAACAGAGAACCGACTCGTGGAGATAACATCTTGGACCTACTGATAACAAACAGACCCGAACTTTTCGACTCTGTAAGTGCAGAACAGGGAATCAGTGACCATAAGGCCGTTGTAGCATCCCTGAATATGGAAGTTAATAGGAATATAAAAAAAGGGAGGAAGGTTTATCTGTTTAGCAAGAGTAATAGAAGGCAGATTTCAGACCACCTAACAGATACAAACGAAAATTTCTGTTCCGACACTGACAATGTTGAGTGTTTATGGAAAAAGTTAAAGGCAATCGTAAAATGCGTTTTAGACAGGTACGTGCCGAGTAAAACTGTGAGGGACGGGAAAAACCCACCGTGGTACAACAACGAAGTTAGGAAACTACTGCGAAAGCAAAGAGAGCTTCACTCCAAGTTTAAACGCAGCCAAAACCTCTCAGACAAACAGAAGCTAAGCGATGTCAAAGTTAGCGTAAGGAGGGCTATGCGAGAAGCGTTCAGTGAATTCGAAAGTAAAATTCTATGTACAGACTTGACAGAAAATCCTAGGAAGTTCTGGTCTTACGTTAAATCAGTAAGTGGCTCGAAACAGCATATCCAGACACTCCGGGATGATGATGGCATTGAAACAGAGGATGACACGCGTAAAGCTGAAATACTAAACACCTTTTTCCAAAGCTGTTTCACAGAGGAAGACCACACTGCAGTTCCTTCTCTAAATCCTCGCACAAACGAAAAAATGGCTGACATCGAAATAAATGTCCAAGGAATAGAAAAGCAACTGGAATCACTCAACAGAGGAAAGTCCACTGGACCTGACGGGATACCAATTCGATTCTACACAGAGTACGTGAAAGAACTTGCCCCCCTTCTAATAGCCGTGTACCGCAAGTCTCTAGAGGAACGGAGGGTTCCAAATGATTGGAAAAGAGCACAGGTAGTCCCAGTCTTCAAGAAGGGTCGTCGAGCAGATGCGCAAAACTATAGACCTATATCCCTGACGTCGATCTGTTGTAGAATTTTAGAACATGTTTTTTGCTCGAGTATCTTGTCGTTTTTGGAAACCCAGAATCTACTATGTAGGAATCAACATGGATTCCGGAAACAGCGATCGTGTGAGACCCAACTCGCGTTATTTGTTCATGAGACCCAGAAAATATTAGATACAGGCTCCCAGGTAGATGCTATTTTTCTTGACTTCCGGAAGGCGTTCGATACAGTTCCGCACTGTCGCCTGATAAACAAAGTAAGAGCCTACGGAATATCAGACCAGCTGTGTGGCTGGATTGAAGATTTTTTAGCAAACAGAACACAGCATGTTGTTATCAATGGAGAGACGTCTACAGACGTTAAGGTAACCTCTGGCGTGCCACAGGGGAGTGTTATGGGACCATTGCTTTTCACAATATATATAAATGACCTGGTAGATAGTGTCGGAAGTTCCATGCGGCTTTTCGCGGATGATGCTGTAGTATACAGAGAAGTTGCAGCATTAGAAAATTGTAGCGAAATGCAGGAAGATCTGCAGTGGATAGGCACTTTGTGCAGGGAGTGGCAACTGTCCCTTAACATAGCCAAATGTAATGTATTGCGAATACATAGAAAGAAGGATCCTTTATTGTATGATTATATGATAGCGGAACAAACACTGGTAGCAGTTACTTGTGTAAAATATCTGGGAGTATGCGTGCGGAACGATTTGAAGTGGAATGATCATATAAAATTAATTGTTGGTAAGGCGGGTACCAGGTTGAGATTCATTGGGAGAGTGCTTAGAAAATTTAGTCCAGCAACAAAGGAGGTGGCTTACAAAACACTCGTTCGACCTATACTTGAGTATTGCTCATCAGTGTGGGATCCGTACCAGATCGGGTTGACGGAGGAGATAGAGAAGATCCAAAGAAGAGCGGCGCGTTTCGTCACAGGGTTATTTGGTAACCGTGATACCGTTACGGAGATGTTTAATAAACTCAAGTGACAGACTCTGCAAGAGAGGCGCTCTGCATCGCGGTGTAGCTTGCTCGCCAGGTTTCGAGAGGGTGCGTTTCTGGATGAGGTATCGAGTATATTGCTTCCCCCTACTTATACCTCCCGAGGAGATCACGAATGTAAAATTAGAGAAATTAGAGCGCGCACGGAGGCTTTCAGACAGTCGTTCTTCCCGCGAACCATACGTGACTGGAACAGGAAAGGGAGGTAATGACAGTGGCACGTAAAGTGCCCTCCGCCACACACCGTTGGGTGGCTTGCGGAGTATGAATGTAGATGTAGATGTAGATGTAGTCCATGTAGAGACGGCCAGCAGCTATCTGTTGCGACTCTGCAGGTGCACAATCACCATCGAAGAGTCTTGCAGACAATATAGCAAGTCCATAACCCACCACTTGTGCACTCACAAAAATTTTTTTTTGAAATGTCATTAGAACCAGCAATGCTGTTAATCTGTCCCTTGCTGAATTATTAACACACGTGCAAACACTAACAGTCCCTACTTCTCACATATTGTCCATATACTATGACCAATAGAAACGTGTTCAGTGAAATGTAACTTACAAGTTACTTAATTTGATGACCTGGTGTCAATTACAATTTTATAACAGAAGAATACAATTACAAAGGTACAAAATACATCATTAAAGAACATAACAATACAGATAACATTTGTAGTACAGGTTTTACAATAGAATGGAAATAAACATATACATCAGTGTTACAAAAATAATGACATAAGTACATATATAAAGATCAGAATAAATTTTGAAACATCAACTTCACACATGAGCATTAAAACAAAACAGAATAAATAATGTCTAAACATCTTTACAAAGAAAATAACATATTATTAATGCAAATTATATTTGAGGATAACAGTATTCCTCATCATAGTGAATGTAGCTTAGTATTAGAAGAGAAAAAAATTCTATGAAACAGTACACAGAGACGGGAAGAAAACAAATACACATGGGTACACAAACACATAGTGGGATAACACAAGGAAAGGACAGGGTTTCTTTTACTGCAGTATTTTGCAAACAAAACTTTCTTTACTTCTCGGAGATCTCCCTTCGTTCCTCATTATTTCCAAAAAGTCCTATCAATACCTGCTTTCTCTACTCTGTTCATATTTCTTTCAAAATAATTACGGATCATTGTACAATACTCATTTTGGCCCAAAACGTTTTCATATACCTTCAATGCATTTCTTTCCATTCATCACAACTAGTTTCTTATATAGTCTACCCCCTCTTAAGCTAACTTAAATCTACTGAGCTCAGATGCTAAACTAAGGGACGAGGCAATGCAGCAGCACATAAAACAATTAACGCAAACAGCAATGACAAAAAAGTGCAGATTTGCAAAGGAAGCAGCATTTTAGAAATTAGCGAAGCAATTGCAATATTACGACTAATATAAGGCAATGTGCAGCAAACAAGAAAAATAAATCTGGCTTAGCAGAGTAACACAAATTAAAATTCAGTAGCACTATGCCTGGCAAACAGCATAACTTATACCTAAACATGACAAAGTTCAAGCAGAAAAAGTATTACACTAAAAATGGCCATGTCTAATACCTATGTCACATCTTAACACTAGAGTGATGCATCACAATTTATTCTACAAAAGAAATTAACAAGTACTTGAAAAGAAAACTATGATTGCAGTTCCTGTGAAGGTAAATGTCTTTTTGTGCTCCCTCATTTTTTTTGAAAAAATTATTATTTACTCGATCTGTAGACAGAAAATATTTATATTGGTACATCTATAAAATTTTATTTTAACCAATACTGCAGTGCAGCTAGAAACTAGATATCAAATGAAATAAGCAATTACGCAAACCAAAGCATAAAAATATCATTCAATAGTCATGTGACATTTCATAAGTTAGTAGAAATTCTCTCAACTCTCGTAGAAAGACGCTTGTCAGAATCAGGTGTGCAGATGTAAAAATATTTCTCGTCATTTCATTAGGCATTTCTGTAAATTTCATAAATTAAGAGCTCCACAGTGTCAACATATGTTTTCAAGTTCGACCGTGTCGTTTTTGCGATGCTCTCTACAAAGAAACGTCAATAGCGAGGATAATGGCCTCCCTTCTTCTTTTTTTTCCTACCTGTGCCGCTGAAAAGGGCTCGCAATAATGGCTTTTTCTCCAGGCGTCTGACACACCTGGCCGCTCAGCTGGGTGCCCACGACGCATTACGTGCAGGTGGTCACTGAACTTTCTTACCGAAATATTTATGACACCAGTTTCCGCTACAGTGACAGTCTCATATAAATATATTTCACAGGTCAAGAATTTGGGTTACAAATCTGTAGAAACAAAATCCTATAAATATAACAGCGTCCAAAAAATTTTCGCCAGCATTGTGATACATTCACGCATATACACACATTTCATAACTCTTAAAGTACGATTCTTGGTTTCCAACAACCTTCTTCACAAATCAGAGTCCCTAAACACTACTCATTATTCCTTACCTTATTACACATATACATATTCGTCGACACTTCTTCAATATATAGCATCAGCTTACTGATCATAAACATACCGCAACAGCATAATACACATAGTCATCGTAATAATAACATTATAACACCACAGTCAACTCTCAAAATCGTCGTAGCTTCCTCCAATAATTTCAAAACCTAAAAAAATTCTCTTCTCATGTCAAAAGTGTCATCCGCCTCAAACGTACATTAAAAATCGTGATCCCATACCAAATACATTATTCAAAGCTCTCATAGTATCACAGTGGCTCCGAAAAAAATATGAACAGTTCACAAAGTACAAACAACATACAATTTCGTAAGTGTGAAGTTATCCAACGGTATAATTACGTAAACATCTGTCACTGATGTAATAAAAAAAAGTTTGTCTCTCTCAGTTAAATGATCAGATAGCTGTGTAATTCTGTGTTAGAGAAGTATGGTACCGATGTGTAAAGTTGTATAAGCAAATACCATATTAGCTAGGGCTCCTTGTGCTCGCCAAACACATGGTACACAAAGTAGGCGTGTACCCCCCTGAGGATTAATGTAATTATACCCTCAGGTGTTACAGATTACAGCAATGGAATGAAATGTATCACGGAAAAACTTTGTATCATTGTACTTCAAATATCTTAAAAAATAAATGTTTTAAGTGCGAAATTAATCACTCAAATACGTGTACTGTAGCGCTAAACTGTGCGTCATGTTGTAAGATAACCTCTGTGGAAGTCTCGTAGTTATCGTCCTCTGTAAGCAAAGTTCTGCTGAGGTCAATGTACTTACCTCATCATAAACGAAAGTGAAATGCTTTGCGTATAGATATCGTAGTTATTATGTACCTTACCGTGATCAAGAAGGTACTATAATGTAACGTATTGTTGTGCTACGAAAAAGGCTGTCTCATTGTAGCTATACCACAAAAGTTACTACTAAAACATGTTGTACTTTTCAGAATAATACAGAAAAACTGTGCAGATATAAAACAGATAACAGCGCAAAAGCAACATTGTAAACTGTCACTCATTAGTAGCGTCGTGATAAAGTCGTGTAGCTGTCACATAAACTAACCTATGTGTCATCTGGCATCTCACAGAAAGTACTTTAAACCCAGAATGTATTTTCAAGTAAATCAAAATGTTGCATTAGAATCTCATTAGCAGTACCAGTATGTGTCCTAAGTATGTAAGCCTGATAGTCGTTATGTAAGCGTGCAACTAACAAGCAAGAATGTACAAATACAACACTGTGTCGTTTGTTCACTATAACAATGCATTCGTAATTTCTGTTTAAAAATGTTCCCTAGGTTCTAGACTGGATATTTGACTTCAAACATTGTTGCATGTTAACAGTTTCATAAGTCTGACGAAGCATACTAGAAATGTAAAGTGAAAAGTTATATGGCAAAGACAAAGTTAAAAAGCAGATTATTTTTCAATAAACGGTTTTACATGTGGAGGGTGGTGCAATCCTTTACTCTTCATAGTACTCAGAGTTTGAACAATGCAATTATCATGCGGTATACGTCGTTAAAGAATACTGGAATTTTTCTCAAGGTTAGCGTCTATGTTATTTTTCTCGGAGCCAGCAGGCGCAGGTGTCTGCCTGCGGTGCGGGTCATTGTCTGTTTCTTTGTTGGCGCGCGTCGTTATTGGGATTAGGAGACCGAACTTCTACAAATTCGCCTTGCCGAGAGGGCCCAGCTCTGTTATAATCCCGCCAGTTCTGACGAAATTCAGGTCTGTCGTTATGTCGGTAGTTTACATAGTTTCTTTCTTGTCGGTCATGTGGTGGAGAGTTTCTTCCTGAATCGTACCTGCGCTCTGAACTGTTGTGTCTGAAGTTATTCTGTCTCCCTTGATCATAATAGTTCTGGTTACCATATTGTCTGTTTCTATGATTGTCTCTGTCATATTTATTACTACGGAAATGCGATCTTTCCCTGTAATTATTATTACTCTGCCAGTGGTTGTCATATGGGTGGTGTCTGTTTTGGTCACGATTTGTGTTGTAAGAATAGCCTTGTCGTGTCCAGTTATTGTTTCTGTCGTCACGAAACTGTGACGTATGTGACCTGTAGTGATTGTTTTCCTGTTGTCGCATCCGGTGACTGTCTGTGTCAATTTCTAATTCTTGTAACAGTCCCTGAAAAGCTTCAATGTCGTCTTTGCAACGTCCTGCCAAAATAATATGTCGTAAATGTTCAGGCAGTTTGATTAAGCAAATTCGGATGAGTTCTGAGGGGCTGTATGGGTTTGAAAGATACTGATTCTTATGCAACATGTCTTCAAAATATTTCATAATACTGGAAAATTCAGATTGTTCGAAACGTTTCATCATTATGATGCTATGTTTTACTCGGTCTTGTGTGGCTTGAGACCAATACGCTGAGAGGAAGGCATGATAAAAATCTCCTTCATTGTGACAATCGTGAATGACCGATCGCATTCTTACAGCTGGTTCATTTTCCAAGTAGCCACACATAAATTCTAACCTGTGCTCCAATGACCAGTTGGGAGGAAAACAATGAGAGAATTGATGGAGCCACGCTTGTGGATGAATGTCGTTGGCAGAATTCTTAAACGTTTTGAATTTACGTGTAGTAATGAACAGCTTATAGTCAAAGTCATCATGTCGGCGAGTCGCATATCGGTCATTGTTACGTCGTTTCGGCGGTTCCATTTCAAAATTCGGTGCACCTTGCCAATTTCTTTCATAATTTCCGAAATGCGCTGTGTTATTATTTTGTGGTTGTTCCGTATTTCTATGTCCCTCTTCCCGTACTGGAGCGCGAGTGTCCTCTGAAATATGTAATTCTTGTATTACCTGCGTCAACTGATCTTGTACTTCCCGGATTTCTCTTTTGTACTGTGTATTGATTTGATTTTGATTTTGTTTGAATTTTCTAATTTGTTCATACTCTTCTGTGTCAGTGAAGGCTACAGGTCTTGTGTCATTCAGATCATCATCTACCTTTGTAGATAAGTTAGTGACCTGATCCGAAAGTTCGGCTACTTTCTCCGATAGTGAACACATTTCCTCAGTGTGTTTTTCTGAACCAAGTTTCAGAGTGTCCATTTGTGTTCAAATCGAATCTACTGTGTCCTTCAAGTTTTCCTGAGTTTTTGCAAGTTGCGTAACCGAATCGGTAGATGCTACTGAGTCAATTTTAGCCCACAAGGTCTCATGATTTTCATGAACAATGGTTTGCAGTTCTTTTATGGCTGCTTCGTGATTCTGTAATGCATTTTCATGCCGCGAAAAAATAGGTTGAAAATGCTCACAAATTTGTGTTTTTACGTCATTGCAGACTTTTTGACATTTCGATTCAATGTGATGTAACTCATTAGTTAAATCCTCACGTGTTTGTTCAAGAGTTTGCTCCAATGAGTCTAACTTTTGAAGATTTTGTTCCATTGCGTCTAACTGTTGCTGTGTTTGTCTCTGGTGTTGTTCCATTGTGTCCAACTTTTGAAGATTTTGTCCCATTTGTTTCTGATTTTGTTCGAGCGTTGTGTCTAACTTTTGAAGATTTTGTTCCATTGTGTCTAACTTTTGAAGCTTTTGTTGTGTTTGTCCCATTTGTTGTATTAATTGTAATAACAATGCACTGGTGTCTGGAACATGTTCCTCAGTGCTTTTCGGCAGTGAATTTGCACCGGAAACATTCGCATTTTGACAAGCAGAAAATGTGTCTTGACTTATTTGAGAAAACGGTGAGGGTCCAAAACTTGAATCTACAGTATTTGCGAGATCGTGTCGTGTCATTTCGGATTCCTGAGGCGAGCTATTGCCGACCGATAGATCGATAATACTTCCCTGTTCACTACTTGTTTCATTGTCTACGCCATTATTTGACGCCCGCTCCATTTCCCTATGCACAGTTACCAAATTACTACTTTGAATGTATGTTAATTCATTACACAGTGGTGCTGGCAAGCTACGCTCGTCGTCACTATTATTTGTCAGTTTACTTTGGAGCCTAGTGTTACGTTTTTCACACGCCATTATTGTCACAATATTTCACACGATAACACAGAAAAGCACAATTTGAAGAGAAAAAATAAGAGAACACATTAACATAGCACTGAAAATAATATCTAGTTAATTGCAAGCGCAGCTGCGAAATACTTGGTGCAAATCTACATGCATGCCACAACTGTTTTACTGTACAACAATGAAATACTACAACTACAAAGGAAATTCTCTCTATAATTACGCGCTAGCAATAAACAAAAGCTACACTAATTACACAAACTACAAGAAAAAAATCAGAAGATTCCAGTGAGGTATCCTCGGCTAAGGGTCGACATATGAAACGTCCCCTTTGAACAATTATACATGACTGTGCTTAAACTGATACACAATATTTTTAGCGCAACGCAATCTGACTTTCAAAAATCCCTACAAAAGAATGGCCCTGACTAACATTAACCTGTACTTTTCACAAATCACTTACCTCACAAAAATCTTGGTTACTCCCACTACTGCAATACAACAAGCGCCACTACTGCCAGCTAAATAAAAGATTCAAACTATGGCAGGCACTAACTACTGATAGGCATAGTTAGCAAATGAAAGATTTTAATAGAGAACAAACAATGTATTTACCTTAATAGTCATAATATATATAGCAGTTCATGACAAATTACAAAACTCCGCCATCTCTCTCCCCACATCCACCACTGCTGGCGGCTCACCTCCAACTGCGCAACGCTACGCGCTGTTCCCAGCCAGCTGCCTAACACTACAATGGCGAGTATTACAACAATGCAAAGCAGCCACAGACTGCACACAGCACAGCCAGTGATTTTTATACAGAGGTGGCGTTACCAATAAAAAAACCTAAACAGCCTACTTACAATGTATTGTGTGGTATTGCATGACAACACATCATTGGCCCATATTTCATTGATGCCACTCCTAAAGGGGGATAGTTTAGCCCCTTCTTGAGATGCACCTTACTAGAACCACTCCATCTCTTATAATGTGTCAAATAAGGCGGTATCAGAATGATGGATTTCCTGAACATAATGTTTATTGTTGCGAAATGAGAACTAGAGGTACAATTAGTGGTAAACACTTGGTTTCACGTTTCTAGACCTCATAAGTTCTGAAATATGTGGCTTGTAAAGGATAGCAACGGCGTTATAGTTTCTGACGTAACGTATCGCATGTAGTACTGTGCTCAGAGCAGGGGTTGCCTGCACTGGCGCCTGCATCCTGTCGTGAACATACCAATTTTTTTTTTTTTGAGTGTCGTGGCGGTTACAGTGTAACGCGTGTTAAGTTCGGCTCGCGAAATTTAGTTGAATTCGAAGGTATTCTCACAGGTGGTGTTGTCTAGTACAAGTGGAAATCGTGTAAACAACAGTGTTCTGTGCAGTAGAGCTATTTTTTTTCTGTGCTCCGCCAATATCTTCGAGAAAATGGTAAACAGAAGAGTCAACAGCAGCGCGTCCAGCAGCGGGGAAGCAGCAGGTGCGGCGGGCCCGCTCTTGGCGGAAGGTGCGGCCGCGGCTCCCGGTATAGCGGAGCTGGTCCGCTCTGAGGTAAACGCTGCGCTTCGCGATAAAAACAATCTCGATCTGATAGCAGGCACTATATCAGATACTGTAACGGCAGCAGTATTGGCCAAAATGCGTGAAACTGTTGAGGCCAATACTGCCGAAATTACAGCACTAAAAAAGTCTGTGTCTGAATACGAGAAAAAGGCACGAGAGTTGGAAGTGAAACTATCTGCCGCAACTGACGAACTAGAACAGTACCAAAGGCGAAATAGTCTACGACTGTTTGGAGTAGTAGAAAATAAGGAAGAAGACACGGACAACCTGCTTATACAGGTTGCGCGTGAAAAATTAGGCGTTGAAGTGACCAAGGCAGACATTGACAGGAGCCATCGGGTGGGACGAAAACTACCAGGTGCCACCAAACCTCGTCCAATAATAATTAAATTTGTCTCGTACCGAAAAAGGGCAGAGATCTTTACCCAGAAGAAGAAGTTAGCAAGGACAGGGCTTACAATAAGGGAAGATCTGACACACGAACGGCTAAAGATTTTAAACAGTGCCATATCCCATTTCGGTCTTCAGAATGTGTGGACTCAGGATGGCAGAGTAATCATTAAGACAGCAGCTGGAAAGAAGACAGTCACAAACATGACAGAACTGAATAGTATTAAGTGAAGCTACTCGAGCCAAAAGTGCAAACTTAACACCATTTGCAAATTGTAACAGCCCTATACTCAGATACAGTCTTGTAATTTTATTAATTTTTTAATTATACCCATATTTGTACCTTCAACTAATTGTTTTTGTAACTGTATTTTTTCACTTTTTTGTGACTGTAGCTCTAACCATTACTTAATTTTAGTTACTGCTAATACTTTTTTCATTTTCTCAGTTTATTCTCTTCCGTTCTGAAATAGTTCTATTGCAATTATTAGTTTCTCCTTTAGTTCATTAATCACCCATCTCTTCGGTTTAAATTGTTCATAACAAAAATCACTATCAGTATCACTTTAGCAAATTTTAATCTAATTGTAGCTTCCTACGATAATCACTACCAGTATCAATTTAGTAAATTTCAATTTAATTCTAGCTTCCTACGATAATCTATTAATTATTAAGCTTACTTCTCTCTGCTGGCAGCATCGGCCTCTTAAATCACTCCCTTTTCCCTTATTTCCACCCTAAGCTGTTTCAAATACGCTAATTACATTTCTCCTCTTACGGCAGAGGATACACAGTGACACACAGCCGTCACTATTTTGGTCATATTCTCCTTGCACCGAATACCACTAATCCATTTTCTATACTCCCGCAACCTCAGGAAATCTCTAGCAGTCGCCTTTCTTTCGGCACTCGCGGTGTCACAAACAGGGCGCGCAAAATTTCGGACATCCCTGTGTTATGTCACTTGGCGGAAGCAGCGGCCAGTGCCCCTCGCGGCAGGTAGTGCCTAACAAAGGGACAAACCAGTCTGCCACCCTACTCCAGGCTGCTCAGCGGAACGCGTCAGAGCTTTTAGCAGCTCACTGCAACATCCAGTCTTTACCTGCACATTACGAAGAACTTAGCCTCCTCTTCAACCAACTAAACTACCACGTAATCCTCTTATCCGAAACGTGGTTGAAACCACACATATCCTCTGCATCTTTTCATCTCCCAGGGTACACATTTCTTAGGGCAGACAGATCAAAAAAGCGAGGTGGCGGGGTCGGCGCGTATATACGAACAGATCTCAAAGCGAAAGTCTTATGTACGTCAAATCCTGCTGAAGAAAAAGAGGCTGAATTCATGTTCATTGAAATAAATATACAAAGTCGGAAATTCTTGACTGGCGTCGTGTACAAGCCGCCAAAAATAAGCTCAATGAGTTCCTTCCAGTCGGAATTACGTTCACTTCAGTGTCAATATGAACATGTCATCGTAATTGGTGACTTGAACATAGACCTGCTAAGAGACACTCCCTCCGCAATAAACCTAAGAAGACTGTTTAGTTGCAATAGCATGAACATTCTTCCATTACAACCTACACACCATATTTCGCACAGCCATACTCTTATAGACGTAATCGCAACGAAACAGACTGACAAGGTAAGAGATGTTGGTCAAACATCGGCCCCTGGCCTCTCAGCACATGATGTAATATTCCTGGCCTACTCTGTGCAGCCCCCAAGGATCAAATCGCGTTACATAACTTGTAGGAACATGAAACGTATTGACCTTGACGCTCTAACAGCCGATTGCTCAGAAATCTCATGGCATCAAATAATCAGAAAACCCACAATCGACGGCAAAATTAATGAACTTGGTGATAAACTCACTGCCCTCTATGACAAACATGCACCTGTGCGCACAATCCGTGTAAGAAAATCTCCTGCTCCATGGCTGACAGCTGAATTACGTCAAATGATGACTAATAGGGATGCTGCCCACAGGCGTTTCAAGGCAGATCCGAAACCCGAGCGTTTCGAAGAATATAGAAATCTACGGAACAGAGTGAAACAATGCATTCGCAATGCTAAAATCAGGCACGCTCGCTCCCTTGTATGCAGCGATCTGACGCCCACGACCCTATGGAAGAATCTCCGTAGCTTGGGGGTCGGAAAGGCAAAATCGGAAACTACTTTTCATGTGTCAGCTAACGAATTAAATGAATTCTTCTCTGCACCTCTGAATACCAGCACAGCTGATAATTACCGCCCACAAGAATCCCCAAACAGGATAACTAACAACGATACCTTCCATCTAAAACATGTAACAACAAATATGGCAAGAAAAGCAATAATGAGAATCTCTTCTGATGCAATAGGCAACGACAGTATCGGTATAACCATGATTAAGAATGTTGCCGATATCTTAGTACCTGTCTTAACTGACATATTTAATTTTTCCCTCGTGAACGGAATATATCCCACTGCATGGAAAAGAAGCCTAATTCGACCCATCCCTAAGATCGAAAACCCGCAACTGCCTAGTGATTACCGACCAATTAGCATACTGCCTGCTGTTTCCAAAGCACTTGAATATATTGTTCATGACCAAATCACTGAACACTTGCATGAATTCAGCCTATATGACAAATTTCAATCCGGTTTCCGTAAACATCACAGCACAAACACTGCTCTAATTAAAGTAACTGATGACCTGAAATATGCCATCGACAATCGAAAGGCAACAATTTTGACGCTACTGGACTTCAGCAAAGCTTTTGACACCGTTAGCTTTGACATATTGCTCAGAAAAATGCAACAGCTTAATTTCTCTGATAGTGCAGTGAGATGGTTTGAAAGCTACTTAAAAGACAGACAGCAATGTGTTGTCTGCGTAAATGAAAAATCTTCCTGGAAACATGTTTCCTCGGGAGTGCCCCAAGGATCAGTCTTAGGACCACTTTTGTTTTCTTTATATGTCAACGATATTTCGTCGGTTCTGTCCTCCTGTAAATATCATTTCTATGCCGACGACCTCCAGCTCTACCTAAGCGTCAGACCTGAAGATGTAAACACTGCAATCGCTCAGATGAATGATGATCTGTCTTCAGTAGTGACATGGGCGAAAAACCTGGGGCTTAAACTAAATGCAAAAAAGACGCAAGTAATCTTAATAGCCCATCAGAAATTAATAAGTTCAGATTTCCGCGAACGGCTACCTCCCATTCTGCTCGACAGTACTCCAATACCATATCAGAAAACAGTGAAGAACTTGGGTGTAACTTTGGATGAGCATCTCAACTGGGCGGAGAATACAGTCGCAGTGTGCCGAAAGACGTCTGCTTGTCTCTATGCTCTCAAAAAGTTTCAGAACATATTTCCACAGGACTTGAAACGCCAGCTCGTGCAAGGACTCGTTCTACCGAACCTCCACTATTGTGATGTGATTCAACAAGGCATGAGTAGTGAAAACAAAAGACGGCTAGAGCTAACCATGAATGCCTGTGTGCGTTACACCTGCAACATTCGCCGATATGATCATGTTAGTGCTTCATACTCCGAGCTAGGGTGGCTGCGGCCGGACAAATTGCGTGACTACCACACTCTATGTCTACTCCACCGACTCCTCGTCGCGCAAGCACCCCAGTACCTTGCTTCAGAGATTAAAAACCTGTAATGCCATCATAATCGAAACACGAGGTCAATCTTATTTGGTATCCTAACAGTGCCCACTCACAAAACAAAAACTTTTGCAAACTCCTTCTCAGTTGCCGCTGTCCGCCTCTGGAACAAACTGCCCCTTACCTTCCGCAAAATTCAATCTCCTGCTGCTTTTAAGAAGAAGTTGAAGCATTTCCTACTATCATCCCCATAAAGTTCTCCACAAAATCAATGTACAAGGGCAATCCCCTCATCTGTCAAATAGCAAAGCTATCTTGCTCCTGAGATGCCTTCCTCTTCATCTATCTCTATTAGCCACGCAATCTTCTTTTCCTTTATATTTCCTTAATTATTTTTCATCATGTCTCTATTCCTCTCCTCCCTTCACCATGAGTCTCCCTCATACTCCCTGCTGCCAGCACTCCGATCTAAAATCTGTCTCTTCAATAATGTCTAATTATAACAGTACTTGTGATCTAAGAATATAAACTCTATATGTATGTATTTTTCCAGGTGTACCTTTCAAATTGTTTATTTCACTTTTTGTACTAGATGTAGTTTAACATGCCTACTAAAACATATGAATGTAAAATAAGTAGAATGCCTGGTTAGATGTAAGAGAGGGCCTGATGGCCCTAATCTTGCCAGGTTAAATAAATGAATAAATAAAAAAAAAATAAAATAAAAAAAATATCACCACGCTCTACCTTCTCTGTACAAGTGTCTTCTAATCTGGTCTGCTGAACTGCTCTCATGCTGTAACGTAATTCACATACGTTGCCACATTAAAACCTGTTTTCTTGTGGCTTGGTACATTTGCAGTCATCTAGTCGATATGCCGGCCTTCAGTAATGAAGAAAAACTAGATATTATTTTAATTTATGGCGAATGTCACAGAATTGCAACCGAGCTGGGACACTGTATGCTGAACGCTACCCAGATCGCCTGTATCCGTCACGTCGAACCACTGGCAACATCTGCAAGACATTCACGGAAGCAGGAAGCTGGGCTCCCACAAAACGTCGACGTACAACGCCAGCGGCTGGCAATGGAAACGAAATTGCTATTCTGGCTGCTGTAGCGCACAGTCCTCAGGTGGGTGTACGAGAAATTGTGCGAGGTGTAGGAATAAGCAACAGTAGTGTGTGTAGAATCTTGCATCGGCACTGGTTTCATCAGTTCCATATCTCACTGCACCAAGAACTGTACGGAAATGACTTTGAATTCCACATTGCATTCTGTCGTTTTGCACTTCAGCAGTTACAAGGTAACCCAGTACTCCTAAGCAATACGTTGTTTACGGACGAGGCTTCATTTACAAATCATGGTAATTTGAATCTGCGGAACATGCACTACTGGTCCATGCAAAATCCCCGCTGGATTCGCTAAGTTGCTCATCAACGACAGTGGAGTGTCAGTGTTTGGTGCGGTATCATTGCTAACTGTGTTGTGGGACCCATTTTTAGCGGGAAACATTGAATGGACAGCGATATGCATCTTTTCTTCAACACACACTAGCGCTCCTCATACAGGATCTAGGATTGGAAACTCGTCTATCAGTGTGGTTCCAATATGATGGATCTCACACACAATGCAAAAATTGCCAGAGACGTTCTAGATGCGTCATTTCCAAATAGGTGGATGGGGCGGGGAGGTACTGTGTGATGGCCAGCACGGTCCCCGACTTGACGCCATTAGACTTCTTTCTCTGGGGCGCAGTGAGAGACAGAGTGTATCAAGAACCCCCAGCGACAGTAGAAGATGTGCAACATCGTATTACTGCTGCGTGTGCGGCAGTATCTGTAGAAACTCTACAATCTGTGCAACACTCTCTCGTTACCCGTCTGCAAACGTGTATTGATGCAAACGGAGGGCACTTCCAACATATGTTGACGTGACACAGTTTCATTGGTCAAGATGTGGGTGTATTTTTTATGCTGCATGTAATGCACAACAATACAGTTTCTGTGGGCGACAGGGCACTAGTAAATGTGTTTAGCAAAGTGAATTCAACTGGTTTATCTCTAACAAGGGAACCTCCCCATCGCACCCCCCTCAGATTTAGTTATAAGTTGGCACAGTGGATATGCCTTGAAAAACTGAACACAGATCAATCGAGAAAACAGGAATAAGTTGTGTGGAACTATGAAGAAAATAAGCAAAATATATAAACTGAGTAGTCCATGTGCAAGATAGGCAACATAAAGGAGTATGTAAGCTCAGGAGCGCCGTGGTCCCGTGGTTAGCGTGAGCAGCTACGGAAAGAGAGATGCTTGGTTCAAGTCTTCCCTCGAGTGAAAAGTTTAATTTTTTATTTTCAGACAATTATTTTGCGAAGTTGCACAGGTACACAGAGAAGTATTGTTTACGTGATCGTGTGTCAATTATCGAAGTTCAGACGCCCACACATAATCAACTTCGCTCTCCAAAATCCCAGGACATGTTCAGATTTGCTTGGACATATGCAGGATTTGACGGTCTACACACGGAAAAATTTGAAAACGCTAAAAACGTATGTTTTGACAGAGCACAGGGAAAACTGTGCGACTGTGAAACTGTTGCATTCATTTGTTGCAGTTTATGTGACAAACTCTTATGTTTTCATCTCTTTTTTTGGGAGTGATTATCACATCCACAAGCAAACCTAAATCGGGCAAGGTAGAAGAATCGTTTTACCCATTCGCCAAGTGTACAAGTTAGATGGGTCGACAACATATTCCTGTCGTGCGACGCACATGCCGTCACCAGTGTCGTACAGAATATATCAGACGTGTTTTCCTGTGGAGGAATCGGTTGAGCTATGACCTTGCGATCAAATGTTATAGGTTCCCATTGGAGAGGTACGTCCTTTCGTCTACTAATCGCACGGTTTTGCGGTGCTGTGGCAAAACACAGACACTAAACTTATTACAGTGAACAGAGACGTCAATGAACGAACGGACAGATCATAATTTTGCGAAAATAAAAAAAGTAAAATTTTCACTCAAGGGAAGACTTCAACCAAGGACCTCGCGGTTTTGCAGCTGCTCACGCTAACCACGAGACCGTGGCGCTCCTAATCTCAGAGTATCCTTGATGTTGCCTGCCTTGCGTATGGACTACTCAGTTTGTATATTTTGCTTATTTTTTTCATAGTTCCACACAACTTCTTCCTGTTTTCTCGATTGATCTGTGTTCAGTTTTTCAAGGCCTATCCACTGTGTCAACTTATAACTAAATCTGAGGGCGGTGCGATGGGGAGGTTCCCTTGTAAGTTTAGCTCTAGTTGTCATTTCGCTACAATAAACACACATTTACAATTTAAAAGCGTAACTTTGCGTTGGACGTGTTAGTTGTTTATTTCTGTGAATTATGCATACCTTCCCATTGTGTGAGCCCCTGGCACAGGCAGCGTGATGAGCACTCTTGAGTCTCAGGACGTGCGCTAGCTGAGCGCTTCATTTATTTCAAGCGTCAACTTTGCTTCGCAATTTCTCGGGATGTAATTGACGTATTGCGATGCAACCAATGCCATTATTATTTTTTATTTTTCAAACTATTGATTGCATACGAAATAATAGGGGGTGCCTATTTAAAATACACAAGTTTGTGTTGAAAATAGTATTTGTTTACATTTTAAAATTTCGCATAGTATTTGGTTTCCTAAGTCCCTGCCGTACGTTCATGGTGGTCAAAACCGTTTTTGAATATCTATTGTTGTTCCAGAGATATTTAAGGTGGCAGAGTTAGGTGAGACACCCTGTATATAAAGGCTGTGCAGGTCACAAATGACATTAGTTTTTCTGAAGATGAGTGTTATTAAGGAGGTGAAGTTTAAGACCGAGAATAACAAAATATATAGAATGGTTGCAAGGAATTAGGCCTATTGTGCAGCACGAATTGTGTTAAGGGAGCGGGAGACACGTGACCCCGTCCGCTTCCACAGACATAAAGCAGACATGTCTAAAATTATATTCCCTGTGCTTGAAGAAAACCACAGACGTGGTATCTGGGTAAAACTGTAGACTGTCAAAGTGGGAAAAGGGCAAAGAGAAATCACACACATATTATGAGGTAAAAATTCATTTATTTCTCATCCAACTTAAAAGTAATTTTGCGTTTTCGTAAGGAGACACAGCACCCCTATTTTCACACATCTTCTTGAGTCCATGGAGAGCAGGGCACCTGTAGAATTTCGGGTCTTGAATAGCAGCAAATTGAAAATTCGACACATCCATGAGATCTCCTTGCCCTTCACTTAAATGATGGTATCCAAGTGGCCGAATAATCGAAGCGACGTCACCATATCTTTATAGGGTCTTCCAGGATCATCCCAGTGAATTCCATGGCAGTAAAGTGTTAACCACTTCTCACTCTTCTATGTCTTAGCGTACTTCACAACCTTGAAAGACCTTTGTGAGGCAACCACTTCTCACTCTTCTATGTCTTAGCGTACTTCACAACCTTGAAAGACCTCGGTGAGGCAATGTTTTCCGAGAAAGTCTTTATTACTCCTGCATATTCTATGTACGCTACGAATGCAACATCTTTAAATATGAACTGTCTATACTCACCATCATAGAAACGCTGAGCGTCTGGAATGATATTCACACCTTGAGGTGCCATTGTGGAATTATGTATGGCCACAGCCCCTGTTCATTTATACAGCTCGTTGCACAACGCCAGTGAGGGAGCAGTAACTGATCACACGATCATGTAGAAATTCAGTTCGTACGTGTACAGTTTCAGACTAATTCTCTCGTTCTGTCTCGAGGAGTCTGTTACGATGATCGCTGATAGCTCCTTGAATTTCTGTGGACTGACTAGGCACCCTCTTCCTTCTTCTTCAGCACTTTCATAGTAAAAAGCATGAAACCTCACATGCATGTCATATCACTGCATACATTTTCATTCCACTGCAGTTGTAAATTGTCATATGCTTAAAATTCTAAATTCTCTGGGATTAGTTAACGTGCAATTGTCAAATACAGTGGAATCATTTGCTATATTTCCTCTTCTATCAGCCTGAAACGGAAGTGTGATGCATCTGGGTGTCTCTAACTGCGAAGAGGTTTTAATAGCCCATGTTTGTCTTCTTGCAGTCGGTAGCACTGGGTACTCGAAAACCCCACAGAGCGAAATGTTAGTGGTAGAAATGTACCGGAATTCAGGACTTTTAAAAGTTTCAAACGCTCCTCGTCTGATAGACGGACGTGAGACATTTTTCATATTATGTGGCTGATTGTCGTCATATTCTCCTATTGAGCTCCTCGAATGTATGAGTTATTATCCGTCGCACTCCGTACCAGAACGAGTTCCTGTTTAGCATTTATAATAATCTGCCTCATGTCCTCAAAGTAGTCCATAAGCATTATTATCGGTATGCATGCAGAAAAACGCTTTTGTCTGCAACTGCTCTATCCTCCAGATCGTCTATGAACCATGCTGCATTTTCTCTACCATTCAGATCGGTGGTTCATGGAAAGACGTATGTTTTAAGGGTAGACATTATGACAACATTGCGTGTACGGTCGATCTCAGACTCATTGAGTTCATAGCGTATCTGTTGAAACAGGAATGCAAAGCGTTACCAGCTTGGACCCCATTGTATCACTGTCGTCGGTTTTATTTTTTTTTTTTTTTTTATGATCGCTCTGAATATACGAAACTCTTGCACGGAAGCGTCAGCGCGTCTTGGTCCTGGATGACAATCCTAATTTCATCATTTTTGTTAAATGTGGTTGAAGCATAAGGGTTACGACAGAAGTATTCCTGACGTAAAATTCACTTATCATACTCTATTGGACTGGTTATAAAGAGTGAGGACGTCATTGAGTGGGTTCAAACCGACTGATTTAAGAAACTCGTAGTTTACACCTGTTAACACTTTGCGGTTCGGCAGCGAAGTGACGTTCTGTGGATTGCATGCACTGGTTTTATGCCTTACGCCCATCCTGCCTTAGATGTAACCATACAATGATTTCCTCACCATAAAAGTCAACAAGTTGATTATTCTGGTCCACAATACGCAACTCCAAATAGTCCAATGTTTGAACTGTCACTGGAAGGTATATTGTATTGGTGGGAGTATCAACAACCTTATACCCCGTTGCAACCGAGGGGAAGAATCCGTATAACGTATGAATCAGACTGTCGTTGAGATAGGAGTTCGTTTCAATGTTACACTTCACTCGGATTGTGCTGATGGGCAGTATGACCATAGTCTGATCTGACTTGTAGAATTTACTAGGAACCTTCTTCAGAACCTGCCCTTTTCTGCAACCCAGCAGCCGCCCTATTCAACCTTTCTGGTTAAATTCCAGTCGTTGCATTCACAGTCCTTATTTCAGATTTAAGTGTACTGATGTTTGCACGTAGCTCAATACCTTTTCCAAATTGTTTTAAGACGTTTTTAAATCGTCAGTATCATATGCACCGGGTCCTTTTTCCACAATGTCTTTTTCACCATTAATATCCAGATGCAGTTTGTTATTACCCTCGGTGATATTTGGGATGCTGTTGTACATCTCCAGTCCAAGCAATGCAATACTCCATTCACCAATGCTCAAATCAATTCGCGCGAAGTAATTTGCGCGTAATACGGATGATTGTTCTGTAATATTATGTTACAGAAATTACAATTCTATGGTATAAATGGAATAGCATATGAGTGGTGTAAGTCATACCTACAGAACAGGAAGCAAAAAGTTTCCTTATATGGGTCAAGTGATTTAAATAAGTTTGCCACTTCATCTAACTCGGGTGAAATTACATTAGATGTTCCACAGGGTTCAGTCATGGGTCCCCTTCTGTTCTTGATATATGTGAAAGACCTCCCTTCCTGTCTGAAACAGGAAACTGAACAGACACTGTTTGCTGATGATACAAGCAGCATTATTAATCCACTAAAAGAAAGTCCAATTGAAAATGATAAAAATAAGGTATTTAATTGGTTTTCTGCAAATGGGTTTGCTCTAAACTTTGAAAAAACACAGTACATCCAATTTTCTGCTGCAAAAAGTACAGTTCCTTCAATAAATATAACACATCAACAGAAGTCAGTAGACAGGGTAGAGCATACTAAGTTTGTGGTTGTACATACAGATGAGAATCTTAATTGGAAAATTCATATTTTGCATCTCCTAAAACGCCTAGGCTCAGCAACTTTTGCGACCAGAATAATTGCCAATTTTGAGGACATAGAAATTAGTAAGCTAACATACTTTCCATACTTTCACTCCCTGATGTCATGTAGTTGTTGTGGTCTTCAGTCCTGAGACTGGTTTGATGCAGCTCTCCACGCTACTCTATCCTGTGCAAGCTTCTTCATCTCCTAGTACGTACTGCAGCCCACATCCCTCTGAATCTGCTTAGTATATTCATCTCTTGGTCTCCCTCTACGATTTGTACCCTCCACGCTGCCCTCCAATACTAAATTGGTGATCCCTTGATGCCTCAGAACATGTCCTCCCAACCGATCCCTTCTTCTAGTCAAGCTGTGTCACAAACTCCTCTTCTCCCCAATCCTATTCAGTACCTCCTCATTAGTTATGTGATCTACCCATCTAATCTTCAGCATTCTTCTGTAGCACCACATTTCGAAAGCTTCTGTTCGCTTCTTGTCCAAACTAGTTATCGTCCATATTTCACTTCCATACATGGCTACACTCCGTACAAATACTTTCAGAAACGACTTCCTGACACTTAAATCTATACTCGATGTTAACAAGTATCTCTTCTTCACAAACGCTTTCCTTGCCATTGCCAGTCTACTTCGACCATAATCAGTTATTTTGCTCCCCAAATAGCAAAACTCCTTTACTACTTTAAGTGTCTCATTTCCTAATCTAATTCCTCAGCAACACCCAACTTAATTCGACTACATTCCATTATCCTCGTTTTGCTTTTGTTGATGTTCATCTTATATCCTCCTTTCAACTGCTCTTCCAAGTCCTTTGCTGTCTCTGACAGAATTACAATGTCATCGGCGAACCTCTAAGTTTTTATTTCTTCTCCATGGATTTTAATACCTACTCCGTATTTTTCTTTTGTTTCCTTTACTGCTTGCTCAATATACAGATTGAACAACATCGGGGAGAGGCTACAACCCTGTCTCACTCCCTTCCCAACCACTGCTTCCCTTTCATGCCCCTCGACTCTTATAACTGCCATCTGATTTCTGTACTAATTGTAAATAGCCTTTCGCTCCCTGTATTTTACCCCTGGCACCTTCAGAATTTGAAAGAGAGTATTCCAGTCAACATTGTCAAAAGCTTTCTCTAAGTCTACAAATGCTAGAAACGTAGGTTTGCCTTTTGTTAATCTAGCTTCTAAAATAAGTCGTAGGGTCAGTATTGCCTCACGTGTTCCCATATTTCTACGGAATACAAACTGATCGTCCCCATGGGCGGCTTCTACCAGTTTTTCCATTCGTCTGTAAAGTATTCGCGTTAGTATTTTGCAGCTGTGACTTATTAAACTGATAGTTCGGTAATTTTCACATCTGTCAACACCTGCTTTCTTTGGGATTGGAATTATTATATTCTTCTTGAAGTCTGAGGGTATTTCGCCTGTGTCATACATTTTGCTCACCAGATGGTAGAGTTTTGTCAGGACTGGCTCTCCCAAGGCTGTCAGTAGTTATAATGGAATTTTGTCTACTCCCGGGGCCTTGTTTCGACTTAGGTCTTTCAGTGCTCTATCAAACTCTTCACGCAGTATCATGTCTCCCATTTAATCTTCATCTACATCCTCTTCCATTTCTATAACATTGCCCTCAAGTACATCGCCCTTGTATAGACCCTCTATATACTCCTTACACCTTTCTGCTTTCTCTTCTTTGCTTAGAACTGGGTTTCCATCTGAGCTCTTGATATTCATACACGTGGTTCTCTTTTCTCCAAAGGTCTCTTTAATTTTCCTGTAGGCTGTATCTATCTTACCCCTAGTAAGATAAGCCTCTATATCCTTACATATGTCCTCTAACCATGCCTGCTGAACCTTTTTGCACTTCCTGTCGATCTCATTTTTGAGACGTTTGTATTCCTTTTTGCCTGCTTCATTTACTGCATTTTTATATTTTCTCCTTTCGTCAATTAAATTCAATATTTTTTCTGTCACCCAAGGATTTCTACTAGCCCTCGTCTTTTTAACTACTTGATCCTCTGCTGCCTTCACTACTTCATCCCTCAAAGCTACCCATTCTTCTTCTACTGTATTTATTTCCCCCATTCTTGTCAATTGTTCCCTTATGCTCTCCCTTAAACTCTGTACAACCTCTGGTTCTTTCAGTTTATCCAGGTCCCATCTCCTTAAATTCCCACCTCTTTGCAGTTTCTTCAATTTTAATCTACAGTTCATTACCAGTAGATTGTGGTTAGAGTCCACATCTGCCCCAGGAAATGTCTTACAATTTAAAACCTGGTTCCTAAATCTCTGTCTTACCATTATATATCTATCTGAAACCTGTCAGTACCTCCAGGCTACATCCATGTATACAACCTTCTTTTATGATTCTTGAACCAAGCTATGACTAAGTTGTGCTCTGTGCAAAATTCCACCAGGCGGCTTCCTCTTTCATTTCATACCCCCAATCCATATTCACCTACTACTTTTCCTTCTCTCCCTTTTCCTACTACCGAATTCCAGTCACCCATGACTATTAAATTTTCGTCTCCCTTCACTATCTGAATAATTTCTTTTATCTCATCATACACTTCTTCAATTTCTTTGTCATCTGCAGAGCTAGTTAGCATATAGACTTGTACTACTGTCGTAGGCGTGGGCTTCGTTTCTATCTTGGCCACAACAATGCGTTTGCTGTGCTGTTTGTAGTAGCTTACCCGCATTCCTATTGTTTTATTCATTATTAAACCTACTCCTGCAGTACCCCTATTTGATTTTGTATTTATAACCCTGTATTCACCTGACCAAAAGTCTTGTTCCTCCTGCCACCGAACTTCACTAATTCCCACTATATCCAACTTTAACCTATCCATTTCCCTTTTTAAATTTTCTAACCTTCCTGCCCGATTAAGGGACCTGACATTCCACGCTCCGACCCGTAGAACACCAGTTTTCTTTCTCCTGATAACGACGTCCTCCTGAGTAGTCCCCGCCTGGAGATCCGAATGGGGGACTATTTTACCTCCGGAATATTTTACCCAAGAGGACGCCATCATCATTTATCCACACAGTAAAGCTGCATGCCCTCGGGAAAAATTACGGCCGTAGTTTCCCCTTGCTTTCAGCCGTTCGCAGTACCAGCACAGCAAGGCCGTTTTGGTTAGTGTTACAAGGCCAGATCAGTCAGTCACCCAGACTGTTGCCCCTGCAACTACTGAAAAGGCTGCTGCCCCTCTTCAGGAACCATACGTTTGTCTGGCCTCCCAACAGATACCCCTCCGTTGTGGTTGCACCTACGGTACGGCTATCTGTATCGCTGAGGCACGCAAGTCTCCCCACCAACAGCAAGGTCTATGGTTCATGGGGAGAGGCTCTGATGTCATACGGAATAATATTTTGGGGTAAATCAACATTTAGACAAAAAGTATTCACTGCTCAAAAGTAAGTGGTTAGAATAATGTGTGGGGTTCATAGTCGCACATCTTGTAGGCACCTTTTTAAAAGATTGGGAATTCTTACAACAGCCTCACAATACATCTACTCACTAATGAAATTTGTTCTCAACAACATGGACCAGTTTAAAAACAACAGTGATATTCATGGTTATAATACCAGAAAAAAGAAAGACTTACACTATCCTTTGCTCAACCTATCTTTGCACTGAAAGGGGTAAAATATGGTGCTATAAAAATTTTCGACAAATTACCAGATGAAATTAGGTGTCTGACAGACAGCAGTAATAGCTTCAAAAATAAATTGAAATCATATCTCCTTGACAACTCCTTCTATACCATAGATGAATTCTTGAACAGGAATAAATAAATCTAAAATATAGTATATGCATTTTGTGCCATTTAAGGGAATGGGGTAAATAATAGAAATATTAATCTTTAACTCTGTATTGTAACATATGGACCAAAACAAAAATTTTTAATATATATATATATATATTAAAAAAATTTGTTTCATATGGGCATTTCTTGTGCACTTGACACATTCCACATCATAACGACTACCATACCGTGCAATTGATCAATGGAACACGCAACCAACTAACTAACTAACTTTAAAGCCAAACCGTATGACACTGCGTCTTAACCTCAACTGATGAAGGGATGTTTAAAGCTCTTCCTTTATATTCTTCTTCTTCATTGTAAATGTCAAGAGAAGTATGATGCATAGATGTTCGCAGAGGCGTGTGTTAAAGTTCTGATAGCACCGAAAATTGTAGAACACACATCTTCTGCGAGTGAAGTAACGTTGTAATTCTTCTAGCAGTTGTAGGTCGCCAAATGAGTCGAAATAGTAGACGGTATTTGCATTTTTCATAACATACGACACCCAGAGGGTGCCGGGACCTCCAGCAACATCTAAATTCACAATACCACATTCACCAGATTTCCACATAGTCTTCGGTAAGAATTCTGCATAAACACACCTTGGACTCTTCGAATGTCGAATTTTTTTCTAACAAACTTAAGAAGATCAGTATTTGTGAGTAGCTGATCTGGTAGGACTGCTAATAGGCTTTTTTTATTTATGGATAGACCAAGCCCTTTCCGGTACTGTTTCAAGTATAGTCCTTTTCCGATGGCTGCGGCTTCCATAATGCGGTTATGTTTTCCGTTCCTTCTAACTGTGCTTGGGAGTTTTGCGCATTCTTGACTGTTTTGTCAATAGCTGCAGCACCACCAGCCAGTGAACCCTCCGCTGAGAGAGAGGAATCGAAGAAAACCACCAGATGTCGTGGGTACTGGTAGAACACGAGGTGGTTTAACCGCTCCTCTTTTATTTCACACATCCTTCTGCTTCTGGGCGTTTATAGCTGCAGTGCATCGCTGTCAGGATACAGTTCCTCAAACACCATTGCTTCTCACCCTTCTTCTTCTTCTTCTTCTTCTTCTTTAGTGCACAATGTGTAGCGTTTATAACTCGCTTGGAATTCATCACTACTAAACTCAATTTAAGTTTTCCACATATGGTTTTATCAACTGCCAATTGCCGCAGTGCATTGACCTATACCAATAACCTGTCTTCTGTGTATCGTCTTAGCCTTATCAGATAAAATCCTACCTGCAATGTGACGACTTGGGAGATCTCTATTTGCAGCGTATGCAGTGTCAGTAGTAGGGAGTTGGCAGCACGAGGACACTTTTGTTATCAAATTGATATGCAAAACTAAATAAATTGATCAATTAATCACCCCCGCCCCCACCCATCCACGCCCCAGACCACGCCCACTCCCACCCCCAGATGACGTTTTTCGCAGCCTGCACGTGTGCCCCAGTCGCCTCCTCCCCCTCCCCCCTCACCCCCCTTCCCCTCCCCCCAAAACTACCCTATTGGCAAGAATATCAATTTTGTGAAATTTCTAATTTTGGCGGGAATTTCTTTGTCCCAGGGCTGTGCTGACATCTCACTCCACCCCCTCCCCCCCACCTGGGAATTGATGGAAAATTAAAATTGGCAGTACCCTTTCCGGGATGCGAACCCTGGTCCTCCTGAGCAGAAAGCCCAACACAATTGAACCAACAGAGGCGCTTTGAATTGATGGGAAACTGAAAATGGAGAAAGGTGGCTACACTGAGCCACAGCGCCAGAGAGTATTATTCCGCCGCCTCCACAGGCAGTGCTTGTCGAGAAGTCGTAGTGGAGAGTGCTTGTGGAGTAGTAGTAGTGAGTCGGTGTTGAGATGTTGTAGTAGGGAGTGCTTGTTCCATGTTTTATGCAGTTGTTTGATGGGCTAGAAAGCAGATGTTGTTCGAATGGAGATATTGTAATGATCAGAGTGCTTTTCGTCAATATATATGAAGGTAAAAAAATTCCCTTTCTTTTTATTATTTCAATGTCTTAAATAATGCGTCATTACAGGTTCAGTCAACAAAGCATCTGGCTCGTGTTCTTGTATTAGAGTGTAATTCTGGTTTTCTTGCGCAATTATAGTATTTCTATTTTTTTAAGTACTTCAGTATAAATGGTATTTAAAATTTCTTGTCTTATTGAAGAAGAACCGTGCCAGATGTGTACGTTGAATCACACTTCCACACACAGAACAGTTACACTTGTGCTTTGGTTTCGTACGTTTTATAGTTGCTGGGGACTTGATTAATAAATTGTATTAACGGAAATTTTCATTTCATTCATTGTTGTTATTCTATGCAGTCAGATTGCGTACTAAAACTAGTCAGGGCCAACCGTTTACGAGACTTCGTAATCGGACAGACAGCTACAGCGACAAAATAAATTTAAAAAGAATTTGCATTTATAATAATAATTAAGCCCCCATGCACGTGGCGACCGCTGCTTCGGATCGTCCCTTGGAATTCTTCTGATTGTAAAAATAGTAGACAGTAGTATTGTTGTAGTAATTTGTAGTTTAGTAATTGTAGTCTATATTGCATGTGTAGATTTGGTAATTGTCATTCTTCTAATGTTTTTTTTTTTTTTTTTTTGCAGAATTTAATTTTGTTGTCTTGTCTACGGGTTTGACAATTTAGTGCAATTATTTCAATTGTTCGTTAATCGTGTTTGAGGGAAGCATTCCGTGTGAATGGTATTGTTGGTGATAAAGTGTCATTGTGTGTAATTTTTGTATAGTGACGAGTTTTGTATGTTTTGTAAATGATTACGTGATCGATGAAAAAGGCTAAAATGATGGATAGTGAGAATGACGAAATTGTTAACATGGCGAACTCGCCAACACAGGAGAACAGTGTGATGAATAATGAAGTTGAAAACAATTTAATAAGTCGGGAAAATAGTCCGGAACCATTTCAAAATTTTTCTCAATCAGAAAATTCACAGAATACGAGATTAACGATAGAAGATTCTGAAATAGTATCGAACACAGATAGCTTTACAGCTATGACGAAAGAAGTTGGTTTTGCGGGAAATGTTAGGGGTGAAAAGAATTTCGAACCAATTAACATGGAGCAGTTGATGGGTGCTATATTACATTTGGGATCACATATGGGAACAATGGGATCACGATTAGACTCACTGGGATCACAAATAGGAACAATTAAAACAGAGATAGGAACAATTAAAACAGAGATGGGAACTTTGGGATCTGAATTAAAAACTGATATGGGAACAATGGAAACACAGTTAAGATCTGAATTAAAAACAGTGGGATCACAAATAGGAACAATTAAAACAGAGATGGAAACAATGGAAACACGGTTAGATTCGCGAATAGGGACATGTTTCAAAAACATGAAAGATGAATTAAAGAAAGAAATTAGAGAAGAAGTACAACCGATTTTGAATGCTCACAATAATAGATTAATTGCAGTAGAGATTAGACAAAAGGAACAGGATAGAGAACAGGAAGAAAGAGATCGCGTGATAGTACAAAAATTTTCAGAGTTAAATTTACAACGTGCACACGATAAGGAAGAAATACTTGAAAGAATCGAGGAATCCGTACCAAATGACAGAATAAATAATCTAACACAACAATATCAACAGTTAACTAATAAATGTGTCAATACTGAAACCCGAGTCGCGACACTTACAGAAGACGTAAATAAACAGAAAGAACAATTAGGTGGCTTATCGGAAAGAGTTGAGGAGATTTCAGATAAATTGACAAGTCTTAGTTTACATGGGGACAGGGATTCGGATGATACAGCTGCATTGCCATTTGCAGAAACAGAAGAGTACCAGAACATAAATAAGCATGTTGAAAATCAGGGAAAATTTAATGAACGCGTTAAAAGGGAATTTGAGGCATTACAAAAGCAAGTCAAACAAATTGAAGGCGAAATCGTAGGAAAAGACAGTAGAAGAAATTTAGAATCACAGATAGCAGAGGGGTTTGAAGAAAGTAATTTATTTCATTTACGAGAAGCAACAAGAGAGCGCCAAGCGCGCGAACTTGACAATAATCGACATTCGGACTGGGACAGACGCGGTAGGTATTTGTCGCCACGAGGAGAAAACTTTGACTATAAACACTTCTTGACTGTTCGGAAATTTAAGATCTTTCGCAATTCTAAGAATGACATACATCCATGTTCATGGCTAGATCAATTTATGTACGCACTTCCACCAAATTGGCCACTAAGTCACAAACTGGAATTTATGTGTGGATATTTAGAAAACGAACCGGCGACGCGCATGCGTGCACTTATTAGAGATTGTAATAATCTAAATGATTTTTATCATGCATTTCTATCGGCATATTGGTCCGAAAACACGCAAGACAGAGTCAAACATAGTCTGATTATGCAGTGTAATTTTAAACAGTCTGAGATCCGCACGCCGGCAGAATACTTTGAAGACATGATTCGAAAGAATCAGTTCCTGTCCAACCCTTATAGCCCGACCGAATTAATTCGCATTTGTTTAACTAAGCTGCCACAATCAATAAGACAAATTGCTTTAGCTGGAAGATGTAAAGACGACATTGAGACTTTTAAGACTTTGCTACAAGAACTTGAGTATGACAACGACGACGGGACTTCTTGTAATTTTTTCAGTAACAGTAATTACAATAGATTTTCAGAGAAAAGGGATAGTGATCGGAACGGACGTTATAGCGGTAATTTTGAGAATGACAGACGAAACAGACAGGACAATGGATACCAGCCTTATGACAATAACAGACGTTCTAACAGAAATTACACAGACAATTATAATAACGGTAATTCCTACCGGAATGATCAATCATACGGAAACAGTAATCGGTATCATCAAGACAGAAATTATTCATACAGTAATAGAAATTCTTTCTACAGAAATAACCAGGGTAGTAGATACAACAATAATTTCAGAAGTGACAGTCGAAATTACACAAGAAGTAGTCATGCAGACAGACAGGAAAATAGAAATTTTAAGAACAGACACAACCAAGAATTTGCATCTAACAGACAGGAGGGACCTAATTGGCATCCTCCACGTGACAGAACTTCAGAGAGACAAGTGCAAATAGTAGAAATTGATCCGCGAAATGACGCGAATAATCAAAGACGTGACGCAAGCAATCGACAATGACTTGTAGCTTCGGCTTCTGGCAGCAATATAGACGGTTCAGAAAGTAATGACACTACGACTTTACACTACGTACGCCTGGAAGACATGAGAGACATTTTGCTAGACGAAAAGGAAAATAATGTAGACGCATTTTTATATCCTGTTATTGAAGTATGTGTGGGTAAGAATAAGTTCACTGCAGTTTTAGATTCTGGGAGCCCATTGAATGTCATTAGTGAATCAGTTTTTCGTATATGTGTAAGAACTATTGCTTGTCCTGTGTTACCTGTTTCTAAAACTACAATTCGAGGAGCGATTTCTGGAAAAAGTGTGGAAGTCAAACAACAGACCAACTTAAATTTCATTTGTCAAGGATACGAATTTTCTGCTAATTTTATTATTGTTCCATTACTCAGTACACAAATTACACTCCTGGAAATGGAAAAAAGAACACATTGACACCGGTGTGTCAGACCCACTATACTTGCTCCGGACACTGCGAGAGGGCTGTACAAGCAATGATCACACGCACGGCACAGCGGACACACCAGGAACCGCGGTGTTGGCCGTCGAATGGCGCTAGCTGCGCAGCATTTGTGCACCGCCGCCGTCAGTGTCAGCCAGTTTGCCGTGGCATACGGAGCTCCATCGCAGTCTTTAACACTGGTAGCATTCCGCGACAGCGTGGACGTGAACCGTATGTGCAGTTGACGGACTTTGAGCGAGGGCGTATAGTGGGCATGCGGGAGGCCGGGTGGACGTACCGCCGAATTGCTCAACACGTGGGGCGTGAGGTCTCCACAGTACATCGATGTTGTCGCCAGTGGTCGGCGGAAGGTGCACGTGCCCGTCGACCTGGGACCGGACCGCAGCGACGCACGGATGCACGTCAAGACCGTAGGATCCTACGCAGTGCCGTAGGGGACCGCACCGCCACTTCCCAGCAAATTAGGGACACTGTTGCTCCTGGGGTATCGGCGAGGACCATTCGCAACCGTCTCCATGAAGCTGGGCTACGGTCCCGCACACCGTTAGGCCGCCTTCCGCTCACGCCCCAACATCGTGCAGCCCGCCGCCAGTGGTGTCGCGACAGGCGTGAATGGAGGGACGAATGGAGACGTGTCGTCTTCAGCGATGAGAGTCGCTTCTGCCTTGGTGCCAATGATGGTCGTATGCGTGTTTGGCGCCGTGCAGGTGAGCGCCACAATCAGGACTGCATACGACCGAGGCACACAGGGCCAACACCCGGCATCATGGTGTGGGGAGCGATCTCCTACACTGGCCGTACACCACTGGTGATCGTCGAGGGGACACTGAATAGTGCACGGTACATCCAAACCGTCATCGAACCCATCGTTCTACCATTCCTAGACCGGCAAGGGAACTTGCTGTTCCAACAGGACAATGCACGTCCGCATGTATCCCGTGCCACCCAACGTGCTCCCTTCCTGGGACAATGAATTCACGGTGTTCTTATTTCAATTTCCAGGAGTGTATATTAGGTATGGAGTTTCTTAACACACATAAGGCAATTTTGAACTTTAAAGAAGGAATTGTGAATTTGACTGTTGCCGGAATGCCGAAATGTTTGAAATTTTTCCAGTGTTTAGCAAGATCTGAATCAGATACAAAATGTTTAAGGTTTCTTACTACTGATGTTTTCGTTGAGCATTATGACGACAGTGTGTTTATTCATGACAACGACAATAGATACAGAGACGCGATGGATGATATAATTAATAGTGAAGAATTAATTAATGACAAGGTTAAGAAAGCTGAAGTGCCAGATGACGTTGCAAGAGAAGAACTGCACCAAATTTTGACTTCACATGCTAAAGTATTTAGTCATCACATAGGAACTATACAAGGCTTACAATATTTATTTAAAGTAAAAGAACACACACCATTTCGAGGAAAAACGTACGCTATTCCTTTGGCTTACAGAGACAAGGTTAAGAGTGAACTTCAATACATGTTAGATCAAGGCATTATTGAGCCAGCAGTCAGTCCTTATACCAGCCCATTACACGTCGTTCTTAAAAAGGATGGGTCAATTCGTTTGGTTCTGGATTCCAGACAGATAAATAATATCATCATTCCTGAAACCGACCGTCCACAAAATTTAGATGAACTTCTTCAACATTTCCATGGAATTAAAGTTTTATCCACGATTGATATGCGCGCAAGTTTTTGGCAAATAGAACTCCACCCTGATTGTAGAAAATATACTGCCTTTTTAGCCTTTGGTAACTGTTACCAGTTTCGGAAATTACCGTTTGGACTTACTGTATCTTCAGCAGCATTCATTCGTAGTTTTAACGAAATCTTACCTGTTTATCTTCGTGAAAATATTACTTCATATGTTGACGATATTCTTATTGCTAAACGTTCCTGGAGTGAGCATAACAAAATTTTGGATTCATTATTACGTACCTTTGCAAGAGTTGGCATTACAGTGAACTTGGAAAAATCTGAATTTGGTCGTTCTCAGGTGAAATTTCTCGGTCACATTATTTCTACAGAAGGTATTCTTCCTGATCCAGAGAAATTAGACGCTATTCGTAATTATGCTGTTCCTACCACAAAACGTGATGTTCGTAGTTTCCTTGGTGTCTGTAATTTTCTTAGACGCCTTGTTAGATTGGACGATTTGGCCACACCTCGTTTATGTGAACTATCTGGAAAGAATTCTAATTGGTGTTGGGATGAGGAAGCTCAATCAGAATTTGAACAACTTCGTGATGCTTTAGTTGCTGCTCCACTTCATTCACATCCGGATTTATCTAAAGATTTTTGTTAGATAGTATTGTTTAGTTCGCAATGATATTCTTTTTAAACGAAAATCGGTCGACAACTCTGTTTGGTTAGTTTGCATTCCTGATGAGTGGGTCAATAAACTGATTGGTATACGCATTTCAGTTATGCACATTTTGGTCCCAGAAAATGCTTTCATAAATTACGAGAAAATTGCTACTTCAGTAATATGGAAAAACGTATTCGATCTGTTCTTGCCAAATGCAAATTATGTCAAAAGGCTAAGCCGCCAACTATTTCTCACAGAGCACCGTTGTTTCCTATCATTCCAGCGAAATTAAAGGAGATGGCTGCAGTCGATTTGTTCGGTCCAGTGGTTCGTTCTACTAATGGTTTTGCGTACATTTTGGTAGCAGTGGAATTGACATCAAAATATGTGTGTTTTACACCTTTACGCAAAGCAACAGCTCGTTCAGTATCTAACACTTTCATCAAACATTTTCTTAAAGAAGTTGGTCATGTTGATAAGGTTATATCAGATAATGGATCACAATGTCGCTCTAAAATTTGGCTTCGTACTCTACGGCGTCGTAAGATTAAACCAATTTTCATTTCACTTTTTCACCCTCAATCTAACGCTTCAGAAAGATGGATGAAGGAAATCAATAAATTGTGTCGTCTTTATTGTCATCAGAATCACAGAACTTGGGATCAGTATCTTCATATTTTTCAAAACATTCTGAATGAACTCCCTAATGATTCAACTTCTTTACCGCCGATATTGATATTAAAAAATAAAGCACCGACAAATCGCATTTCCGAAATCGTTCCTTTTCCGCCTTCACGAAAACTGCGGCATTCTGAAGTTGTCAACCTGGCTCTACGAAATATTGCATCTGCGGCTGCTAGAAGAGAGAAATCAGCTAAACGTCCTGGTCGTTTAAAAATCTTGTCAGTTGGTCAGAAGGTATTAATTAAGTCTCACCGTTTGTCTCACAAAGGAAAAGGCTTGTGTCGCAAATTTTTTCTGCTTTATAACGGTCCATACAGAATTCGCAAAATTATTCATGATAACACTGTCGAAGTAGAAAATCTTAAATCTCGACGCTCTAAGGGAGTACATCATATATCGAACGTTAAAATTTTTGTGGAATGACATACTTTTGAGAAACTAACAGTTATATGTAAACACGCAGAGAATACAAGGATACCGCGCCGTGTTCCGGCGGCGGCATATACTCAAAGCAACAGTCAAGTCTGCGCGCCGCACGAGGCAGTCGTTGACCGCAAACAATTACCTCCTACGTCACGCGTACCTACAGCTGATCGAGCGCTCAGTGCGAATGCACTGACAGACGTAAACAAATACACAGTCTAATTTCTCGGATTAAATTCAGTATAAAGCTATAGCGACTTGATAAATTATGTTATTAACATTCAGTATTTTTCAGGATACGGTTGTATAAAATATTTAAGACCTTCAGGTAAATTCTGTGTGTGTCCGACGTTAAGAGGACTTGCTATCGAGAAAATTTTCAGGAAGAATGTAATTTCGAAGAAGAAACTAATAAAGTAAAAAGGTAACTATTAATTGAGTTTATTTTTCAGGTAACATATTTCCACTTAGGTACGTACTTTAGACGTAATTTGCTGCTCGCGATTACGTGATTCATACTTTGTGCTAAATTTCATGTTCTATGAATTTACTTGTGAAGCGACGTGCTTGCGTACATGTACTGATTTTGACAATGATTGATTAATGAACAGGGTTGTTACTTGTGTATATTATGCATCGCTTGGCTGCACTGCTTTTTCACTGATGTCATATTTTTTTATTATGTGCCTGCTGTGCTTATTGATTGAAATTATAATTGTCACCTGATTATTTGTGCTGATATGGTTATGTATGTAGGTTACACTTTGTGATTTATCTGCTTGCGCCTTCATGTTTACTTATTAAGATTACATACGAACATTTATTTGCTTATGCTGATGTGATGCTAATGACCTGTTTATTATGTAAGATATATATTTGCTGCTTTGCGTATGGATTGCATATTTACACATTTTTGTTTTGTTGTCATAACTACTCTTTAAGTTGCTATATAGAAATGCTGATATATGGTGTACGAACATGGAGTTTAGGTCACATTATGGTATTAATTATAGATTGTTTGCTTGGCAGAGCCTCGTTGTAGGAATTGTGCTGCATCCACTTGTTGACATTCCGTTCTCTACTGGTATATTTACTCGCTGTTGCATGTTTTGCTTACGCTCAGTGCCTTATATTTTTAAGATAAGAAACTGAACTGCTATAATTCTACGAACGACGTTGGTACAAGAAACTTCATAGAAGTCACATGTGCGGGAGGTTTTATGGAAGCTGTATAAATTAATGCTAATAGGAAGGAAGCTAACGACATGACATACCAATACAATGTTTAGACCATTGACAGTTATTACACTGCATTCTTCGTGAGCAATTGAAATAGTAAGTGACACTTGACACAAGAAATACTCCACATGTTTGCTTCTGTATTGCCATGATTCTTGAAGTGGTGTACACACTGTGAAATATTACGATTTATTCATTCAAAGTCTTATGTGATCTTTCATACTACGTACTCGCACGTACTTACTGAAAGTTACTCAAACTGAAGGCTGTTAGAGGTCATGTATGCATTTCTTTTGTTTAATGATGGACAAGGTAACCAAAATGTATCTTATAATGAGTAGAAGATTTGGGTCAGGTGGACTACACAGAGGTTGTGTGTGGACATTATGTCTTCAGATTGTATGGGAAGATGAATTGAAATTCGCACTAGGATTTTATCTGTACTTGTTCGAGGAGACTGACTAGAGGAAAGAGTTGTTATGGAAGTAAAATGATATTGGTGCTAAGGTTTATATGTATCGACGTATTGAAGAGATATTATTGAGGTATTGAGATTATGTGAAGTTGATGATTATTGGAGTTTTGGTGGACAAGAGGTAAGGTAAATGATATTGATGATAAGGTTTATATGTATCGACGTAAGAGGTATTATTGAAGTATTAAGATTATGTGATGCTGATGATTATTGGAGTTTTGGTGGATAAGAGGTAAAGTAAGTGAGGAGCATATTTTTTGTTGGTCTATATGGAACAAGGAGGATGAAGATAGCAGACTAGAACACTCAAGTGGAAAGAAGATTGTCTACACACACTTTGTTAAATCAATAAGCAGTACATACTTTTTTTTGGAGAGAGGTGGTGGTGGTTGTTAGTGTTTAACGTCCCGTCGACAACGAGGTCATTAGAGACGGAGCGCAAGCTCGGGTTAGGGAAGGATTGGGAAGGAAATCGGCCGTGCCCTTTCAAAGGAACCATCCCGGCATTTGCCTGAAACGATTTAGGGAAATCACGGAAAACCTAAATCAGGATGGCCGGAGACGGGATTGAACCGTCGTCCTCCCGAATGCGAGTCCAGTGTGCTAACCACTGCGCCACCTCGCTCGGTTTGTAGAGAGGAAGTAATTGCATATCTTGGCACACTGACAGTTGTTCAGCAACCGTACATTTTGATCTGGCTTGGCAAACATTGGTCTTGAGATGATGACTATGACGTTGACTAACTATTATTGACTGTTTACATTGTTGCCACCACTACTTGATACACATGTCGAACATCAAATCTTGACAGAATTGCATTTACACAGTTAACACTATTCAATTACACAGTAGCACTAATGTGGACGAAAGATGAGTGAGTGTGTTTTGTGTGTTTTCCCTTCCTAATCCCAAATAATTGGTACCGACCTATCTCCTAAATATTATTTTACTTGTTTGTTGTGGCTTGCACTGACACCCATAAATATTATAGGTTTACTGATATTTGTGTATTTGTAATAGTTAATATGACAATTATCTGATATCATTTGTGTGTTTATTATAATTTGTATGTTTAGTGTAACAGCATTGATAATAATTTTGTAAAAGCAATTGTGTGTGCATTCAAACTATTGTTCATGCCTGAACTGTCTGATTAGTGATGGTGAATATTATGGACTGTTACCTGCACTTCTTCAACATAATGGGTGCCACTTAGAAATCTTTGATTTCTGCTGATGAACTGTGTGATTAGTGATAGTGAATATTATGGACTGTTACTTGCACTTTTCTACATGGTTGGTGCCACTAGGACATGTTTAATTTCTGCTGATAAACTCTGATGAACAGTGTGATTAGTGATAGTGAATATTACGGACTGCTGTCTGCACCTGTTCAACATTGCTGGGTGCCACTGATGGACTGCTTCTACTGAGATAATGTCACTTGTTGCTGTCTGCACCTGTTCAACATTGCTGGGTGCTACTGTTGGAACTATCAACTACTTGTTTTTTTTTAATAATTAAAAGCATTTTATGTGAACATTTGTATAAACTGATTTTTTGTGTATTGTGTAAACTATTATGTAAAGTCACATGTATGAAAGAATTTGTATTGCTTACTGTATTTCATATATTAGGTTATTGAAAGGTCAGTGCAAAGCCAAAATTTTATCTATTTATGTGATATTTACGTATTAATATTATCTTTTATTTTTCTGTATTTTTTTGGATGAATTTGGTGGTATTTTCACCACCAATGCTGGCAAAAATACCATCAAATTCTAGCCCGTGGAGGAGGGGCATATGAAAGGTGGCTACACTGAGCCACAACGCCAGAGAGTATTATTCCTCCGCCTCCACAGGCAGTGCTTGTCGAGAAGTCGTAGTGGAGAGTGCTTGTGGAGTAGTAGTAGTGAGTCGGTGTTGAGATGTTGTAGTAGGGAGTGCTTGTTCCATGTTTTATGCAGTTGTTTGATGGGCTAGAAAGCAGATGTTGTTCGAATGGAGATATTGTAATGATCAGAGTGCTTTTCGTCAATATATATGAAGGTAAAAAAATTCCCTTTCTTTTTATTATTTCAATGTCTTAAATAATGCGTCATTACAGGTTCAGTCAACAAAGCATCTGGCTCGTGTTCTTGTATTAGAGTGTAATTCTGGTTTTCTTGCGCAATTATAGTATTTCTATTTTTTTAATTACTTCAGTATAAATGGTATTTAAAATTTCTTGTCTTATTGAAGAAGAACCGTGCCAGATGTGTACGTTGAATCACACTTCCACACACAGAACAGTTACACTTGTGCTTTGGTTTCGTACGTTTTATAGTTGCTGGGGACTTAATTAATAAATTGTATTAACGGAAATTTTCATTTCATTCATTGTTGTTATTCTATGCAGTCAGATTGCGTACTAAAACTAGTCAGGGCCAACCGTTTACGAGACTTCGTAATCGGACAGACAGCTACAGCGACAAAAAAAATTTAAAAAGAATTTGCATTTATAATAATAATTAAGCCCCCATGCAACGGCTGTGCCCTTTCTGGGACTCGAACCCTGGTTCTACTGGAAGGAAAGCCCAAGTGCACCCCCTAACATATGGAAACTGTCCAGATGCGGGAGAGGAAGGTTAGGTTAGTGTACTTTATTTATTTTGGTAGGGAAACTGACGCAAATATCCATCCTAATTACGTAATTAATCACAAAGATCGGGCCTATTTACACAGCTATATGCATAGCGCTACACAAGGACAGCATAAAACCGCAATGCAGCTCAAAAACTGACGATGCCATACAACAGGTGTTATCCTACTGGGAAAAAATTTCGCAATACCACTCGAAACTAGCGACAGACACACTCATACTTTACCCTACACCTACAAGCTGGTGGAAAAAAAACAAGGGTGAAAGGTACTATCTTTATTCTTTTTGGTGGGAAATACGTTCAACTGACGAGATGCTGGTGTTGGACAGAGAGGAACTGAAGAAGTGTATTACCTGTAAGCGTACACTATCTATCGCTGTTTGACGTTAGAGTTTGCTACAGATGCCCGCCCAAAAACCATCCTGCACCCCAGGTAATCGAAGCCAATACTCGCTACCACAACTGATGGGAAAAATGCGTCACAGTTCTAATTACACCTCGAAATTGTCATGAAAAGCCAGCACTCGTAGTGAACGGGTCATAATGCAGCACATGTGCTGGGGGAAAATCGTTGTCCTAAAAGATTGAAGACTGCAGAGCGGGGTGGTAGTTGAATGTGCGTTGTTCTCTATGTAGAATCACAAACTGCTGAAAACCAAGGCCTTCTCACTTCCCTGGTTGGAGGTGACTGGTTGCATTCGAGTACAGTGCTATACTGTGACGCCCGACCTGAAAAATAGTGCGTTTGCGTGTTGGCAGCTGTTCTACAGTTACAAGCAATTTTGGAACATGGAACGATAAGTGATGTCGTGATTGCATAGACAGAAGTGCAAAAAATCAATAAAATGACGAAAAATACTTATAAATTGAGGGAAAATACGCCGAAATCCGGAGAAATTGAGGGAGTGCTTGCATGTATTCTGATTGGTGCAGAACAATTCTTGTACATGGGAACGAGTATAAGACAGCAAGAAGAATGCGGGAAAACGGCGAGATGGAAGCACCGGGAACTGGGGATACAATACTTTATTTTTAGTTGAGGCAACATTCTACTGTATGCCTGTTGAGGTAATAGTGACACGCGCGAGTTGACTGCTGTCTTTGATGGTTTCCTGGAAAGAAGAGAACCATCTGCCTCTCAACTTACTTGCAAATGCGTTAAAGGATGACAGAGAGTGGATGGAGTGATAGGGTGAGATGGAGCTGTAATGAGGTAGGATTTAATGGTAGACTGACTATGCAGTCTAGAGAGAGAAGGACGTGTTGCTGCAGGTCATTTGACCATTTTTTCCGTTGCTGTGTCTGGATGCATCAGTTGTGTGACATAACCTGCGTTCGAGTCGCATACAACTGAGTGTTCTGTGTGTGACGTAGAGCACTGTCTATTTGCGTTCGTTAACAGCAAACCTCTCGAACATCAGAGGACTTCCATCCTGTTTCGACACATTCCTCTAGACGAACGTAGATTTATGCGACGTACTCCATTCCCCTGCAGCATCGTGGGCATAAAGTCGAGTCTTCAGTTTCATAACTACAGTGGTTCTAAGTTAGCGACAGGTATTTGTGAGATACTACAATCTCCATATATACACCTGCAAGACAGATGTCGTATCTCCGGAGTTAGTGACGGAATGATGTGTAATTTCACATGTCAAACACCGCTGCGTAAAAAAATTTATGGCAGTGTGCAAAGCTCATTACAGCAGAAAAAACAGTGTATTAAACAACGGAACAAGGTCCCTCTCCTGTGACTGATAACATGTGGGAAAAGGTTCCCATACAGTACAGGCGATGAAACTTTACACCGGTCTGTGCAAGCAATGTCGATCACTGGCCAGCTGCTCCAATGGGTAAATACCTGTATATTTAATAGGATCGCCGCATATGCTCGATGCTGCCACGTAGCCGGTATTCGTTTTCTATATATCGGAAGAGAGAGATGCGGTAAAAATCTATCGGGTGATATTAACGGAGCTTTTATAGTTCGTAATTTTTCTCTGCTGGATGGTGCAGAATAATTATGATAGAATGTTTGGGTGATAGAAGTGAATGGCTCCCGAGGGACGCTGATCTGCTTCGATGTTGAGTCTTCCCAGTTTTCCCAGCAAGAAACACCACCGTAACTGTTCGTGCTGTCATCGTGTTGCAGGAGCAGGCTTCATTTGACGCTGACCTTACACATCGTACATGGGTGGCGCAGCTATAACAACATATTCCCACTTCCACCGAGTGATCAAAACACGCTCCTATAGCATTAACTCAGCTCACTCTGTTTCTACACAGGTTGCAGAATGTGGTGGGTATTGCTCTCTCTGACTTCTGGGGAAAATTGCTAAAACTGATTTCACTATCAACTGCGGTGTGTATTGCAGTACATCGCTCCGTATCAATGGCGTCTTTCAAATCCCGACCGTCCACTGGGTATGCTGCTGATTACCGCATAATGACTGACTGACACCACTCCGTTGAGGTGGAGGGAACCTTGACGGAACACTGGGTATCTGCTACTTGTCGCTGTGGAACATGGGATTAAAGGTAGAGGTCATCACCTTAATGCAGTTGTATGGAAGCGTTCCTCATTACTATAGACGCATCCTATTTCCATATGCTGCGATACCCTACACATGTTTTTATTTTTATATCTTTTTCACCAATAAGATAACAGTACCTCTTTTTATTTGTTCTACCTCACATGTATTGTGAACAGCACCTTCTGGCAATGGTCCACACTGGAACAGTAATCATGTACATGACTGCAAAATGAAATTTTCGAAACGGAGCACCGAGACATCTGCTACCCTTTCGATGGGATGATGAGATTAACTGTACAGGTAATCATCTTCGAATAGTTGTTGGAAACGCTCTATAATACCGCAAACTCTTCCAGTCCCCATATGTGGCGATGTCTTCCACATTTTTGTCAATGAGAAACATCGTGTCTGTGTTTTATTTCTACCAAGGTGTGGTATGGTAGCCGGCCGCGGTGGTCTCGCGGTTCTAGGCGCGCAGTCCGGAACCGTGCGACTGCCACGGTCGCAGGTTCGAATCCTGCCTCGGGCATGGATGTGTGTGATGTCCTTAGGTTAGTTAGGTTTAAGTAGTTCTAAGTTCTAGGGGACTAATGACCACAGCAGTTGAGTCCCATAGTGCTCAGAGCCATTTGAACCATTTGTGGTGTGGTAGCTGTATAGTTTATGCTATGTGATGTTCAGTTTTCTGTGAGAGCCACAGGATCGAAACGTGTTAATGTCGGTTTAGCAGCAGTTGACACGGGTCTCTAAGTCATGGTAGAAAAAATAAAGTGTATGGCGGTGTACACTGATTGGGCGTGTTACAACCGAAAAAAAAACAATGTATTAAACTGCTTATGAAGGAGCAATACAGGAACCCTCTCGTGTGATTGATAGTCTGTTGGATATGGTCATCCTACAGTATAGGTGATGAAACTTTACACCGGTCTGTGGAAGCGACTTCGATCACGAACCACCTGCTCCAACGATCCACTACCTGTATATTTAATAAGATCGCCACATATGTTTGGGTGATAGACATGAATGCACCCTGAGAGACACAGATCTCCTTCAGACTATGTGTATGTAGTTTGGAGATGTGTCGCAAAATCTTCGTCCTTCCTCTATGCCATGTGTGATGTGTAGTCTTCCTAATTTTCCCAACAAGAAACACCACCGTAACTGCTCGTACTATCTCTTCTACTACCTTGTGTTGCAGGGGAAAGATTCGTTTGGCGCTGGCCTCACACACTGTACATGGTTGGTGGAGCTATGACACCATGTTCCCATTTCCACCGAGTGGTCCAAACGCGCTCCTGTCACATTGACTCAGCTTGTCCTGTTTCCCCACAGGATGCAGAAGGTCTTAGATATAGCACTCTCGGACTTCCGTACAGGTCAGACTTAAACTGGGTCGATCACATGGACTAAGGTGCAGCGTGAGCGGGTCAGATACTTCAGATACTTAGGAGCAGTTACAAGATACAGAGGGACTGTCTAAAAACAGTGCTGGAGTTCTTGGTGTATGGGATCCTTAGCAGATAGGCTCGGAAAAAAAAAAAAGGTGACTCGTTTCGAGATACGAGAGTGGCACGAATATGATTCACCAGTGGCTGTAATCATTAAAAGACGTCTCTACAGGGTCCAACGCAAATATGTGGTTGAATGGACAGAGTTAATTCCAAATTGTGGACAGCATTTCGGACAGCATTTCTGCCTGAAAGCGTACTACTCTCAGCGACCGTGTGTGCCTGTAGACTCAAGACCGCTTTTTAAGCAGGGTGATGGTGGCATAGGCGTTATGATCGTGTTTTCTAATAGCGTGGTCCTTACGTGAAATGCATGTTGCGGATTGTAGAATCCCTCTGTGGTCAGCTTCAGATGTCATTTCTCACTAGTGTTCCTCAAAAAGAACATCGTGTTCCCTCCATGGATTCCCAGTTGTGCTGCTTCCCGAGTGTAATCCGACTGCTGAAAAAAAAAAAAAAATTACTCGCCATTCAAAGTGGCTCTCATGATCAATTTAATTAATTAACCTATCGAATTGATATCAATGATGTGTCGCCTGGTGGGTGGAAGAGATGACTAGAACACCACAGAATGATTATTGACAAGCATTTCTCTCTCTCTCTCTTTTTTTTTTTTTTTGCGATACCTTTTAACGAAATTTAAATCTCCCACCTACACAGGACGAGATAGACTCTCATGATTTGTTTCGTAAGCGCTAGTATGATATAGCATCGCACCATCGCACTGGTAAAAGGGAATCTGTCGTAGTGTACAAAGCAGCTATGTTCTCTTGAATTATAGCTTCTTGTTGTCAAACGTTAAATGAATGTGTTTTTTTTCTTACATGTGTGCCAATGGCGTGAAAGATTGTCTGAAATGTTTGCAATACACACGTGCATGAGAGTTTATTTTCAGACACTGAATGCGAGAGACGCTCTCAGGTCGTGTAATTTGTTCAACAAGCTGGAAGAAATTGCTTAATATAGACATTTTTCTTTGGAGTTTAAATTCTCGCTTTTTCTTCACTCTGATGACTGTTTCGAAATAACGAGGACATTCTGTAGCGATCAGTAGTTCTCGCATCAAGTCGAAGTTTTTTTTTCCTGATTTTACACAGGGTGGGCATCTCTACTGATCATTTGTGATCGGTGGTGGTACACTTTGCTGGACGTCACAAAATAATGAGATGCTACTGCAGTCGAACGTAAAAAAGTTACCGATTTTGCTTCTAAAACTAAATGAAAATGGACTTTACCTATTTTCGTGGAAAGAAGACATTTATTTTGGTCGCAAATGTGTTTTGCTTTTTTTTTTTAAATAGATGCTTGATTATAGATGCATTGACGTCAAATACAATTGTTCTCCATTGCTGAACGGCGAGCTGCTGCGGGCGAGCTGTGCAGGGTAGCTGTGAGTTCTTGCCACAGTTTTCGCGGCTCCTCCTGTCGGAGCTTCGAGTCCTCCCTAAGGCATGGGTGTGTGTGTTGTCCTCAGTGTAAGTTAGTTTAAGTTACATTAAGTAGTGTGTAAGACTGGGGACCGATGACCTCAGCAGTTTGGTCCAATAGGAACTTACCACAAATTTCAATTCAGTGCTGCGGGTGAGAGGGAGGGGGCGTGTATGCTGTGGTGGTCGCCGGACACAGCCGCTCTCTGTCCAGGGGCGGCATGTGGGGGCTCAGTCGCTATATTTTAGACGAACAAGTTGCACTTGAGGTGGTCGTCCTTTTATCTCCCATTGTTTAGCTGGCTATACGCGCTACTGTGTTGGCATAGGAGCGTCGCCTTAAGGAGAAAGCCAGATGGTGGAAAGCCGAGTTTTGCAGGCCACCTGGACCATTCCCTGGATGGGTGGGTGAATGCTGCTTAATTTCCCTTTAGTGTTGTCTAGGACCATCGTCTGAAGGAATGGCGCGTATCGCGAGTGGCACAAAGCCTGCTGTGAGCGGTCTCCAGACACAGCCACTGTCTGCCCAGGGGGCTGTTCGTGAGGGCTCTGTCACTATATTTTAGATGAATAAGTTGCACTTGAGGTGGCCGTCCTTGTATCTCCTATTGTTTAGTTGACTATACACGCTATTGTGCAGGCATAGGAAGTCGCCTTAAGGTGGTGGCCAGATGGTGGAATGCCGAGTGCGGGCAGCGATCTTAGAGGGTGGTAGCGGGGGCGCGAGATGCTCGGCGGAGCATCGTTGAGGGGGGGGTGGAGAGGGGGAGGGGTGAGGGGAAGTGAGAAGTCCTTGGTTTTCGGCAGTTTGTGAATGTACATCGAGAAGAATGCACATTCAACTACCACCTCCTCTGCACTCTGCAGTCTTTTAGGACGACGATTTTCCTCCTGTACATGTGTTGCATTATGACCCGTTCATTACGAGTGCTGGTTTTTCCACGACAATTTTGATGTGTGATTAGAACTGTGACGCTTTCTTTTTCCTTCAGATGTGGTAACATGTATTGGCTTCGATTACCTGGGCTGCAGGATGGATTTTGAGCAGGCATCTGTAGCAAACTCTGACGTCAAACAGCGATAGATAGAGTATGCTTGCAGGTAATACACTTTTTAAACTCCTCTGTGTCCAACACCAGCATCTCATCAGTTGAACGTATTTCCCACCAAAAAGAATAAAGATAGTACCTTTCACCCTTGTTTTTTTTCCACCAGCTTGTAGGTGTAGAGTAAAGTTTGAGCGTAATTGCAATGAAATGACTACCCCTAGCTGCATACAGGCGTTGATATACGTCAACGGGGACAGCTGAAAATGTGTGCCCCGACTAGGACTCGAACCCTGGATCTCCTACTTACATGGCAGATGCTCTATCCATGCGAGCCACCGAGGACACAGAGGATAGTGCGACTGCAGGGACTTATCTTTGGCACGCCTCTCGCCACACCCACATTCCCAACTTTTTGTCCCGCACTATATTCATAGTTTCCCTGCCCATTATACTCATTACTCGTGGCTTTTTGCCGATTCCCGTAAGAGTTCGGGCACTGTTTGTGCATCTGCACAGAAGAATATGGTCAAATGGCTGGTGAGCCTAACTATATACATATACGAAGATGGTATCTGTTCTTTCGGACATGTCCAAAAGATCAGATACCATCTTCATATATATATAAAGTTTGAGTGTGTCTGTCGCTAGTTTCCAGTGGTATTGCGAAATTTTTTCAAAGCCGGATAACACCAGTTGTATGGTATCATCCGTTTTTGAGCTGAATTGTGCTTTTTTGCCGTCCTTGCATGTAGCTGTGTAGTTAGGCCCAATATTTGTGATTAATTACGTAATTAGGATCGATATTTGCGTCAGTTTCCCGACCAAAGTAAATAAAGTACTCTTACCTAACCTTCCTCTCCCACATCTGGACAGTTTCCACATGTTAGGCGGTGCACTTGGGCTTTCCATCCAGTAGAATCAGGGTTCGAGTCCTGAAAAGTACACAGCCATTTTTAATTTCCCATCAATTCCAAGCGCCTCTGGTGGTTTAATTGTGTTACAGGCATACACTTGGGCTTTCTGCGTAGGAGGACCAGGGTTCAAGTCCCGGAAAGGGTACTGATAATTTTAATTTCCCATCAATTCCCGGGTGGAGGGTGGGATGGGATGTCATCATAGCCCTGGGACGAAGAAAGTCCTGCCCAAATTCGAAATCCCCACCAAAATTCTAAATTCCCGCCAAAATTGCAAATTCCAACCAAAATTCGAAATTCCCGCCAATAGGGTAGGTTGGGGGAGGGGAAAGGTGGGGAGGGGGCAGTGGGAGGAGAGGGCTGGGGCACATGTGCAGGCTGCGAAAAACATCATCTGGGGGTGGGGGTGGGCATGCTCGGAGGCGTGGGTGGGTGGGGGCGGGGGTAATTAATTGAACAAATAATTAATTTGCATATCAATTTGATATGAGATGGTCCTCAAGCCGTCAACTCACTGCTCCTAATGTTGTGTTCAATACACACTTCGTGGAGCAGATTAACCCCCTTATCACCTCGTGTCAATCGTTTCTGAAGCTTTGTTCCACAGTAGTTGTATCCCAGAAGGTGTACTTCCTGTGGCAGTTTGTGTAGAATACCACCACCTCCTCTAGCAGATCTCCTAGCTCGTACATTATGCTGCTGTGGTGGTTGTGGACTGCGCTCCCCATTATACAGGTAGGTGCATATACACAATCACTCAGTTTTACAGTATTGTCTAAACAATTCTTTTCTATACACCTTGGATTTAGCCTGATTCGTATTCAGGGCTATAGGTGGAATTGTCTACATAGGCGTTCCTTCAGTAAATTCAGTCCCCACAGATTTTACACTTATATGGTTTTCAAATACATAACTTGGTATTGGATGAAAATAGTCATTTATAAACTGTTCTAATTTGTTTATATCTATACTGTGTGCGTACAAGTAGGTAATAAATTAACAATATGCAGCTCCAATAAGGACACCACCGACACAGTCTGTCTGCTGCAATCAGTTAAGCATTGTACAGATTGTTTAGATTAACCACACATGAATGTTAGAGTATATGATCACACCTTCAGATTGCAACTGAAGCACTGCGTCTCCATACATGTAGACAATTGATACCTCTCCCTTTAACATGCTAATGAATAGTCATCTTTCTCTCTATGAACCTTGTCTTTATACTTAGATAGTTGGATTCTCATCGTGAATACTGCACTCTAGAACCAAGAATTGAACTTTCTGTATCTCAATCACTACATCAAAGTCACTGTCGGGTTCTAGACCTACATTCACACACTTAGATCCACCTGAAGTCAGTTTTTTTTTTGAGTCATCAGTCTTCTGACTGGTTTGATGTGGCTCACCATGACATCCATTCCTGTGCCACCCTCTTCATCTAAAAGTAGCACTTGCAACCTCATCTCCTCAATTATTTGATGGATGTGTTCCAGTCTGTGTCTTCCTCTACAGTTTTTACCATCTACAACTTCCTCTAGTACCACGGAAGTTATTCCCTGATGACCTAACAGGTATAATATCATCCTTTCCCTTTTTCTTGTCAGTGTTTTCCACATATTCCTTTCCTATCCGATCCTGCACAGTACTTCTCATTCCTTACCTTATCAATCAATACAATTTTCAACATTCGTCTGTAGCACCACATCTCAAATGCTTCGATTCTCTTTTGTTCTGGCTCTCCCACAGTCCATGTTTCATTACCATACATTGCTATGCTCCAAACGCTCAGTCTCAGAAATTTCTTCCTCAAATTAGGGCTTATGTTTGTTGCTAGAAGACTTCTCTTGGCCAGGAATCAGCTTTCTGCCAGTGTCAGTCTGCTTTTGATGTCCTCCTTGCTCCGCCCATCATTGGCAAGTTCTCATTTCTGCTACTTCTGATTACTTTCGTCTTTCTTCCATTTACTCTCAGTCCATATTCTGTGCTCATTAGGCTGTTCATTCCATTCAGCAGATCATGTAAGTCTTCCTCACTTTCACTGAGGTCAGAAATGTCATCAGTGATGATAATTGATATCCTTTCACTCTGAATTTTAATTCCACTCCTGAACTTTTCTTTTATTTCTGTCATTGCTTCTTCGATGTATAGACTGAACAGTAGGGGCGAAAGACAACAACTCTGTCTTACAGCCTTTTTAATCAGAGCACCACAGTCTTGGTCTTCCACGCTCATTATTCCCTCTTGGCCCTTGTATATGTTGTATATTACCCGTCTCTTCCTATAGCTTACCCCAATTTTCCTCAGAATTTCGAATATCTTGCACAATTTGACATTGTCGAACGCTTTTTACAGGTCGACAAATCCTATGAACGTGTCTTGATTTTTCTTCGGTTTTGCTTCCATTATTAACTGCAACGTTAGAATTGAAGCCTTTACCTTTCCTAAAGCCAAACTGATCGTCATCTAATACATCCTCAGTTTTCTTTTCTTTTCTTTTGTACATTGCTCTTGCCAACAATTTGGTTGCATGAGCTGTTGAGATGATTCTGCGATAATTCTCGCACTTGTCACCTCTTGCCGTCTTTGGCACTGTGTGGATGATATTTTTCCAAAAGCTAGCCTATCTATTCTACACACCAAAGTGAAAAGTCGTTTTGTTCCCACTTCCTCCAATTATTTTAGGTATTCTGGTGGAATATTATCTGTCCATACTGCATTATTTGATTTTAAGTCTTCCAAAGCTCTTTTAAATTCTGATTCTAATACTGGATCTCCTATATCTTCGAACTCGACTCCTGTTTCTTCTTCTATCATATCAGACAAATCTTCCCTCTCATAGAGGCCGTCAATGTACTCTTTCCACGCCGGCCGCGGTGGTCTAGCGGTTCTAGGCGCTCAGTCCGGAACCGCGCGACTGCTAAGGTCGCAGGTTCGAATCCTGCCTCGGGCATGGATGTGTGTGATGTCCTTAGGTTAGTTAGGTTTAAGTAGTTCCAAGTTCTAGGGGACTGATGACCACAGACGTTAAGTCCCATAGTGCTCAGAGCCATTTGAACCATTTTTTACTCTTTCCACCTATCCGCTCTCTCCTCTGAATTTAGCAGTAGAATTCCCATTGCACTCTTAATGTTACCACCTTTGCTTTTAATTTCACTGAAAGTTATTTTGACTTTCCTTTATGCTGTGTTAGTCCTTTTGACAATCATTTCTTTTTCGATTTCTTAACATTTTTCATGCAGCCATTTCGTCTCAGCTTCCCTGCCCTTCTTATTTGTTTTATTCCTCAGCGACTTGTATGTCTGTATTCCTGAATTTTCCTGAACGTTTTTGTTCTTTCTTTCATCGATAAACTGAAGTATTTCTTCTGTTACCAATGGTTTCTTCGCAGTTATCTTCTTTGTACCTATATTTTTCTTTCCAACTTCTGAGAATGCCATTTTGAGAGATGTCAATTTCTCTTTAATTGTACTGCGTACTGAGCTATTCATTGTGTAAGTGGGCTGTTTAGGTTTTCTTATTGGTAACGCCACGTAGCGCTCTGTATGAAAATCACTGGCTGTGCTGTGTGCAGTCTGTGGCTAGTTTGCATTGTTGTCTGCCATTGTAGTGTTGGGCTGTTGGCTGTTAACAGCGCGTAGCGTTGCGCAGTTGGAGGTGAGCCGCCAGTAATGGTGGATGTGGGGAAGTGAGATGGCGGATTTTTGAGAGCGGATGATCTGGACGTGTGTCCATCAGAAACAGTACATTTGTAAGAATGGATGTCATGAACTGCTATATATATTATGACTTTTCAACACTATTAAGGTAAATACATTGTTTGTTCTCTATCAAAATCTTTCATTTGCTAATTATGCCTATCAGTAGTTAGTGCCTTCAGTAGTTTGAATCTTTTATTTAGCTGGCAGTAGTGGCGCTCGCTGTATTGCAGCAGTTCGAGTAACGCAGATTTTTGTGAGGTAAGTGATTTGTGAAAGGTATATGTTAATGTTAGTGAGGGCCATTCTTTTGTAGGGATTATTGAAAGTCAGATTGCGTTGCGCTAAAAAATATTGTGTATCAGTTTAAGCACAGTCATGTATAATTTTTCTAAGGGGACGTTTCATATGTCGACCCTTAGCCGAGGATACCTCACTGGTATCTTCTGATTTTTTCTTGTAGTTTGTGTAATTAGTGTAGCTTTTGTTTATTGCTAGCGCGTAATTGTAGAGAGAATCTCCTTTGTAGTTGCAGTCTTTCATTGTTGTACAGTAAAACAGTTGTGGCATGCATGTAGATTTGCACCAAGTATTTCGCAGCTGCGCTTGCAGTTAACTAGATATTATTATCAGTGCTATGTTAATGTGTTATCTTCTTTTTGCTCTTCAAATTGTGCTTTTCTGTGTTATCGTGTAAAATATTGTGACAATAATGGCGTGTGAAAAACGTAACACTAGGCTCCAAAGTAAACTGAGAAATAATAGTGACGACGAGCGTAGCTTATCAGCACCACTGTGTAATGAATTAACAGACATTCGAAGTAGTAATTTGGTAATTGTGCATAGGGAAATGGAGCGGGCGGCAAATAATGGTGTAGACAGTGAAACAAGTAGTGAACAGGAAAGCATTATCGATCGATAGGTCGGCAACAGCTCGCCTCAGGAATCCGAAATGACAGAACACAATATTGCAAATACTGTAGACTTAGGTTTTGGGTCCTCACCGTTTTCTCAAATGAGTCAAGACACATTTTCTGCTTGTCAAAATGTGAATGTTGCCGGTGAAAATGCACTGCCAAAAAGCATAGAGAAACAGATTCCAGACACTAATACATTATTATTGCAATTAATGCAACAAATGGAACAAAATCAGAGACAAACACAGCAAAAGCTTCAAAAGTTAGACACAATGGAACAAAATCTTCGGAAGCTAGACACCACGCTTGAACAAACACGTGAAGATATAACTACTAAGTTACATAACATTGAATCGAAATGTCAAAAAGTCTGTAATGACGTACAAACACAAATTTGTGAGCATTTTCAACCTATTTTTTCGCGGCAAGAAAATGCATTACAGAATCACGAAGCAGCCATAAAAGAACTGCAAACTATTGTTCATGAAAATCATGAGACCTTGAAAGGTCTCTGTTGGATTCCTTTCATGTTTAATTTCTCAAATTTGTTGTCTTTTAAGGAATAAATTCCTCTTCTAAATTTACTGTGGCGTTTCTGACTATCTGGGAGGAGACTGAGTAGTGGAACGTGTTACTTTTACACGTAAACAAGAACGATCTCTCACACTACTACACTTTAAAGCACAGTTTATATGTAATTCTTATATGTAATTCATGTCACACAGTCTCATACGGAACCTACATCCGCTTTCTTTTATATACTGTGTATGATAAGATACTATCATCCCCCTTCCCTTCTGTGTGAGAGGATGAATGATCAAATGTGTTTGTAGCTGCATGCTTGAGGGTAGCAGACAAGGCTGTCTGCTAGAGAACAGTAGGACCAACGTTGAAACAGGTAGCTACGGTTCCTAAAAGCAGAGAGGTTTCCATTCTTAGTATGGTCCGGTCCGTCCCCTGTCATGTTGGTATAGGAAGCTGCCCCTCTGGCGCCTTCCGTTGGTCTTTGTGAGCGACTCTCGGGAGCACGCTGGGTAGTTCAGTGGGAGTCTGGCAGCTGGAGAGTAAGAAGTTGGAGTCCAGTAGTAGCGCAGGGCAGTCCAGCAGTAGCAGTCTGGCGGTAGCGAGCGTCTGAAGTGGTAAGATCTCCGGCTAAGCGCGTGTCTGTTAAGTCCATAGGACAATGGATTTGTTAAGTTCAGCTTAACTGAGAATTTAATCATTTTATTTCGGGTTAGCTTTAAAATGGCTAAGGTTATCTTTAATTGCAGCGGAGTGTAATTCTCGTGTCCAGTTCAGATTAATTTGCGGTAGTTGCTTTGTTACTACTTTGTGAGTAAAGTGGAACCACGTGTTGGTCAGTAACTCTAAGTAAGATCAATCTTAAATGCAAATGCTTGTGTGATTATAACGTATCGTCTTGAAAAGATTTTGAATATACCAACTTTTCTTTATGTTCAACCCACGTGGCGTGTACTTTGTGAGATCAGTACCACGTGCTTATATAACTGTTTGACCCATCAGGTTAATAGTAAGACGTTAGTAACCAGTTCGAGGTTTTTGTTTTGTAATTTGCTTTTTGATCTAATTTATTTTTATTATCTAAATTATTGAGGAGTTATACGTTTTCTGTAAACCAAGTTGACCACGTGAAGGGTAATTACAAGACGGACAGGATTGTGCTACGGAAGTAATTTCTTTAACTGAAAATTTGAATCTATTGGTTGTGGTTAACTTTCTGTTGCATGTGTTTCAATGTTCTTTGTGTGTTGTTTTATGAATGCAGTGTTGTACCCAGTCTCCCAATCTTGGCTCCATATTTTATGTGTTCCGTAATATTCCAATCTCACAGTCTCACAATCGTAAATAAGGCACCAGCTCAGTTATAACTCACGTATAATATGCTGAAATTTCAATGAACAATCTTTAAAATAAATTTGCAAATATAAACTGATTTCTTTCTTTTTATTTAAATTCTCCTTTTATATAGATATATTACCGGTTGTTGTATGACTGTAAAAGATTATAATCAATGTTAGTCTGATTGGTAAGGTGGTAAACCTAGACTAGTTACCCAGTCGTGAAACAGTGGCCCAGTAAACGCACGGTTAACCTCACAAGACAGCTCACAGTTTTAAACCGCTTTCATGGTCTAATTAGCACCCGATTTCAGCATACCAAATTCAAGTCACAATCTTACGCTATTCAGCAAAGCAAATTAGAGTTACAATCTTTCACATGGCGACCCTGTTCTGTGATTCCGCTAGACTCTGGAATCTCTGAGACGTTAGATTGCAAGCGTTGAATAATCTTAATTTTTTTCCCTACAGCGCTCAAACAACTTTTGCGTTGTTTCCGAGCAGACGTTCAAAAGATTAACGGCGTTGTTGATCGGCGTTGCGTTGTTTGTCTTGTTTTGTTTTCTATATTTGTGTGTTTTATATGTGTGTGTGTGTTTTTTTTCTCTCGCTTGTAAATTCCACTGTTTCGATCTAAGATAAAAATTTGTTTTGCGTATGAAAAAGTGCGTACTAGGTTGGGTATCTTTCGTGTGACTGTCGTAATTTTTGGGGGACACATTTATTGTGATTAGTGTGTTACGTACTGGGTGTAAACTGCACTAATGCTGACACGTAACCAAGCTAAAAGTAAGGGGTCCGACAACTTAAGCAACATGGACCAAGGGGATAATTTGATTTCCAATATTAACGCGTCGGGCGGTTCCGAAAATGCAATGGGGAATACTTCAGACGAAATGCAAAACAGCACGAACGGGCTCACATCAGAGCCAGAAATTAATTCGCCTCCAACTAACCAAATTGATTTGGCAGAATTCATGAAAGCCTTATTGCAACAAAATAAAGAAAACGCAGAGAAATCTGAAAAATCGATCCACGAGCTAGGCGATCAAATGACGCAAAAATCAAAAAAATCGTTCCGAGAACAAAAAGAATTATCAGAAAAATTGTTCCGAGAACGAAAAGAATCCGAAAAATCGATCCGCGAGCTAGGCGAACAAATAGACAAAAAATTAATCCAGCAGACAAATAAAGTTGACAAGTCGATGCAGAGAGTGTCCGATGATATCTCACAAAGAATAAACAATCTGGCAAGTGAAATAAAAAGTGACATTATGAAAGAATTAGGCCGTACATTTGAACAAATCGACGACCGTCTGCAAGCCCTAGAACAGAGCAAGCGGTGTGGCGAGGCCGAATCTAAAGAAAGCGAAGAACGGCTACTTAGGAATTTCCAAGAGCTGAGAGAACAATGCCAAAGAGATCGTCAGCAGGTACTCTCGAGGGTCCAAGAGGCTGAAACGCATTGTCCCACGGCCGTTAGCAACACAATAGCGGACAACAGTTTAGCGATCCACGCGTTGGAACAGGAGGTCGAACAATTGAAGCAGACTGGGGCGGAGGACAAGAGACAAATAGATGAGAAGATCGCGGCATTAGCGGACATTGTAGGCACGATGAAGCTGACGGAAAGCGAGAACAATATCACACAGGTAGCGGCCGCAGAGACCGAAGAAGTGCGTTCGCTTCTTAAATTCCAGAAGGGACAGTTTGAAGTAAACAGACAGCACAAAGCTGTAACAGGTGATTTACAAGAACGCGTGGCGCATCTGGAAAACCGCATGGCGTGTGATTCCGAACTCGCCAATAGCAATAAAAATAGCCGTACGAACAGTGCAGAGAGGGACTCCGGCCACGAGGGAGATTGTGACGACAGGGAAGAATGTAATTTAAGGGGCAGACATGAGACAAATAGAAACATTCAAGGGCCTCGCCAGGAGGAAATGCGGGGATTTGATTTCAAACATTTCCTTACGGTAAGAAAATTTGAGATATTCCGAAATTCTCAAAAAGGCATACATCCACGAGCATGGCTCGAGCAATTTGAGTTCTGTCTTCCTCCCGACTGGGCAAGTTCACATAAAATAGAGTATATGTGTGGCTATTTGGAAGGCGAACCGGCGAGTCGTATGAGGTCGGCAGCGCGTCACTGCAACTCCACTCGGGAGTTTCGACAAGCCTTTCTCTCCGCCTATTGGTCAGAAGCGGCACAAGATAGGGTCAAACATGGCATAATTATGCTGCCAAATTTGAACCAGTCTGGTTTCGGCAGCCCTGCACGCCTATTCGACCACATGCTGCAGGCAAATCAATTTTTATACGACCCATACGGACCTGCGGAACTAATTAGGATATGCATCACCAAATTGCCGATGCACTTGCGGCACGTCATTCTTGCGGGACGATGCAAAGAGGACGTGGAAACGTTTAAAACGCTTCTCCAAGAGATGGAATACAATACAGCAGAATGTCCGCCTAATCAGGCACAAAGTTATTACGGGGCTCAGCAGCGCGATCGCAGTCGTGGCCGTATTACTAATCAACGGCGTGACTGGTCGTCGCGACGCGAACGAAACAATAATCGAGACAGGCCGTATAGAAACTGGGGTAACAGTCGCGAACACAGATGGAGCAACAGAAATGATAGAGGATGGGGACAAGATCGTGAACGCAACAGGTACGGCAACCAGCATCGTTACTACGATGAACACGGTGGGAGTAGAATTGTAGGCGGAGCCCCACATGATGTCGAAATTCGGCCGGCCAACCCCAGACATAATCCAACAAATGGGAATGAACGAAACCGGCAATGACAAATGATCAGCCCAGAAGGCGCCAATCGGAACAAATGAGCGACATGGCAAATGAGTACATAGGATTTATAGAGAGGAGAATGAATTGATTAGTTTAAATTTGTGGCGTATGAATTTTGAATAATATGTTAGTAAAAATAATGATAAAGATATTTTTATGTGATTGATTGAAGTGATGTTGTTAATTTGTTTTCTTTCCTTGTGCAATTAGGATTTAGTTTGATTCAAACGTAAAGATAAAAGGTTTCCTTGTGAACAAGTGAAATGCTTTTTTTTGTGTCAATTGAAAAGAGTCGCTCCTGAGAGAAGCAAGATCGTTGCTGAAATTGCAAGAACTCAGGGGAATATCCGATCTGTGGATATTATGGGTCTGGCAAACCCAGGTCCCCAGCTGTTAGTAGCCGTGTTTCCGATTTTCTGTTTTCAGTGCTACTATCTATCTATTACTATTCTATATCTGTCTGTATAAATGAGGATCTCTTACTATAGTATGAGTGCTGTATGAATATTTTAAGATAGGAGAACTCTGAGAAAGGAATGAGTAAATCTGGAATCTTGAAAACAGGATGCGATAATACGATTGTTTAACCATTGGCTTCCCAATATGCGATGATATGTTAATATTGATGATATATGTCTTTTTTGTTCTTTGTAGCTGAGTACGTAAAGTGCTGTCTGTGGATTTCGTAAGTATATTGATTCCCTTCAAGGTGAAAGAAGAATTGTGGTTTGTGTAATTTACGTGGCTCTGAAATATTATTGTGGTAGTCATACGAGCAGTTTTTTCAGCAAATGGAGAATGGAACGGAAATATAGATCCTTTTTGTAGTCTTGATTGATGTTGAGCCAAAGCCCGAAAAATTATTCTGCGTTAATACTTGTCCTAGAAAAGCGACGTTTATGTGTGTTTCTGATGCTGTGAGCATTACAGCCTACTGTTTTCGCTGGTGCGGGATGCACTGCAGCCTATATGATTTGTACTGAGGAAGTTTCCCTCTTGAAGGTAGAGGATGATTAAATAATTTTGATTATGGGAACGAAGGAAAGCTTGGTTTAAGGTAATAAGGATGAAGCAAAACATTGTCATTTATACTTCAGGAGGATTCGGATCTTTTGTGTCTGTTGTAAGTTCAATATGTTAAGATGATACTGTTTTACAGAATAGAGGTGACCACAATTTTGCCATTCATGAGAAATGAATCCAGAATAACCACCACAGGCGAAATAACTGATTTGAAGGCGAAAGGTAACGTAAAGAAGGAACGAAATCGAAGCAAAATGGGTAAGAAAATGTAATATAACCTGTATAATTAAAATATTTTACCTTCTCAGAGCCATCTGTGTGATTAATTCTTGTAATAACGTAATTTTAGATGAAATTTTCTTACTGTGTTATGTGTGAAGATATAAGTATGATAAATGTATAATTGCGAGTCTCTTTTCAGGTGTGCGAACTGGTATAAATGTTTTTGCGTGTAAATAACCATTGTTCTTTTACTGTGTATGTTTAAGGAAAGTTCTCCATTTATCATGTGACAAGACGTATGCCGCGAGCGTCAAGAAGAGGGGGAATTAGAACATTGCTGTAGTGGTGTAAACACTTTGTTGAAGTAGCATTGAAGTGGCTTGTGGGATTAATTAGTAGTGGATAGAAGTAGAATTTTGAGTAATGCATGTTTATGGGTAGTTAGTTTGTAGAATAGACAACAGGTGTGCATGTGTGTGTGTAAATAACATGTGAACCCCATGCTCTCCTAACCTATACTTGCGCAAGGCATAACCCTATTCATGTTAGTGAATTAATAAGTGGCATTTGATTTATTAAAACACAAGTGAACCATATTAGTGATGTGGATTTAAATATTGTATTGTCAGTTCATTTAATTTTTATTTTTACATTGTAAAGTCATTTCACTTTTATTTTTTATATTGTCAAGTCATTTAACTTTTAATTTTATATTGTCGATTCATATAACTTTGTTCTTAAAAATTGTGAAAGACAATACTAAGTGGTATTATGTATGACATTGTGTAATCACATAAGGATGATGAAAAATTTCTGTGAATGCAGATGAGAACGTGAAAGCGAACCGGCAAAACTCTTAAGAGACAGCGAGAGCAGCCGGACTAGTTGTAAACTGGCGGGTTTCCCAGCGGGACACGCTGTCAGCCAGGCCACTTCGGGAGCGCGGCCGACAACAAAAGGACGCGGGAAACACTTTCCCTTGCACCTGTAGCTAATGGGCGGCCGCCCCGCGCGACCCTAGCTGAAGGGAATGACCTGAGATGGGCGAGCGGTCCACCGCGCGGAAATCCATCTCCTGGCCACGCACGCGACCGTGACGAGACGGCCGCGGTGAAACAAAACAAGGGGCGTGGAGCCTTTTGACAGGTACTGTCCAAAGAAACTTGCAGACGTCAACGACGCCTATCGACATTTCCTGACGGATGCCTACTGTCAAGCGACAGTAATTCATGGTTCGATGTTCTCTGGTCGCTAAGGGTGACACAAAAGAAGAGCCATTGAAGTGTCATCCTTGCCCAAGAATATCAACCTGGCATGTCAATAGAGGATACCACACGAATTTGACAATACAAACATGGAACAAAATCGAGATGTATGTGACACAAGAGAAACTTCATGAGAGGGCAGAGACGGCGGGATCGCACGCAACAGATGGACAAAAATCCCTACTGACAGCTGCGGCGACCAACCCCCTCCCCCACCCCTTATATTGTGCCACGGAACAGTGGAACTAGTGAGTGTATAAGTGAACAGTGATTATACGGTTCTTAGTTCAATGCATATACGTGTGTTTCTGTCACAGAAACTTTGACTCGTGTGTTTTGCAGGGACTCGATTTATTGGTGTTTATTAAACTCTGACTCTTGTATTTTGCAGGTGTTCTATATTTTTTTAAACTTTGACTATTGTATTTTGCAGGTGTTTTATTTATTGGTGTTTTGTTTTAGATGTTGACTATTGTACTGTTTTATTGATCAATGTTTGTTCTTGTGTTAGGTATTAGATTTGTGATATTTTGTTTCATAAATTCATTACTGTGGCACTGCTTCCTTTATCAGTCAGATTGCTATTCATTCTCATTGGGCTGTGATCGATTAGCCTTTGCATGGGGCATATTTATTGTGAGGAACCCCTTAAGGGTAACAATCACACAATTATTGTACTTTCAGTATAATGACACAGTGCTCATTGTTTGCTAACTAACTGAAATATTGTAGAGTGATTAAATTAGTGCCACATAGTTAGGTTAATCCTAGAGATTATTAGTTTTATAAGATATAGAATTTTTTTGCGATAACCACTTAGTAAAACATGTTTTTTTTGTCGATTTTTTGCTTTTGCGAATTGTGCATTGTAATGTTCTACTTTATGATACTGATGTTATTTGATGTTCTTTTTTTTAATTGCTGTGGCACCTTTGCTATTTTCATAAATTTTGCCTGTTAATAAACAGTCATAAATTTGCCTGTGATCAGTTGGCTCTTGCAATGAGCAAATACTGGTGAACTCCATAAGGGTAACAACCAGAAATTGTTTTCATATTAATGACACAGGAACCATTGTTTTTACTTGCTGACCGATTTAGGTCTACATGATCTTTTAAATAGGTGTCACAGATTGCGTGTTTTTATTTTTTCTCTCTTTGAAATTGGTAGATTGTAAAGATGTTTGAAATTATTGTGTTTTAGCAAGTAGCTGGTGACCTTTTGCCTTTTTCTTTACACTTTTGGTTTAAGTAGGGTGTGAGAAGCCTGCTTGGGAATGTCCTAGCATGGCCAGAAAATTCCCTGCACAGTCTTTTCCCGGAGCGTTGGGGTTATGAAAGGTCTCTGTTGGATTCCTTTCATGTTTAATTTCTCAAATTTGTTGTCTTTTAAGGAATAAATTCCTCTTCTAAATTTACTGTGGCGTTTCTGACTATCTGGGAGGAGACTGAGTAGTGGAACGTGTTACTTTTACACGTAAACAAGAACGATCTCTCACACTACTACACTTTAAAGCACAGTTTATATGTAATTCTTATATGTAATTCATGTCACACAGTCTCATACGGAACCTACATCCGCTTTCTTTTATATACTGTGTATGATAAGATACTATCATCCCCCTTCCCTTCTGTGTGAGAGGATGAATGATCAAATGTGTTTGTAGCTGCATGCTTGAGGGTAGCAGACAAGGCTGTCTGCTAGAGAACAGTAGGACCAACGTTGAAACAGGTAGCTACGGTTCCTAAAAGCAGAGAGGTTTCCATTCTTAGTATGGTCCGGTCCGTCCCCTGTCATGTTGGTATAGGAAGCTGCCCCTCTGGCGCCTTCCGTTGGTCTTTGTGAGCGACTCTCGGGAGCACGCTGGGTAGTTCAGTGGGAGTCTGGCAGCTGGAGAGTAAGAAGTTGGAGTCCAGTAGTAGCGCAGGGCAGTCCAGCAGTAGCAGTCTGGCGGTAGCGAGCGTCTGAAGTGGTAAGATCTCCGGCTAAGCGCGTGTCTGATAAGTCCATAGGACAATGGATTTGTTAAGTTCAGCTTAACTGAGAATTTAATCATTTTATTTCGGGTTAGCTTTAAAATGGCTAAGGTTATCTTTAATTGCAGCGGAGTGTAATTCTCGTGTCCAGTTCAGATTAATTTGCGGTAGTTGCTTTGTTACTACTTTGTGAGTAAAGTGGAACCACGTGTTGGTCAGTAGCTCTAAGTAAGATCAATCTTAAATGCAAATGCTTGTGTGATTATAACGTATCGTCTTGAAAAGATTTTGAATATACCAACTTTTCTTTATGTTCAACCCACGTGGCGTGTACTTTGTGAGATCAGTACCACGTGCTTATATAACTGTTTGACCCATCAGGTTAATAGTAAGACGTTAGTAACCAGTTCGAGGTTTTTGTTTTGTAATTTGCTTTTTGATCTAATTTATTTTTATTATCTAAATTATTGAGGAGTTATACGCTTTCTGTAAACCAAGTTGACCACGTGAAGGGTAATTACAAGACGGACAGGATTGTGCTACGAAAGTAATTTCTTTAACTGAAAATTTGAATCTATTGGTTGTGGTTAACTTTCTGTTGCATGTGTTTCAATGTTCTTTGTGTGTTGTTTTATGAATGCAGTGTTGTACCCAGTCTCCCAATCTTGGCTCCATATTTTATGTGTTCCGTAATATTCCAATCTCACAGTCTCACAATCGTAAATAAGGCACCAGCTCAGTTATAACTCACGTATAATATGCTGAAATTTCAATGAACAATCTTTAAAATAAATTTGCAAATATAAACTGATTTCTTTCTTTTTATTTAAATTCTCCTTTTATATAGATATATTACCGGTTGTTGTATGACTGTAAAAGATTATAATCAATGTTAGTCTGATTGGTAAGGTGGTAAACCTAGACTAGTTACCCAGTCGTGAAACAGTGGCCCAGTAAACGCACGGTTAACCTCACAAGACAGCTCACAGTTTTAAACCGCTTTCACGGTCTAATTAGCACCCGATTTCAGCATACCAAATTCAAGTCACAATCTTACGCTATTCAGCAAAGCAAATTAGAGTTACAATCTTTCAACCTTGCAAGCTAAAATTGACTCAGTTGCATCCACCGATTCGGTTACTCAGGAAAACTTAAAGGACACAGTAGATACTCTGAAAATTGGTTCAGAAAGACACATGGAGGAAATTAGTTCATTATCAGAGAAAGTAGTTGAACTTTCGGATCACCTAAATAATTTATCTACGAAGGTAGATGATAATCTGAATGACACAAGACCGGTAGTCTTTAATGACACAGAAGAGTGCGAACAAATTAGGAAATTCAAACAAAATCAGAATCAAATTAATACGCAACACAAAAGAGAAAACCGGGAAGTACAAGATCAGCTGACATAGGTAATACAAGAATTACGTGTTTCAGAGGACACTCGCGCTCCAATACGGGAAGAGGGACATAGAAATACGGAACAGCCACAAAATAATAACCCGGGTACTTCGGAAATTATGAAAGAAATTGGCAAGGTACACAGAATTTTGAGATAGAACCGCCGAAACGAAGTAACAATGACCGATATGCGACTCGCCGACATGATGATTTTGACTATAAGCTGTTTATTACTACACGTAAATTCAAAACATTTAAGAATTCCGGCAACGACATTCATCCACAAGCGTGGCTCCATCAATTCTCTCATTGTTTTCCTCCCAACTGGTCATTAGAGCACAGATTAGAATTTATGTGTGGCTATTTAGAGAATGAACCAGCTGTAAGAATGTGATCGGTCATTCACGATTGCCACAGTGAAGGAGAATTTTATCATGCCTTCCTCTCAGCAAGTTGGTCTCAAGCTACACAAGACCGAGTAAAACATAGCATCATAATGATGAAACATTTCGAACAATCTGAATTTTCCAGTCTTGTGAAATATTTTGAAGACATGTTGCACAAGAATCAGTACCTGTCAAACCCTTACAGCCCCTCACAAGGGAACCTCCCCATTGCACCCCCCTCAGATTTAGTTATAAATTGGCACAGTGGATAGGCCTTGAAAAACCGAACACAGATCAATCGAGAAAACAGGAAGAAGTTGTGTGAAACTATGAAAAAATAAGCAAAATATACAAACTGAGTAGTCCATGGGCATGATATGTAACATCAAGGATGCCATTTGCACTTGAGCGCCGTGGTCCTGTGGTTAGCGTGAGCAGCTGCTGAGCTAGAGGTCTGTGGTTCAAGTTTTCCCTCAGGCGATAAATTTTCTTACTTTATTTTTGCAAAGTTATGATACGTCCGTTCGTTCATTGACGTCTCTGTTCACTGTAATAAGTTTAGTGTTTGTGTTTTGCGACCGCAGCGCAAAACCGTGCGATCAGTACACGAAAGGACGTGCCTCTCCAATGGGAACCGAAAACATTTGATCGCAAGGTCATAGGTCAACCGATTCCTCCACAGGAAAACACGTCTGATATATTCTATACGACACTGGTGACGGCGTGTGCGTCACATGACAGGAATATGTTGTCGATGCACCTAACTTGCACACTTGGCGAATGGGTAAAAAGATTCTTCTACCTTCCCCGATTTAGGTTTTCTTGTGGATGTGATAATCACTCCCAAAAAGTGATGAAAACGTAAGAGTGTGTCACATAAACTGCAACAAATGAATGCAACAGTTTCAGAGTCGCACAGTTTTCTCTGTGCTCTGTCAAAACATATGTTTTTAACGTTTTGAAATTTTTCCGTGTGTAGACCGCCAAATTCTGCGTATGTCCAAGCAAATCTGAACATGTCCTGGAAGTTTGGAGAGCGAAGTTGATTATGTGTGAGTGCCTGAACTCTGATAATTGTCTGAAAATAAAAAATTAAACTTTCCGCTCGAGGGAAGACTTGAACCAAGGACATCTCGCTCCACAGCTGCTCACGCTAACCATGGGACCACGGCGCTCCCGAGCATCCGCTGTCCTAAATGTTGCCTATCATGCCCATGGACTACTCAGTTTATATATTTTGCTTATTTTTCCATGGTTCCACACAACTTCTTCCTGTTTTCTCGATTCATCTGTGTACAGTTTTTCAAGGACTATCTACTGTGCCAACTTATAACTAAATCTGAGGGGGGTGCGATGTGGAGGTTCCCTTGTCAGAACTCATCCGCATTTGCTTAATCAAATTGCCTGAACATTTAAGACATATTATTTTGGCAGGACGTTGCAATGACGACATTGAAGCTTTTCAGGGACTCTTACAAGAATTAGAAATTGACACTGACAATCGCGGAACGCGAAAACAGGAACACAACAATTACAGGTCACATCCGTCGCAATTCCGCTATGAAAGAAATAATAACTGGACACGACAAGGCTATTCTCACAACACAAATCGTGACCAAAACAGACACCACCCGTATGACAACCGTTAGCAGAGTAGTAATAATTACAGGGAAAGATCACCTCTCCGCAGTAGCGACTATCACAGAGACAATCAGAGAAACAGACAATATGGGAACCAAAATAATTATTATCAAGGGAGACAGAATAACTTTAGACGCAACAGTCCAGCGCGCAGTTACGATTCAGGGAGAAATTCTCCACCATGTGACCGACAAGAAAGAAACTACAGGAACTACCGACATGACGACAGACGATATATCATAACGACAGACCTGAATTTCATCAGAACTGGCGGGATTCAAACAGGGCTGGGCCCTCTCGGCAAGGTGAATTTTTAGAAGTTAGGTCTCCCAATCCCAATAACGACGCACGCCAACAAAGAGATAGCAGACAATGACTCGCACCGCAGGCAGCCACGTGCGCCGGCTGGCTCAGAGAAAAATAACATAGACGCTAACATTAAAAAAACAAAATCCAGCATTCCTTACCGACGTATACCACATGATAATTGCGTTCAAGTTGAACCTCTGCGTACTAGGAAGAGTAAACGATTGCACCACATTTCACATGTAAAACCGTTTATTGAGGGATAATCTGTTTTTTTAACTTAGTCTTTGCTACAAAATTTTTCACTTCATGTTACTAGTATTCTTTGTCAGACTTAGAATCTGTTGACATGCAACAATGTTTGAAGTTAAATATCCAGTCAAGAACCAAGAGAACTTATTTAAACAGGAATTACGAATGCATTGTTATAGTGAACAGACGACACAGTGTTGTTATTTGTACATTCTTGCTTGTTAGTTGCACGATCACGTAACGACTATAAGGCTGCGTTCACACTGCCGGCCGGGCCGGGCCAGGATGACGCGCCGCGCCGAGCCGGGACGGCGAAATGGGGGAAAATCCACTTCTCCGATTTTCATGTTTTAAACATTCTTAGCGGTATATAAGACTTCGCCACATCGTTTTATGAACTTGTTTTTTCCTTAAAAGCGTTACTTACGTCGCGAAAAAAGAAAAAGTCTACTTTTCGTTTCGCGTGATTTCTTAGTTTCGTAACGCTTCCCAACCGATTTTGAAGAAAGTATGCTGCTAAAAAATCTGATTTTTGCACACGTGGTAGTGTAACATTTTAGCTTCGTATTGAATCATTTATCTTTCCATATTTCTTAGCAGTCATTGTGAAATGATGCTATTTGTCAACGCCGTGCACTTGATTTACAAATCTTGTAGTGAAAAAGTTATGTAGCGGGTAGCTTACTGTTAGATCCGTTTTAGACCATACATTGTTGGGAATGAAATGTAGCTAAAAGTACCAAAAAGTTTTTGAAATGATAATGATACTGATATCTGTCTCTGGTCACAAGTAATGCGAGCTACTCAGTGACGTCAGTGCCGCGTCCGCAAGTTCGCGCGGTTACAGCTTGGTTTAGTGTAGTCATATAATGCAGGACAGAAAAAAACTAATTACTAATGATCAGCGCAGACCTAGTGTCGGTCCCTCGTATTATTTTAATGGTCTCATTGTCTAGATAAAGTGTCTAGATAGAAGTGTCAATGACATAGGTCTGATAAAATATGACGTAAAACTAATCACAAAAACAAACTGGAGATTTGTGATACGTTTACTGCAGAAACTAAAGCGCAATTCTGTAGTCTCGTTGTCTACTTTGACAGAAAAAATAATGGAGAGTTAATGAAACTACTGTAGATCGACACAGATGTACGTTTCATTGTTCTTCATTGTTTTTTTTTTTCTTCTTTGGCGGGCTGCGCTGCACTGTCAAGGTAATTCCCACTCTTTGGCTAAATGGCTGTTAGCTGCCCGAGGCCAAATAAATAAATTAAAAAAAAATCCCTACCCTTCGACAGCTGACAAGCAAGTCAGTAGATAACGCAGCTGCAGTCAACAGTTGCTCGCCTTTAGCTAGTCTGTGCTGTCTTGTAGAACAATGTCTTCACTCTTTTATTGGTATTGTTTTGACTCTGCAGTAACTCGTCGAGTTTTGAAGTACAGATGAACTAGGAGGTTATGGATTCATCCCATAAATAGCGACAGACATTTAGGAAAGTTTTTTTCTTTACATGAAGAACTTAAAAACTATCCCGAAAATTTTTATTCATATTACAGAATGAATCATAATACATTTCAGTATGTGCTGCAGAACATTCAAGACAAAATTTTGAAACAGAACACAAATTTTCGCAGAAGTATAACAGCAGAAGAAAAATTGTGTATAACGATAAGGTAAGATTAGTTAGTACACACTTTCAGGTTTGCAGTAGAACTTGTACAGCATCCACTACCCCAATTAATTGTAGTCATTCTTTTGTATTTTAAATTTCACAAACCTCTGAGGGGAAGAGAGTTTATGGGACTCCTGAGAATCATTAGGAAGTAATTAGCTTCGTCATTGTGGGTAATGTCTTGCTGTGCCTTCAACGAAGAATCGCAGAAATACTCCTTCAGAATTTTCCAACTTTTTTTCTTCATGATGCAGCGCTTGGCAGTGGTGGTGGTTCATCATGTGGAGCCACTGATGACCTCACAAAATTCTTTTCATTACCTTGTAAGATAGACGGATTGATAGGCGAAGAGTTTTGAGATAATGCCCTTTGACTCAGTGGTCCTATTTCCACTGATAAGGAACTGTGCCTAGCTCTTGGAACTTAGGAAAATCATATGACAGAACACAGCCCGAGTGGAATTGCATTTTAATATACTATTCCCTGGATCACATGACCTTATTTTGTCAAATTACACAACTTATTCTCTGTAACTGTCTCTCAGGTCTTTGCATTTCGATTTCATTATTTTAATTGAAACAATATAGAAGGGTGCAAGAAAATGTCTCTTTAATTATTTATTGTTGTATAACTGTGAAATGACATGGACTAAGTAAATATCTACTGTGCAAACAAAACTGTAAAAACTTCGCCCAACACCACACTTGAGTAACACATTTTACGATTTTTTTTTCTCAGGTATCTGTCCACTGACATCTCCTTTCATGCACTAGCATCGTCATTCCGATTAGGAGTGTCCACCGTATCAGTGGTGGTGAAAGACGTTTGTATGGCCATATGGGAGTCATTTGCTCCCGTTCATTTACCAACGCCAACTGTTTCTCGATTTAAAGAAATTGCCAGTGACATGCATACGAGATGGGGATTTCCAAACTGTGTTGGATGTATAGACGGGAAGCACATACGTGTCCAATGTCCTAAACTTTCTGGCAGCATGTTTTCCAATTACAAACAGTATTATTCGATTGTACTCCAAGCAGCTGCTGATGCAAATTACAAATTTATAGCTGTAGATTTTGGTGCCTACGGTAAACAGTCTGATGCAGTCGTGTTTAAAGAAACTATGTTATATAAGAAACTTACAAATGGGAAGCTGTTATTACCGCCACCAACAAGACTTGAAGGAATGTGTCAGGAACTACCGTACGTCATTTTGGGAGATGAAGCTTACCCCTTATCAGAGAATTTGGTGAGACCTTCTCCTCGCAGAAATTTGGACAACGAGAAGATTCTATACAGTGATATGCATTCCAGAGCAAGAAAAGTTGTTGAATGTGCATTTGGTATAATGACCAATAAATGGAGACTACTGAGGAAGGAAACTGAAACATCCATTTACGTAGCTGATCACATAGTCAAGTGCATTTGTCTGCTTCATAATATTGTCATTGACAGAGAAGGCTGCAATGTTGAAGCTGAAAGGTTTTGTAACAATGCTGATATACAGACAGCTGGTGCCACATTAAACAGAAACTCCACATTACGTTCGAAAACCGTCAGGAACACTTTTGTTGAATATTTCGTTAAAAATGCAACTTGAAATAATTAAAAAACCTTTCAAAAATAAATTTTGGAATTGAAAGTACTTGCTATTTACTGTATTTTTGTGTATCTCATTTCATTGTAAATAAAATGAATAAAATTATAGAGGAAAATAATGTATATTTGTGTGTACTATCTGAAACACACTCCTTGGTTACTTCGTTCCATAATCTGGAAACTGCACCATTACTGTCATACTAGCCGAATTTCTGATACCAAATTGATGGACACAAGTTAATGTCATGTATATGTTATTCTGCATTCATTAAAGTAAGAACATCGCAAAAAGATGTCACAGACAACAGCTCATAGTAACGTGCCACAGCATGACTTTACAATGCATTGTCATCTGGTAGGGACACATTTCCGTCCCTCAGAGACACTCGTATCTGTCTGCGTTTACAAGTAAATGCGAACTATTCAGTGGCGGCAATGCCGCGATCGCTGGCAAGCTGTTGTTGTAAATGCATGTAAATACGGCAGATTAAATAAATGAAATAAAAGTAATTTCGCATGCATCATTATAATAAACGTAATTTTTCCTCACTGATTGTGAAATGTGAGGCAATATCTTAAAATAAAAGACGTATGCAGTCACACTTGTGATGAGAGCAGAAGGGAAATGTGTGTACTGCAGAAGCTGCAGTGCTGCTCCACAGGCTCGCGTCGGCAATATTAAACACTCGGGATGTCGCCGGCTCGGCTCCGGGAGGCTCACGCCGTGTCGGCGCGGCCCGGCCGCCAGTGTGAACACCGCAGTTCAAAACCATGCGTTTGATATCAAAGCGGGCGGCGGCCCGGCCAGGCTCGGCTCGGCCCGGCCGGCAGTGTGAACGCAGCCTAAGGCTCACATACTTAGAACATATTCCAGTACTGCTAATGAGATTTTAATGCAACATTTTTGTTTACTTGAAAAGACATTCTTTATTTGAAATACTTTCTGAGAGATACCAGCTACACGACTATATCACGACGCTACTAATGTGTGACACAATTTACATTGTTGCTTTTGCGGTGTATCTGTTTTGTATCTGCACAGTTTTTCTGAATTCTTCTGGAAAGTAAAACATGTTTTAGTAATAACTTTTGTGGTATAGCTATAATGAGACAGCCTTTTTCGTAGCACAACAATATGTTACAGTATAGTACTTTCTTGATCACGGTAAGGTACGTAATAACTACGATATCTATACGCAAAGTATTTCACTTTCGTTTATGATGAGGTAAGTACATTGACTTCAGCAGAACTTTGCTTACAGAGGACGATAACTACGACACTTCCACAGAATTATCTTACAGCCAAGACGCACATTTAGCATTACAGGACACGCATTTGAGTGATTAATTTTGTACTTAAACCATTTATTTTTCAAGATTTTTGAATTAAAAAGAAAGTTTGCCGTGATACATTTCATTCCATTGCTGTAATCTGTAACACCTGAGGGTATAATTACAGTAGAGCGTCGATTATCCAAAGTAATTGGGGGACATGGGTGTTCGGAAAACTGGTTTGTTCGGATAATCGAACTGTACATGTTTATTTGCCAAGGAGAAGTACTGTACAGTAAATTTATTCATAAAAACAGGCATCTATTTTAGTATTACAAAGTAACATACAAAGGCAACTTCAGTAGGAATATATAGTATGTGGCACAATTTATTAAACAAAAATATATACATATTACATACGCATTTTGCATGAACAATACACACAGTATACAAAATTAACGTTTAAAAAATCCTTTATTTTGGGACCGTGTCTTGACTTGAAGCGTTTTAACCAGCCCGCGCTCGCTTTAAAGTTCGAAGGCCCTCCAAGATTTCGTTGAACTGCATTGCCTTCTCACACAGAATGGGACCTGAGATAGGTTCTCCTTCCGATCTCTTTTGTGTAAACCACTTGTAAGCAGCATCATCTAGATCTGTGTTAGTGGCGAGCTTCATAGTTTTACAGCTTGTGGTTCCATCAGTAGAATCAAGCATAGCTATAAAATTTGCTACGCTCGTCTTTTTTTTTATATATATCCGTAATTGTCGACTTCCCCACCTTGTACTCATTGGATAAAGTGGTTGCAGATGCACCTTCTTCTAACCTTTTAATAATCATGTACTTGTCCCTCATAGAAAGGACAATACGCTTACGTTTAAGCATTTTGTATCGTCAAGTTCACTTCTTCACGCAGCAGCACACAAGTGGTCGTAACAGGAGAACAGAAGGTGACTGTTTGCACCGTGACTAGCTCTTCTTGGGAGCGCGCAATCCTTCAAACTGCGCGGAGCGGCAACTCTAAGCTGGCGCAGCTTTTGCTGTGAACAGCTTTGATACTGCCGCTACTTCTACTGCCAGTGCCGAGCCGACAGAAGTGTGCTGATTGTTGAAACACAGCGACTGGCGGCTTGGCCGGTCAGCAGTGCCTTGTGAAGGCCCCATTAGAAGCAATGTTCCGCCAGCGGTGGCCCAGTGAGGCTACTACCGTGGGAAACTTGGTTTGGGAGTGAGGGGGATGATGGACGGTAGGGTGGGAGAGTTAACAGGTGCGAGCGAGTACACAGTTCGGTTAAGCGGTCGTTCGCTTGACCGACGTTCCAATAATCGACACTCTACTGTACATTAATCCTCAGGGGGGTACACGCTTACTTTGTGTACCATGTGTTTGACAAGCACAAGGAGCCCTAGCTAATATGGTATTTGCTTATACAACTTCACACATCGGTACCATATTTCTCTAACACTGAATTACACAGCTATCTGATTATTTAACAGAGAAACAAAAAATTTTTTTACAATGTCAGTGACACACGTTTACGCAATTACACAGTTGGATAATTTCACACATATGAAATTGTATTTTGTCTGCACTGTGTGAACTGTTCATATTTTTTTGGAACCATTGTGATACTATGAGAGCTTTGAGTGTCGTATTTGGTAAGAGAGCATGATTTTTAAAGTACGCAGGAGGTAGATGACACTATTGAAATGAGCAGAGAATTTTTTTTAGGTTTTGACATTATTGCAGAAAGCTACGACGTTTTTGAAATTTGTCTGAGGTGTTATGATGTTATTTTTACGACGACGATGTGTATTATGCTGTTGAGGTATGTTTATGATCAATAAGCTGATGCTACATGAGGAATTTGATTATGCTACGTATTTATAATGATGAAATATTGAAGAATGTCGACGAATATGTATATGTGTAATAAGGTAAAGAATAATGAGTAGTGGTTAGGGACGCTGATTTGTGAAAAAAGATGTTGGAAACCAAGAACCGTATTTTAAGAGTTATGAAATGTGTGTAAATGCGTGAATGTATTACAATGCCGACGAAAATTTTTGGACACTGTTATATTTATAGGATTTTGTTTCTACACATTTGTAACGCAAATTCTCGACCTGTAAAATTTTTTATATGAGACTGTCCGTGTAGTGCAACCTGCTGTCGTAAATATTTCGGTAAGAAAGCCAAGTGACACTGACGTAATGCGTTGTGAGCAACCAGCTGTGCCAGCCGCCTGGAGAAAAAGCCATTAGGTGGAGAAAAAAGAGGCCGTTAACCTTGCTATTGACATTCCTTTGTAGAAAGCATCGCAAATATGACATGCTATTACTTGGAAACATGATTATACAGTGGAGCATGTACTTTGTGCTACTTGCTGATATGCTTATGAGTTGAATATTCTTACATCTGCACACCTGATTATGACAAGTGTCTTTCTACGAGACTTGAGAGAATTTCTACTGACTTACGAAATGCCACATGGCTATTGAATGATGTTTTTCGGCTTTGCTTTACATAGTTGCTTATTTCATTTGATATCTGGTTTCCAGCTGTGTTGCAGCATTGGTTATATAAAATAAAATTAAATGCATTTGCTAATGTGAACACTTTCTGTTAACAGATCTATTAAATAATAATTTTATGATCCACATTCTTCGAAAAAGGAGCACTTGGAAAGGAAAGTACAACAAGAAGGGACTAATAACAGTAACTGCATATATAATTTTCTTTTCAAGTACTTGGTAATTTTTTGTAGAATAAGTTTTTGTGGCGCACCACTTTAATTACATAGACATTAAGATGTGAATATACATTTCCCTTACCTGCATTGTTGTCTTTAGTGTACTATTTTTTCTGCTTGTGGGTTTGTCATGTTTAGATATAAGTTATTACATTTGCTGCTGCTCTTTGCCAAGCATAGTGCTACTGAATTTCACTTCGTATTATTCTGTTAAGCCTGTTTTACTACTGATTTATTTTTATTGTTGCTGCACATCGGCTCATATTCGTTGTAATGTTGCATTTGCTCTGCTAATTTAGATATACTGCTGCTTACTTTGCCAATTTGCATTTTTTGTCATTGCTGTTTGTGTTAATTGTTTTGTGCTGCTGCATTGCCTCGTCCCTTAGTTTATGCATCTGAGCTCAGTAGATTTAAGTTAGCTTAAGAGGGGGTAGGCCATATAAGAGAATGAGTTGCGATGAATTGGAAGAAATGCATTGAGAACTTATACGAAAAAAGTACAGAAAGCAGGTATAGATAGGACTTTTTGGGAATAATGATGAACGAAGGGAGATCTCCAAGAAAAAAAAGTTTTGTTTGCAAAATACTGCAGTACCAAATGTTACACTGAAGACGAACCCTGTCCTTTCCTTTTGTGTTATCCCCCTATGTGTTTGTGTACCCTTGTGTATTTGTGTTTTTCCTGTCTTTATGTGTTTAGCTAATAAGAGTTATGTTGTAGAATTTTTCTAATAATATGTTATTTACTTTGCAGAGATGTTTAGACATTACTTATTCTGTTCTGTTTCAATGTTCATATGTGAAATTAATGTTTCGAAAACTATTCTCATTATTTTATATATTTACTTATGTCATAATTCCTGTAATACTGATGCATATGTTTATTTCTATTTTTTTGTAAAGCCTGTATTACTACAAATGTTATCTGTATTATTATGTTTTTAATGACGTTTTCTGTATCTTTGTAGTTGTATTCTCATGTTATAAAATTGTAATGGACACCAGTTCAGCAAATTAAGTAACTTGTAAGCATTCATTTCACTGCGCATATTTCTGTTGGTCATAGTATATGCAGAATATGTGAAAAAAAGAGGACTGGTAGTGTTTGGACGTGTGTTAATAATTCAGCAAGAGACTGGATAACAGCATTGCTGGTTCTAAGGGTATTTCAAAAAAATTATTTGTGAGTGCACAAGTGGTGGTTCATGGACTTGATATATTGTCCGCAAGACTCTTCAATGGTGATTGTGCACCTGCACAGTCGCAACAGATGGCTGCTGGCCGTCTCTACAAGGACTACAGTGGGTCTGCATCTTTGATGGCCCACCAATACCATTATTTCTACAAGGACTGTAGTGAGTCTGCACCTCTGGTGGCCCACCAATACCATACTCTCTACCAGGACTACAGTGGGTCTGCTCAATATTCTTCAAAACTTCGACTGACTCTGCGGTGGGTTTGCTATGTTGTGGCCCATTACCTGTCTGCATGTCAAGAGTCAGCACTGTCTTTCCGTTGGAAGGACAACACTACTTCTTCAAGACTGCATGGAAATCCACTTCTGTGTGCATTTTCTTTTACTGCTCAGACTTTGAGAAAAACACTGCAATTTTACTGTGATGAACGATCAGGACTGTCTTCATGGACTGTGAGAAAATTTTAGCTTTTGACCAACATTGTATCAAGAAATGTGTGCATTTGATTTCTTTGTTATTGTAATTATGAAAATTTTTTTCAAATATGTATTGGCCAGTGCCCAAAACAATTTGTTAAATTTTTTGTGGGGGGCATGGGGGCTATATAAGTGGGCTGTTTAGGTTTTCTTATTGGTAACGCCATGTAGCACTCAGTATGAAAATCATTGGCTGTGCTGTGTGCAGTCTGTGGCCAGTTTGCATTGTTGTCTGCCATTGTAGTGTTGGGCTGTTGGCTGTTAACAGCGCATAGCGTTGCGCAGTTAGAGGTGAGCCGCCAGTAATGGTGGATGTGGGGAAGTGAGATGGCGGATTTTTGAGAGCGGATGATCTGGACGTGTGTCCATCAGAAACAGTACATTTGTAAGAATGGATGTCATGAACTGCTATATATATTATGACTTTTCAACACTATTAAGGTAAATACATTGTTTGTTCTCTATCAAAATCTTTCATTTGCTAATTATGCCTATCAGTAGTTAGTGCCTTCAGTAGTTTGAATCTTTTATTTAGCTGGCAGTAGTGGCGCTCGCTGTATTGCAGTAGTTCGAGTAACGAAGATTTTTGTGAGGTAAGTGATTTGTGAAAGGTATATGTTAATGTAAGTCAGGGCCATTCTTTTGTAGGGATTATTGAAAGTCAGATTGCGTTGCGCTAAAAATATTGTGCATCAGTTTAAGCACAGTCATGTATAATTTTTCTAAGGGGACGTTTCAATTGTTGCAATATCTATAGCGTTAGAGAACTTCAAGCGTATCGTTTCATTCCTGAGTATTTCCATATCCCAGTTCTTTGTGTATTGATTCTTCCTGACTAGTCTCTTAAACTTCAGCCTAATCTTCATCACTACCACCTTGTGGTCTGAGTCTATATCTGCCCCTGGGCGTGCCTTACGATCCAGTTTTCAACTTCGGAATGTCTTTCTGACCATGACGATATCTAACTGAAATCTTCCTACACTTCTGCCCTTTTCCAAGTATGCCTTCTCCTCTGGCGATTTCTGAACAGAGTATTCGCTATTAATAGCTTAAATTTATTATGGAACTCATTTAATCTTTCTCTTCTCTCATTTCTAGAACCAAGCCCACATTCTCCCATAGCCCCTATTTCTACTCCAGTCCCCTATGACTACTAGATTTCCATCTCATCTCCCTTTATACACTGCATTATCTGTTCAGTATCCTCACATACCTTCTCTATCTCTTCCGCTTGCGACGTTGGCATGTATACCTGAACTATCGTTATGAGTGTTGGTTTGCTGTCGATTCTGATGAGAACAACCTTATCACTGAACTGTTCACAGTAACACACTCTCTGCCAGACCTTCCTATTCATAACGAATCCTACTCACGTTATACCATTTTCTTCTGCTGTTGGTATTGCCCTATATTCATCTGACCAGAAATCCTTGTCTTCCTTCCATTTCACTTCGCTGACCACTACTATATCTAGACTGAGCCTTTGCATTTCCCTTTTCAGATTTTCTAGTTTCCTAACCTCGTCCAAGCTTCTGATGTTTCATGCTCCAACTCGTAGAACGCTATCCTTTTGTTGGTTTTTCAATCTTTTCCTAGTGGTCACCTTACCCTTAGCAGTCCCCTCATGGAGATCTGAATGGGCGAATAATCTGGTCTCTTTTGCCAATGGAGAGACACTTATTCAATTACAAGCCACATTTCCTGTGGATTCACATTATGTGCCTTTAATACAGTGGTTTCCATTTGCCTCTGCATCGTCATGCCATTGATCATTGCTGATTCTTTCACCTTTAGGGGCGGTTTCCCATCCCAAGGGCAAGGGAGTGCCCTGAACCTCTGTCTGCTCCTCCACCCTCTTTGACAAGACCATTGGCAGAATGAGATGGTTTCCTATGTCGGTAGTCTTTAGCCGCCAGTGCTGATTATTGCCAGCCAGAGTGGCCGAGCGGTTCTAGGCGCTACAGTCTGGAACCGCGCGACCGCTACGGTCGCAGGTTCGGATCCTGCCTCGGGCATGGATGTGTGTGATGTCCTTAGTTAGGTTTAAGTAGTTCTAAGTTCTAGGGGACTGATGACCTCAGAAGTTAAGTCCCATAGTGCTCTAGAGCCATTTTGCTGATTATTATTCAATGTTTAAGCAGTGGCTGGGTGCAAACACAGGACTGACGACGTTTTGATTACTAATCAAAGACGCTACCTTGATACCACACATGCTTTGCTTGTAAATACTTATTAATAGCAGTGTATTGCTACCAATAACCTGTGTGTCAAGTTCTGGTAGCTGCTGTGGCTGTGCTATGACATAGCCCAATGACATTGGTTTGGAAAGGTTGGGAAGACATTCTGTGGCATGTGACTGCTGCTGTGGGTCAGATTGGAACTTCTGTGTGTCCTAATCTGTAACAACAACAAAACCCTAAGTGTATCAAAACACCAAATATATAATAATAAGAGATAGATGAGTACTTACTGACAGCCTTCTTCTAGCACAGCTTGTCACTGCTGCTGCTAGCAGTACTTCATACTGGACAGACAAAACAAACAGTAAATGATGGCATTTGCACTCTTGATATATAAAAAGTAAAATTGCTTGAAGGGTGGGACACACTGAGCTTTCACTCTGTTGGTGTCCTGGATCCCATTTTCATAATGCCATTCACGAAAAGGGAAGGGGGTAGGGAGTAGGAAATTCCACAAATAATTTCATTGTCCAAGTGATGGATGCTGGCATCAGCCATTCTGGCAACAGCTGATGCTGATGTCATCAATTCCAGGAATGCTGATACTGATGTCAGCAACTTTTGGGCTCGTTCTTTTATTGCTCCCCTACTAACATAGTGTTTGGTTTGCCTTCCTTGAAACATCATCTAGTTATATATGCTAAGATGGTATCTGTTCTGTCAGACGTGACCAAAAGAACAGATACCATCGGTGACCATGCAGTTCGCTAGAATGAAATTACAATGAAAGGAACACCCTTAGCTGCTTACAGGCGTTGACATACGTCAACGGGGACAGATGAAAATGTGTGCCCCGACCGGGACTCGAACCCGGGATCTCCTGCTTACACGGCAGACACTCTATCCATCTAAGCCACCGAGGACACAGAGGATAGCGCGACTGCAGGGATTTATCTCTGGCACGCCTCCCGCGAAACCCACATTCTAAACGTATTGTCCCACAGTACATTTGTAGTGCCTCCACCCATTATACTCATTACTTGCAACGCGTTGCCGATCCCCGTAAGAGTTCGTGCACTGTTTGTGTTTTCGCACAGAAGAAGAAGATGGTCAAGTGGCCGGTGAGCCTTAACTATATATATACTAAGATGGTATCTGTTCTTTTGGACATGTCCGAAAGAACACATACCATTGGTGACCATGCAGTGCGTTAGAATGAAATTACAATGAAAGGAACACCCTTAGTTGCTTACAGTATATATATATATATATATATATATATATATATATATATACATATATATATATATATATATGTATATGTATATGTATATATATATATATATATATATATATATATATATATATATATATATAGTTAAGGCTCACCGGCCACTTGAACATCTTCTTCTTCTGTGTGAATGCACAAACAGTGCCCAAACTCTTACGGCAATCGGCAATGCGCCGCGAGTAATGAGTATAATGGGTGGGGGCACTACGAATGTAGTGCAGGACAATACGTTGAGAATGTCGGTTTCGCGGGAGGCGTGCCAGAGATAAATCCCTGCAGTCACGCTATCCTCTGTGTCCTCGGTGGCTCAGATGGATAGAGCGTCTGCCATGTAAGCAGGAGATCCCGGGTTCGAGGACCGGTCGGGGCGCACATTTTCATCTGTCCCCGTTGACGTATGTCAACACCTGTAAGCAGCTAAGGGTGTTCCTTTCATTGTAATATCATCTAGTTAATCATTTCAATTTAAGTTGTTCATAAAAAAATGTTCAAATGTGTGTGAAATCTTATGGGACTTAACTGCTAGGGCCATCAGTCCCTAAGCTTACACACTACTTAACCTAAATTATCCTAAGGACAAACACATACACCCATGCCCGAGGGAGGACTCGAACCTCCGCCAGGATTAGCCGCACAGTCCATGACTGCAGCACCTAAGACCGCGCGGCAGTTGTTCATAATTGTAGTTCCTAGGTATTCAGCTAAATTGATAGCCTTTAAATTTGCGTAGTTTACAGTATAATCGAAATTTAACGGATTTTCAGAGACAATTGATACTTTTCGCACGATACAGTTATTTTATCTAAATCATTTCGCAATTTGTTTTGATTTTCTGATGACTTTATTATAAGGTAAACGGCAAAAGACAATTTAAGAGGGGTGCTCAGACTCTCTACTAAATCATTTATATAGGTCAGGAACAGTAGAGGGCCTGTAAGGTGCGGTTTGCTTTACTCTAGAATTGAGAACAACTATGTAAGGTGAAATGACAAGTTTAATGTCGCAATTTTTCTCACAAAATTACAGCTTTTACACAGTTTTCAGCTCGGCAACATAAAAACAGTGCAATGGATAATGCATCTTGCCAACATCAAAAAGTTAAATAATTTTATACACAACAATGTGAAATATTAACTCTTCGAAAGAACATTAATCCTAAACACAATATCATGAAAGTTTAATTGGAAGTTTCTTTACAAAATTGCTCCTACACATACGTTATGATGTTGGTCAGTATTACGAAAATCATCCAATTCCGGTTCAAAGTTCAGTATTATTTAGGATGACAATCAAGTCTATGGTGGATGGTTAGTTAAGTGACAAATTTGAGCGCAAGGTTACCCAAGGCCGCTCAAGTTTACAGTGGACGCAAGCTGGTGAACCAACAAAGTTTATGCCTCTGCGTGCGGTATTTACCTTAAGCTGCGATGTGCTGCTGTCTGCAAGGCTGCTCTCTCCCATTGAAATTCCTATAAAACTCATCTGGGCTTTGCTGAACTTTCCAGCAGAAACTTTCCCTACGTTTCTCAATATGCAAGAAAACATGTACTCAGCCCTAGTCTTATTATGTGGCGATATACACACGCATGGTTGGACGAGCGTGCATATTATAGTGCCCTCTCAGTTCTCACAAGAACAATTCACTAATTTGGCTGGTTCGTTTCTCCACAGTTGGAGCTAAATGTTGCTACAGCTAATTTCTAGCTGAAGTGCAGCCGCTGTGAATGCAGTGTCCACACAAATTTCTTCTTTGCGTCATATGGAGCATTAAGCGCTCCGTTCTGCACTTGACGCCAGTTTAGAGAAGAGTCCCAGAAAATTTCTCTCATGTCCTACTCATGGCAGAACTGCCTCCCTCCACTTGGGTTCCTTTTTCACGTCACGGTTTTTTTCGACCAATAGGAGCGTTCCTCTTATTGTGTATGAACTCTCTCTACCAAACGCAATCTCCCGTCTATCAAACAGCGTTGAAACTTCAGTATTTTTCTCCTTCCTAGTGCGTTTTCGGCAATCGGACGTTGGGGATTTTGTCGGTAGATTTCCATACGAGTTGTTATCTTCCATTTTTCTGGTATGCCATCTGAAGGTGTTGCAATCTGCCATAAAGAACATCGAATATTTATGCTGTTAGAACAGTTAAATTTGATTCTCGTTGGTCTTTTATGGGAAGGGATTTGAAAAGGTTTCTTGATCTCTTCTGGTCCAGGCTGCGATATTTCTTCTTTTCTTGGTGATTCTTGCTGTCTTCTTACTTGTGTCTTCGTTCATCTCTGGACCAGTAGCTAGGATTGAAGACCTGTTTAACATCGTTATCTTTTATCCGTTCTTATGGCGTCTTCTTCACAGTTGTTGTCTATTCTTCGTTGTAAACGGTTGTTCATCTAGATACGTTGAACTGCCTTCCATCCATTTCCTGCTCCGTTCCATGTGTTGTTAGGGATTGTCACGCAGAGGTTGAATTTAGTATGGTCTGATGAGAGTTTCCGCCATTCTGCACATTGAGTTACAGAAACGCGTTTCTTCTTCTTCCTGTGGTGAATCTCAGCCTCCGCTGGTCCTCGCCGTAATATGTCCGCCTCCGTTCCGGTTCGGTGGACATTGTTTATCCCTTCATATGCTGTTTTTAATAGCTTACGATAGAAGTGCCAAGTGACGAACACTTTTGCAAAAACCATTGTTGTTACGCTTGTGTGTGGCTTTCGTAGGAATAAAGCTCACTTCAGGGTACAAGTTGCTTGCATTCAGGCTGCGTTGTATCTCTCCAAACCTTTCCACAGAGGAGTTATCCTCTAGGAACTTCGTTTCCACCCAGGCCTCTTCTTTTGTTATCTCGTAAGCCGACGTACCAGGCTTGTTCCTTCCTCTCATGCCTAACTGCTCTCCTCAGTCTCGTCGTCGATCTGGCCGCAATGATGCTGCACCTTGGCTGCAGACTTCATCTGCAACATGCGACAGTCTTACTTTCCTTACATCCTTAGATTATGCTGCTGTCAGCCTTACTCTATCAACTTTACAAACATTAAAAAAATTCTTGATATGACTTTACAAAAAATTTTCCTCATCTTCATCACGATGGATGGTAAGAGTGAGATTGATGGTGATGACGGTTAGCATGTTAGTGACCTTTTTTTTCTAACTACAAATATTGCTGTTTTGAAAACTTCGTACCTTGACTCCGACTCCAGCGTCTTTTTCTCTGCAATCTCTTCTTTTTTGTCCTTAGCTGTAACAGAACCTCAAAATACACTTTTTTTGTTATTGCCCTTCAAAAACCGTCTCTTTTGATCTGTTGTATTGTATTTAACTTCGTACTTATCCAATTCTCCTATTTTTTCGATCCCAAACTTTTACATTCCTATCTTCCCTCATTGTACTCTTCCATATAGAAATCTTATCTGGGTGAACTTAACCTCCTACTGTTCTACCTCCTTCCACGAAATAACATGTTTTTTGTTTAGTTTAATATTTCAATTCTCTTTCCTAATAATTACCTCCTAACGAGTATTATTTCCCTCATATTTCTATTTCAATATCAGGTTGTGGTACCTTCCACAAATCCTATATGCTTCATATATTCCCCAAAATATCTCTTCAATTATTTGTTCACCGTCCTCGACGGAACAAAATTAAAATGCCTATCTCCTTCCCCCTTAATCATCTACTTCCTACCTATTTCTTCACTTCTTTTCTTCTACAAAAATCAACTTGTTCCTCCTTCACACTACGTCTTTAATGGAGAATATACTACATTGGTGGACTCGTTTGAAATGTTACATGTTTAGCTCTCTGGCATTTCTTGCATTGAGCTAGAACCTGTCTGATTCTTCGCTCCATATTTGCGAAGTGACAAGACATCTTTAATTTTGAAAAACATTTCTTAGGTCCAAAATGGCTGTTACTCAAATGAGTATACCAAATGTACTTGTTTATCAGTTCCTGTGGTATGCATGCGACCCAGAAACTTGTATTTGTGTCACGTCTATAGAATAATACATTGTCTCTTACGATATAACATTGTCTAATATCACGTGATTCCATGTTTTTCCACTTAATTTTAATTTTGGCTAGATCTGGGTCTTTGTCCTGTTCCCCCCCCCCCCCCCCCCTAACTGTTTCAAGGAACGAGGCCAATGAAGTCTTTCTCGTTGGCCTCGTTCAAGGAATTGGTAACGTAGTTCTCAAAGGGCACATTTTTAGGTAACACATTAGTACTTGCTCTCCTCCTGTATTGCTCATTCTGTTTTTTTTAAACCCCTTCTGGCAATCGGGAGAGGATGTCAGCTATGACATTTGAAGGTCCAGGTACATAAGTGATTTGAAAATCATATTCCTGCAACATCGGCATCCACCGACCTCGTCTCCCGGGCAATAGTTTTTCACTTAACAGGAATTCTAGTGCTTTATAGTCTGTGAACACATTGGTTCTTCACCAAAACAGAAAGTATCTAAATCTACGAAACCCCCATACCACTGCCAACGCTTCTAATTCGGTGATCGAATAATTCTTCTCACATTTTGTGAGGACACGACTAGCGAAAGCTATTGTTTTTATTACCCGCTGTCCGTCTTCCTCATGTTGTTGAAAGAGTACCACTACCAAGCCTGTTTTCGCAGTGTCAGTTACCATACAGAATTCTTTCGTTAAATCGGGATGCACTAAAAGTGATGCCTTTACCAGCGATCTTTTTAGTAATTGGAATTCCTGTTCTGCTTGTTCATCCCACAGCCAGGGCATCTTTTTACTGGTCAACGCACATAAATGTGGGGTAGCAAGGGATTCTATCCAAATGAATCTTTTATAAAAGTTAATGAGTCCCAAAAAACCACGCGATGTCTTTCTATTACATGGCGTACCCATGTTCTGAATCGCTTGTAGTTTGTTAGGGTTGGGTTCACTCCCTTGTTCATTGATTATATGGCCTAAAAACTCAATCCTTTTATTTCCAAATTTGGATTTCTTTATATTTATGGTTACTCCATGTTCTTTTAACGTCCTTAGCAATTTATCAAGTACCTCATTATGGAGTTAAAATGTCATCACAGGTGAGACGCTGTTGGAGTTCTTTATCCAACGCAGTTCCTAAACCTCTTATAAAAGTTTCAGAGGATATGTTCAGACCGAATTGGAGTCTTTTGAATTGGTAACTGCGTCCAAACGCGATAAAGGCCGTATACTTTCTGCATTCAGGTGTTAGTTCTATTTGCCAAAAACTAGCTCGCAAATCAAGGGAAGAAAAAATCTTAACTCCATAGAACTTTTGCAACAACTCTTCCAATTTTTCCGGGCGATCTTTTTCAGGAATAATAATGGAATTTATTTGCCTTGCTTCCACGAGTATCCTAATAGTCCCATCCTTCTTATCTATAATGTGCAAGGGACTGTTGTATGGTGAAGTTGAAGTTTCAATACTATCATCTTCTATCATTTTCTGCAGTTCTGCAAATACCTGTTTTCTGTAATATAATGGAACAGTGTAAGGTGGCACTCTAAATGGATTGTGTTCTTTCACTTGGAATTCGTATTGAAGTTCTTAATGGCGCCGGGTTTTGATAGAAACACCTCGGCATTTTTTCGTAATATTCTTTCTAATTCGACTTCGTCTGTTTCTGAAATATCTTTTACCTGTCACAGCTTATCATCTATCTCCTGATGGATTTCCATCATTACCTCGTCATCTACAGGTCTTGATTCTTTCGTCCCCGGTATCGTGGATGTACCTCCTCCGACTGATGTATATCCAGTTGCAAGTTTCATTGTTTGTAAGCACCTGGCATCTCTTCATGTCTGATTTTCTCTTCAAAATTAAGACTCACCTTCCCGAGCATCATATACCCTTCGTCTATATTAAGTATGACGCGATTTTGACTCATGAAAAAAGGCTCCTATTATTATGGGTACTGACGGTTTCGGCACAATTACCATATTCGCCTCTATTTCATGCCCCTGACATGAAAAAGTTACCCGCGTTTGCCTATTAATCACCGCAGACGCACCCATGATCGGTCCTTTTACTTTGACACGTTTTGTCCTTAATTCTGGTAGTGCCTGTTCAGCGTTACATTTCTTAAAGAGTTCTTCTGAAATCACCGTCATTTCACTTCCTGTATCAAGAATGGCGTCTACAAGTATGCTCCCTACTTCAATCCGAATGATCGGTTGCACTCCATGAGGAGCTTTGGTTTCATCCTCGTGCATTAATGCCTCTTCAATAGAATCATAGGTTATTCTGTCGATATGTTTGGCTTGATTTTTCTAAAAGTCTGTTACTATTACTTTATTTTCATCAATAATTTTACCCCCTGTCATCTTAATATTTTAGGAGGGAGTTATTTGCCCATAATCTTTGTTAAACGCCTCTATTATTTCTTCATATGTCCCTGTCCTATATTTTTCATCTGCCCTAGGAATCACTATCGGTGTTGCCACTGGTACATTCTCCTCTTGGCATACTATCTCTCTCTCCGTTCCGTATAAACGCGCTACATCTTCTACAGTTTTTGTAATCACCATCAATTTTTGTACTACTGTCTATATTCACCATTTCTGAATCCTCTTCCTCCTCATCATCGATAGATTCCCAGTCAATTGAATCCCAGCATGCTGGTGTCTGTATTCTATCTCCCCTTAAACCTACTTTAATATCTTGCTTGTCAAAACTAAGTCTATTTGCATGTTTGATTATACAATTAACTTCATTGTTCCATCGAATTACTTGTGACTGGTCTTCGTACCGCTCATCTCGTCAATTTTGTCTTCTACCTGGGTTTCGTGGCCTCACCTCAACTTCCTCTACCGGTTCATTTCGTATGTTTTGCCCCGCTGAAGTGTGATTTTCACAATCTTTATGCGTTCTGGCCATTCCACTTCCACCTGAATAACCTGGATTTTGCTGCTGAAAATCTCTAAACCTTCCGCTTTCGTTTTCACGGGGATTGTATCTCGGATCATAGTTACCACCGTAGTTTCTAGAACCAAACTCCCCATTGTAATTCCGCGGTCCCCGAAAACCATAATTGTTATTTGCCCTCTGTGCGTTGCCAAAACCATAGTTATTATTGTTCGCCCATGGGCGATTACCACTCCTCCCAAAGTTATTACCTCTTCCTCCGTTGTTATTACCATTGGAATTATTATTATAAGCTGATCGGTTGCTGTTATTCCCCCTACTATTGTTTTCTTTGGTTGTACGTTGTTTTCTTGCGTCATCTTCACTGAATATGGATTCAAGTTCTCTCAACATTCCTTTAAATGCTTGTATGTTGTCTCCTGCCCTACCAACCAATTACTGCTGATTACGTAACGGTAACTTCATTGTGCACATCCTTATCAGTTCCCCATCACTGTATGGATTATCTAAGCACTGACTTTTCTTTGTCATGTCTTCGAAAAATCTAACGGGTTTCTATTCTCCGGAATTTTCGAACAACTCTTTCTGCATCAACTCATACTTTATTCTGTTTTGTGTTTCTGTGGACCAGTACCGCTCCAAGAATGCAGTTTTAAATTGTTCATAAGAATGACAGTTTGCCGCTACTCTGCATGGTTTCCGCTTCTGCGCCGTCCGTATGCCCACAAATGAAGTCAAGTTTATGGCTAAGTGGCCAATGCTCTGGTAAACCGATCTGAAACTGATTTATGAACGTGCGTGGACGTAAGCCGTTCCCGCTTTCTTTTTTTTCTGACTGTAAAAAAGTGATCCTTGTCAAATCTTTCTCTTTCACCATACGGCGTTTGTGTTTTCACATTACCTGTTTCTTTCAATTGTGTCATATTTTCTTGTACTCGTTCTACCACATTTGGGTCTTGAGCTGACATATTTGTGTCCCATTTAGCATCGTATGTAGGCAGTGGTGTGCAGTTGTCTGCATCGTACCGTTCCTCGTGTATTGGACTGAAAGATTCGTTTACGTTTCCCGTTACTGGTTCTGTGTTTTGCCTTTCTATTAGATTTACATTGACTTGCGGTCTGTAACCTGTTGTGCTGTAACTCGGAAATTGTGGAATTGGTACATGTAGCTTCGCAATTTGCTCCGCTCCCGCATCACCCGCGTACTTTCGGAGGATCGGCTGCCGCTCTGCTGGAATGCGTGCGTGAACCGTTTCTCGCTCTCTTGTCTAGTGTGACCGTACTTCACCTACTTCGCTCCCCTGTGTTAACTGCTCCTTTCCTATTTGCTTTTGTTTCGCTTCGGTGATTACTGACGCAACCTCTTGTGAATAAACGACTGGAATTTTATGACGTTTTTGTGTTTCCGCTACTGCTACGGAAGATTGCACAACTGACTTCTTTCTTTCTGGCTTACTGTCCATTACTATGTCGGAAGATACTACCGATTCCGGTTTCTTGCTACTACTTCTCGATACACTGTTTCAATTCTGTGCGAAGGTCTTCAAACTGTTTCTGATTTTTCGAAACTATGTTTTCAATGCGTGTGTCAAATCTTTTTAATGCAGCTCGGGTGACGAATTTTCTGACATTGAGCTCTTCCACGATTTTTGCGCCTTACCGTAATTACCATCGAATGGCTGTAATCCCTTTTTGCATTACATACTGATAGACATAACCGCCGAATTGCATTAGGTGTCATCTTCACCTTCTCGTTGCGATGTGTAAAGGTCTCATGTAAGGTGCGAATCTGACCATTTATTCTGCCACCTTACAGGCCTGTAACACTTCCTTAGGGAACTCTTGATATGTCTGTTTTTTTCGATGATTTTCCGTCAATTAGTAAGTACTGTGATCTTTCTGCCAGGAAATCGTGAATCCAGTCTTACAACTGAAGCGATACTCCATAGACACTCAAATTGATTAGAAGTCTGTAGTGATGAATGGTGTCAAAAGCTTTCTGCAAATCTCGAAATATTCAGTCAATTTAAGATTCCCAGTCGACAGCACTCATTACTTTGTGAAAATAAAGAGACAGATGTGTTTCACAAGAATGATATTTCTGAATCCGTCCTGAGTGTGTGAACAGACTTCAAGGTAATCTAAAATGTTCGAACATAGTATACTAGGTGTCCCAGTTTAATCTATACTGGCCGATATGTCTAGAGTGGCACAATACTGCAAAAAAACTCTCTAGTAAAAGTTGTAAGGTTTGAGGGGGGTGGGGGGGTAATGGAATGGTTACTTTGAAATGACCTTGAATCCTGTTTTCAAGGTCAAACCAAGGTCAAGCTCATTTTTGCAAATGGTAACTCCTATATTTTATTCCATATCCGTATTCTAACTAAAAAAATACATTGTTTGTAGTGAACATTTTTTTCGAAAAACCAATAGTTTGTCGCCAGGGGCATTTCATTGTAACTTTCCCAGGTTACCAGTATATCGAGAACGAAGCAAGATCGGGAAAATTTTCGATGAAATTCTTGTATGATTTCTGAATTCTGTCCATTGGTGAAATTTTCGTGAAGTTGAAATGGCCTTGAAATTCTTCACTAGGTATGAATCTAAAAGCAAATACCGCCAGCATTAGCGGAACCCAATGTGAACCACGTGGAGGTTGCCCAGTGGACTTCACACATCGTTAGTTTTTTTTTTTTTTAAATGTGTGTGAAATCTTATGGGACTTAACTGTTAAGGTCATCAGTCCCTAAGCTTACACACTACTTAACCTAAATTATTCTAAGGACAAACACACACACCCATGCCCGAGGGAGGACTCGAACCTCCGCCGGGACCGCACATCGTTAGTCCCGAAAAGGGCTGATTAACATGGTTCTCACTGAAAATTTAGGATCTCAGATGCTCGATCAACTGACCATTTTTCCTAATGCACATTTGCACTCTCTGTCGGAAACTGGTCTCGACACCATTCAATGCCGGCCGGTGTGGCCGTGCGGTTCTAGGCGCTTCAGTTTGGAACCGCGTGACCGCTACGGTCGCAGGTTCGAATCCTGCCTCGGGCTTGGATGTGTGTGATGTCCTAAGGTTAGTCAGGTTTAAGTAGTTCTAAGTTCTAGGGGACTGATGACCTCAGATGTTGAGTCCCATAGTGCTCAGAGCCATTTGAACCATTTTTTTGACACCATTCAATGTCTGATGGATGACTGCCTGGAAAGCCGCCATAATCCTTTCTCTCATATCTTCTGGCATCGTCGGGGGATTGGAATAGACCTTTAACTTCGCAGCTCCCTATAAGAAGAAGTCCAATGGTGTTAAGTCTGGTGATCTTGCTGGGAATTCACGAATTACACTACCGATACCAATCCATCGATTCGAGTAAGTTGCATTAAGGTACCATCTGACAGGTAAGGGCTGATGTGCAGGGGCAACGTCATGTTGAAACCACATATGTACTAGATGTCTATGGGGATATTTTCTAGTAAAGGAAGCACCAGATTCTGGAGAATATGAAGCTAGCGCAAGCTGTTCAACTTTTCGCCATAAAAAACAAGGCCTGTAATGTAATCTCCAACTACGGCCGCCCAGACATTGATTGACCACCGTCTCTGTGTTCGATGATCTCGCTGCCAGCGAGGATATGCTTCCGCCCAGTAGTGTGCATTATGTAGATTGATTCCCCCCATGTTATAGAAGTTTGCCTCGTCTGTAACGAGAGTGCGTGCGAATGAAAAGTGATCACGACGTATTTGCGTATCGGCCCCTTCGACAGAATGCCAGGCGTCTTTCAGGATCGTCAGACTCAATTGCTTGGGTGATATGTAAGCGATATGGGTGGAATATTAAAACACGAGATACCGTTGATCGAGGCATGCCATGCGTTCGCTGAATCTGACGATCTTCAGCGACGATACGCACGAACTACCAGCACAATCGCCTCTCTCGGGCCCGTCTTTCAGCTCGTCTTACCAGAGACCTAATTGTAACGTTCGTGGGATGACAGGCATCAGGATACCTTTCGACACACTATCATAGCGCGGCTTCATAATTATTGCGACACTCGCCAACTATTTTTATCATTCTCACTATTTATAACGGCAAGTAATCAGACATTTCGGACGGATTAGAGTCGAAAATTAAATTGTGCTCATCACTTTTACTATCATTGGTTTTCTTAGGATTTTCCTTCAACGAAACATCCGGCAAGTGTGTTGCAGGACAATTGACTTATTACAGTGTACGCGACCCGTTTGTTTACACATGTTTGCCGTTGTTTACGCCACAACGTGAAGCCGAAACAAATGGCTCTGAGCACTATGGGACTCAACTTCTGAGGTCATTAGTCCCCTAGAACTTAGAACTACTTAAACCTAACTAACCTAAGGACATCACAAACATCCATGCCCGAGGCAGGATTCGAACCTGCGACCGTAGAGGTCTTGCGGTTCCAGACTGCAGCGCCTTTAACCGCACGGCCACTTCGGCCGGCTGAAGCCGAAACATACAGTACTCAATTGCGCTCTTTCAGAAAATTACTTAGGTACCTATCGGATGTGTATCTTTCAAGAGGGCACATTTGCATATCTCCATACTGACGTAAATAATAAAATAATGAAATACCCCATGGTAATCCGTCCTTTTCAAATATGGAGAGAAGGCAGAAACGAAAGACGGGCCCGCAAAAGTTGATTGCGAGGCATAGTGACTCAGATAAATTTTTCTCTTATGGGCTCCAAACACTCTTGTTGAGAATAATTTTATTTGTACGGATTTGAAAAATTTCATTTCGCAGGAACGAGTCTCGCGAGAGTCCCATGAGGCGAAATTCGTTAGAGTTCGATGAGTTGGACTTTTTCTAAATCCCTAAACACACATTTTTTCTAAGTCCGTAAGAGAAAAAATTATGAGAGTCACGCCAGTCAAGAATCATTCTAAGTGAGAAATTTTCAGTCTCCAAAGGTAAAATTTCTCTGAACCCGCAGTCATGATTTCAAATTCTCCAACAATGACGCTTATTAGTTAGCTCAAAGCTCCATCCATCTCTTCTCTGATCATGGCGGCATAAGCACAATGCTGGTCTAATATTCGGCACCCTCCAAGTGGCGCAAATTGGGTTCCGCTAATGCCGACTGTATTTGCTTTTAGGTTAATCTCTACTGAAGAAGTGCAAGGCCATTTAAATTTCACGAAAATTTCACCAGAGGACAGAGTCCAGAAACCATACAAGACTTTCACTGAAAATTTTTCCCTATCTCGCTACGTTCTCGAGATACTGGTAACCTGGGAAAGTTACAATGAAGTGCCCCCTGGCTACAAACCACTGGTTTTCTAAAAAAATGTTCCCTACAAACTATGCGTTTTTTTCACGAAGAATACGAATATGGAATAAAAAATAGGGGTTACCATTTGCAAAAATGAACTTGACCTTGGTTTGACCTTGAAAACAGGGTTCAAGGTCATTTCGAGGTAACCATTCTATGACCCACTTCAAATCTTACAGCTTTTACTAGAGACTATCTTTTCAGAATTGTGCCGCTCCAGAGATATCGGCCAGTATAGATTAAAATGGGACACCCTGTATATGTGGTGTGTGCAGGTTGGTCCATTGATCGTGACCGGGCCAAATATCTCACGAAATAAACGTCAAACGAAAAAACTACAAAGAACGAAACTTGTCTAGCTTGGAGGGGGAAACCAGATGGCGCTATGGTTGGCCCGCTAGATGGCGCTGCCATAGGTCAAACGGATATCAATTGCGTTTTTTTAAATAGGAACCCCCATTTTTTTACATATTCGTGTAGTACGTAAAGAAATATGAATGTTTAAGTTGGATCACTTTTTTCGCTTTGTGATAGATGGCGCTGTAATAGTCACAAACACATGGCTCACAATTTTAAACGAACAGTTGGTAACAGGTAGGTTTTTTAAATTAAAATACAGAACGTAGGTACGTTTGAACATTTTATTTCGGTTGTTCCAATGTGATACATGTACCTTTGTGAACTTATCATTTCTGAGAACAGCGTGATTACCTGTAAATACCACATTAATGCAATAATGCTCAAAATGATGTCCATCAACCTCAATGCGTTTGTCAATACGTGTAAGGACATTCCTCTCGACAGCGAGTAATTCGCCTTCCGTAATGTTCGCACATGCATTAACAATGCGCTGACGCATGTTTTCAGGCGTTGTCGGTGGATCACGTTAGGAAATATCCTTCAACTTTCCCCACTGAAAGAAATCCGGTGAACGTGCGGGCTATGGTATGATGCTTCGACGACCGATCCACCTGTCATGAAATATGCTATTCAATACCGCTTTAACCGCACATGAGCTATGTGCCACAAATCCATCATGTTGGAAGTACATCGCCATTCTGTCATGCAGTGAAACATCTTGTAGTAACAGCGGTAGAACATTAAGTAGAAAATCAACATACATTGCACCATTTAGACTGCCATCGATAAAATGAGGGCCAATTATCCTTCCTCCCATAATGACGCACCATTCATTAACCCGCCAAGGACGCTGATGTTCCACTTGTCGCAGCCATCGTGGATTTTCCGTTGCCCAATAGTGCATATTATGCCGGTTACCGCTGTTGGTGCATGACGCTTCGTCGCTAAATAGAACGCATGCAAAAAATCTGTCATCGCCCCGTAATTTCTCTTGTGCCCAGTGGCAGAACTGTACACTACGTTCAGAGTCGTCACCATGCAATTCCTGGTGCCGAGAAATATGGTACGGGTGCAATCGATGTTGATGTAGCATTCTCAACACCGACGTTTTTGAGATTTCCGAGTCTCACGCAGTTTGTCTGCTACTGATGTGCGGATTAGCCGCGACAGCAACTAAAACACCTACTTCGGCATCATCATTTGTTGCAGGTCGTGGTTAACGTTTCATTTGTGGCTGAACGCTTCCTGATGTCCAGGATACCGAGCAGCATACATAGCACACGCCCGTTGGGCATTTTGATCACAATAGCCATACATCAACACGATATCGACCTTTTCCGCAATTGGTAAACGGTCCATTTTAACACGGGTAATGTATCATGAAGCAAATACCGTCCGCACTGGCGGAATGTTATGTGATACCACGTACTTATCCGTTTGTGACTATTACAGCGCCATCTAACACAATATGTAATAAAAAATAGGGGTTCCTACTTTTAAAAAACGCAGTTGATATCCGTTTGACCTATGGCAGCGGCATCTATCGGGCCAACCGTAGCGCCATCTGGTTTCCCCTTCAAGCTAGACGAGTTTCATTCTTTGTAGTTTTTTCGTTTGATGCTTATTTCATGAGATATTTGGCCCGGTCACTATCGATTGACCACCCTGTACACTGGCATAAAACACACTAACGGAAAAAGAATCGCAACACCAAGAAGGGGTTGTGCGACATAAATTGAAATTGGTAGCCCGGTTTCTACATCTGAAAGGTGATGTCTATTCCAGTTTCGCGCTATTCACATAACAGTGGCGCAAACAGCGCCACTATGAGAATGCAAATAAGCTCCGCGTTAAATACACTCTATAATGTATTGAATGTTAGTTACCTTTGAGATTGGAAGTTGTGAGTTAATGTTAGTCAAGAATGTCTTTATGGCGACAAAGACGCCATTATCAACACCTCACTGAGTTTGAATGAGGTCGTGTCATAGAGCTACAAGGAGCTGGAATTCCTTTCTCCGATACTGCAGAATGACTTGGCAGGAATGTAGCTACTGTACACCACTGTTGGCAGTGGTGGTCACGAGAACGTACAGTCTCAATAAGACCTGTCTCTGGATGGTCACGTGGCATTACCGAGAGGATGGACCACTGTGTTCGGTGAATGGCTCAGGTACATCGAAGTGCAACTGCAGCACCAATTTGAGCAGTACATGGCATCTCAGTAACACAACAAATAGCTTACTTCAAGGAGAGATTCGAGCCAGATGAACTGTAGCGTACTTTCCGCCGTCCCCAGGCCACCGACATGTGTGACTAGTGGTGTCAAGCGAGAGTTCATTGGAGGGCAAGGTGGAGGTCTGTTGTGCTGTCTGATGAAAGCTGGTTCTGACTCAGTGCCATTGACTGCCGTGAGTTGGTTAGAAGGAGGACAGTTGAGGGTCTGAAATCAACCTGCCTGTGTGCTAGGTAGACTGGACCTTCACTTGGAGTTACAGTCTGGGGTGCGATTTCGTGTACAGCAGGAGCACTCTCGTAGCTATCCCATGACCCCTGACTAAAAATTTGTATGTCAGTATGAGTAGAGGGATACAATTCGCGTCAAGACACACTGCATTGTTGCCAAATTTATTCAAGATGGCGGCGATGACGTCATCCAAGATGGTGGCAACATCGCATGACGTCATCCAAGATGGCGGATTTTTGCGGGAGAATAGTCCAATCGTGCTACATCCACTAACCTAACCTCAAGAAAGTTTGAATTTTGGCGAGAAAATAGGCCAATTGTGCTACATCCACTAACCTAAGCCTCCTGAAGAAAAAATGGCGGGAAGTTTGAATTCCAACAGGATAAGGCATGCAAAGACCGTACTTTTCTTTATTATTATTGATTATCATTAATTAACATTCATTATCATTCATTTTCATTTATTATCATTCATTATCATTTATTATCAATCATAATCATACATTATTATTATTATTATTATTATTATTATAGGACTACCTTCACTAGAAAATTGCACCAAATTCAAATTCCAACACGATAATGTCTCAAAAACTGTACTTCTATTTATTATTAGCATTTATTATTTATTCAAGATGTCCGATTTTCTCGGCAAGAAAGGCATTTTCCTTACATCCATAACAAAAATCTATCACAACTTCAAATCCCGACACCATAATTGATCACATGTACGAGCTTTCTCCGTCACTTATCTTTTTTCACTGGTAGCCTATCATAATCGCGTCAAATAATAAACTGCACTTATAGTAACGTAAGTCACGTCCTTTGATTTTGCAGGGGGAAGGGACTGAAAACTTTATTTCAAGCAGTACGCTCATCACTTGTTCTCCAACACAGTCAGCACACACATCTTTGATATCGCAGTGCAGTCACGACGACATCCGCGCTCCAACTGAATTAGTTCAAATCCTCGCCACCTCCTGGGCAGCGCGCGGAGACACAGTCGACACCTGTCACGTGACGCGGCCGACCACGCTGGGGGCGAGCCCAGCGATTGCTCCCACGTTGTAAATATGTTTTCGCTGGACACGCTGGAACTTGTCGAGTTTGACGTCACAGCACGTTTGGTCCACACTAGAACGCTCGCTAATTGACTCGTCCTCGCACGCGCGTAATAACTGTACAATCGCTGTACCGACGCCCCGCTTACATCACACACCCTCCATACAGGCGACAGACATAGTCTTCTGTAAACACCTGGAAAATTACTCTTTATTTCAGACATTACAGTCATGCAGGTGTGTCCCAACTGACTTCTCCATACTCACACAGCGAAACCCCAGAGCGCAGCTGACGTACGCGGGGCCGGCTGAGCCCGCTCCATCGGCAGGTCCCTGGCCGGCTTACGTCAAGAGGGCAGCGGTGCCCGCGGCCACCGCGCCGGGTAGGCGGCGAGCGGTGCCTCAGGGTCCATCCACAAATGGTCAACCGCGCTCGCCTCAGAGTCCGCTACGTAAACATCTTTCTGTGTCCGCCAGCACTTAATGCTGGACAGGATGGAAACTGTCGACCGCGTGCCGGACAAAGGATACGTTTGGCGCCAGAGTTTGACCGACAGTGGAATCCAACATGACCGTATAACAGCGCGTTTGCTCGTCGCGAGAATGCTTGCTAATTCACTCTCACCACCCCGCTATACTAAATAATTGAATTTACCATTTCATATACGTATGCAAACGTGTTCAACTCCCTAATTTCAACTACTTTTCGAGGACCACACCGCCACCTCATCCACCTAGGAACCAGCGCCAAGTTTGAAATCTGCCAGTAAACAAAGCTCACTTGCACTTCCGCCACCAACCTAAGAAAATTGTTTCAAACTAAGCCACCAGCACTCAACCTCTTCCTACACATTTCTGGTAAACGGACTCACCCTGCACTAGGTCCATGGATGGAGGCACGAATTTACTTTATTTAGGAATGGAGTATATGTATCACACCGACATGTCCCACTTCATACTGGCCTGCAAAACACTCTTACATAACTCATTTATAATGTTCTAGACACACGCTTGCTAGTTGTAAACAGTTAAAAATAACTCATAGAACAGGCTACAGGCATGCGAACTGCTCATAAATAATACAAAACATTTACCTCCAAATAGCCAAATAACTGCTAATTTTCGCAAATAATTTCAGTGCATAGGCTGATGGAAGGAGGAACGAGTGTACTTTATTTATTTGCGACATATCTTTTTGAAACTTTTACTTCTCATAGGTTTCGATATGTAAGTCTGACATAAGGCAGTTTCGGAACTCCAGTAGTGCTCTACACCTGGCAACACCAGCTGCCAAACCGACCAAAAGTCTCTGCTCGGCCTCCCCCAAACATGACCTCAACACAGTCGCATTTGCACCTATCACCGGAGAAATTGATATCGCCTATGCCCCTTAGATTACGCTCCAAGGCAGGCTGCGCACGCATGCGGTTGGCGGGGAAGGGGGTTCCAGAGTCTCCAGCCAAGTTCAGCTTCCGAGCGCTCGTGACAGCCGACACATGTGAAAGCGTCATTGTTCTTCTCATGTATACCGCCGGCGTCTCAGGTCTGGACCTGCCTCCACGTCTATTGTCAGAATAGGACATAGCTAGTTGACACACACGATTAATGCGGCCGGGAAAACATTTACTACTCGCATGCAACCGAGATGGTGATGGAAAACCAATCACTCTGACGTGCGCTGCAGGCACGTGTAATCATTGAGAACGCCCTATTAATTTTTTTCGAACAACTTATTTAACCATACAGTATATCTATCATGCTATCACAAAACACCAATCCCAGATGTGCCCTGGGCTATGTTGCACATCCCACAGACACACACCCAATCATAATTTCATTACACACTATAGCAAATTGCTACTAAAAAATACATCACACAGATGTGTAGATACGCTCAGTACTCGTAAACTATCCTAATAACGCGTAGCAGAGCCTGCAGATCCGCTCGTAAAATAACTCAGCAGACGTGCGCAGGAACCCCCACTCTGCACCCTGCCCACAGGATCGTGAAGTCTCCCATCTGTCTGATTTCAGACCTCGCACAGCCCCTGCTCGGCTTCCGCAAGCGTGAGTTGGCGCGGTCAACATGCTTGTAAGCGGTCAAAGCACACACATACATCCGCCCAGGACCGCGGTCCTAAGCTGTGACCACCGAACGTGGGTGAAAGTCAACTTTATATCAACGTAGCATAATTCGAAAGCGCAGCCTCCATATGCTAGACACATCATATCAGCACATGTCTTTACCTCCTATTACACTGTAGGTCACTGCGCATTGCTCCTCACACGACATTACACGGCCCTTTAACTAAACATAACTACATATCCCTGCTCTCGCCTTGTCGCGTGACCAGCCATCTAGAAACCTTCTCAATATTATTCTTACTTTACAACATTTTTAAAAAAAAAAAAAAGATATAATTTACACCTCCCACCACACCTAACCTCACCCCTGTCCCACCATCACCATACGCAAACGTCCTCAACCCTATCTTGACACTCATATATCACCCCACAAACCATGCCCATCAATTAATTTACGATTCTCATCCCCTATTTTCGAATTACAAACGTAGCCTCTATCTAAACACCAATCAACTCTTCTCTCTCGCACTTTCAACGGTAAAATTAATTTTACACACTCCCAGAAATACCAAACGCAATTAAAGAGTCAAACTTTTATACAGAGCATCAAGCACATACGACATTCATACCAATATTCAAAGCCTGGTCCATATTTACCATCTCCACCTTCAATTAAATATTATTACCATTGCCGCAACATTCTGCCAGCGCTCGATTTGTACCTATTTTTCCGCTCTTAGCTGTTGTTACTAGGGGTCGAATATCACTAGCTATAGACTGCATAAATTTCCACATAAAAAAAACTCGCCCCACCGTTTAGGGACTCCTATATCCGAACACATAGCATCATACAGCTATCACTTGCTTTTATCTAATAACTCATCCATCAGGTCTGCGGGCAAGGTCATCCCTTTCTTTCTTTCTTTCTTTCTTTCTTTCAGCAGCAGACAGCTATTTTTTTACAGTGGTAGCTAAACTGCACCATCAACTTAACATCACCATTCGCGAAACATATCTTCAAATACATAAACACACTTACTCAATTACACAGCGGTCCCGCTGAGGACATGACCTTCAATATTACAGTTCTTAATCCAATAACCACCGAAACAAGTACTAAATGCTCAAACTAATCCCATAGCGCCTTACAAAGCGAGTGTCCGAGCGCCGCCGGTGGCATGTAAACGCCACATAGCTGTCCATGTAAACAGCCGTCCACTCAGTCCCAGGACCAGAATGCTGAAGTGGGCTCTCCCTATATCTGCTCTCCAGCTTTTGTCTAACGAGATACAGTGCACAAATGGATTCCTGAATAGCGCAGATCTCTACCTCTCCCTTGCGTCTCCAACAGGACATGTAAACAGTGTTTCCCCCAGCCAGCGAACCCGACATCATTCACCCTTCACTGACAATTTCCACTCGCAAATATAAAACCATATTCACTCCTGCCAAAACTCACTTAATAATAAAAAAGTATTCTCCCTTTCTAAGCATAGATGAGTATGCATTTGTCTTCACCCATCTGATCTCTGCAATTTAAGTTGTAGAAAGACATATCTATTACCTTCTACAACCTGTCTATAAACAGAACGATCTCAGTTACTACAACAGGACCTTGTTTTGACCATTCGCCGGAAATGCGCGCAATGTTGTACGCCTCAAACTAGGTACAAGTACACCAATCCTCAACACCCTATCATCTATATCCTCTACCATGAAACAGTGAAAAAGTCACGAAGGCACCAATGCGATCCACCTCCAGCACGGACAAACGGAATTCACACTACTCCCCCCGAATAACTCAGAGTGCAACCATCCAAGAATTCCTAACAGCTCGCCAAATCCAACACCTCAAACTACAGATGCCTATATGAACAAGATCATATTAAATATACACACACACTGCAGAGACCCCTTTAAAGTTTGATCACCCATACTCTAAGTGAATGAGAAGCTGCCTCTGGCCCTTGTTCAAACAGTGTTTTCTAACACGCTTTTGCACACTGCCGAGCATTTCGTCTTTCTGCCGCGACTTCGAAGTCATTGTCTGATTCTAAACAGACATTAACATGGACTGATGCACGGTCTCTCACAGGAAACTGTACCTTGCACCTTATAAATCATATTCTTACAGTCGATAGCATAACATTGAATGATTTTAAATAAAGGACAGCCACAACACAAGGAAAATAAAAGAGCCTGCTGGCGTTGTAGCGACTTCCCTCGAAAGTGATTGACCTCCTCTACATTTAAACTCATACGTCGCAGTCACCGAATAGTTTATAACTCTGCATTCTATTTCTAGTGATTGGTTATTTTTGCACACAAGTACAGGATCACCGTTTTCGGTGCTAGCAACCCTGGAAGTTGCGGTCCATCAACCAAAATTTCTCCCCCCAACTCAAGCAAGCATTGTCAGTCAATCATTATGTCGTACTCAGTGCACAGATGCGATGGATAAGACACCACCGATCTACTGTAATATTATCCATCACAGCTGATATCGCGAAAAATTTTATAGGAAGTCCAACACTGGCCAATCATGTGACAGCTTGTTTTCTTAATTTCAGAATCATAGCTAAACCATACATCCTCTACTTTGCAAATATCATTGCGACCATTCATAGATGACTGCTCAGCACGTCCATTCACACTTAATTCTCGAACACATAAAGACGATCAAATTACACCAGACAACGCTATACATATTTCTAAGACCTCGCGCATAGTACTCGATCAATCTCTCTGCCTATGGCGGTCACAGAGCTATCTAGTCCTCTTACGTTAAAAGACCATCCTCACCTCGGCATTGATCTACCTACCCCGCAACATCGCTACCCAATTATTCCTCAACCGAGCAGACGAATACAGCTACACTCCACCTCTCTTGACTGAATAGAGCTTTCCTAGTCCTAATCCATCCAAGTGCACCACATTTCTAGAAATGCAACCAAGTCTTGGAGCTTAGCACACCATATCGATCTATAGTAACAGATCTCAAAGTGCCTTAATTTAATAGCACACAGTTAAGAAGAACAAGAACGGAACGATATTCATACACAACGTAGTTCGATAGATTTTTAAGCAAATCATCCAATCTATCATGTGTAAAGTTGAGAGGTGGCATGAGCCCCCTCTCATATTTCTATCTTACGATTCTCCCCTCTAGTTGCATGCGGTGGAAGGTTTGCTTTTCCTTAACACGCGGACTTCCCACGCAGCGTCTCTCGTCACCCGGGTGGTCCGGTGACAGGCGGGCTCTGTGGAACTGGAGAGAGTTAAGCCGACGTGTGTGAGGCAGTCGAGTGAATGCTTTGCAGACGCCGACATTGTCAAGAGACACGCCCGCTGGGGTGTGAAGTAGCGGCTGGGCTAGAGGTTCCGTTACTTCGGAGAAACTTTGCGAAAACACTTTCTGGCGGGCTACCAGCGAGGCGTGGGAATGACTTGTGTACCCACGCAGTTGTGGCGGGAAAATTCCCGCACTTTCTGCAAAATCAGCACAGAAATTGGCGCCAAGAATCTCCATTGGTGGAATGGTAGTGCTCCGGCAATGGAGTGGAATTTCCGCCGGTTTTCGAGTTGCTGATTGGAACGTAACCACGGCCACTGTCGTGGGGGCGGGAATGTTCGGTGTTCGGCCTGTACGGGTGCTCTGGGTGGTCGGCAGTCGCCTTTCGGTGGAGGACGTCGAAGCAACCAGCCCTCGCCTGCGGTACGCCAGATCGTGTTCTGGGAGATAAGAAGACCGTTTGGTAATGTACGTCCGCAGCACCGGCAGATAGGGATTTTCCTAGGTGATAATCAGAGCTCAGCAGAGCGCGCCTGTTCATCCTTTTCTAACTTTGTTCTGTCTTGAGTAGCAGCAATTACTGTGGGGTTAGCTGTGTGTCTCTCTCGAGATTTGAGTGGAAAGGAATTGGCTCCACATACCACTTCGTCTTAAACCTCACGATCTAAGTTAGGGACAACTTCACCTTTATAGCGTTTGTTTGTGTTTCCAATTCGAGCCAATTTAATGTATTGTAAACGTGTCATGTGTTTTGGTTTAGTATTTTGTGTTTAGTCGTAATAAATCATATTGTTATTTTGCACAGAACTTTCATTCTGTTAATCGGTGGAGTAAACCTATCATTCCTCACTAGGTTAATGAAACTTTCCTTTATTTAACTTATTTATCAAATTAAATGGGGCCAAACTCTTTTTCTACTCCACTTGCAGGGCTGCTTACAGTCAGTGCGCGTACATTTTTTTTCATCCTTGTGCAACAGCAAAAGTCGGAGTTAGAATAGGGGGGGGGGGGGGGGCTTAGAGCATCATTTACAGATGTAGATTCAAGAATTTAGTGTTAAATACACTGCTAGCCCCGGCACCTCGCATAATATGGCGACCCTTAGCCTCGGATCTTTCCTGAGAATCACTGATTAACAAACAGTATTCTTAGTACGAACATTCAAATTTTTTTCTCTAATTTTTTTTATTGATTAATACCCAAGTTTTCTTCTGGTAGTTCCGCGTTTAGTTTTAAGTAGCGGCGCATGATTACAGTTTTTGTTTTCAGTGTATATATATATTTTTTTGTTCATTGTTTTTTGTGTTTCGTTGATGTGGTGTCCGTACCACATCGCACTTTGTCGGATTTGTGTGCGGTTTTCTGTACCACATCAAATTGTGTTTGTGATTACAGCGTTGGAACAGCGTTGTTGAAATTTTATGTCTATGTGTAAAAATATATGGAGTAGATTAATTTAATTGTGCATTCTAGATAAATTTGTTTTTCATGAATGATAACGAGAAGTAAGGCACGACTATTATCGATCGAAGCTAAAACAAAAGAGGATAGAATAATGGATAAGGGGCGGTTTATTGACGGGAATAGGTTCGGAGATGAGATGGGCACATTTTTAGCAGGACAGGACGCCAGGGTCATTGATGAGGAAGGTGATTTGGACGCGATCTTAGAGCAACGTCGCCGCCGTGATTATGAGAGTGAGGTAGAGGATGAAACAGAGACAGGCACACAGGTCGAGACGGTAGTAGAGGTTTATAATCAAACGAACGAGAGCAGACAGGGGCCAGCTCGGCCACGTCAGAGCTCTAGCGCCCAGGTGTCCAGAGTTACATCACCCATGTGTGACGAGGATCAAGATGATGACATTAACCCAATACTGAGCTTCCTACGATCAATGAAAGAAGAAGCTGACGAACAACGTAAGAAGGAGAAGGAAGAAGCTGACGAACAACGTAAGAAGGAGAAGGAAGAAGCTGACGAACAGCGTAAGAAGGACACTCAGGCAATAATTTCGCATATAGGGAAAATTCGTGGGGAATTACTAACAATAAAGAAAGAATGTGGAGAAGCAAAACAGATGTCACTGGTAGCACAAAAAGTAGCAGGCCTAGCCAAAACGGCAGCAATGGGGGCAATGAAAGTTGCAAAAGTAACTTCTCAACTCGCAGGTCGCTTGCGACGTGCGACACAAGCCCACTCAAAATCCCTAGCGTTCTTAAAAACCCAAGGTAATATTGCGGTTACGAACATCACGAAACAAATGAAAGAAGTAGAGAGTCGGATAGCAAAACTAGAGCGAAACGGGCACACGAGCACTGCGCGTTCGGATACCAATGATGGAGTACACAGAATTGTGTCTCCGAGGAAAAGCCCGCCGTGCTCCAGCCCAGTGACAGAGTGCGGAACTAACAATGCACACGCAGAAACACCTAGTAATAGTTCAAATAATGGTAGTCCACTTAGGAGAGGGAATTCGGAGTGCCACTTCCACTGTGATACAGAGGTAGCACATCACAGTTATCAGAAAGATAGATCAGGACACTCAACAGACGTGCAAGTATCGGAAACGAGTGACAACACCAGTGCGAGGATCGGACAGGATTTTGATCACAATCACTTCCTGTCGATACTAAAATTCCAAAAGTTCAGAGATAATGGAGGGTCGATGCATCCGAAGAGCTGGGTGACGCAGTTTACTAATTCATTACCGTCATCATGGCCAACCCACGCAAAATTAGAATTCATGTGTGGACACATCGAAGGCCAAGCCGCGGAAAAGATGCGGGGTGTGGCAGCGACGTGTCGGACCTATCAGGAATTTGTTGGTGCATTCCTGCATACCTACTGGTCAAAGGAAATGCAAGACAGGATTAAAGAGGAAATAATATTTTGTCCTGAACTGGAAGTGTCCGGGCATAAGAGCGCAACCAAATTTTTTGATGATTTACTCAAGAAGAATCAGTTTTTAGATAGTCCATATAGCAAGGGAGAAATCATCAAATTTTGTTTTTCCAAATTGCCTGTTAGGTATCAACAGACACTTGTCGGCAAGTGTGGATCTGACATCGAAGCATTCAAGAGTCTATTGCGCGAACTCGAAGTAGTCTTCGATAAACAAGACGCAAAGGACAGGAAGAAGGCGCAAAATAACAAATACCACGGGCCAGCAAGGGCAGACGACAACAGATCGCATAATCGCGCTCGTCAGTTAGGAAACCAGGGTTACGGAAATCAAGGTTACGCAATTCAAGATTATGGAAACCAGAGACACGGAAACCAGAACGTCAGGGAACAGGGTCAATCTAGACAAGGAATCTGGGACAGGAGGAATAACGAACGGCGAAGCGACCGTAACTGGAGAGAGCGAAATCAAGGACCACAGGAGAACCAGGAGATTGAAATTAGACCTGCAAATCCTAATGCACGTCAGAGGAGGGGGAGTCTGACAAGGGATTGGCGCTAGCCCATAGGACTCCACCACATCTCTCACACAAAGAAGTTCGTGGAATAATAGTAGTTTAAGTGGTGTACATAGTAGAATAGGCAAATATATGAACCTTTCTTCGGGGAACAATAATCGTTGCATTAATAGATTAAGATTGTTAAAGTATTAACACGCTGCGTTTTCTCGCATAAGAATTTTCTGCTGTTAACTTTTTTTTGTCTATGTTCGGGATCTCCTCTGTCGTTGCGATATGAGACACTACCTTTCCATGAGCAATGTTTTTGTCCTTTCCTATCTGGTGTCCATGTTAAGGGACAAAGATGAGTGACGAGATGTCGCACAAACGGGCGCATACAAGAACGTGCTCTTAGAAGCGTTCTGAGAAGTCGTGATACGCTCCATAGCGGCCACAACCAGTTCGTGAGACGTTCATACCAATGCTTGCAGGCACGCGTCAGTGCACTGCAAGATTGTGGTATATGTGGTATATTGCGTGATTTCGAGGATGAACATGGGCAGTACAGTTTTTACAGTGATGCGCCAGCATCGTTGTCTTGCAAGTCGGGGTGAACCTGTGAGCGTTTGACGCCAATGGTGCCCTAGACGATAGAAATGCGGGCATAAAGCCTACCATGCCAATGTGCAGGTTGGCGATTTAGCGTGCTGCTCGTGACTGTCACAGATGAATAACCAAGGAATTATACTTGGAGATTCGTGACATACTCTGTAGCTGGCGTGTGTTGGGCGACTGAATCCGCAACAGGAACCAGTCCTGGCTTGGTCATATTACATTGCCTCTGGAAAGGTGTGCTTTGATCCCGAAAACCGCATCAGATAGAGAAGGAAGTTGCAACTATAAATTTATTGTCGTGTATAGCCATGGCTAACCCAGTCTCTGGAGTTTCACTGAGGCGTAATGGAAACTCGGAGGTCATGTCGTACGGCGCGCACATCACTGTCGGCAATAGCGGCGAGCAGCGAGACATCTCAACGTAACAGGAATTATGTAAGAGTATTGTATAAGGTAAAAAAAAAAAAAAAAAAAAAAAAAAAAGGGTACGATATACTAGGATAAGTTAAACTGTAGGATTTAACAATAACTAGATTAATATTGTGGGGATTTTCTACCACAAGTGTTGTGTTTGGCGCGCGCCTGTTGGGATGTTATTTTTCAGATCATGAAACCACAGACCCGAGATGGAGGGACGACCGGCGAGCGAACGTACAATAGTTGCATGTTCGAACGTACAATAGTTGCATGTTCTTTATAGCTCAGTAAAACTTCAGCCTGCATAATAATATAATTTATTTAGAAGACATAGAATGTAGATCGTTGGCATATGGTAGTTAATTCTTGAGCATGTCTACTGTCGATCTATATAATTAATAGTAATATTAGTGCGGGCCCGCACATTTAGTTGTTCATCCATTACAAAGCATCAGTTATCACACACCATGTACAATACTGAGATCGGTCTCTACACATATATCAAAATAAATTATTTCCATGTCTAGATTAGATGTTATAATGATTGCCATAGATTAATAACTATAAAAGTAAAATAAGAGTGTCTGAAATGACAGACCATCAATGTTTCATTATGTAAATTTATTATAACATAGAAGGTCATGGGAAAAAGTTAGGCATAAGATTTTTGTAAGAATTGTGCAGATGACGAGGATCGTGGCAATGCGGAGGCCGGCCGGAGCCGGAACAAGAGGTCCACGGCTACCTGCAAGAAAAGAGCGTCAGCACCCCACCTGACGTGAAGGGCGAGAACATCCGGTCCACAGGCTGACAGTCACCCGGCCGCATACCTGAGGGATTACGCGGGACCCTCGCCAGGCCACAAGCGAAAGTGAGGCTGGCCGTTGACACTGACACGCGACCCACACGCGACCCACACGCGACAGCCTGCTAGCTCTCCAGACGCGGCAGCCGTTTGGAGGGATTCCCTGCGGCAGACCGCGTTGTCGTGAGTACACGAAGAAGATCACATATCGTGTCAGAACCTGCGCCTCATGTGCCTCAGGACAGAAAGGGACGCTCTATACTCACCTGTTTGGGTTTTTACAACTCACTAGCATTGGCCGATCTGCATACACAAAGCAGTATCGTGCCACACTAACAAATGTATGGTCTCATTACTTACTTCTCCTCTCTATTAGAGAGCAGTTTTAACAATAGTCGCTCCTAGTTCGATCCTGTATGGATGACCTCACACACTTGTGGAGTCACTCCATGTGCCATCATCCCTCGTCGAACTGCAATATTGGGAAACGTAAAGTTCCGTCCAGCGAGAGAAGAGACCTAGACTAGTGATGTATCCCAACAAGTAGATCTCAGAGACAATTAATCGACGTGAGGAGAGCCTATCACTGTGTCTTCCTACCGTACTACCGTGATCATATGCGTGGGTCTTGGTGCAATCTCAACAGAGTACTGCAGAAGCTCCAGCACACCCTATTGCCATTGCAACAACGTAGCAACAACACCCGACGTTTAGCCTTATGTGATGTCAGTACTGTGGAATTTGTGAAGTGCTACGGATATTTCAAACAATGTGATTTAGTGCCTCATTCTCAGCACAGTCGTGAACTTTGTGCAATGTGCACGCACAATTTGATGCCCCATGAACCTTGTTTTTTTTCTTAAATTTCTTTCTCTTATGTTGTTTTTGTAATGTATGTTATACCTTGTATGCGTTTGTGTTTTACACTGTAATTCTTATTACAGATTACTGTATTGTTCTCCACACCATGTTTTTTTTGTATTTTGTGTTTATTGTTGTGTGTATGCAAACAGTGTGCCTGAAGTCCCCATAAACTGAAGCAGATACCACCACTGTCATTGTGAATGGACCATCAGTTCAGGGAACATTTTGTAAAGGTTATTCTTGCTGCAGGGAGACAGAATGAATCGGAGGTTGTAATTAGATTCTGAAAGCTCACAAAGAGATTGTTAACTTATATAGTATCATGTGTGAGTGAGTTCAGGTTAGTTTAATGATTAAAATTGTTGTAACATCTTGGGCATTTAATTGCGGAGCACTCCAACTCTGATTGTAAAGAATAAACTGCTCCATATTTGGCTCAGATGCCCGGGCCATATTTAGAGAGTGAATGTCTGCATGAATCGGTGTTTGGGAAGGGGCTCCCTGGGTATGGATGTGTGATGTGAGTGTTAGTGTTCCATATTAAGAAGGTGAAGTTGGCTACATCATAAATAATCCTCCCTCTATGAGTTGCAATTTTCAGTTGCAATGATCTTTTTTTATAGAGTGCGGTATGTGGAGTCACTTTGTAAGATTGTTCTTGGGCGATTGACTCACTACCTTGCTCCTAAGTGAGCCAACCGCTCACCAATTACAATCTAAAATGGCGTAGGGGCAATGAGAGGTGGCATGAGCCCCCTCTCATATTTCTATCTTACGATTCTCCCCTCTAGTTGCATGCGGTGGAAGGTTTGCTTTTCCTTAACACGCGGACTTCCCACGCAGCGTCTCTCGTCACCCGGGTGGTCTGGTGACAGGCGGGCTCTGTGGAACTGGAGAGAGTTAAGCCGACGTGTGTGAGGCAGTCGAGTGAATGCTTTGCAGACGCCGACATTGTCAAGAGACACGCCCGCTGGGGTGTGAAGTAGCGGCTGGGCTAGAGGTTCCGTTACTTCGGAGAAACTTTGCGAAAACACTTTCTGGCGGGCTACCAGCGAGGCGTGGGAATGACTTGTGTACCCACGCAGTTGTGGCGGGAAAATTCCCGCACTTTCTGCAAAATGGCTCTGAGCACTATGGGACGTAACATCTATGGTCATCAGTCCCCTAGAACTTAGAATTACTTAAACCTAACTAACCTAAGGACATCACACAACACCCAGCCATCACGAGGCAGAGAAAATCCCTGACCCCGCCGGGAATCGAACCCGGGAACCCGGGCGTGGGAAGCGAGAACGCTACCGCACGACCACGAGCTGCGGGCACTTTCTGCAAAATCAGCACAGAAATTGGCGCCAAGAATCTCCATTGGTGGAATGGTAGTGCTCCGGCAATGGAGTGGAATTTCCGCCGGTTTTCGAGTTGCTGATTGGAACGTAACCACGGCCACTGTCGTGGGGGCGGGAATGTTCGGTGTTCGGCCTGTACGGGTGCTCTGGGTGGTCGGCAGTCGCCTTTCGGTGGAGGACGTCGAAGCAACCAGCCCTCGCCTGCGGTACGCCAGATCGTGTTCTGGGAGATAAGAAGACCGTTTGGTAATGTACGTCCGCAGCACCGGCAGATAGGGATTTTCCTAGGTGATAATCAGAGCTCAGCAGAGCGCGCCTGTTCATCCTTTTCTAACTTTGTTCTGTCTTGAGTAGCAGCAATTACTGTGGGGTTAGCTGTGTGTCTCTCTCGAGATTTGAGTGGAAAGGAATTGGCTCCACATACCACTTCGTCTTAAACCTCACGATCTAAGTTAGGGACAACTTCACCTTTATAGCGTTTGTTTGTGTTTCCAATTCGAGCCAATTTAATGTATTGTAAACGTGTCATGTGTTTTGGTTTAGTATTTTGTGTTTAGTCGTAATAAATCATATTGTTATTTTGCACAGAACTTTCATTCTGTTAATCGGTGGAGTAAACCTATCATTCCTCACTAGGTTAATGAAACTTTCCTTTATTTAACTTATTTATCAAATTAAATGGGGCCAAACTCTTTTTCTACTCCACTTGCAGGGCTGCTTACAGTCAGTGCGCGTACATTTTTTTTCATCCTTGTGCAACAGCAAAAGTCGGAGTTAGAATAGGGGGGGGGGGGGCTTAGAGCATCATTTACAGATGTAGATTCAAGAATTTAGTGTTAAATACACTGCTAGCCCCGGCACCTCGCAAAGTATTGTTCTAGAGTCCATGATCGGTGCATCGAAGGTTCCAGTAGGAGAGAGAGAGAGAGAGAGAGAGAGAGAGAGAGAGAGAGAGAACATAAACACACACACACACACACACACACACTCCTAACACTAGAACGTTCAGCACTTAAATACGGGCAATAACCTTAGATCGCTTACTTTTCCGTCCTGTTAGACATACATCCTTCTGCCCGGTCACCCTTCGCTGAGCTATCTCTACCCCAATCGTAAAACTTTTCCTTTCTATGATACGAGCCCAATATAGCCCTGCGGACACGTCTAGTGCCCAATGATCACACCAGATCACGAGTCAGAAATAATACTATTACTCCATCAGGTCTATATAAAAAATGATAGTTATTAGCACCCGGTAAATCCTGCAAGCAAACAGATTCGTATAACAGCAGCGTCCAACATGTGAAAATTAAAAGTCATCCCGTCACCGACTCTGTAAACACCCGTCTGTCGGGTAAGTGTGTACACAATGATTACAGCTGCTCACAAATACCCACAGCTAACTTAGTTATGACGCTGAAGTCGCGATTTTACACCAAGCATGCGACAGGGTGGGGATCGTGCAAATCAAAGTGCGTTTAGAGGAATGTGTCAACTTTCATCACACATGAGATGGAAGTCCTCTGATGACCGACGGCTTCACCGTTAACGATCGCAAGTAGACAGCGCTTTAAACCACATACCGAACGCGTAGCCGCATACGACTAAAACGCTGGCTATATCACGTGACTAAAGCATCTAAATAGAATACTGGAAAAAATCTACCTTCAGCAACTTGTCCTTCTCTAGAATAAATGAGTCAACGTTTGAGGCCGGCCGAAGTGGCCGTGCGGTTAAAGGCGCTGCAGTCTGGAACCGCAAGACCGCTACGGTCGCAGGTTCGAATCCTGCCTCGGGCATGGATGTTTGTGATGTCCTTAGGTTAGTTAGGTTTAACTAGTTCTAAGTTCTAGGGGACTAATGACCTCAGCAGTTGAGTCCCATAGTGCTCAGAGCCATTTGAACCAACCATTTTTCAACGTTTGAATCGTACCTAGTGGCAGCTCTCTCTCAATCGATCACCCCGTACACCCTCTGTTATCATTTAACACAGATGTGAGTAAGTTTAGATGTGAATGATTATCTTTCCTCATGAAAAGCATCAAATACAGTATTCAACTCGCGTGTATCACTGATACCTCAGTAGACATACACTATAATACGAACTCAACGAGAAAAAATTAACTGACTTCCTTATTTGGCTCGCTTCGACGTCATCGTTCTCCTGCATTCCTCTTGTTGCCGCATACTTGACTCCATGTACAAATCCCCCCCTGCGAACCAGAAGATAAGCAAGTACGTTCTCATTTTCACCGCATTTCGGTATATATTAGGTTAGTTTATATCTATGCGCTAATCAGTTTTCTCATTTCTTTCGATTTTATGTCAGATCCATCCATGCGACCGCGACATAAGTTATCGTTCTGTGTTCTAAAATTGTCTCTAAATGTAACCAAGGCGTATCCAGTCACCTCCACATTCGGAGAGCGCTTGCTCTGTTTTCTGTACCTCTTTGTACATGCACGCACTGATGTGTATTTATGTTTAGTTAAAGGGCCGTGTAATGTCGTGTGAGGAGCAATGCGCAGTGACCTACAGTGTCATAGGAGGTAAAGACATGTGCTGCTATGATGTGTCTAGCGTATGGAGGCTGCGCTTTCGAATTATGCTCCATTGATATAAAGTTGACTTTCACCCGCGTTCGGTGGTCGCGGCTCGGGATCGCGGTCCTGGACGGACGTATGTGTGTGCTTTGACCGCTGACGAGCGCGTTGAACGCGCCAACTCACGCTTGCGGAAGCCGAGCAGGGGCTGTGCGAGGTCTGAAATCAGACGGATGGGAGACTTCACGATCCTGTGGGCAGGGTGCAGAGTGGGGGTACCTGCGCACGTCTGCTGAGTTATTTTACGAGCGGATCTGCAGGCTCTGCTATGCGTTATTAGGATAGTTTACGAGTACTGAGCGTATCTAAACATCTGTGTGATGTATTTTTTAGTAGCAGTTTGCTATAGTGTGTTCCCGAAATTATGATTGGGTGCGTGTCTGTGGGCTGTGCAACATGGCCCAGGGCACATCTGGGATTGGTGTTCTACATCTACATCTACATCCATACTCCGCAAGCGACCTGACGGTGTGTGGCGGAGGGTAACCTGAGTACCTCTATCAGTTCTCCCTTCTATTCCAGTATCGTATTGTTCGTGGAAAGAAGGATTGTCGGTATGCTTCTGTGTGGGCTCTAATCTCACTGGTTTTATCCTCATGGTCTCTTCGCGAGATATACGTAGGAGGGAGCAATATACTGCTTGACTCTTCGGTGAATGTATGTTCTCGAAACTTTAACAAAAGCCCGTACCGAGCTACTGAGCGTCTCTCCTGCAGAGTCTTCCACTGGAGTTTATCTATCATCTCCGTAACGCTTTCGCGATTACTAAATGATCCTGTAACGAAGCGCGCTGCTCTCCGTTGGATCTTCGCTATCTCTTCTATCAACCCTATCTGGTACGGATCCCACACTGCTGAGCAGTATTCAAGCAGTGGGCGAACAAGCGTACTGTAACCTACTTCCTTTGTTTTCGGATTGCATTTCCTTAGGATTCTTCCAATGAATCTCAGTCTGGCATCTGCTTTACCGACGATCAACTTTATATGATCATTCCATTTTAAATCACTCCTAATGCGTACTCCCAGGTAATTTATGGAATTAACTGCTTCCAGTTGCTGACCTGCTATTTTGTAGCTAAATGATAAAGGATCTATCTTTGTGTGTATTCGCAGCACATTACACTTGTCTACATTGAGATTCAATTGCCATTTCCTGCACCATGCGTCAATTCGCTGCAGATCCTCCTGCATTTCAGTACAATTTTCCATTGTTACAACATCATCCGCAAAAGCCTCGGTGAACTTCCGATGTCATCCACAAGGTCATTTATGTATATTGTGAATAGCAACGGTCCTATGACACTCCCCTGTGGCACACCTGAAATCACTCTTACTTCGGAAGACTTCTCTCCATTAAGAATGACATGCTGCGTTCTGTTGTCTAGGAACTCTTCAATCCAATCACACACTTGGTCTGATAGTCCATATGCTCTTACTTTGTTCATTAAACGACTGTGGGGAACTGTATCGAACGCCTTTCGGAAGTCAAGAAACACGGCATCTACCTGTGAACCCGTGTCTATGGCCCTCTGAGTCTCGTGGACGAATAGCGCGAGCTGGGTTTCACACGACCGTCTTTTTCGAAACCCATGCTCATTCCTACAGAGTAGATTTCTAGTCCCCAGAAAAGTCATTATACTCGAACATAATACGTGTTCCAAAATTCTACAACTGATCGACGTTAGAGATACAGGTCTATAGTTCTGCACATCTGTTCGACGTCCCTTCTTGAAAACGGGGATGACCTGTGCCCTTTTCCAATCCTTTGGAACGCTACGCTCTTCTAGAGACCTACGGTACACCTCTGCAAGAAGGGGGGCAAGTTCCTTCGCGTACTCTGTGTAAAATCGAACTGGTATCCCATCAGGTCCAGCGGCCTTTCCTCTTTTGAGCGATTTTAATTGTTTCTCTATCCCTCTGTCGTCTATTTCGATATCTACCATTTTGTCATCTGTGCGACAATCTAGAGAAGGAACTACAGTGCAGTCTTCCTCTGTGAAACAGCTTTGGAAAAAGACATTTAGTATTTCGGCCTTTAGTCTGTCATCCTCTGTTTCAGTACCATTTTGGTCACAGAGTGTCTGGAAATTTTGTTTTGATCCACCTACCACTTTGACATAAGACCAAAATTTCTTACGATTTTCTGCCAAGTCAGTACATAGAACTTTACTTTCGAATTCATTGAACGCCTCTCGCATAGCCCTCCTCGCACTACATTTCGCTTCGCGTAATTTTTGTTTGTCTGCAAGGCTTTGGCTATGTTTATGTTTGCTGTGAAGTTCCCTTTGCTTCCGCAGCAGTTTCCTAACTCGGTTGGCCGAATTGGCCGCGCGGTTCTGGCGATGCAGTCTGGAACCGCGAGACCGCTACGGTCGCAGGTTCGAATCCTGCCTCGGGCATGGATGTGTGTGATGTCCTTAGGTTAGTTAGGTTTAACTAGTTCTAAGTTATAGGGGACTAATGACCTCAGCAGTTGAGTCCCATAGTGCTCAGAGCCATTTGAACCTAACTCGGTTGTTGTACCACGGTGGATCTTTTCCATCTCTTACGATCTTGCTTGGCACATACTCATCTAACGCATATTGTACGATGGTTTTGAACTTTGTCCACCGATCCTCAACACTATCTGTACTTGAGACAAAACTTTTGTGTTGAGCCGTCAGGTACTCTGTAATCTGCTTTTTGTCACTTTTGCTAAACAGAAAAATCTTCCTACCTTTTTTAATATTTCTATTTACGGCTGAAATCATCGATGCAGTAACCGCTTTATGCGTTAACTGTTTCAAATAGTTCGGGTCTGTTTGTCACCAGACGGTCTAATATGTTATCGCCACGAGTCGGTTCTCTGTTTAACTGCTCAAGGTAGTTTTCAGATAAAGCACTTAAAAAAATTTCACTGGATTCTTTGTCCCTGCCACCCGTTATGAACGTTTGAGTTTTAGTCTATATCAGGCAAATTAAACTCTCCACCCAGAACTATAACATGGTGGGGAAATCTACTCGAAATATTTTCCAAATTACCCTTCAGGCGCTCAGCCACAACAACTGCTGAGCTATGGGTCCTATAGAGACATCCAATTACCATGTCTGAGTCTGCTTTAACCGTGACCTTCACCCAAATTATTTCACATTTCGGTTCTCCGTCAATTTCCTTCGATACTATTGCACTTCTTATCGCTATAAACACGCCTCCCCCTTCACTGTCTAGCCTGTCTCTGCTGTATACATTCCAAACTGAGTTTAGGATTTCATTACTGTTTACGTCTGGTTTCAGCCAACTTTCTGTCCCTAGTACTATAAGGGCGTTGTGACCGTTTATTAATGAGAGCAGTTCTGGGACCTTTCTATAGACGCTCCTGCAATTTACTATTAGCACATTAATATTGTTATTCCCTGTTGCATTTTGTCTACTCCTACCTTGCCGCGTCTCAGGAGGCGTCTTGTCGGGCCTAGGGAGGGAATTCTCTAACCTAAAAATCCCACATGTGCACTCCACACGTACTCCGCTACCCTTGTAGCCGCTTCCGGTGTGTAGTGCACGCCTGACCTATTCAGGGGGACCCTACATTTCTCCACCCGATAGCGGAGGTCGAGAAATTTGCACCCCAGATCTCCGCAGAATCGTCTGAGCCTCTGGTTTAAGCCTTCCACTCGGCTCCAAACCAGAGGACCGCGATCGGTTCTGGGAAAGATAGTACAAATAGTTAGCTCTGATTCCACCCCGCGAGCGAGGCTTTCCGCCTTCACTAATTCCGCCAACCGCCTGTACGAACTGAGGATGACCTCTGAACCCAGACGGTAGGAGTCATTGGTGCCGACATGAGCAACAAATTGAAGTCGGGTGCACCCAGTGCTCTCTATCGCCGCCGGCAGGGCCTCCTCCACATCTCGGATGAGACCCCCCGGCAAGCAGACAGAGTGAACACTGGCCTTCTTCCCTGACCTTTCCGCTATTTCCCTAAGGGGCTCCATCACCCGCCTAACGTTGAAGCTGCCAATCACTAATAAACCCCTCCCCCCGTGTGCCTGCTCGGACCTTGCTGAAGGAGCGGCCACACGTCCACTCACAGGCAGAGCGGGCGATGCCACACGGCCAGCCTCCACATTGACCCTCCGCCTCGTGCGCCGCGAACGCCGCTGAACCCGCCACTCCCCGTGGGGAGAGGGCTGCCCAACCGCGCCCGGTACCCGCGAAGATGTCTCGACAGCAGGGACAGTGGGTGAAGCATGTAAACCCTGGGGTGTACCATGCGACGCATCAGACTCCCCACTGCCGCTACGCTCCAAGGCAGTAGCCTGAAGACGGCTGACCGCACACATCAGCACGTTCAGCTGTTCGCTAACAGTGGCCAGCTCCTCCTGCGTCCGTACACAGCAGTCACACATCCTATCCATCCTAAGAAATCAATTTACTGTAGAGAGTTAATCAACTTTTAACTAGACTGCTAATTCACTAAAGGCGGCTGGTATTTGACTAAACTGTGGTTGCTAGCCACTTCTTGTAGAAAACAATGACAATAGCTCTACCTGTCTCTGGACTGTATTGAAAACAAACACTAGCGCTATTGGCACTATGGTTGACTAAAGGGACTCTCTCTGACTGTATTCAAAACAAACACGAAATCTATGGAATACTATTACTAGCAATCGACAATTAAAGCTTCCTAAAAGCAAAAACACACGGAAGAAGAAGTGACAAGTAAGAAAAATACAGTTAATACTTAAATTAAGGAAGCTCGCTGCACAGCAGACGTGAAGCAGACGGCAGTTACGACGATAGCGTGATAGATGTACTGTATGGTTAAATAAGTTGTTCGAAAAAAAATAAATAGGGTGTTCTCAATGATTACACGCGCCTGCAGCGCAGATCAGAGTGATTGGTTTTCCGTCACCATCTCGGTGGCATGCGAGTAGTAAATGTTTTCCCAGCCGCGTTAATCGTGTGCGTCAACGAGTTATGAGCTATTCTGACAATAGACGTGAAGGCAGGTCCAGACCTGAGACGCCGGCGGTATACATGAGAAGAACAATGCAGCTTTCACATGTGTCGGCTGTCACGAGCGCTCCGAAGCTGAACTTGGCCAGAGATTCTGGAATCCCCTTCCCCGCCGACCACACGAGCGCGCGGCCTGCCTTGGAGCGTAATCTAAGGGGCATAGGCGATATCAATTTCTCCAGTGATAGGTGCGAATGCGACTGTGTTGAGGTCATGTTTGGGGGAGGCCGAGCAGAGACTTTTGGTCGGTTTGGCAGCTGGTGGTGATTGGGCGTGTCTGTTGCACTATTTTGCGAGCATGTCTGTGCACTGTGCGGTGATTTATTTGGAGAGTTTAAGAGTACAGAGCTCGTCTGCTGATATTGTGTACTGCATTATTTAAGAGCTGATTGCTATTGTGTGGTGAAATTAGGAGTTGTTTACGTGTTTGTGGCCTGTGTCAGATGACCACAGTCAGATCAGTGCGGGTGTTTTGTGACAAATATATCCACGACTAAATAAAAGGGCTTCAAATAAATAGAGTGCAGCCCTTCCTAACTTCCCCGAGCAGCACAGCGCAGTCTGAGCTGTTTTTGCGCAATAACGGCAATCTGGTCAGAATGTGAGTGAGTAGACAAATAACTGGACAAATTTATCTGTAGAGGAGTTAGAGGTCTGGATTGGAATGAATATCTTGATGGGTGTTGTTGTGTTGCCAAGTGTAGAGCACTACTGGAGTTCCGAAACTGCCTTATGTCAGCCTTACATATTGAAACCTATGAGAAGTAAAAGTTTCAAAAAGATATGTCGCAAATAAATAAAGTACACTCGTTCCTCCTTCCATCAGCCTATGCACTGAAGTTTTTGGGAAAATTAGCAGTTGTTTGGCTATTTGGAGGTAAATGTTTTGTATTATTTATGAGCAGTTCGCATGTCTGTAGACTGTGCTATGAGTTATTTTGAACTGTTTACAACTAGCAAGCGTGTGTCTAGAACATTGTAAATGAGTTATGTAGGAGTGTTTTGCAGGTCTGTATGAAGTGGGACATGTCGGTGTGATACATATACTCCATTCCTAAATAAAGTAAATTCGTGCCTCCATCCATGGACCTAGTGCAGGGTGAGTCCGTTTACCAGAAATGTGTAGGAAGAGGTTGAGTGCTGGTGGCTTAGTTTGAAACAATGTTCTTAGGTTGGTGGCGGAAGTGCAAGTGAGCTTTGTTTACTGGCAGATTTCAAACTTGGCGCTGGTTCCTAGGTGGATGAGATGGCGGTGTGGTCCTCGAAAAGTAGTTGAAATTAGGGAGTTGAACACGTTTGCATACATATATGAAATGGTAAATTCAATTATTTAATATAGCGGGGTGGTGAGAGTGAATTAGCAAGCATTCTCGCGACGAGCAAACGCGCTGTTATACGGTCATGTTGGATTCCACTGTCGGTCAAACTCTGGCGCCAAACGTATCCTTTGTCCGGCACGCGGTCGACACATTCCATCCTGTCCAGCATTAAGTGCTGGCGGGCACAGAAAGATGTTTACGTAGTGGACTCTGAGACGAGCGCGGCTGACCATTTGTGGATGGACCCTGAGGCGCCGCTCGCCGCCTACCTGGCGCACTGGCCATGGGGGCTGTGCGGGCACCGCTGCCCGATTGACGTAAGCCGGCCAGGGAGCTGCCGATGGAGCGGGCTCAGCCGGCCGCGCGTACGTCAGCTGCACTCTGGAGTTTCGCTGTGTGAGCATGGAGAAGTCAGTTGGGACACACCTGCATGACTGTAATGTCTGAAATAAAGAGTAATTTTCCAGGTATTTACAGAAGACTATGTCTGTCGCGTGTATGGAGGGCGTGTGACGTAAGCAGGGTGGCGGTGCAGCGATTGTACAGTTGTTACGCGCGTGTGAGAGCGAGTCAATTAGCGAGCGTTCTAGTGCGGACCAAACGTGCTGTTATATAGTCATGGCGGATGCCACTGTTGAGTGAACTTTGCCACCAAAAGTGTAGCACTGCGTTCTTGATCTCACAAGGACACGTGGTGGAGGGTGAGCGTTGAATGTGCCCAGGAAAACAACTTTGGCGCCAATAGTTTAGCAGGGAACAGCCAACCATTGTGTGATTCAGCTCTGAGGTAAACAATTTTGGCGGGAAACGTGCGGAGGCGACGAATACACGTGGTGAGCGGCCAAGGGACTGCTGTTACGTCAAACTCGACAAGTTCCAGCGTGTCCAGCGAAAAAATGTTCACGAGGTGGGAGCGATCGCTGGGCTCGGCCCCAGCGCGGGCGGCCGCCTCACGTAACAGGTGTCGGCAGTGTCTCCGTGCACTGGGCAGGAGGTGGCGAGGATTTGAACTAATTCAGTTGGAGCGCGGATGTCGTCGTGACTGCACTGCGATATCAAAGATGTGTGTGCTGACTGTGTTGGAGAACAAGTGATGACCGTACTGTTTGAAATAAAGTTTTCAGTCCCTTCCCCCTGCAAAATCAAAGGACGTGACTTACGTTACTATAAGTGCAGTTTATGATTTGACGCGATTATGATAGGCTACCAGTGAAAAAATATAAGTGACGGAGAAAGCTCGTACATGTGATCAGTTATGGTGTTGGGATTTGAAGTTGTGATAGATTTTTGTTATGGATGTAAGGAAAATGGCTTTCTTGCCGAGAAAATCGGACATCTTGAATAAATAATAAATGATAATAATAATTAGAAGTACAGTTTTTGAGACATTATCGTGGTGGAATTTGAATTTGGTGCAATTTTCTAGCGAAGGTAGTCCTATAATAATAATAATAATAATATATGATAATGACTGATAATAAATTTTAATGAATGATAATAAATTTTAATGAATGATAATAAATGAAAATAAATGATAATGAATGATGATAAATGATAATGAATAATAATAAACAAAGGTAAGGTTTTGCAGCCATTATCGTGTTGGAATTTGAATTTGGAGGGAATTTTCTAGTGGAGGCAGGTCAGTAATAATAAATAATAATAAATGACAATAAATAATAATAAATGATAATAAATAATAATAAATGATAATGAATGTTAATAAATGATAATAATAATAAAGAAAAGTACGGTCTTTGCATGCATTATCCTGTTGGAATTCAAACTTCCCGCCATTTTTTCTTCTGGCGGCTTAGGTTAGTGGATGTAGCACAATTGGCCTATTTTCCCGCCAAAATTGAAACTTCTCGCCATTTTTTCTTGACGTTAGGTTAGTGGACATAGCACAATTGGACTATTCTCCCACAAAAATCCGCCATCTTGGATGACTTCATGCGATGTTGCCAAGTCTACATGCCGCCATCTTGGATGACGTCATCGCCGCCATCTTGAATAAATTTGGCAACAATGCAGTGTGTCTTGACGCGAAACTTGTCCCTCTGCTAGTATGATGATTCCACCTGCTATGCTGCCATTCATGAGCAGCATTCCATGGGGTTCTTTCCATAAAAATGAAGCTTTCCCACGTGCCGCTTGCCAGCAAGCTCTACAGGCTGTCGGTGTGTTGCCTTGGCCTGTTTGATCACCAGATCTGTCTCCAGTCGAGCATGTGTGTGACATCATTGGACGACAACTGCAGTGTCATCCACAAACAGCATTAACGGTCCGTGTATTAAGCCGTTGTTGGCACGCCACTTGCGGTTTTTACTGCTTCCTCCTGCGACTCATGGAACATTGCTGGCGAGCAAGGTGTTTAGTTAGCAAGCGCGAAGCCGGAAGTAAGTGTTCCGGCGTAACGACAAGCAACCGCACGAAGATGAAGAACGCAAGAACAGAGAAGGCTGTGAGACAAAGTCAGCCAACAGGGGACAGTAGAAGACACACACTAGTAGACCCGGACCAGAAGAGCTGTCATCCTAACTGTTAGACTGAGACATGTGCTTTATATTAATTGCTTGTGTGGACATTGTCTATAGCGAAGGACATTGATTATTTGTATGTCGCCCATCGCTTGCGATAACTCGTTGGAAACCAAAGTTAAGTATTGTCAATGTACTTTATTGTAATAAAAGCCATTAATGCTTGAACTGTTGTATAGCTATCCAAGAAAGCAGCATCGTTTAGGCACCCCATAAGAGACGAGTTAGCAGGAGCCCACAGTAAGGACTGACAGTTAGGGAGCGGAGCCAGCGCAAATGTTGTGGCTATAGCATCTGTGTGTGAGTCGCACCCGATCAAATGCATGGGTTTGGATCCCCAGCTGCCTTGTTATATGCTAAGGCGACCACAATTTCAGCAGGTTTCCTGCCGGAAGATTGTTCTATGGATATACTATGGAAGTGGCTGTAAGGCAAGATCTAATTGCATTAGTTGATTGCTGAGCTATCCATTGTTTCCTGCTTGCTATCTCTGAAGACAAATTTACGGGATCGTGCTAAAGTAAACCTCAGCTGGGGATTAGACAAAATATTTTCTTTCATTTAAGGGATCATTCTCATTTGAAATGTATGTGCTCACATGGAGAACTGAATAGAGTATGATTTACTTTGCTTTGACGATGTAATGCCATACTCGTGTGCAGTCATAGAGAATTGTAATGGCCATCTCTTATGGCTTGAAAGCCATATGAATGTTGACTATACATTCAGAGTTTACATCCAGTTATGATTCTGGAATAAGTGTATCAGTATTTCTTTTACTGGCTAAACCTGAATTTTTTATATTTATCTCTTTACAATAAATATGGTGTGTTTAAATTGGCACCAAAGCTCAATCAATCCCTCCACCCTGTCCTAAGTTCCAACTTCCTGCTATACAATGATAGCAGAGCGACCTCGATTGATTGAGTGGGGGTTGGGGTGTTAATATGTGCTACTGGCATTTCTACCTCGATTTGCATTTTTCAGAACGTCTGGCGTTGTAAAGGATACAGCATGCCTGAGGTGTGGTGAACATGTGTATGAGTTACAATGATGTGGATTAGCAGCCATGGGTATGGTACAAGAATTGATAGACCGAATATGTCAGCACAGTCACTTGCCAGTAACACACAAAATTACTGACCCTAATGAAGTAAGTTTGGCAGCAGCTGCTATTTGTGATGCATTGGTAGAGATGATTGATATTACTCAGAATGCAAGCAGTTTAACACCTAGTCAGATTTGTAGGTTACATGTGCGATTTGATCACTATCATGATAAAATGAGTGACATGGTTGATGTGGAGAACGAATAGGTTAGGGGTTATTAGGTTATGTTAATATCACATTAGAATGGCTTTGGGCCAGTGGAAGTCCGGTAGCTGATACCATGACAGAAGGGACAGTAGGGTATCTTAGTAATGAGAGAGGGCACACAGTTATCGAAACTATGTTCGCTATGTTACAAAATCCATTACAGAACATGTTAAATCAGTGTCAATATGGCAGCCGATTCAGTCGATTTGGTAGTTGTATTCTTGTATTTTATGTTAGAGTATCAACACAGGGCGTATGGTATGAACTTAGCAGGTTTCGATGCCTTGAAGTTAATAGTGGTAATGGCAAAGAATAAGCTCTGTGACGAAATGCTGCAGGCCATTCAACAACAGGAAACTTTGGAATTATTTAGAAGTCCAATATTTAGGTAATTCCAGCTTGAGCTGGAAAAGAGGTTTCACTTTAAGGTTCGTGTGTGTATGTGTGTTTGATCAGTGAATGTGTGTGTGTGTGTGTGTGTGTGTGTGTGTGTGTGTGTGTGTGCGTGTGTGTGTGTGTGCAAGAGAGAGAGAGAGAGAGAGAGAGAGAGAGAGAGAGAGACTGCATTTTAAGTACAATGATTGACTTAAAACATTCTATAGTAAAGTGCAACACATTCTTTGCGAATGTCTGTGAGTGTGAAAGAAATGTAATGGCGAGACTGAGCGACACTACTTGATAAACAAAATGCATAGTGAAGTATAAAACAATTATGTTTGAGTATCGTTTTGATTGAGTGTTACGCCTTTTCTTTTTATAAAAAGTCGAAACGGTACAGTGTGATGTTAAACTATATTAATCAAACTCTTTTGAGGACCAAGGTTTGAAGTAATTTAAAGATCACAGAACTACTGAGAGTAGTATTCTTTTAGTATCAAGAGTAAATAATAATCAACAACCCGCCAGGTTAGCCGAGAGCGCTAATGCGCTGCTTCCTGGACTCGGGTAGGCGCGCCGGCCCCTTATCGAATCCGCCTGGCGGCTTAACGACGGAGGCTGGTGTGCCGGCCAGTCTGGATGTGGTTTTTAGGCGGTTTTCCACATCCCACTAGGTGAATACCGGGCTAGTCCCCACGTCCCGCCTCAGTTACACGACTTGCAGACATCTAAACACATTCGCACTATTCCATGGATTCCACTAGACACAGACAGTTGGGCTACACTAATTCTGTCCTGGGGGGGTACGGGTTGGCGGCAGGAAGGGCATCCACCCACGCCTTAAATTAACCTTTCCAAATCCGATTAACCATGCCACCATGCGTCATTGCGGGAAAAGGCGCAAGCAAAAGAAAGAAAGTAAATAATAATCAACAAACAGTAACACCACTTGTAATTTTGTGAAACAGAAACGGCAAATACCTGAGAGTCAGTGCACACAGAGCTGGGTCACTAGAGAGCTGTGTTTCGGCCATAGTACTACAAAGCTGACATCATCAAAGCGCGTTCGGGCCCATAACCATGGAATACAGGAAGCGAGAAGCAGGAGGCGAAAACACTACACGTGCGTCATTAAAGTAAGCAAATTCACAAATCTCTACTTTGAAATAAATAGAATGCAGTTGCTTATTATTTGTTCTTCATGCTGGTCGATTTTTAATACTATGAGTAAAAGCAGAAATCATTGTGCTATTGCTGAATGCAAAAATGCTTCGTATAAAACTGTTGATGTCGTTTACCATCGATTTTCAAAAGATAAGAGAACTATACCGCAAATGGACGTCACGCTGTAACAGAATTGAACCTGTTAATGTGAATAATGCAAAGGTTTGTTGAGATCATTTCCTTTCCGAAAATTATTAACGGGCATTAAAATGAGCTTTTGGAGTTTTCTTTGAATAGATGATCAAAGGGTGACTTTTTGCCATCACAAAAAATTCCAAATTGGCGTGGAGATGCATCCAAGGTTATCAGAAGCACCAGCAAGGACAACGTACATGTAATTGCCAGATATTCATCCTCTTTAGAAACGCGTTTCTATGTATTGTCAGCTTTGGAATTATTCGCCCATTGTTTTTTAATAGAGATCTGCGATGTGTAAAGAGAAGAGTGCGCTGTCTGCTTTAGAAGGATTATCTCCGGAGAAAATTGTATTAGATCTGTCGACCAGCGCAGGGGTAGTTCTTGACCCAGATTTTACTGCTAAACACGAAACAGACAGATTAAAAACTAAGATGCAACTGCTAAGGAGAGAAAACTACTCTTTCAAAAGAAGTAACGGGGCCTGCAAGCCAAGTATTCGAAATACGTTGTGGAAGTAAATAGATGTGCTTCTTCTACAACCACACGACTATTCTGTAGTTCGCAATTAAGTGCCCGGAAGACGGTTCATCGAACCACCTTCAAACTGTTTCTCTACCTATACACTCTCAAACGCGGGAATAACGAGCATTTAAAGCTTTCCGTACGAGCTCTGATTTTTCTTATTTTATTACGATGATCATTCTCCCTATCCAGGTGGGTGCCAATAAAATATTTTCGCATTCGGAGAAAGATGGTGATTGAAATTTCATGAGAAGATCCTACCGCAACGAAAAATGCCTTTGTTTTAATCATTGTGACAGTAATTTGCATATCATATTTGTGGCACTCTCTCCCTGTTTCGCGATGGTACAAAACGAGCTGCCCTTCTTTGAACTTTTTCGATGACCCCCGCCAATCTTATCTGATGCGGATCCCACATTACACAGTAGTGCTCCAGAAGAGGACGGACAAGCAGCTTGTATGCAGTCTCTTTAGTAGATCGGTTGCATTTTGTAAGTGTTCTACCAATAAATCACAGTCTATGGTTTGTTTTCCCCACAACATTATTATGTGATCGTTGCAACTGAAGTTATTCACAACTGTAATCCCTATGTACTTAATGAATTTAAGCCGACCTGTGTGGCCGAGCGGTTCTAGGCGCTTCAGTCTGGAGCCGCGCGACCGCTACGGTCGCAGGTTCGAATCCTGCCTCGGGCATGAATGTGTGTGATGTTCTTAGGTTAGTTTGGTTTAAGTAGTTCTAAGTTCTAGGGGACTGATGACCTCAGATTTTAAGTCCCATAGTGCTCAGAGCCATTTGAACCATTTTTTAGTTGAATTTAAAGCCTTTAGATTTGTGTGATTAATCGTGTAACCGAAATTTAGCGGATTCATTTTAATATTCACGTGGATGACTTGACAATTTCATTATTTTGAGACAATTGCTAGTTTTCTTTTGCAATAAAACAAGACATTAGTCAATGTTTCACACCAAGCCACATTCGATCTTGCATCGACAGTACTGTGGGTTCAGTCTCAGAGAAGCTTCTGGACTCAGATTTCTTTACCGGTAATGACTGGATCTCCGTAGTCTCCAGAGGGGGCTCGTTTCTCTGTCAATTGACTGGTTCATCAAAATAAACGAGTTTGAAGGAACATTTTGCAGTTTTCATGAGCGACATTTTGCTAAGTGCAACAGAATGATGCAAAAGATAATTTCTACAAAAATGTCAAACTTTCCCGAAATGCGTCACAAAGTGGTTTCTTTCTACATAAGGCCAAGAACCTTCATTAGAATAAGGCATCTGAACATACAAGCTAAAACAGGAAACATACAAATAACTTTCTGCGAAGAAAAATCTCCTGTGGGTTGCTTCGTGATCTTTCTGAGCTACCGTGAGCATTTATGAACGTAGTAAGGTGCTACAGCTCTCAATATTAAGTTTTTAAAGGCGGCTATTATTATAACATACAAGTGTTTATTTAATAATTTTAGATTTAAGAGATGCTTAATAATGTGCACCCGCACTAAGGAGAGAAAACTACGCTTTGAAAAGAAGTAACGGGGCCTACAAGCCAAGTGTTCGAAATATTTTTGTGGAAGTAAAGGCTGGTGTTAAAACTGTTGCGGACCGCGGTAAAAAGAATTCCGAGGCCCACGAGCGGAAGTCCGAACAATATTCCCGCTGACGTCGTACCCGTTAGCCAATAGCAGCGAGACACCCCTGAATGGCCTACAGGATTGTTTCTAGTTGCCTTGACGTACCAATACAGTGCGCCGTAGCCATTGTGGATCTATTGTTGATACGTGTACGATGTTGTTCGTTGCAATTCACAGTGTTATTTACAACAGTTTAAAAAAATGAGCGACGAGCCTGAACCTGGACCTCCAGGTCCACATACTCCAAGTACTCAGACGTGAAAAAGGAGGACTGTTATTCAAAGTAGTGTGAGAAAAGTGATGCTATATGTCATTCAGTGCTGCGATAGAGAAACGAGACGGAAAATGCTGTTACACCCGCTTAATTAACTCTCTTAAAAGAGCAACGACGTATGCAGTAAAAGCGAGCGCAGCATGAAAATGCCGAGGAGTTTTATGAGGACTTGTCCTGGCGAATCACGTGCTATCGCTGACAAGAAATGGTAACTTCCAAGTCTTTTTATTTCTTTGCTGCGTAGTGTGTGTAAGATTGTGTGCTGTGTAATGTGTGGAAAGCACAAAAATAATTTACTGGGATAACCATTTTTCCATCTTCGGACAAACACTATAAATCGAATTACTAAGCCAATATAATCCATTAATCAAATTAATACTTCTGCTTGCCTGTTACAGTTATACCAGTTTTACCTATTACCATGCTGTTAAGCTGAGCTTCATTCCAATATCTTTTTGTTGCTGTCAGAGGTGCATAAAGGCGTAAAGCAGTTAGGACTTAACACATCTTACGTAGCAAATACAGATTTACACTAGTGGCCATTAAAATTGGTACACCAAGAAGAAATGCAGATGATAAACGGGTATTCATAGGACAAATATATAATATTAGAACTGACTTGTGATTACATTTTCACGCAATTTGGGTGCATAGATCCTGAGAAATCAGTACCCAGAACAACCACCTCTGGCCGTAATAACGGCTTTGATGCGTCTGGGCATTGAGTCAAACAGAGCTTGGATGGCGTGTACTGGTACAGCTGCCCATGCAGCTTCAACACGATACCACAGTTCATCAACAGTAGTGACTGGCGTATTGTGACGAGCCAGTTGCTCGGCCACCATTGACCAGACGTTTTCAGTTTGTGAGAGATCTGGAGAATGTGCTGGCCAGGGCAGCAGTCGAACATTTTCTATATCCAGAAAGGCCCGTAAAGGACCTGCAATATGCGGTCGTGCATTATCCTGCTGAAATGTAGAGTTTCGCAGAGATCGAATGAAGGGTAGAGCCATGGGTCGTAACACATCTGAAATGTAGCGTCCACTGTTCAAAGTGCCGTCAATGCGAACAAGAGGTGACCGAGACGTGTAACCAATGGCACCCCATACCATCACGCCGGGTAATACGCCAGTATGGCGATGACGAATACACGCTTCCAGTGTGCGTTCACCGCGATGTCCCCAAACACGGATGCGACCATCATGATGCTGTAAACAGAACCTGGATCCATCCCAAAAATGACGTTTTGCCATTCGTGCACCCAGGTTCGTCGTTGAGTACACCACCGCAGGCGCTCCCGTCTGTGATGCAGCGTCAAGGGTAACCGCAGCCATGGTCTCCGAGCTGATAGTCCATGCTGCTGCAAACGTCGTCGAACTGTTCGTGCAGATGGTTGTTGTCTTGCAAACGTCCCCATCTGTTGGCTCAGGGATCGAGACGTGGCTGCACGATCCGTTACAGCCATGCGGATAAGATGCCTGTCATCTCGACTGCTAGTGATACGAGGCCGTTGGGATCCAGCACGGCGTTCCGTATTACCCTCCTGAACCCACCGATTCCATATTGTGCTAACAGTCATTGGATCTCGACCAACGCGAACAGCAATGTCGCGATACGATTAACCGCAATCGTGATAGGCTACAATCCGACCTTTATCAAAGTCGCAAACGTGATGGTACGCATTTCTCCTCCTTACAAGAGGCATCACAACAACATTTCACCAGGCAACGTCGGTCAACTGCTGTTTGTGTATGAGAAATCGATTGGAAACTTTCTTCATGTCAGCACGTTGTATGTGTCGCCACCGGCGCCAACCTTGTGTGAATGCTCTGAAAAGCTAATCATTTGCATATCACAGCATCTTCTTCCTGTCGGTTAAATTTCGCGTCTGTAGCACGTCATCTTCGTGGTGTAGCCATTTTAATGGGCAGTAGTGTATTACGCCAGACAGTTCTTCAAAATATCTCAAGCATCTCTTAGCATTACCGTACCTGGACATTTCGTGCGTCGACCTCTGGGTGTGAATGAAGGCATTGCCGAACCTATCTCATCGCTCCCTCCACTTTCAACATTCTGCGCGATATAGCAAAACTACAGTGGGCGCATTGTAGCTGTGAAATACTCTGACAGATGTTTGTTATTAATTTCAAACCATTTTTAACAGAAGCAAAACTGTAAATTGTTTGTGACGAGAAATGTAGTTTCACTTCATTTCCATGTATCTGGTGCAGAATAGACGAAGAATTACGAAATTCAGGCTTCTGTCAATGTTTTTAGTAAATGGGTAATTAAAGAAACAACTGAAGAATTTTTTACCCGTAAGAAGATTGTACCAACCATAAGTAAATAGTTACCTAATAAAAAAAGGCTGCAACTGGAGTGCTACCTCCTTCAGGAAATTAATAAAGCCATTAATAAAGATCCAAAATAAGAGACATTTACTAATCGAACGCCCAAACATTGTTCTGGCAGTCTCCCTTCGTAGCTAAAATAAGAAATATCAGAGAAGCTGGGACCGAAATTTTCTACCTTGACGAGACATGGGTAGACAATAACACAACCTTTGGAAAATGCTGGCAGAGCCAAGGGAAGTAGTGGGACAAAGTTCATATGGCCCCACACTGCATTGTTGCCAAATTTATTCAAGATGGCGGATCCGAGATAGTGGCAATAGGTGCGGCAATGTCACAGTGACGTCATGGTGTGTAGTTAAAATTTTGTCGGAAAAATAGGTCAACTGGGCTACCTCCACTAACCTAACCCCCTCCCCTCCCACCTCCCTTCCCCCCCACCCCATCTGGAAATTGGTGGGAAAAGGACTCAGTGTATACTGGACTGCCAGATATGACAGATGTAAGCCTTTATTTTGTATGCATTGCTCCCCTCCCCTCGCCCATCAGGAAATTGGCGGGTAAAGGACTCAGTCTGTGCTGGGCTGCCAGATAGAATGGACATAATTATGCATTGTTTAGTTAAATTATTTTAGTTATCATAGGCAGTAACTCACCATGAGGTTCGGAGTCCAGCTGACCTAGTTCACAACACTATCACCAGAGAGCGCTATCGTCTCTCCCCTATCCCCTCCTGGGACGTAGTCCAAGATTGTGGTAGGGGAAAATGGCGGGAAAAGGACTCTGTCTTTGTCTGGCTGCTGGACTGGGAGGACAGATGTAATTGTTTACTGTGTTCAATGGACGTGATGTCTGTGCTGGAGTAGGAGTATATTACCATTTGAGGACTGCGTCAATAACAATGATATTTTGTGAAGATGAATAAGCTTCAAGAAATAATGAAGTTGGGACAAAGTTACGCTTCGAAACTCCCACTGATAAATGCATCTGCTGTAACCATAGATCATTTGATAAAAGTCCAGGCAGTCAGTCTTCCGAAGCGCAAGAGGCAAGACCTGCATCCGAGAGTCTCAGCGAAAAGAGAGAGAGAGAGAGAGAGAGAGAACTTTGCAGATGACACGAGAATATTTAAGCAATAACACGTTTTATTCTGAGCAATACCAACACCTTCACACTTGAACACGGACTCTAGAAGAAAAAGATTGCGACATCGTCGTGAAGCTGTCCCAGAGACACTTTGCACGCTTTTGTGTGAAGTACTCTTGGCTTCAAGCACAAGCTACTTCAGGAGTTACTAAATCCAATAGTATATGTCTGTAAATACACTTTCAAAAAGATCGCTGCACAGTAGTTTGCTTCAATTTTGCGTTGTATACCGCCACACTCGAAGACATACCCTAAAAAATGATCCCTGCACACTTGTCAAACCGCCCAGAGGCATCTCACACGCTTTTGTGGGAAACAGCTCCAATATTTATTTTACAAGAGAAAACGATGAAAGTTGGAAGTCGAAATAAATACCTCTGTAACTCTAAACAGGACGCTCACCGCTTCTTGAGTTTTAGTTTTAGCTGCCTGTTTGAAGGCACTGCAAGAGAGAGAGAGAGAGAGAGAGAGAGAGAATTCTGAGTCATACAGCTACTGTGGTGTTCATCACTTTTCTGAAACCGTGAGTGGGCTTAGTTTTATATTTGCTGCTGCTGGAAACAACGACGTTATTTTTTCCTCACTTCTCGAATCACACACTGATGAGAAAATCAGAACAATTACGCAAACAGAAATCGAAGCACTGTCCTACAGACGAGAAAAATGGCTGGAATTTTCGGTGTCCGTTAGCTACTGGTCTGGAGGTGTTCTAAAGCCAGAGTGGTGGGTGAGGGACAGAATCCCGCCAGACGTGGATGGTCTACTTGGATTCGTCTCTGAACACTCGAACAAAGAAAACATCAAGTTACTCTCAGAACTTTCCTGAGATACCTTGCGCCCCTCCCCCCCCCCCCTCCCCATCTCTTTTGAACCAGTCTGTAGAGGCTTCTATGCACCACACAAAGGATGTCTTGTGAATGGAGCACTCTGATTGGTGCTTACTAAATTTACCCATCAAACTGCTGCTGCTGCTGCTGCCGTTGTGGGAGCACTGTCTGTCATTTCCTGCAGACGAGACTCTCAGTGGCAAAACTATTTTGTGCAGATCAGGAAAAGAAACATAGAGCAGTCATGTTATGCTCTTCTCGAGTATGCTTCCGGATATGGTCGTCTTCACTACATGACATTTCGGCGATCCATCTGTCTCCAATCTTCAGGTGCGATCGCTGAGTACTCACTCACCCCGGAACATCAGAAACTTCGGCTACTTTATACCCCGTGCACAGGCCACTGCACTTGCACGAGAAGCGGAAGAGCTGCTCTTTGCGAAGCGAAGAATTGCATCGCCGCCAGCGGTAGAAACTGGCGAAAGTGTTAAATCCCAAATTAAGATGTAAAGGGTCGAAAACCAGACAGTTGTTGTTTTATATTAGATAAAATAGAATTTCATATCTTGCTTAAAGGAAAACCTTTATCTCCATTAATAATGTCACCAGATAATCGTATTTCGATGGATTTCTCAAGCACACAGTGCCAGTAACGAGAAGCCGGAGCAATAATTTGCGTCACTTTAAACGACGTGTTATGCCCTTCATTGAGACAATGTTCGGCGACGGCAGTTTTTCCAGGCTGGAGCAAATGTATGTGACGCTGATGTTCCATACATCGGTCATGAAGAGTGCGAATAGTCTGTCCTATATAGGCCTTTCCACAATGACAGGGAATTTTATAAATTCCAGTCTTTCTCAATCCCAAATCATCAGGGCTCTAGTCCTGGCCAAACGCAAAAGAACACTTTTAGTATCATTGTTCCTGAGAACAGCCTTAAGATGAGCAAGTTCCTGTGTCAAATTTTCGGAATCAGAAATGGCATAGGCTCTCCCGACTAATGTACATAGAACTCCCATGTGCTGATGTGGTGGATGACAACTCGTAGAATGAAGATAGCGGTCTGTATTTGTGGATTTATGGCATACGCCATGGCCCAAGGTACCATTTTCTTTTTTGTGTACTAGAACACCCATCTTTTTCAGTTTCAGTGGAAAATTTGATGCGTGGATGAAGACAGTTAAAATGATCTAAAAACCGATTAAGTGCTTCCGTTCCATGAGGCCAAACAATGAAAATATTACCCACGAATCTCCAGAAAGATGTAGGTTGAAGAGAAGAAGTCCTGAGCGCGGTATCTTCAAAATCTTCCATAAAAGGATTGGCGACAATAGGGGGAAAAGGACACCCCGTAGCTACACCGTCAGTTTGCTCAAGAAATACGTCATTAAATAAAAAAATATGTCGATATCAAGGATGCTTAAGGACTCCATCGAAATACGATTATCGGATGACACTATTAATAGAGATAAAGGTTTACCTTTAAGCAAGATATGGAATTCTGTTTTGTCTGATATAAAACAACAACTCTCTGGTTTTCGACCCGCTGCATCTTAATTTACAATTTATCACTTTTGCCAGTTTCTACCGCCGGCGGCGCTGCAATTCTTTGCTTCGCAGTGGGCAGCTCTTCTGCTTCTCGCGCAGGTGCAGTGGCCTGGACCCGGGGTATAAAGGAGCCCCCGTTTTTGATGTTCGTTGTGCGCCGTGTCAACGTGTTTTCAGTGTCGTTATCGTCGAGTGTGAACGGCTCCGTGTTTTTTGTGTATCTGTGACCACTCTTTTTTGCTCTTCACTTTGTTCATACTGATTCTCCATTCTGTGTTCTGTTATTGTCAACACTATGGCTGAAGAGCGGCGTAGCATGCCGCTGCCAGCCTACCTGTTGTTTAGGTATTAAAATAACAATAAAGAAAAAAAATGATGTTCGTTCAGTTCCGGCGTGATTGTGTACTCAGAGATCGAAACTGAAGATAGCGACCAGATGGATCACCGAAATATCGTGTAATAAAGACGATCATATCCGGCAGCATACCTGAGAAGAGCATAAACATGTACGACGCCGGGAAAATCTATGGAATCATATTACAGCATTCGTATTCCACTGACTGTTAAACCCTGCAAAAGTGGTCTACACATCACGAAACATAGACGTTATCGCCAAAGGCACTTCCTCAATTACACTGCCCTGCTATTGTCGAGCAAAGCTAGAATTTTTCGATACGAAACCCGCCAAGCTGCTGGTGCTGTCGGAGTGGGATCACTGTCTGCCATTTTTTTCTGCAGATGGAATAACCAATTCGTATCCTGCACCTTACTAAATCATCACTTCTGCAGCCTATATATAGCTGTAGACCACCAGACTCTCGTACATATACCGCAAAGACACATATATCTCAAAAAAATTAAAAAAAAACATAAGCACGTGCACTGTATATAGTCCTCGCAGCACTAGTTACAAGTCAACTGCCCTCGCGCACACACTGGCCCAACGCGGGACCAGAGCGCCCTCAACAGACTGCGTTCAGTCTCTGAACTGTTGCCCGCATTTCGTGGTCGTGCGGTAGCGTTCTCGCTTCCCACGCCCGGGTTCCCGGGTTCGATTCCCGGCGGGGTCAGGGATTTTCTCTGCCTCGTGATGGCTGGGTGTTGTGTGCTGTCCTTAGGTTAGTTAGGTTTAAGTAGTTCTAAGTTCTAGGGGACTGATGACCATAGATGTTAAGTCCCATAGTGCTCAGAGCCATTTGAACTGTTGTACAAAGGCTGGGCTGGTTTCAATGGGCACAAAGGCGTTACTGTTTCTGCCCCCAACCTGTTTGCTTTCTTACTTACTGTCATGCCATCACCATACTCTGGATTACAGGAACACATGAATTTCCACATGGTTTGCCAGAAAATCATACCATTTACGCAATAAATCACATAGCAATATGACTTACATATCAGTATCGCTTGCACAGTATAATTCTGAAGATAAAGAGTGGAAATTATTTCTTTAGAAACCCGGACCTTTAGCGAGTTGCAGCGAGGTGGAATGTGCTGTAAACCACTGAGTAACTATAAACTTATCCCGTTGCAAAGATCTATATTTGAGAATTCGATAAAATAAAGGAAACTGGTAGTTCCACTCGAAAATTTCGATATCAGTGATATAGCAGATTCAAAATCATCCTTCTACTTTACAAAGTCAACAAAGGTGTTTCTCATATCTAGAGAACCAGCAAACGTTTCTTCCAGCTGTCTCCCACCATTTAGATGCACACAACACACACTACAATCGATGTTCTCTCAACCAAATAATGACGGGAATTGTGAAGAAACGGACAACTGGACAATTTACATGGAAAGTAATAACTGTCCAGCGCAAACACACGCCCACATTGAATCTTCTCTTATTTCCATCGAGAACACATGCGACCACGGAGGCTGCTCAACACATACTATTATTTCACTGTTTACCCGCCTAGAGGACGAAAGGGTTAGGTCAACTACATTCCTGTGCCCAGCCGGCTTTTCCAGTCCAGACGGCTCCCACCGTAAGCCGGAAACGTCAATCGTTTCGACAGGCCACCGCTGAAACGTGCACCTCGCACGCCAGGCAGAATCGTCACAGGAAACCAGCCACATATATTTTATCGCTGTACCTACAATTAAATATTATGATTGTAGTCTCAATCTAACGACATTCAACAATAAGCGAAATATTGGAAATATCCCCTCCTGACTACTGTGGCTCTGGAAATATAAATATCTATAGCATTCTTATGACTGGGCATAATTTTTAACATAAAAAAATCTCTCCTTGCTCGTTATGGCTACTGCAGTTTTCCACATCAAATCCACACCTTCCCCACCACAGTACGTAGTCATTTTCTTTGAACATCTCGGAACACACAAGAATTGGGGCAACCTGTGATCTACCCTAAAGTACCATTATCCAATACGGTGGCAATGACATCATCCAAGATGGCGGTGATTACGTCATCCAAGATGTTGGACTTTGGCGGAAGTTTGAATTTTGGCAGGAAGATATGTCAATTGGGCTACCTTCACTAACCTAAGTCATCCGACCACCACCTCATCCTATGAACTGGCGCCAAGTTTGAATTTTGGTGGGAAAATAGGTCAATTGGGGTATCTCTACTAACCTAAGAAAATGGCGGGAAAGAAAGGGCAGTTGAGCTACCTCCACTAACCCAAGTCACCTGACCGCCACCTAATTCTAGGGCCTGGTGGAGGAGGACTAAACCTGTGCTGGTTTTACTGGACACACTTAAGTTCTTTCTTTCAGAAGTCTGCATTCGAAGAGATAATAGTATTCTATCTCTTCATCTACATCCATCGAGTAGAAATGTTTCTACACTATATAGGGGTGGCTGTACAATCTCTGGATAAATCCAGGGATAGCTAACCAAGGAATAGGCTTACAACAGGTTAACTGGCGTTGTATGATGCCAGTTTATTCCCCTGTTAGTTATATCTGGAATAGCAGTCCCATCCATTTAAGTTGGCAACAACTGAAGACCACTCTGGGTATTTTTGCGTACGTCATTGCATAATGGGATGGGCTAAACTGCGATTTTCCGATATCAGTGATTTCTGTGAATGCTACTTTTTGGTAACTACGTTTCTTAATGACAATTTGTCGCGGTTAACAATCGTAGTTAATAACAAATTCACAACTTATATCCCTCCGCTATTTCTGCAACGTTTTTCTGCGATTTTTGTTACTTCTGTGCTTTACGCGATTTATCACTGCATACACTACACTGTCATTGGTCGCAAGTAGGAAGTGAACTGTGTCGATGCAACCGAGAAATACGTTCTCGCCCGTATAGGCGATTATTTGTCAACGTTAACATTACAGTTACCCACCTAACAAAAAGTTACGTGAAATGGTATTATTAATATTTCCAATGATTCTTCCTCAGTTATTACATGAAACACGAAAGATGTGCTTACCCACAGACAAATTTCATCTCAACAAAATAGTCAGTACTAAGTATGTTTTACCTAAGTTCTGTCTTTGGCTTTAGTTTTATGTTAATGGGACAAGTGTGAAAGTATTGATAGTGCGATGTTGACAATCATAACACAAATTACCATACAATTCCATAAGAGTTCATGTTTAGATTATGAATTCTAAGCGCTGTGTTATGTTCACAAGCATCTGAACAACATTGTCAGTCACTCGATAAAGCGATAATTCAAAATATCAGTCACTCGAGAAGGCTATAATTCAAAATATCAGTGAAAGTAGAACTGGAAAATTTGCAACTGTGTCTCTACACTGTCTTCGTCCGAAGTCGATAATTCAAAATATCAGTGAAAGCATAACTGAAAAATTTGCCACTGCTTCTTTACACCATCCTCATCAGAAGTAAGATTAGTTTCTTAAGTTGTGAATGAATGCAGGGGCATCGTTTATTCAAAGTGTGAAACCTCACGCCACTCAACTGCTTCACTATCCGAAATATTTGCAGTTGTATAATGTGAATTATATTGCTAATAATTAGTAGCACTATAAAAGTTTAATAATCCTCTTGATTTTTGAGATGCAGTTCCCATTTCGATTACTGGCTGCTCTATGTACCCATCCACATCTAGAAGAGATAATCGTGAAGATTCAAAACAACTCTTGAAGAACTGACAGCATGAATTAGCCATAATTGATAACTTAAGTGTGCAAAATGAGTATTGGTACAGTGTGTCATTGAAGTCACTATTTGATATGAAAGTGATGATAAATAAATGTGAATTACACTGTGAGTGAATGATAAAAATTCTACTCTCAGCTTGTTTAAGCCATCCCATAACCCAAAATGTTCTGCCATGTATTTAGTCACAAAGTCTCGCTGGAGTGTGGTATTGATCCCTCCACCCGTTTCATCTTGAATGCTGGTTGTGATGACAGACTGAACTGTAGCATAGCCCAGGATCTAGCTTAGGTCAGAACGTCGAGTGTTTCAAGATTGATGATGTGCAAGTGAAAACAGTGGAAAGTACTGATCTTACATTTAAAATTTGACATTGGGAATACAATTAATACAGCCAAAAGCTTAACTGCGTATTGTACTGTAGGAAAAAAATATCCGTGTTGTGAATGCAGTTGTTAAACATTTGGTAAAAATTACATAGTTGATACCAGATTACAGTTTTAGTAGTTTATGTACGATATACATATGTGTAATACGCATCAAAATACTCATCGGAGCCTTATCCATTATCTGTTTTCTGAAATTACACTGCAGTTTTAGCCTCTATGATGAAAAGTGTTTAAATATGTCACGAAAATTCCAGGCTACGCTAGAGGTCCAACTATTGGGACAACCTCTACTTGGTCTTCACATTCCTCGGTTGAACCAATTCTCAACCGAGTATAAAGTTTTTCTAAGAGCAAATTAGCTCCCTGGTTCATTTCTTTGACCATAAGTAATGTGTGTAATAAATCCATATCGTGAGACACGATGTTCTTAGAACGAATCAGGACGTAGGTCAACAGATGGTATACGTCATCCAACGTTAACGGCGCTCTTTAGTTGCTATCTGCGACTTTTAGTCACGACTAGTCGCGGAAATCACAGTTAGACTAAATAGCGTGTCACAAAGAAAAAACATTAGTACCAACACGGGTCAGATGGCGCATGGCTTTGAATGTTAACGGCCGGCCGGTGTGACCGTGTGGTTCTAGGCGCTTCAGACTGGAACCACGTGACCGCTACGGTCGCAGGTTCGAATCCTGCCTCGGGCATGGATGTGTGTGATGTCCTTAGGTTAGTTAGGTTTAAGTAGTTCTAAGTTCTAGGGGACTGATGACCACAGAAGTTAAGTCCCATAGTGATCAGAGCCATTTGAACCATTTTTTTTAATGTCAACGGCCTTTTTTAGTTGCGTCTTGTCACTGAAATCGCACTAAACAAAAGATTCACGGGAGGAGGTACCAAATTCGGCTAACAGATGGAACACGTCGTTGAATGTTAAATGCTACTTGCGACTCCTAGTTGTGACTGAAATCGCAGCCAGATTGTGTAACGTTGCTATTGTGATATTTATAACTTTTCAATCACTGTGATTTACAACAAATATGCGATTTCTTTCATATTTACTTAGTCTGTAGAAATAGCGTGGCAAACATGACTGACAATGTTACAGATCGCAAAACCGTCCGCTGGAGAGTATTTTGAGGCTGGCAAATACTGTAAATGACTTCAAGAATGTATTAGAAGACACGAAAACTGCTGCAGTCTAATTCAATGAAAATATTAGTGCAAAATATTTAACTAAATTGGTAGGGTACTTATATCTCTAACTGTATAATCATCTATCTTGAAATTGGTTAAATTGTTGTTTGACCAGTAAAAGATGTTTCTAGATTTCCGAATAAAGAATGGGAAAATATGTAACAGTTGCCAATTACAAGCAACTTGACACAGATCGACAGAGCAGCTACAACAGAAGTACGAAAGAAACGCGTAAATATTATGCCCAGAAATGGCAGCAGAGGCTACAGATTGGTGACGCCCCATAGTGGAATGTAAGTTTGAAAATTGTGTACAATGAAATGCACGATTTGATACAGTTGTCAACAGAAGGACGTCTCCGTCAGTTCGATGCAGATGCAACATTTTCTACACATGATAGCATTCCATCAAGTGTAACTGTATGGTAGATGGTGAATTGTATGCAGGCACTTAATATAGAAACAACTGTGAAATGCTGTCTGCTTTGTGAAACAGTTGGTCTTCCCAACAAACTGTGATGACACAGACATCATGGAGATTGATTTGACTGAAAATTCTGAGAGGTGTTACCGGCTAGCTTGCTGTTGTATTTACATCTTAGAATGATTATTCGTTACAGGAGCAATTTGTGTTCTACAGAAAATACCTTTGATGAATTATTGAACACTATTTGTGCATCCACATTTACAGCTCTTGGGCATACGTAAATCCCGTTTCTATGACCAGGTATCATTAATTATAATGAGGGTATATATGAAGAATAAGATGCCAACATTTACAATAAACAACCATTATTTCATAATCCTGGGGTACAAATGTACCTATGGCACACAAACTGGTTGGTTGGTTGTTTTGGGGAAGGAGACCAGACAGCGAGGTCATCGGTCTCATCGGATTAGGGAAGGATGGGGAAGGAAGTCGGCTGTGCCCTTTGAAAGGAACCATCCCGGCATTTGCCTGGAGCGATTTAGGGAAATCACGGAAAACCTAAATCAGCATGACCGGACGCGGGATTGAACCGTCGTCCTCCCGAATGCGAGTCACACAAACTATACACTATTGTTATGGTATCTCACCCTAAATGTTTGAGGAACAGAAACTATTTCATATATAATTTTGGCTTGTGCAGTCATCTCTAGCAGATATATGTAATCTGGGAGGGAAGAAGAAGTAACTGGAGGTATGACACCTTCACTGTCTCCTTCTTTCTTTTCTACAGTCATCTTAGTTTAGAACTGTCATTTTTGTTTTCGGAATAAAAATACCTGTACTCAAATGTGAAACACTTAGCAGAGTTGCAAATGGGGCTGCTTAAAACATAGCTAGACAAGAACCAGAGAAGAGAGGAAAAACTGTATTCATTAAAAAAATCATAAAGCTCAAAATTAGGGTTAGAAAATAAAAATTAAAACAAATAATTTCAGAATAAAAATATATTACTCTATATATATTTATTTATTTTCATTTAATTAACTCATAGAACTGAAATAATGTTAAAAAACTAGTTTGTACATGTTATCCAGTGTCATGCACATCCTTTTAGTAATCCCGCTGGCTGTACCCTTGCCAATACCAGTGAGGTCTCCAATGAACAGAAGGAAGTCACTAGAGGCGAAATATTTGAGAGTCTGGAGTAGCTGGTTCATTGGTGGAACAGACTCATTTCTGAAACAAAAAAGAGAATGATGTGAGACAATTGAAGAAAAATTTAAAAAACATAACTTGCCGGCCACTCCATGCGCTTTTGTGATTATGTAGCATCAATAAGTAAAGATTCCTGTAAGATGAATGTCAAGTACCTGATTGCTTATAACAAAAAGCTAACAATTACTTTATAATAAATATAGATGTGGTTATGTGTATAATACTAACAACTGAGAAATACAGCAGCTATCTGCTATAATTTTCTTTTTTAAAAAAACTGATATTCCTGTTAATTTTACTGTGTTAAACTTACCTTGAGAAAGCACAAATAATTTACATGTTTATGGTAATAATGCTAGGTGGTGGAAAACTTTGTTGCTATGAAGCATTTCTCCTATGAAAGAGTCACACACCTGATTCCACCCATAGCATGGAATGTACCTTTGCTTGTCATTGTTGCAATATTGAAGTCAACATGATCGAAAACGAACTGTGAGAACGAATCATTTGAAATATTTGGTTTCCAGAACTGAACAGCAGAAGCCTCAAATAAAAGTCACAGTGCTATATGAAAAGCAGAAACCCATATTCGAGACAATTTCAACACTGTTTTTTGATCCCACTTTACGAGACAAGTACACTACAAGACCAAGTTGCAGTAGGGAGATAAGTGAACGAGGCCTGGTAGCTGACACAATCACATGGGATATTGCTGTACATTTTCTAAAGGCGACTGTTCACTACCTTTCTTTTTTGACAAAACAACGCCCTTCACAAATTCATGTGAAGTGTCAGGAACCAAGACATCAGCATTCTCTGTCAAGTCATTGATATCTGGATAATCGGCAATAATGTAAGGAGTCATTCTTATATCTTCACGGATGATAGCTGCTGCTGCTTTTACTATTATCTTTCTCTCATCTTTTTCATTAACATCTCGTTCATTCTACTATTGATTCAAAAGTTTGTGGCCACTGCCACGAAAACATACACCTGGTGGGTTTTTTGGCATTCTGGCAGACAAGACCCCCTCACTGAAGTGTTCAGTCAGTTTGTTTTTCAGAGTTTTTATAGTCATTGCCTCTCTTTCTGGGAGACATTCTTAAACTTTCTGCAACAAATCGAGAGGTGAAAATTGACATTCCTCTGAACTATGTATAAATTTGCACAATTTTTGAAAAGCAGCATCAATGTTGATATCTTGAGAGCGGCCTCTTTTTAGAACAGAGGAGGGGTTCGACACTAATTTAGCATAGCAATATTGATGATAATATTTCTGCAGCTACTAAACACAAAACGCTATTGAAGCGTTTGGCAACCTTTCTACCGAAATCATCATCTCATTTCTCTGTTTTCTCAAGCAGCGTATGTTTCACAGTTAAACAACGAACTTCAAACACTCCACAGCGTTTGTGGAGTTTTTTTTTTAATTAGTGGATAAGAGGAAGAGGCTCTCATACTTTTATCATCTGCTTGTGTAACATTCTGATTAATTAGTTTCCTTATATTACGATCCTTAATATAATCATGACAACATACCTTATGCACTTCAATCAGTCCAGCGTTCTGTAGAAGATTATGAGCCCCATCCCTCTGTTCCTTGCCGGTATGTATCAGAGTTTCCAAGCCCTTCGTCGCTACTGATGTCTCTCCTTCCGAAACAGATTTACCACAAATAGAACAGGTAGTAGGGTCCAAAATTATTGTTTTCTCAGTCCAGACAAAAGAAATGAGAGTAAGATGAAGCACTTCATAACACCACAAACTGATGAATACTGTCACAAAAACAGAACTCTCTTCACTACTTTGACAGTTCACAACATTAAGACAACTGAACTGGACACTGGGTAGGAAGAAACGGCAGCAGCAGTAGTGTAGGGGAGTACTGAGTGAATGGGAAGGGGAACTTGACGTTTTCATTGTATTCCAAATTTCAACAATACTGATCGCAAAAGAAATATCATTAAGTAGAATATATAGACACTTAATTATGCTTTTCATTTGAATACTTTGCTAAGCAACAAATCTGCAAACTATTGTGTTAACAGAATTCTGCTTCAATTCTTATACCTCAAATACAATTCGTATAAATGAAAAGATGTGCAAAATCTTTTTCATGTACAGTTTTGCGTGGAATATATTTGCAAATAAGAGCTCTGTTCGAAAAATGAGCCTTTTTGCTTATAAATTTAAGATATGGTAGAAATTGACTTTTGGAGGGGATAAAAGGGGGACGCCCCCACCCCCTATGAAGGGGGAACTTTTCTGTTTCTTATTGCTACACCCCATATGAGTATTTTCCTGAAGTTTCAAAACTTTATAATTTTTCCCCAATTTTCTGATTTTCTTACTAATTTTCCAAGGGTATTTCTTGTATTTAACTCTTGTCACAACTCTAAAAGACAATACTGCACTATAACATTCATTTCCACTCATATGATTTCAATTGGTGCCATATTGAAAGCTGTGCAACAACGTAGAATTTGTGGCTCCCTGTGTGAATGGTAGCTCATGATGCCACTACAGAAAGCCACAAGCCGTGGTGCCACATTATATGTGTGTGGGAACCCAGCTTTAGCCTGAGTAAGCATAAATAGTTCACAGGCTTCAGTGAATAATGGGAGGTGGGAGACAATGTTGTTGCTCTGAAGCATTGATGAGACTGTGATCCTAGCATTATCACTAAAAGGCGGAAGTTGTCCTGACACTGTTGCGGTGTTCACAAGAAAGGGCATTCCCAAAAGAAAACAGAATGGAACAATATTTTCTGCTTCTGACGTAATCTGGCTCAGAGAAAACAGGAGATGGCCATTTTATCAAAACGTTTTGCAACATGAGAAATAGATGTCTTATCTAAAACAGAAAAAGCCGTGAATATAAATAGTACACATAACTGGTTTGGTTTTCGATTTGGTTACGTATGTTGTGGCACTTCTGCTAAATGAGACGAAATAGTCCTTCCCACTACTGCAGCAATATTAACACACACCAGATAAACAAGACTATTTTTGCACGAATCGTCATTTTAATGTGCCTGATTTACTTAAATAACACAATGGAATTTACGAAGTACTGAAATCAAATGCATATTACTCCAAGCAAACAGTATTATTTATGATACAGGATACAGTTTCTTACGCACAAGACTGAAAAGACGAAGTACGGCTTCCTTTGATAAGCAAAATCTGGATATAAATTCGGGATCGGCGTCGTCTTAATTTATCCTCCTTCCTCATTCTTATGAACAGTTCAGCCAACATCTCGTCATCGCTGTCTGTATCTGTCAGGGGGGGGGGGGCGATTCTAGAAGTCGGTCAAAGCGGGGCTAATGGGGTGGGGGAGGGGGTTTGGAAGAATGGAATATCGGTTAACAAAAGGAGAATTGGGGTCCTCCACCGACAAATTCGTAAAATTTGGTGTTGCTTAAAGTAGTTTTTGGTAACTGTTTTTGAGTTCAGGGTGAAAAATGTGTATTAATAAATAATACGACGGCCATTTTAAGTTAAATGATATTTATTGGTTTTATCTAGTATAATATTATACTCCATTGGGAGGGGGTCCTGTGATGCTCCCATAGCACCCCCCCCCCTTGTCACCACCCCTATCTGGCACTATTCCTGCCTTCTTCAAAACTCATTCCGTGCAATCCCCCGTTAAGTTCACTGACAGACCAGTAATCGCCGATTAAGTTTTCTCAAGTTTATTCTCCGGTTAGGCGTTATTCCAGCTTCGTGCAACGTCTTTCTAGAGCTATTCCATCTAATAGAGCTTAACCAGCTGCTAAACAGAGATGTATAACCGGCCCTATGTCTACATCTAGCACCCCATTTACATGGGTTCCCAAAACCGGCGCCCGGGTTCCCGGGTTCGATTCCCGGCGGGGTCAGGGATTTTCTCTGCCTCGAGATGGCTGGGTGTTGTGTGCTGTCCTTAGGTTAGTTAGGTTTAAGTAGTTCTAAGTTCTAGGGGACTTATGACCACAGCAGTTGAGTCCCATAGTGCTCAGAGCCATTTTTTTTAACCCAAAACCGGATTTTGTAAAAATTGAAAACACTTCAAAATCGATTCTGGAAATCTGCTTCGAGTCGGCCTACCAATTCCGCAATCGATTTTAAATCCCATGTAAACGCAACCAGTTTTGAAACGTGCTTTTGCTGTCAGGTTTCGTCTTGTTTTTAAAAACTTTCGGTTAATATGGATGGAGTGGCTTTTTTTACTTCTCGTCTAACAAGAGAAATAGCGATTGAATAGTGAATAGTGATTAGTGTTTTATTCGTCTCATAACATACAATTTCTAATCATATGATTAGTGTACAGGAGACACGTCAAAAAAATGGATAACACAACTTAGGCCTAATTGGTACAAAGAATTTTAACATTAATATAAACTTTTATTTTTCTTTCCTCCCTTTTGTGAAGCACAGCTACATACACACACAAGACTATGTGTAAATTTATCCTGCTCAAATGTTCTGTTCATCCTTCATGAACTCCTCAACAGTGTAGTAGCAGCGTTTGACAAGTATATCATATAGCTTTGTTGTCAGTGTCTCTAGGTTCATACTCAGAACATTCTTTCCTTTTAGCTTGTTATGAATTTTCATTGCCATATACTGAGGAGACTGCGCATATAGGTTTAAGCGATGAGTGGGAAGCATAAAATTGTCTTTGTTCGCCGTGTTATATGTGTGACTGAAATAGTTTTTCTCGAATAACTCTAAATTGCTGTGTAGGAACATGATAATACCATAGATGTTTAAGGAGGAAACTGTTAATAGTTGTTGTTTTTCAAATAATGGGCGACTTGATGTCTTTGGATGGGCAGTACACGTGTTCCTTATTATACTTTTCTGTAACTTTAGTATGCGCAATATATTGCTTGAATTTCCCCAAAAAATAATACCGTACCTTACAACTGATTGAAAGTCTCTGTGGTATGTAATTTTCCTTGTATTCATGTTTGTTGCACCAGCTAATATTTGCATAGCAAATGCAAAGCTAAATAATCTGTTTAACAGGTAGTCAACATGTTTATTCCAATTTAAATTTTTATCTAGGTTTAACCCTAAACACTTCACAGAATCAACTTCTTCTATATCCTGATTTTATGAGTTATTTTAATTTCTTGGGGCTTTGACTGTTTTGTTCTGAACTGGACCATGTGGGTTTTGGGGATGTTCAATCTTAATACGTTCAGTTGGAACCATGTTTCTAATTTGTTCATTGTGTTTATTATGTAGAGAGGGATGTTTTCTGGCTCCTGGTTTTCAATTAATACAGATGTGTCATCTGCAAATAAAATCGATGGAGCATTTATATTGTTCAGTAGATCATTAACATAGAACAAAAACTAAATAGGTCCTAGAATCGGGCCTTGAGGGACACCTTGGGCTACTATTTTCCATTTTGAATAGTAATTTGCTGCATTTGATGAGACGATCACTCTTTGTTTCCTATTTGATAAGTATGAAGTAAGCCAACTTAGAACATTACCCTTGATCTCATACTTGTCAAGCTTATAGATGAGCAGTGCATGATTTACAGAGTCAAAGGCTTTTGTGAGATCACAAAAGATTCCTGCAACTTTATTGTGGTTGTGTAATGATGTGCTGATCTTGTCGATAAACTTGTTAATTGCATCAGTGGTACTTTTGCCACGCTGGAAGTCAAATTGATTTTCTGTAATAATATCATGTTTCGCCATAAAATTTCGAATCTGCATAGCAGCAGCATTTTCGAAGATTTTTGATACGACTGGAAGGAGGGAGATGGGACGATAATTCCCCATATCCTTTCTTGACCATTTTTTGAGCAACGGTTTTACTTCTGCACACTTCAGCACCTCTGGGAAGCTTCCTTATTCAAAGGATTGGTTTATTATTTTAGATAGTTGGTATCCTATTATTTTACACACAAATTTAAGGACTTTTGCTCTAAATCATAAACTGTAACGGCTGTTTCCCATACGCCATATGTAACTGGACTATCAAATCAAGTTCAGATCTTAACATGTAAACACGACAGCGAAAAACGGTATTCGAAATTCGGTTTTCGTCTTTCGGAAAATGCCCTGGTCGCATGTAAACGTAGTATAGGTACAGTAATAACCTCCATGAGTTTACTGATGCAAGGAGGTGATTGTTATAACTTTGTGATTTGGGGAGATGAAAGTCTTTGTGTATTGTAGGTTGGTTGTACACGCGTGGTAGTTTACGGTAGTGTGATAAGACTAAAAAATGAGGGTTCACATTTGTGTGTTTTTAGTGTGCAGTAGTGTTATTTCTGTAATATCTGCATCGGTTTGTGAGAATTTACAAATAAGGAATGCGGAGAGAGCTATTGACTTAACTTCTCAATTAGTTAAGATTGGACATACAATTACGTTTGAAAACATCGGGAAAGTTACCTGTAACAGTTTTAAGTTTGCCATTGATCCAAAGCTGGCCCCAGGCTTTGCATTTATTTCTGCTCAGGTTCGTATAGTTCATCTGTTTCAGTTTCGTGTAAATACTGTGGAAATGTGTGATGCCGGTTGACAGCGTCCATGCCACGTAATCGCTGTTGCGCTGCTGTATCTTACTTGTTTTATTAAAAGAATGTGATTTGTTTTTCTACGTGGATGTAAATCAAAACCATTCAGTAGTTGTGTTTAGTCCTCTCAGTTTTCGTTTCTTACACGTCACGTCACTGGTAGTCCCGTAAACGTAGAACCATGTGACATTAGTACTTCTGATATTGTTTACGTTGTAATGCGTGTAAATTATTTTTAAGTAGTCACAGAAAAATGCATTTCCACATATATCATTTGATACAGCATTTATTTTTCATTGTGCAGCATTGTATAAACTGTGGTTGTATATTTATGTACCGGTATGTTATGCCACAGGGCTTTGAATTTACCACATGTGTATCATGCTTGTATATTTACCTCACTGAATGTGTGTTTACAACTGCACCGTGTAATCAAAGTAAACACAAGCTTCCTTTAACTTCGCACTGCGTGTTGTATTTACCAAATTATTACATTTCCATTTCGTGTTCTCACTAAATAAATAGTGTTTCTAAATATTATTTTCTTTTCACATGTCATTACACTAATGCAAATTGTCTGTTATTGAGGCTAATGCAACCTTCGCTGGCTGAAGCGTAGGAAGAAACAAACACACAATATGATTGCTGTTAGTTTTATTAGGGTTGGCATGGCGGCTCCATTTGAATCTTTTGTAGTTCATGTGTGATAATACATACATAAAAAGCAAAATACTTATCAGAGATTTTTCTACTATAAAAGAGAGCATTTCTGAGTTTACAGTGCACTCATAGTTATTTATAAGGAAAACTGCTAAATATGAATTGCAGATGTTGGCTGTGGTGATTTTCATAGTGGAAGTAGAAATGACTAATTACTTGTCAGGGTTAATATGTCATACTGGTAATGACTTGTATCAAAATGGAGCAAATGCTGCTAGTGATGAATGTAGACCCCCAAGCTTTGTTACAAATCATTCTTTTGCCACAGCTTTCATTCCATTTTCATATTCATTGGCTTCACAAACTCTGACCATTATTTTTACCCTCCAGCCTAACTTAGACCTTGGGCTACACTAAGTAAATTTCAGTTTGGTGATGCAGTATCACAATCAATCTGTTAGTGCCAATGTGTGTTAATCCTTGATTGATACAAAACTATGGCTGGTTTGGCTTAGCCAAACCTTTAACCTAACAGTTTTGCCTGTGCCTAGATTTTTATTTGAGAGTGCAATATGGAGGATTGAGACATATAGTGATACATCCAGGTTATATTCGTGTGCAGGTGAGAATTATGTAGACGGTGACTACTTTAAATAGGACGGCATATCTTGTATTTACCTATAACAGACAGGATCTGTCAGTTGCGTCTCATCCTTCGTACATCTTGTGTTTATGCAGGAAACATTTAATGGTTCCAAATTAAATCACATTTCTCAGTTCAGCATGTACGGTAATAGAAATTTGATGCTCTGTTCCAGTGTTATGCTAGCTGTTATTTCATCATAACTGCCTTGCAGAGAAGGCAAGACATAACTTTGCAAGAAATCTCTCTTGGACAGGTGGAGTAATGCTTGATTAGTGCTCAACTGCAAGGTTCAGTGAAATGGTTATAATATCCACTTGGAGATCTCATGTCCATCTAGGAGCACACTTATGTGACATCAAGCATATTATAGGATTGCTTAATTTTACTGTATAATGTTCACATCACTATTTATGGTAATCAAATGCTGTTAGGTCTCTGTATATGTAAACACTGCAAATTACTGCAGATTTGTTATGTGCAGATAGTGTGAGATGTTGAGTGCACAGAACTCTTTGATTACTGAGCGAGACTTGGTTTTCCTAGCGGCTGTGTGTGTGTGTGTGTGTGTGTGTGTGTGTGTGTGTTCTTTTTTTCACTTCTTTAGGTATCGATATGTTGTGCGATGCTACTGGTTTGTGCTGACTCGTTACCTTTGTACAGTCCAGTGTTTCTAAACTGTAAACAGTGTTTAATTCTATCAGAAGTGAAAAACCAAGTGTGGTGGCTGGGTACTCAAGATTCTGGACTCATATTTGAGACAAGTGGGATTCAGGTCCCCACATGGCCATCTTGTCTTGAGTTTGAGTTATTTCTATGAATCCCTTTAACTGAAAGCAGATTGTGTCTACTTTCTTCCTCCACAATACTGCAACAGTACTAGTGTGTCTTCTGTCTCTAATGAACTTACTGGCAATGAGCTGAACACCTCTTAATAAGAGAAACAAAGAAACATACAGAATTAGAGATGATCACATTACTGTGCTCTCCCAATGACATAAACTACAACAACATTGCTGGGGCTTATGGTGTCATACAGTATCAAATGAGGGTAGTGTGCACCATACATTTTCAGTTGAACTAAGTATTTCTTAAGACAGTAAAAATTCAAGGCTTAATTGCATCATGTCCTGTCTTTAGTTTTTTTTTTTTTTGTATATGTTGGTTTTTTTTTCTCCATCCTCCTCTGTCAAGTCAGACAAAAATAGTAGGATATTGCTTTTGATTAAGCCTCAGCTGGTTCCAGCCTATGTTCCGGCTCAGTTGGCCCAATACTCCTCTTTTAATGGCATTCCTGTTGAAAAGAGAGGTTTTTGTCATTGTCATGGGCAAATTTTGTATTAAAATGTTGAGCAATTTTACTGTTAATACCTTTGCCAAAATACTTGAAATGAGTATTGTTAGATCAAATTGTGTTGTGATATTTACTACTGAATGTATTAATCTCTTTCACAATCATGCAAATGACAGTAAAAATCAACTTTGCAGACACACAGTCAGTCACAGTTGACATGCAGATCATGTACAAAAATAAAAGAGCCATGGGCAGGAAATATTGTTATACCTCTCACCTACAGTCTAGTTGTTTACTAAAATGGAGGAATACAGTAGGGTGATGCTAACAGATTCCCTAGGTGTACTAAAGAGCCTTAGAAAACCAAACTGGAACAAAATTGTGTTGCCTATTAATTGCCGACATTATTAAAGACGTCATTACAAATAAGCAAGCAAGAACATTGACAAATTTCTTGTGGATTACAGGGCACAGGGGCATTTTTTATAATGAAATAATAGACAATGTAGCAAAGTGAGCAATGAACTTGCATGCAATTGTAAATAAAAGAGTTCCTTATCAAGCAATAGTGAACGTAATCAATGAAAAAGTGAGAACCGACTGGCAAACACAATTGAACTCAACCAAGATCTCAAAAGGGGTAGTATATAGCCAGCTGGAGCCTAAAATAGCATTATCCCTTTGGGGTACTGATTGGAATAGGAGCATGTTATTCATAACAACAAACACACGCTTAAATCGTGGAAAATACCCAAACCACCTGTTCTGCATAGGAGTGAAGGAATCTCTGGTATGTGATTTATGCAATGGAGGGGGAGACATGAACCATCTACTGTACTCGTGTACCAGATACAATTGACGACAAAAATCCTTTACCAGCACATTGGTTAACACAGAGATTCCTCTTCCAACATCGGCTGCAGTGTTGTTGTCAACACAAGAGTCCACTAGTTTTAATTGTGATGTTTAGCCACTTAAATATTTGTGACCTATGTCAACACCCTGTGTACATAATGTGTGAGTTTTTTATGGTATGTTTTCTTTTATTATTATTATTAGTAGTAGTAGTAGTAGTAATAGTAGTGTGGTATAATCACTTGTAATTTTATAGCGGTGAATGCATCAGTCATTTATTCATACTCTAAATATTTTTTAAAATAGCAATTCTCAAAGTGTATAATAAAGTAACCATTAAGAAAGACACTTTTTTAAATGTGATGGATGGCTGTATGGCAGTGGCCACAAGCCAATATTAATTACAGAGGAGAACAAGCACATACGTGTAATTTCAAGACTACATTTTTGTTTAGGAATTTGATACACTTATTTAACATGTAGTCTACATCTACACGATTTCTCTGCAATCAACAATTAAGTGCCTGGCGGCAGAAGATTCATCAAACCACCTTCAAGCTATTTCTCTCCAGTTCCATTCTTGAACAGTGTGTGGGGTAAAACACTTTCCGTGCAAGCTCTGGTATATCTATTTTATTATGCTGTTCATTTCTCCCTATGTAGGTGGGCACCAAAAAAAAATTTCAAGATCCTGTTGCAATATATATTTAAAAAAAAAAAAAACCTTCTGTTTCAATGATTGCGACCCCAATTTGCATGTCATATCCATGGCACACACCCAATTTTGTGATAACACGAAATGAGCTGCCTTTCTTTGAGCTTTATTGATTTCCTACATCAATTCTGTGTTTGATGAAAATCCCACACCTACAGCAATACCCCAGAAGAGGATGTACAAACATAGTGTTGTCAGCCTCTTTAGTAGACCTGTTGCGTTTTCTAAGTGGTCTTCCAATAAATTGCAGTATTTGGTTCTCTTTCCCTACAACATTATATATGTGATTGTTTCAATTTAAGTCAACCATAATTGTAATCCCTAAGTAATTCGCTGAATTCACAGCTACACTATGCAGGTGGGAATTGTCTCTCCAGCAAATCCTGCGCACTCGCAATCCCCCTAGCCGAAACCTCCTCTAACCTGTTCCCATTGTCTCACCTTGCCTTCTCGCTTCTCACCTCTGTCTGTACCACACCCTTCTCTGTCGAGATCCTGTTCTGCTGTCTCCCACTACTCCCCCCTCCATGTGGGCATCCCCCCCTCCCTCCCCATTCTCTCTCTCTTTCTCTTTTTCTTTTTCAAACCCTCTTCCTTATATTTCCCCTACCTCTCTATCTTCACCTGTGTCTCCTTTTTTCACCCCTATCTCTTTTTGTTGTATTTTTTCGTCTTGTTGGGTGGCTGCAAAATCATCTGTACATAGACTTGCCTCTTTCCTGCTATCCCCTTCTTGTGTCCTTCCCTACCACATCCCCACATCCATCAAGTCAGGCGATTGCTTTCAGTAATGAAGTATCAAAATTAGTAATGTTTCCACAAGGTGAGGTTAACAGTTGAAAAGTATGTTATAAAATGCATTTTAATGCTCAGTTGTTTATTTGTCCAAAATGTTCAAATGTGTGTGAATTCCTAAGGGACCAAACTGCTGAGGTCATCGGTCCCTAGAATTCCACACTAACTAAATTATGCTAAGAACAACACACACACCCATGCCAAAGGGAGGACTCGAACCTCCAGCGGGAGGGGCTTTATTTGTCCCATTAGTCATCAGCAGTTTCAGGTATTAACATCATCCGGGATGTTGGGTACAACAGATTAGTTAAAAGCATCCCGTATTCCTTTGAAGCTAACCAATATTGAAATTATCCAATGCAGTTGTACAAACAGTTTGTCTTAGAATACTGATAGTCATATCTTATGTCAAACAGGCAGGCATCACAGGAGAAATAAGGTCATGTTTCTCCTTTGATGTCTGCCTGTTTGACATGAGATATGACTATCAGTATTATAAGACAAATTGTTTGAACGGTTGCACTGGATAATTTCGATATTGTTCAGCTTCAAAGGTATATGGGATGCTTTTTAACTAATCTGTTGTACCCTACATCCTGGATGATGGTTAATAACAAAATCAAGTAGATGACTAATGGGTCAAATAAAAAGCTGATGCTGAAAATTCATTTTAAAAAATCAACAATTAGTCTTGCCGTGGCCATGGGAGTGCGCACTTGCGTATCTGGTTGTGTGTGTGAATGTGTGTACTATTGCTGGAAAAAGAGCTAGTGTAAATGCTGTTTTCTTTTGTGTGACTGTGTTCCACACCTTGATCCTCAGTGAATAGTTGCCTTTTCCTTATTTTACATATTGCTCCAGCCTTTACAATTGGTGTGCTTCAACATGTAACCGAAATTTGGTGTATTCCTTTTAGTAGTTAAGTGGGTGACACCACACTTCACATTACTTAGAGTCTATTGCCACTTTTTGAACCGTATATACATCTTGGCTAAATCATGTTCCAATTGGTTTTGATCATCTGATGACATTACAAAACAGTAAATGACAGCATCATCTGCAGGCAATGTAATAAGGCTGCTCAGATTGTCGTCTAAATTGTTCATACACATCAGGAACAGCAGAGAGCATAAACACTACTTTAGGGATCTCCAGATATTACTTTAGTTTTACTCGATGACTTTCCATAAGTTACTACAAACTGTGATCTTCCTGATAGGAAATCACAAATGCAGTTGCAAAACTGAGATGACACTCCGTAGGTAAGCAATTTGATTAGAATAAAGGGCCAGTTATGTTTCACATGGGCCCTATCCTTTGCAGCACTACTTTCCTTTCTGTGCTGCATGTCTATCCTATTCTTTTTCCCTGCCTTGGAGACTGAGTCATATGCCTTCTTTGGCATAGCAGAGTTCTTAGTGAAACTGTGTATGGATTTGTCCTGTCCACCCATCTTTCTTCCTCTGCCCTTCCATTTCTTACCCTTCCTCTGCTTTGGCGTTTGAGGTCCAGCCTTTCCTTTTCTTCTTCTACCTCCTTGTGCATTCCTGAAGGCCAGCTCATGCCTTTGACGCGTAAAAGGTGACTGGGTAATGCATAATTCCCAGCCCTGGAAATTACACATGTGAATTTTGGGAAAATGTAGGCCAAACGCATAACCTGTGGCAGGGATGCTCCTGAGGGTGAGTGTCCACCTCTTCCCCTCACACTTATCAACTGCAAGTGTGATCATGCTGCTTCTTCTTGTGACTGTCCAATCTACCTCGGAGAGAGCCATTTGGGAGATCCAGCTGAAGGAAAAGCTTCCCACTCTCATTGCTCGGAAAATGTTGGCTAGCTGCAAACCTTGTACACCATTCTCTGGCAATTATAGTATAATTCTTGCTGCATCCCGACCTATGAAAGACATGGCTACGCAGACTTGGGAGTTCAAGTTTAGTGACATGGTTGTGAAATCATCCAGCTCCAAGATCACACCCTCATCTTCACCTGCTATGTGTGCACACCAGACCAACAAACCTTTGCCTGCCCCAGTGAAATCGCATGCTCACAAACAGAAGCACGGAAATCCAAAAAGGAGTACTCCTGCGATGGCTTTCTGTTTACATCTAGCCAGCCAATGTCTGGATCTGCACCTGATGAACACCAAGGTTCTAAGCAGTAAAACAAAGGCAAATGATCCTCCTCTTCTCCACCTTGATGTTCTTCAATGGTGCCACCACGTGATGCCTTCACCCAGCCGGCCACTGTTTAACGGGGACGCACTGCCAATAACCAGTCCACAAGCCAACTGAAGGCGAATACCGACACCTCTGTCACACTAATGAACCAGGATCCTCCAGCCTCTGAATCTGGTTGTTGAGCACATTTGAATTCGGGCACTCAGCAGCTCCTCTTGTGATTATACTGTCCAGTTGTTATTTGCCTCCAAGAAACAAAATTACGGCATCACAATCACTTTCACCTCCCACATTTCACTTCAGTCCTTTTAGACCTTCCACCTGAGGCGGGGACTGTGGCTCATGGGGGAGTCATGTTGCTCTTTTGAGACAGTGTTTGTAATCACAGCATTTCCTTGCACCCTCAGCTGCAAGCTGTTGCTGTATGTCTTTCCCTTTCAGGTTTTACCATCCCTCTTTGCAACATCTACTCACCCTCATCTTGTGCTGTCTCGAGGGCAGAAATTTATTCCACACACTACTTTTCCCACTTGGACATTTCCATCTGTATTGCTCGGCTTAGCCCTCAGGGACTCAGCATTGTTTGCTGATTACGGGCTTGGCGACCTTGGGGTTCCTGGGCTGGGGACTGCTAAGCGCCACCAGTCTCCTGCTACCGTAAGCTCTGGGCATGCTTCAATGACCACTGTATAATGCGGCACTGGAACGTTGTGTGTTGCAGGGAATGGGGATCTTTGTTTGACCATTTGGATCACGAGGATGGTAATAACCTCTATAAAAAAAACCTCAATCTCAAGGTGCGCTGCATGCTGATGAGACGCATGGCTGTTGAGATGGAACAGTCATTAGCGGGCAGCCACTGTGGAACCTACTGCACCTCAGTTGTATAAGGCTTACTCAGGCAAGCGGGGCTCTGTCTGAGTGGACCCTTGTTTCCCTAGCTGCTTGTGGGACTGAGATGGAAGCTTTGAAATCATCGTCTTCTCCTCCCAGTGGGAACGGTGTACCGCCTGGGATTATTCACACCCAAGCCTCCAAATGAGTGAGGGAGGCTAGCCCTTGTCGTAACCTGCATCAGTTGAATTATAGTAACAGGGCTCAAGGAGTCATAAATCAAAAGGTGTTTTTGGTCATTTAGAGGAAGGAGGGGATGTTTGAAAAAGTCTCCCCTTTGTGTATCAGTAAAGGCTTGGAAGGACTTGCGGCAAATCTGAAGTCCATTAAGCGGCTGCAGAATAGTTCCCTATTGGTCAAGACTAACAGGGCAAAGCAGGTGGAACTACTTACAAAGACCAAAAAATTGGGTGAATATGATGTAACTGTTTAACTGCATAACTCCCTTAACTCTGGCAAGGGTATGGCCTCATTCTGTGACATGATGGATATCAACATAGCTGAACTTAAACAGGAATGGCCATTACAGGGGATAGAGGATGTAGAGCAAAGAATGTGTAGGAATAATGGAGAAATTGAGAAGACCGCCACCTTCATTGCGACCTTTAATTCTCCAATGTTGTCTGACCACATCATGGCAGGTTTCTTCCGACTTAGGGTTAGGCCTTATGTACCTAACCCTGTGCGGTGCTACAAATGCCAGCATTTTGATCTCACAACTCACAACGCCGAGTTGCAGGGGTGAAGTGACCTGTGGGAAATGTGGAAAGGCAGCCCATGAAGCTGGGATTGACTGTCCATCTCCAGCAGTTTGTTTTAACTGCTCTGGGAGCCACCCAGTCTGGAGCCGAGACTGCCCTGTTTTTGCAGAGGAACGAAAAATTCAGGAACTAAAAGTCACATGACTGAAGCCAAAAAGGAATATAAGGCGACAAAACCTCACGTCTTTACCACTTCTTATGCTTCCGTGGTGCTGAAACCTTTTCCTAAGGTCAACGCCTTGATGCAGATGTCATCCAGTGTACAACCACCCACCACCAGCACCTGTATTTACATGTGTACATGCCCAGGCAAAACGAGTAAGGAAGGAGCAATTGAAGCAGCCACCACATAAGAGAACAGCAACAGTTTGGTAGTGAGTGTGAAGAAGGCACACAACAAGCAGAGTGCCTCTCAACACCCCCTTTCCCATTCATCCTTGAATGGACAAGGTGCAGGGAAAGGCTCACAACATTCGGGTCAAAAGCTGTCCCGAGCACCATCAGACATCATTCTGTCACGTCTGACTGGTGAGAAGGGCATCATGGAGTTAGATGCCTTGGATCCAGTCAGCCCATCCACTTTCCCTTGTTCTGCAAATGCTTCACCACTGCGGTGCACAGATAGGGTTAAATTAAAGCAACATAAATGAAATGGCTCCCATCCTGCAGTGGAACTTGTGGGGATTCAGGACACATTTGGAGGAACTCCGTGTCATATCTCAGGGTAGACCACTGTGTCTGTGTCTCCAGGAGACTCATTTCCATCAATCATACACCCCTGTGACTTGAGTGGAGAGAGAGTTAGAGGAGGTGTAGGTATTTTCATTAGTACCGACTACCACTCCTTGCCTCTCTCTCTCTAACACAACTTTACAAGCGGTTGCTGTATCAGTGCACTTGCATCGTACGATGACAATATGTTCCCTTTACTTACCCCCAGATGACGCACTTGATGAAGATTCCCCTAACCAACCTTATTACACAGCCCCCCTCCCTTCATCCTCTGTGGTGATTTTCATACACACAATGTGCTTTGGGGCTCTGCATCTACCTGCCCCAGGGGTAGAGCAATTGAGAGGCATCTCGTGTCATCGTACACAGACTTGCTAAATGCGGGACAGAGAACTCACTTCTGCACAGCAATTGGGTCATTCTGTGCCATTGATCTCTCACTTTGCTCTCCAGCTCTTGCTCACACTGCTCAATGGGAAGTGGTTGATGACTTGCACGGAAGTGATCACTTCCCGATCTGGATTCACCTGTCAGATGGGGTGGAACCCAAAAGGAAACCGCTGCGATGCATGCTTGGTAGAGCCAACTGGACACTTTATAGCCAGTTCCAACATTGTGCGAATGTCAAGGCATGGGTGGATCATATTACCAAAATGATCCACCACACTGCTGCAGTATCCATTCCACAGTCAATGGGACAACAGAAGAGGCAACCTATGTCTTGATGGAGTGCCGAATGCCATTCTGCTATCAGGACCAGGTGTGCGGCTCTGCGTAGGCTCAAGTGTTGGCCAGCTGCAGAGAATCTTGCAGCCTTTCAGGTGGCAAGGGCAAAGGGTCGCTGAATTATTCGAGAGACCAAGAAGAGGTCATGGCAAGAGTTTCTGAACACCATTAATTGTTCCACCAAAAGTTCTGTTGTGTGGGAGACCATCAGGAGAATTTCTGGGAGAGGAGGGAGGTCTCTCTGGGCTGCTGTAATGGGGAATGGCACATTCCAAACCAATCCACGAGTCATTGCCCAGACTATAGCAGCATTTTTTGCCACAGTTACTGCAACAGCCAGTCAGGATCCACATTTTCAGTGCCATAGAGCAGTTGCTGAGAGCTGTAGTTTGGATCTGATGAAGATTACAACTGCCCATTTTCCATTGGGAGCTGGATTCTGCATTGTCTGTCCCTTGTGACAATGTCCTCCGGTCACAACAGGATCCATTACAGTATGCTGTGACACCTCACAAGGCGAAACAAAGATGTTCTCTGTGCACTTTTTAATGCCCTTTGGGAGTAGTCACTTTCCCGACACATGGCGTGAGGCAATTTTAATTCCTCTTTTAAAACCTAAGAAAGAGTGTACATGCCCAAGTAGTTACCATAGTGTTGCCCTCACTAGTTGCATGGGGAAGACCGTGGAGTGGATGGTCAACCACCGTCTAGTCTCGATCTTAGAATCCAGGCAACTCCTTAGTCGCTTTCAGTGTCGGTTCAGGAGGTATCGCTCCACTTTTGATAACGTTGCCCTCCTCAAGACAGCTATACAATAGGCTTTCCTACAATAGGCTTTGCAACAACATGTCAGTTGGACGTTTGGATGAATGGGCACAGAAGAATGGTTTTAAGTTTTCCACAGAGAAGTCTGTGTGTGTTCTTTTTAACCATTCTTGTTCCATTTTCAACTTTCTTGAGTTGAGGATGAGGGACACTGTCCTTACTTTCAAAGGCACAGTGAGGTTTCTGAGCCTCATATTTGATGCTTAGCTTATATGGTTACCACATCTTGAGGACCTGAAGAAACGGTCACTTAAGGCTTTGAGTATGTTAAAATGTCTTAGCCACAGTACATGGGGAGCAGAGAGGACTTGTCTGCTCTAGTTTGACAGGGCATTTGTGTGATCTCAGCTCAATTATGAGTGCACGGTGTATGGGTCTGCGAGACCCTCGTATTTAAAGATGTTGAGCATGGTGCTCCATGAAGGGATTCGGTTGGCCTCTTGGGCATTCAGAACAAGTCCCATACCAAGCCTCTGTGCAGAGGCTGGTGAACTGCCACTTTATATCAGGCGATGGCTACTTACGGTGTGCCAGGCGTATAAAACTGTCCACACCATACCCGCCCACCTATCATACTGTTGCTCAGCCTCGACTGGAGAGGCTTTTTCATAACCGGCAACAGGCAATGAGACGCGTGGGATTTGTGCACAGCATTGCCATCTAGAGATGGGTGTGGCCGGTCTTCATGTTTTACATCATGGTGGAAGCAGATTTCCACCTTGGCTTCTCCGGAGGCTCAGACTTATTTTAGACTTGATGAATTCTAAGGAAGATCGTACATCAGATTTTACATTTCAGTCTCTGTTTTTTAATATTTTAGATATGCGTGAGGGTTTCACAATAGTGTATGCTGATGGCTCCAAGCAAGGGGGTTCCCTTGGCTGCTCTGTCGTGTTCCCTAACCATGTCACCAGGATTTGCCTTCCTGACGAGTATACCATTTTCTCAGCAGAGTTCCACCTAACCTCGAAGGCACTGGTGCAGATGCTTCGTATTCAGCACAAACAGTTTCTCATTTACTCCAATTCCTGTAGGGCCTTACAATCGTTACAGAACCTGTACCCAGTTAAGGAGTTGGTCTGAATGACCAACTGTATTTGCTCCAATGGCAGGGGAAGCAGGTGTCATTCTGCTAGGTGCTGGGTCATGTAGGCATATGGGGAAATGAACAGGCGGATCGGGCTACCAAGGAGGCCTAGAGAGGACGGGATGTGGTACACTGTCCTATTTTCTTGCAGTCTGTCATTTCTGTGCTACACAAGAAATTCATGCAGTTGTGGGATGAGGAATGGCTGATGGTGACGGTCAGCAAGCTGCGGTTGGTGAAGTCAAAAACCCAGTCATGGTTTTCCTCCTGCCAGTTGCTCAGGCAGGATGAAGTGACCCTCACGTGTCTCAGAATTGGGCACTAGCCTCTCACACATAGCTTTTTACTGTGGTGAGAGAGTCCCCCGTTTTGTGATGCTTGTGGCATGCACATCTCCATCCACCATATTTTAATGGAGTGCATTTTATATTTTGATGCCAGGGCAGAAGCAAATATTGGTGGGGATCTGCCCTCTATTTTCGCTGATGATGAGATGAGTGTGACTAAGGTTTTAAAGTTTTGTGATGTGTCTGGACTCAGGGTTAAACTTTTAGGCTGGAGGTTTTAGTGTGTGTGTGTGTGTGTGTTTTTTTTTATGTGGTCAGCCAGTCACATCCATTACTACTGATGCAATACTTTGTTCCGTGGTTCTGTGTGGGTACACACATAGTTTTCCTACTTTTGTTACCTGTGTTTTACATGTTGTTTTATCTTCTCGTTTTGTGTATTTTACTGACACTTGTCTGAATCTGTTTTCGCGCACGCGCTAAAGACCTTGCTGTCATGCACCCATACAAACATGTTTATGTCCGTGTCCAATGCTCAGCTTGCTCATCGTCTCAAGTGGTCCATTCTCTCCAACAAACACTCAAGTGACTGTTTCCCCTCTGTCATTCGTTTGCTAACGCCTATCCCATTTGTTCGTCCAACTGGCAGCTTTCCGAAACTGACTGACAGCTCTACTCCTCACTGGCCGCTTTTGATAACACAATTTCTCCTGCATTGATGACCAGGTAGAATACCTTACAAAAGCTATCCTTACTGCCACGGAATGTTCCGTATGTCACACCTTTTTCTCGCCACGATGTGCCTCCGTTCCCTGGTAGACTGAGGTATGTCATGTCACAATTCACACGTGGAGATGAGCTCTCTGCATTTTTAAACGCTGTCCCACGATGACGAACTGTATCCATTTCAAACAGCTACACGCTCAGTGTTGCTGCGTTTTTAGGGATAGCATAAAAGCTAGTTGGCTTTCTTTTCAAAGCTCTTTTAATAGTTTTACTCCATCTTCTGTTTTGTGGGGTAATCTCTGGTGGCTTTCAGGAACCACAGTTCATTCCCTGGTTCCTCATCTGACCATACCAAACAATGTCATTGTAGACCCTCTTGATATCTCCCAACACCTTGCGATGATATTTTGCAGACATATTGAGTTCCATCCACCATCATCCTGCCTTTCTCCCTCTGAAACGGGTAGCGGAGGCAGTGATGATACCTTTCTCCTCCTAGAATTGTGAATGTTACAATACTGCTTTTGCTATGAGGGAGCTTAAACGTGCACTGTCTTCATACCGATCATCTGCTCCAGGACCAGATGACACTCACATTCCAATGGTGCACCATCTATCTCTTGAGGGTCTAAGCTTTCTCCTCCATACATATAACTGCATTTGGACAGGTGGCATATTTTCCAGTCACTGGCATGAGGCCATTGTCATTCCCATACCTAAGCCTGGTCTTTCTTTTAGCTTCTGTGCAATCTCACTCACCAGTAGCATCTGCAAGGTGATGGAGTCTATGGAAGGTTGGCTGGTGTGGTGTCTTGAGTCTCGGAATCTCCTCACTAACAACCTCTGTGGATTCCGTAGGCATCGCTCTGCAGTTGGTCATCTAATCACCTTGTCAACTCACATTATGAACAATTTTTTGCAGAAGTGCCAAACTGTGGCCATGTTTTTCCATTTGGAGAAGACATATGAGACGAGCTGGAGAATTGGCATCCTCCGTAATATGTACAAGTCAGGCTTCCTGGGTCGCTTGCCCCTTTTTAGCTAGGAATTTTTAAAATACAGTGTTTTTAAAGTACATGTGGGCTTGGCTGTGCCGGAGACTTTTATTCAAGGGTCTTTATGCTGGGGCTGTTGACTGACCTTTGTCCTGGTGGCAAGATATTCTCCTCTTTTGTTATGTGAGCCATCTGTCTTCTACGCGTCGTCACTCATCCTGTGCTCCCCTTTTTGACGATTCCCTTGACTGCCAGTATGGACTGCGCCCATCTTCTCTGTTGCCTCCCGGAGTTCTCTTTCGTTTGGTGCTTCAATAGCTTTGGTTTACACTTCCTGCCACATGCCTCATGGGTGTGAGCTCCTCACTGCCCTGGCTTCATGCCAAGGTACATGTTCATTTTGGTCTCCATTCACTTCCTAAGGACAGTACTCCAGGTCTGGTGTATCGTAGCAGAGTTTCTTGCACTCTGCTTGCAGCTTGAGGACAATGTCTCCATCTACACCAATGTTTCCAAGACTGATCGTGGTGTCTGGTGTGACTTTGTACTTGATGATAAACCTTTTCAGTATTGGCTTCTTGACCAGCGCTCAATTTTTACTGTGGAGCTCTACGTATTTTATCAGGCCACTTGATACATTCAGCAACACAGGCTTCCATTTGTCGTATCTGCTCAGATTCTCTCAGTACTATTCAGAGCCTTCGTGCATTGTACTTTAGTACAACAGATCCAAGAAAGTCTCCACTCACTCACTGTGGCGGGGGGAGGGGGGGGGGGGCGGCACATGTTGGGGTGCTTGGTCACGTCTGCATGCCAGGGAATGAGGCTGCTGATGCTGCTGCTTAGGCTGCAGCTCTCCTTTCTCGGTCTGCTAGTCATTCTCTGATGATCATGTTGCCGTCTGTCGGCATGTAGTATCACTTTGGAGTGCACAGTGGTCTTCCCTCCAGGGGAACAAACACCGTGATATTAAACATCTCCCAGTAGCATGGTCAACTTCCTCTTGGCCCTCATGTTGTGAGGAGGTCATTCTAGACCAGCTGCATATAGGACACTTGTTTTAGCCACCACCATTTATTAAATGGCGAACCTGCCTCACTCTGTGCCTACTGCTCTCAGCCCTTGACAATGTGCCACTTTGTGATCCGGTACATGTTTTTTTAACTGTTTACATTTACATCTACGTTTGCCGTCTACTTTGTCAAATGTTTCAACCGGTGACACATGTTCTGTCGATCGTGTCTTAACTTTTTATTCACCGCAGCGGCATAGTGAAGCAAATTTGATCCCCCCATGGGACCCCCACTGTATCAACAATGTTTTGAGACATTTCCCCTAGGGACATCCTTGTCCTTAGAGGCTTCTCATTTAAAGTTGCTTGATTAGGTTTTTGCCTTTTTCGCCTCAGCTCTTTATTTAGTACTTGTTTTTTCTTATGTTATGATATGGGAGCTTATGCCCTTTGCAGTTTTCTGCCCTAAAGCAAAAAGAAAAAAATTATATAGTTTTCTGAGACCCTTTAACCTAAAAAACTACCCAGTCCCCACCTCACAGCTCCCACTTTCTGTCTGTAGTGGACTTCTGTCCTATTAAGTGGAACCCGAAAACCCACCTTTCTGTCGCAAGTCAAGGAATCTGCAGCGTGCACAATCACAAAACCATCTGAGCCTCTGATTCAGACCCTTTATTCAGAACCATGCACACAGGTGGACTGTTTCGAACATACAAAACATTTTATTAGCAGTGTCTCATCCTTAGCCACATAAATTTTTGTTCAATCCATTTGGGTGGCCAAAAGAAGTTGGTCAGTCACTTCTGTCAACTTACCCCAGTGATTCATGACCCTTGTCTGTAGTGTCAACGAAACAGTGTACAAAGGGCTACCACAGTTAGCTCCATGTGCACTCTAGAAGCCTCGTGGTGACAATAGAAGTTCATTTAGGTGACTTTTACATCAGCCCAGGCACCAGGAGAGAGACTACCTTCTCATCCCACCCTTGAAAAACAGAAAGGATAATGTGAATATTTATGACTGGTCTACTGAAACAATTGTATTGTAGCCTGAAGGGCTGCATTGCTCCTGTGAGCTACATTTGTCAACTTCTTTGTCTGGTGTTGCACTGTCTATGATCTTCAGATTCGACAGGAATCCTGTAGACAATGTAGGCATAATGTAACAAAGGCCAAATAACTATATTGTGAAATTTTTGCCAGAAAATATCATTCCATGCTTCATATCCTAATATTCCAGACTTCTGAGTATTCATAACTTCAGGACCCTTTTCATAAAGCCCTGCATTTGTATGCATGTGTATATACATTAGCATTTCATTTCTGGACATACAGGATATTCAGTAACCAGCATTTGTGTTACATTGCTGTTCTGAAGATTGTTTAGAATATTTCCCAAAACAGTAATAATTGTCATTATTTTTTATTGCGTGCCCAGAATTGAGGCTTTGAGACAGAGTTTTGGTAAAAGATTAGCTCAGTTGGGAAAGCACGAAGGAAGAAATCGCCCATGGCCTTGCTGTAAGAAACCATAACAGCATTTATAAAAAAGTGATTTAGGGAAATAATAATGTACAGAAAGTTCTGGTTGAGAATAACAAATTATTTAGGAATAAAGGAGACGACTCACCTAAAGACAGAAGCGCTGCCTCGTTGACAGATACCCACACAAAAGGTACAGAGCTTTACTTTGCTAGCTTTCGGGATGGAATTCCTTTCTCAAGGTGTAGGAGAAATGTGCGCGCGGATGCACACACACACATGCACACACCTGTCTCCCTACATAGTGTGCTGAAGCCATCACATAAGCATCTTTTGTGTGATGTGCAAATGTATACTATGTTTTAAATCCTTTATTTGCAACAAAATTCTTAGCAGTCCTTGCTTAGGAAATAACAGTTTTGCCATTTTGATTAGTTTTGTGTACTTTTGGACTGAAATTCACTCAACAGTACTTTTTCATTTTGAAAAGAATAGTATAGTTACAGTAGGGGTAAAATGCTACTGTGTTGACAGCTTCTACTAACTGTAGAGCATAGTCTCCAAATGACAGACACGAAACAAATGTAGAACCCATTCAAAGCAACAAATATTATAATGATCTCATATCACTAATAATCCTCAAAGCAGTTTTTATAACAAAGGTGCAACTCATGGTGCCAATACAAATTTCTTTTCCTCCCCCCTCCTCCTGTATAGAACATACATTTTCAATGTCCAGGGGGAACGATTTTTCAATAGAAAGCAGGCTGACATCACAGTCAGATGGCTAGGAGCCCAGGTAATAGTCTGCACATTTCAGCAAATTCTGTAGATGAAGAGCTGACATTCCACTTCATCAATTTACATCACTCTAATCTGGTTGCTATGCATTCATCTATTATGTTATGTACCAGTACACTTTTTATTGCTGTTTTGCAGTCACACTTACGCCCCTTCACTAATGTTGGATGTTCATTAGCTGGGACATTGAACTGACGCACACACATTATGATTGAATGGTGTGAATGAGTTTCAGCCATGCAGGACTGAATTTTTATATAGCAGTTAGTTTTTTAATAGCAAGGCTTTGTATCAGTGACCTCGAATGTGCTATGTACTTGCTATTGTAATATTTTGCTATTTTCCTGTGTAGCTGAACTAGCTACCCAAGTATCATGTAATTCTTTACAGAGTGGGGATTCATCCAAAACTAGTCTGGGAGCTGTAGAGAATGCTGCAAAAGGCACATGGAACATAGCACTGAAGGAACCATTAAGTTCTGGGAAAACAGTGACTGTAAGTATGTTGTTATATTTTTTTTAAAAATTGCAGCATTATTGTATGCATTTTCTGTATGTTAGTGCAATTAAATTATCGGATCTGTCAGAGCTAATGTGATTTTCAGTGATGGAATGTGATTTACTTATAAAACATTCTGTCATGGTAAGTTATCCTGTCTAATGGGAAGTATAAGCATTTTGGCTTTGTTATTTGGACATAAGATTGTTATTCTGCCCGTGAAATTTTGTTTGGTGTTCTTAACATAGTCTAACCAGTTACTGTACTTGATTACTGAATAAATGTTGTGACTGATTCTGTTTTAAAATATTAGGAAATCATATTGTAATTCTCCATGTGTATACCTCGAAGTGGATATGGTGAAGTGGAAAGAGAAAAAGGAAACATGGTCAGAACCGTCTTGCCAGTGGCATAATTTCTCTGCTCTCATGAAATGTTTAAAGTTGCATACTAAGTGATTTCATTTGCAAGCTGAACAATCTGCTTTTTTTTTCTCTCTCTTTCTTGGGTTTATGAAATTATTGGTATTGATAAACAGTTGGTGGTTGTAAAATTAAAGTAGTGGTTGGATTAATTAGCAGCTGATATTACTGTTGTAATTTCAAGCAGAATTCAATTCAATACTGTAATGGTTCATGTATGAATTAAATTATTGGCATACCATATGAAAATATTCTGTTATTTTTTGTTCATCAGCAGTATGTGCACAGTTGTGATTGTGTCATGATGGACTCGTCAGTTACGTCTTTTGGCAGTACTCTGTGTGCTCTTTGCGAAGAGAAGATGAATTCAGTGTCGTCTCAGCATGTAGTTGCATGCTCCAGAACTAAGCTGGGGCTTTTTTTAAAGAGCTTGTTGTTCTGTACATGCAAAATGTGTGTGCGCATGCATGTGCACGCTTGCGATCACATGCTACCCAAGGGTCTCCCAAGTACGCAACTGGAGTTTCCTACGTGTGTTTGTAAAAACACGTTCACTGATCAAGAAACCCAACACAATCCTTGCAGCTTTTTATTTGGACATTTACGATTCCTTTAGTCAATACAACCTTACACAGACACCAGGCAGATTAGCAGCACTCGAGGTAGGATTATGGGAGTGCATGGTCAACTTTTTCCTTGAGAGAGAAGCTTCGCTTTCCCTGAGCCTATGTAGTTAATCAGTCTGAGTCTGCATTTTCTTCAGTATGCATGCCTATTTATAGTTGGTACCCCACCTTTATGTTCCCGGAATTAAAATTTTCCTGGCGTTTATGGCTTTTTTTTTATCCCATCAAATTTCCTATGTTCACAATGTTAATTCGCACATGATTTTTCATAACATATTCACAATTTTCCCATGATTTTCACTTTCTGTATTGCATACGCACAGCTTTGTGATCATTGTGATCGTCATGACTCCTTCGCAAACACACATTTTTATTGTTTGGCCACTTGTAGCAGCACTGGTTGACAGCTTTGCTCTCTCTGTGATGCTCTGTTTCTGTTTTAAATAATGAAGCACTGCACCAATTACATATTTTTTTCATGCTTAGCTAGATACATTTTGAGAATTTATTCTCGTTGTCATGTGCAAATATTTGCATAAGTCTTTTTTGTGGTGTTGCACAAACAAACAGTGTGAGTGGTTGTTTGAATGTCTGTGGTTTTCTGTATAATTGAGGAGTACAATACCTTATAACCTCAAAAAGACAACTTCAGTGCAAGAGACATGGAACAAAATACCTGTGTAAATATTTGCACATGACAATGAAAATAAATTCTTGAAATTCATCATGCTAAGCATGAAAAAATATGCAATTGGTGCAGTGTTTCATTATGCAAATGGGGAATGACACAGTTCAGGCTTTCTAAAAACATTGATCTGATAAATGAAATTAAGTCAAATGTTTTTACTTCCCAGACAGCTACCAGTTCCAGTTAATTCAGTGGCTAAATGTAGTAAAAAATTCATATAACCTGTATTAGATATTAAACAAGTCCCTGACAAGTATTTTGATACCTGTTATATATCATATATCAACTATGATAATGCAAAACCTATACGTAACTTTTTACTGCTTAAAATGTTATTTCCCACGTTTCGCATTTTCGTGCATTTTACACAATTTTTTTTAAAGTCCCTTGAAAATTGTAAAAACATTGTTTCACTGTACATTGAGAAAGTGCCTGTCAGTTTCGTCTGAGTGTACAAATTTCTTTATGTTTGTTGGTGTTTAAAGAGAGCTACTAGTCACCGCAAATACACCATGGGCACTCACAAATCCTCAGGATTGTGTCACACTGGACCATGTGGTATTTAATAGGAGTGGGTTTCAAACCCCATCCATCCATCCATCCATCCATCCATCCATCCATCCAGTCTGAGATGTTGTGAGGTGTCCCTTTACCATTGTTGACGTGCTCTTCAGTCCAAAGACTGGTTGCTACAGTTTTATGTGCTGGTCTGTCCCCTGCAAGCCTCATCATCTGTGCATAACTGCTGCCAGCCTATGTCCATTTGAATCTGGTTACTGTATTCAAGCCTTGTTCTCTGTCTACATCCCCCCCCCCACTCCACCCCCCCCCCCCCGCCCCACTAACACATCTATTGCCAAATTGAAAATTCCTTTATACCTGAGTATGTGTCCTGTCAACTGATTCATTCTTTTAGTCATGTTGAATCACAAATTTCTTTTTTCCCAAATTTGGTTCACTGCCACCTCATTTGTGTTTCAATCTACTCATATCTAATGTTCAACATTATTTCCACATTTCGATAGATTTTATTCTCCTCTTGACTGAACTACTTGCTGTTCACATTCACTTCCATACAAGGCTACATTCTAGACAGATACCTTCAGAAAACACATCCTATCACCTAAATTAATATTACATGTTAAGAAACTGCTCTTCAGAAATGTTTTTCTTTCTGTTGTCAGTCTGCATTTTATAGCCTCTCTACTTTGACCATCATCAATTATTTTGTCACCTGAATAGCAAAACTCATCCAATTCTTTTAAGTGTCTCATTCCCTCAGCATTGCCTGGTTTAATTCTACTACATTCCATTACCCTTCTTTTAACTTTGTTGTGGTTCACCTTATCATCTCTTTTTGAGACACTGTCCCTTCTGTTCAACTGCACTTCAAAATCCTTACCCATCTAGCAGAATTACAAGGTCATCGGCAAACCTGAACATTTTTATTTCTTGTGCCTAAACTTCCTCCTTGGTTTTCTTCGAAGCTTACTCATTGTACATACAAATTGAATAAAATCGGGGTTAGGTTACAAACCTGTCTCACTCCCTTCTCAACTAAGGCTTCCTTTTCATATCCATCAACTATTACAACTGTAGTCTGGATTCTGTGTAAATGTAAATAACCTTTCACTCCATGTATTTCGTCCCAGCTGACCGATGACCAAGCAGTTTGCCCCCCACATCCCCTCTCTTAAACAAACTAACCAACCATCCCAGCTACCTTCCAAATTTCAAAGACTGTAGTCCAATCTACACTGTTGAAAACTTTCTCCAAATCTGCAAATACTATAGGCATAGGTTCGCTTTTTTTCAACCTATCTTCTAGGATAAGTCATAGGATCAGTAGTTCCTTGTTTGTTCCTATATTTCTTCAGAACCCAAGCTAATCTTCAGTAAGGCTGGCTTCTACCAGCTTTTCCATTCGCCTGTAAATAAGTCATGCCAGTATTTGCAACCATGATTTATTAAGATGTTTAAGGGTATTTTCCCTGTGTCATATATCTTACACACCATATGGGAAAGTTTTCTCGTAGCTGGCTCTCCCAAAGATTTCCATAATTCTGAAATAATGTTGTCTATTCCAGTAGCCTTTTTTCCAGGTCTTTCAGTGCTCTGTCAAATTATTCCCACAGCATTGTATCTCCCATCTCATCATTCTCTTTTGTCCAACAAAAACAATCAATTATTGATAAAATTATTTAATTGTATAGATAAAAAAATCTACTCACCAAGCGGCGGCAGAAGACACACACAAGACTATTGTGATTGGCAAGCTTTTGGAGCATTCTGCCTGAAGAAGGAGCCACTGGCTCCGAAAGCTTCCCAATCACAACAGTCTCTTATGTTTTTGTCCTGCCGCCACTTAGTGAGTAGATTTTTTTAACACACACACTACGCCTTTTTTTTACGTATATGAACATCTGCCGCCTTTCTTGTTTCATCTCTTAAAACTACCCATTTGTCATCTGTTGTATTCCTTTTGCCTGTTTCAGTCCGGCATTGCCTAATGATCTCTCTGAAACTTTCGGCACACTATGGTTCCTTCAGTTTACTCACCTCCCATATCTTTAATTTCCCACCTTTCTGTGATTTCTTCAGTTGTAATCTCCAGACCACAACCAATCAGTTATGGGCAGCATCAACATGTCTCTCTTGGAAATGTCTTAAAAGTTTAAAATGTGTCTTCAAAAACTCTGTCATACCATTATATGCAATGGTCATCCAGAAAGTAAAGCCGAACGATTGCACACCACTCCTGGCACTGATCCCATTTCAGCGTGAGCCGAGTTTTGTTGCTGAGCAAGAATGGAGGTGCCCATTGAAAGTCCTGCCAAATGCAAAAAATGTGGTGTCATTCATTCAATCTGTGGGGAGTGCATACCAAGATGAGAAACAATAAGTTCAGAGGCATATTGTGAAACTCTTCATTGACTTCAGCGCACCATACATAATGAAACCTGGAATGTTGTCAGCAAAGGTGCATTTGATTCATGAAATTGGGTGGCCATGTGCATCAGCATGAACATAACAACTATTTCAGCACCTTAAGTGGTAATTTTTGAACATCTTCCTTTACAGCTTTGACTTGGCAGAAAGTGATTTTGCTTATTCCTGAAACTAAAGAAATTTTTGTGTGTAAAACAGATCTCAAACAAGCAGTGACATCCTGGCTCAAATCATTGGTGGTAGAGGAGTACGACATGGGAACTGAAAAACTGGCCCAGTGGTACAATAAGTGCCTTGACAGCTATGGCGACTACATTGAAAAGTAGAGTAAGGCACTGTAACTCTAAAGTTTTGTGTTGCTATCTTTCATTTTTGTTTAGTTATGCCAAAATGTTGTTTACTTTCTGGACAACCCTTGTAAGCAGTCTGAAATCCTCTAGTGTCCCCAGGTCTCTTCCACATATACAAGCTTCTTTCACAATTTTTAACCCCAGGATTGTCAATGATTAAATTGTGGTGTGTACAAAATTCTACTGAGCAGCTTCCTCTTACTATTTTTTCTTCTTCTTTTTCCTAGTACCAAATTACAGTCACCCATCACAATTAAATGTTCATATTCTTTAACTATCTGAGTAATTTACTTTATCTCATCATACATTCTTTCAGTAGCCTCATGTGTGGAGCTAGTTGTCTTATAAACTTGTTCTATTATAGTGTGTGTTTGCTTATATCTTGGCTACGGTAATGCGTCTACCATTATGTTCATAATAGCTTACGTCATTTAGGTTATCTTATTCATTATTACTCCTACATTACCATTATTTGGTTTTGTGTTGATAAATCTATACTGACCTGACCAGAATTCTTGTTCTCACTGGCACCTCACTTAACTTGTTCTCACAGTATCTAACTTTAGCCTCTGTGTCATTCCATGTCAAATATCCTAATTTTGGAATGTTTTCCTTCTTGACTATTTCATAATTCTATAAAATTTTATGTGAAGATTCCTACATGTCCCTAATGAACGTTGGTGAAGTTTAACATTGATTGAAGCAATACTGGCTGAGATAAAGTCACTTGTTTGCCTCCATGTGGAACTTCATGAAGATTGAGCATAAATTTCTGACGACTGTGAGCTGTTATACCAGGCATTATTTTACTGAAAGATATGAAATGTGACAATCTTACACAACTTTGTTTTCTCTTAAGATAAATAAGGTCCAGAATTTTACAAGCCATATTCAACCAGAAAATTTTGCGCAAAATTGCCCGAAAATGTCGACAAAAAAAAAAAAAAAAAAAAATCAACGTTTGGCTGTTTATGTCACAGGGATTAAAGGTATGGCAGTATGAAACTTGGCATATAGTAACCTAACAATACAATTTTCTTGAATTTGTAGTCTCATTTATGTACCATTTTCCAATAGTGAATAAAATAAGTGCAGAGTTGTAGATTTTGTAAGAAGATCAAAAATGATGTATTTTCAACCATATTTTGTAAAACACTGCATCCTATAAAACTTTCGAGACTGGCCTCATTAGAGAGACCAAGGTTGTAACCACAAAAAGTGTATTTGATTATCCAATGTGAACTAACTATGCTAGAAATTTGAAACAAAGTTCAGTACAAAGTTTGTGGTATGAAAAAAATTGTAAACTTCAGATGCTTGTATCGGGTAGAGTAAACACATGGTAAACATGAAACTTTATGTGCACTAGCTCGGTAGTACAGGCTTCGAAACCACTCTCATTCGAAACAACCCCCCACCCCCACCCCGAGAACAGTGGTTTTAATTTCCAACATGGGCTAACAGTTCTACATAATTTATAATTTGAGGTAAAATAGCCAGAAAAAATCAAGCTGCGAATAAAGTGTTAACATTGGCTTTTTATATGTCATTGGTTAAGGGCATGGTAAACGTAGAACTTTGGACACAACTACTTAGCAACAAAAGGTTTTCCAAATATAAAATATCATTCAAATACTGCTTCCCAAGGTTGTACAATGACAGTTCAAACTTGATTTTTGTAAAAATTGCAAAAATAGTTCACATTGGGTGTACTTTTAGGAAATCTGTTTCCTGTAATTGATTTCAAAATAATTCCAACATGCACTAACAATACTTAAAACTGATGGACAAATTTGAGTAACTGTACGATGGCAAATTTCAAAAAATGGGAACTGCAATGTTGAGAAGTTTAAAATTAAAATTAATATAACTTTTTGCTTGCTGCCTATGGGAGATACTCGTGCAGATTTGAGAATTGGAGATAAGGTACTTAGCAAATGGCTTTGTGAGCAGACGAAGCCTTGCAACCCAATTGAAGAAATGGGATTACACACCTGGGAACATGGATGAAGAGCTGACCTGTGGCTGGTATTGCACAACCATCAAGCATGAACCCAGGGACTGGGTGTTTGTGTTGTCATCATCATCATCATCAGCAGCAGCAGCAGCAGCAGCAGCAGCATTTGTGGCAGTGGCTAGATTGTACTGTGTAAAAATTAGGACTTTGTACGGGTGCTGATGACTGAGCATTTGAGTGCCCCACAAACCAATCATCATCATCATCATCATCATCATCATAAGGCATGATGCCTATGAGCAATAGGGTTGCTGGTTAATGTTCTTGAACCAGTAGTGTCAATGTCACCCTAGACCAATGCATTATAGTGAGATATTACTTGTCATTTTAGAGATAGAAACAACATGCAATGAAACGTGGACAATCCTCCATCATTTTCAGATATTTTTAGTGCACTGCATGCACGTTGAAAAATCGAATGTGATTATCTGACTGCTTGAAAACGTTGTCTTTCCAACTGCGATTCCTTTGAAATCTATTACAGAAAAGAGATTTACTAAAAGCAGACTAAATGTGAACTATTTTGGCAATATTTATGAAAATCATGTTTGTACTGACTTTGCAGAAATTTGGAAAGCAGTAAATGAATATACAAAATTGTTAAAGCTTTTGTGGCTACTTGTTGACAAATTGCCTATTGGCTTCTTTCTCGGGTTCTTCGGCTGATGTTAGTTTGATGATTTTACTGATGTTTTGCCAGCACAAGTAGCTGGCATTGTCAAAGCTTCGTTCTCCATTACTGGTGGTAGACTGGAGTTGAGCTCATTGCTGCAGATTATGTGAACCTGGCATGTCAACGTCCAAGGGCTTTTCCGTGGTCAATTCCGGTGCAGTTCTTCCCTTGCTACCTGCAACAGTCATTCGCTGCAGCACTGGAATCCAGGATCCTCTCTTGTTGAAACTATTGTCATGTTTATGTACTTTTATAGTTTCTCTGAGCAAGCAGGTATGATTGCACTTCTTTACAGCAAGAATTTCCATGTCGGTGAATTTACTATGTTGTTGCTCTCACACAGCGCATGCGTCACCATGGATGATTTCTCCACCTACCCCAGCCTACAATGCCACTTCTGTTGGTTGATTCAAAATGGTTCAAATGGCTTTAAGCACTATGGGACTTAGCATCTGAGGTCATCAGTCCCCTAGACTTAGAACTACTTAACCGTAACCAACCTAAGGACATCACACACATCCATGCCTGAGGCAGGATTCGAACCTGCAACCATAGTAGCAGCACAGTTCTGGACTGAAGTGCCTAAAACCGCTCGGTCACAGCGACCGGCTGTGTTGGTTGGTCATCCAGACATTCCAACATAGACTGTTCTGCATGTACGTGGTATGCGGTATATTTCCCTTATTGCAAGTGGGTGCCTTTTCTTCTTTCCCAATCGGAGACACTCATTGATCATCTTTGTTAGTTAATAAATAGTCTTTATGCCTTGTTTGCTCAATATACAGGTGATTCTGTCCATCACTCTGGGAATGTATGACAGAAAGGGCGTACCTGACCTTTCTTTTCTGATATGTCACTTCAATGAGTGTTTGATTCTGTGACACACCTTATTTAACTGGTGGAGTACCCATTGCCACTCTGAATATTTTTCAGGTGTTGCATGCCATGTCCAAGGTTCTGCGGCTCACATGGGCACGTTAATCACGCGTCTCTTCTGGCTTGAGTGATGATTTGATGGTTTGTGCAGGTATTGGTCTGTGTATGTTGGTTTTTGATACATGCTATGTGCTATCCCTCATGACCAGCACATCTAGAAAGGGCAGCTGTTTGTCCTTTTCTATCTCCATGGTAAATTTTATGTTGGGATAGAGACTGTTTGAGTGTCTTAGGAAGTCATTGAGCTTTTTCCCACCACAGCTCCACACTATGAAAGTATCATCGACATATGTGTACCACATCTTAGGTTGACAAGGTGCCAATTCTATTCCTGCACTTAGAAATGTTCCGTGAAGAAGTTGGCCACCACTGGACTAAGTGGACTATCCATGGAGACTCTCTCTAGCTTAGAAGTTGCCATTCCACATGAAATAGCTCGTGGTGAGACATGCATGAAAGAGCTTGGTGATGTCTTGTGGGGAAAATGGAACCAATGTGCTCCAGAGTGGCAGTGAGTGGCATCTTGCTTAACAAGGAAACATCCTGATAACTAGAGGAGAAAGAAAGGTCAGGTACAGCCTTTCTGCCATACATTCCCAGAGTGGCTGACAGAATCAGCCATATATTGCGCAAACACGGCATAGAGACTACTTATAAACTGACAAAGAAAATCAAAGAAAGTCTCAGATTAGCAAAGGAGGAAAAGAACCCATTTGCAGGGAAATATATTGCACACCATGTATCAGTCAACACCAGGATCATCAAGCATAAGTGGCATTGTAGGTTGGGGCTGGTGGAGAAATTGGCTATGGCGGAGCATGCATTACATGAGAGCAGCCACATAGTAAAATTCATGCTGGTGAAATGTTAGTAAAATCATCAATCGTCAAGCTGAAGGACCCAAGACAGATGCCAACAGGCAGTTAAGTACATGAATGATACTTTGTATTGGGAAACCTTATGTTGCTAAGTAGTTGCCATCCAAAGTTTCATGCATACCATACCTGTAATGAACAAGATATAAGAAGCCAAAGTTATACTTTATTCGCAGCATAGTGTTTTATGTAGTGTTGTTAGCCCATGTTGGAAATTACGTTCACTATTTGGGGGGGGGGGACTGGTTTTGAAGCTTTGATCTGTGGGAAAATAGTAGGTGAATGAAATTTTGTGTTTCACATCCTTGTGCTATTGAGCTAATGCATATTAAGTTTCATGTTCAGCATGTGTTTAGTCTAAGAGTCTGCAATTTACATTTTATCGTGCCACGATCTTTGTGCCCAACTTTGTTCCAAATTATCTAGCATTGTTAGCTCCCATTTGATAATGAAATACAGTTTTTGTTGTGGAAACCTTGGTCTTTCTAATGAGCTCTGTTTGGAGACTTTTATGGGATGCAGTCTTTTATAAAATCTGGTTGAAAATACCATGTTTTTTTATCTTTTTTGCAAAATCTTCAATTTTGCACTTAATTTATTCAGTATTGGAAAGTGGTACATGAATGAGACTATATATTCAACAACTTTGTGTTGTTAGGTTAGTACATGCAAAGTTTCATGTCTGTCATACCTTTAGTCCCTGTGATATAAGAAGACAAACTTTGAAATTTTTTTGAGCGCTGATGTTTTAGAGTGATTTTGCGTAAAATTTTCTGACCGAATACGCCTTGTAAAATTCTTTTCGTTATTTTTCTTGAGAACACATTAAGTTGTGCAAGGTGGGCAAATTTCATGTCTTTCAACAAAATATTGCCCACTATATAACAGCTCACAGTCACCAGAAATTCTCTCTCTCTCTCTCTCTCTCTCTCTCTCTCTCTCTCTCTCTCTCTCTCTCTCTCTCTCTCTCTCTCTGCCCAAAATCATGCTTGGAGTCAAAGAAGTGACTATATATCTCGGTCAGTATTTTTCTGATGAATGTTAAACTTTACTAGTGTTCATCAAAAACATGTACAAATGTTCACATAAAATTTCAACAAGATCTGTGATAGTTGAGCAGAGAGGCCTTGGTCAGTTGACATGGAATGACCCCTATCCATTTCCCTATGTAAGTTCTCTAGCCTGCCTACACGACTAAACAATCTAACATTCCGTGCTCTGACTCATAAAATGTCAGATTTATTTATTTATTTATCTTTTTTTAATGACATTGTCCTGAGTAGTCCCTGCCTGGAAATCCAAATGGGAGACTATCTTACCTCCAAAATATTTTATGAAAGAGGATACTGTCACCATTTAACCATACAGTAGGCTTCACATCTTCAGGATAAAAGTAACGGTTATAGTTTACTATTGCTTTAAATCATTCACAGTACCCACACAACAAGGCCAAGATGGCAAGTGTTATAAGGCCACATTAGTAAATCATCCAGATTGTAAAGAGTTGTACAGGTTGTGTTGGCTTTTTTTGCCAGCAGGAATGTATTTAGAGACACAGCAAACTCCAAACGAATATGTGGGAGACCATTGCGCAAAATGTGAATGACTGACCTTACAGCTTCAGGACTCTCTCTTCACAGCAGCATCTAACAATGTAATAATTCTCTGGTCACACACTTTAGTGTTGCCCACCAGAAAAAGGTGGCCCTCATTTCACATTTCATGCTGTACACCTAAAACACACATGCGTAGCCAATGTGTGCTTAAATTTTTAGTTTAAACCAAGAACATAACGGATTACAAATTGAAAGCTGCATGTTTTGATATATACTGGTAGAATTTATGGGTTTTTACATCAGCACAAAATTTGAAGTAGAATTCAGTGGTGATATTGTAGTTGTTTCAGTGGAAAAACATTGTTTGAATGTGAATGTTGGCTATATTTCTGCTGATACACTATTTAGTCAGATTCTTTTGACGTAATCTGAATGAGCTCTACAGAACAAGAGGCAAAGAAAAATCATGTGGATGTTTTGTTCTCTTTGTGTGTGTGTGTGTGTGTGTGTGTGTGAGAGAGAGAGAGAGAGAGAGAGTAATGTGGTTGCTTTCCATGTGATGACAGTTTTATGTGTTATAACTCAGTGATAATGTACATTTCAGGTGGAAGTTGAGACAGTGTTCACACATCAATTGAAACCTCACCCAGCTTCAATATCGCAGAAGGAGAAGCAACTTGTACTGTATCATGGGAGCACTGTTCTTTATTCACCATATACTGCAATCAAGCAGACAACAACTGTTACCTTGGCATCGAAAAACATAGAAAGTTACACAAAGCATAAACCGGTAGCAGTTTCTGACAATGTAATAACTTATGGTCCATATGAAAAAGTCCAGCCTTTTTCACAGGTGTGTACACACAAACTGATATGAATTACTTTTTGGGAGAATGTTGGAAACTTATTATATTTTGTATAATGTTTGTTCTGAGTGAACTCAAATGAAAGTAATATTAAAGTGGGAAAAAAATGCAGTTCAACCATCACATATTGTGCAAATTGGATACAAATGTTGACTGTTAAGGGTCTGAAAGTTATTGTTGATTATAACACACCAAAATAGCAAACTCATTCTTACTTTACTAACATGAAATACAATATGTGCACATATGTGTAATATTAAGTACAGGTATAATTTTTATATAAGGTATTTATACACACATTTAACAAGCAAACAACAAGTCCTACTGAGATATAAAAAGTGCTATGAAGGTCGTATACATGGAAGAATCCTGGAGATACTAGAATGCATCAGACAAATTATATAATAGTAAGACAGAGATTTAGGAATCAGGTTTTAAATTGTAAGACATTTACAGGGACAGATGTGGACTCTGACCACAATCTATTGGTTATCAACTGTAGATTAAAACTGAAGAAACTACAAAAAGGTGGGAATTTAAGGAGATGGGACATGTATAAACTGACTAAACCAGAGGTTGTACAGAGTTTCATGGAGAGCATAAGGGAACAATTGTCACGAATGGGGGAAAGAAATACATTAGAAGAAGAATGGGTAGCTTTGAGGGATGAAGTAGTGAAGGCAGCAGATGATCAAGTAGGTAAAAAGACGAGGGCTAGTAGAAATCCTTGGGTAACAAAAGAAATATTGAATTTAATTGATGAAAGGAGAAAATATAAAAATGCAGTAAATGAAACAGGCAAAAAGGAATACAAACGTCTCAAAAATGAGAGCGACAGGAAGTGCAAAATGGCTAAGCAGGGATGGCTAGAGGACAAATGTAAGGATGTAGAGGCTTATCTCACTAGGGGTAAGATAGATACTGCCTACAGGAAAATTAAAGAGACCTTTGGAGAAAAGAACCACTTGTATGAATATCAAGAGCTCAGATGGAAACCCAGTTCTAAGCAAAGAAGGGAAAGCAGAAAGGTGGAAGGAGTATATAGAGGATCTATACAAGGGCGATGTACTTGAGGACAATATTATGAAAATGGAAGAGGATGTAGACGAAGATGAAATGGGAGATATGATACTGCATGAAGAGTTTGACAGAGCAATGAAAGACCGGAGTTGAAACAAGGTCCTGGGAGCAGACAAAATTCCATTAGAACTACTGACAGCCTTGGGAGAGCCAGTCCAGACAAAACTCTACCATCTGGTGAGCAAGATGTGTGAGACAGGCGAAATACCCTCAGACTTCAAGAAGAATATAATAATTCCAATCCCAAATAAAGCAGGTGTTGACAGATGTGAGAATTACCGAACTGTCAGTTTAATAAGTCACAGCTGCAAAATACTAACGCAAATTCTTTACAGACGAATGGAAAAACTGGTAGAAGCTGACCTTGGGGAAGATCAGTTTGGATTCCGTAGAAATATTGGAACACGTGAGGCAATACTGACGCTACGACTTATCTTAGAAGATAGATTAAGGAAGGCAAACCTATGTTTCTAGCATTTGTAGACTTAGAGAAAGCTTTTGACAATGTTGACTGGAATACTCTCTTTCAAATTCTAAAGGTGGCAGGGGTAAAACTCAGGGAGCAAAAGGCTATTTACAATTGTACAGAAACCAGATGACAGTTCTAAGAGTCGAAGGGCATGAAAGGGAAGCAGTGGTTGGGAAGGGAGTGAGACAGGGTTGTAGCCTCTCCCCGATGCTGTTCAATCTGTATATTGAGCAAGCAGTAAAGGAAACAAAAGAAAAATTCGGAGTAGGTATTAAAATCCATGGAGAAGAAATAAAAACTTTGAGGTTCGCCGATCACATTGCAATTCTGTCAGAGACAGCAAAGGACTTGGAAGAGCAGTTGAACGAAGTGGACAGTGTCTTGAAAGGAGGATATACGATGAACATCAACAAAAGCAAAACGAGGATAATGGAATGTGGTCTAATGAAATCGGGTGATGATGAGGGAATTAGATTAGGAAATGAGACACTTACAGTAGTAGATGAGTTTTGCTATTTGGGGAGCAAAATAACTGATGATGGTCGAAGTAGAGAGGATATAAAATGTAGACTGGCAATGGCAAGGAAAGCGTTTCTGAAGAAGAGAAATTTGTTAACATCGAGTATAGATTTAAGTGTCAGGAAGTCGTTTCTGAAAGTATTTGTATGGAGTGTAGCCATGTATGGAAGTGAAACATGGACGGTAAATAGTTTAGACAAGAAGAGAATAGAAGCTTTTGAAATGTGGTGCTACAGAAGAATGCTGAAGATTAGATGGGTAGATCACGTAACTAATGAGGACGTATTGAATAGAATTGGGGAGAAGAGGAGTTTGTGGCACAACTTGACAAGAAGAAGGGACCGGTTGGTAGGACATGTTCTGAGGCATCAAGGAATCACAAATTTAGTATTGGAGGGCAGCGCAGAGGGTAAAAATTGTAGTGGGAGACCAAGAGATGAGTACACTAAGCAGATTCAGAAGGATGTAAGTTGCAGTAAGCACTGTGAGATGAAGAAGCTTGCACAGGATAGAGTGGCATGGAGAGCTGCATCAAACCAGTCTCAGGACTGAAGACCACAACAACATGATTATTTTACAACTGTTGTGACTGAGACCCATGGTAAGTCCTGTAGCTGACATTGGAGCCAAGTACTGTTTAATGGTTCAGTAGTAAAATTTTTATGAGGTTAAAAAAACCGTGGGTAGCTATAAATAAAAGATAAGTATTTATATAAAAAAATATCGTATTAGTAAAAGTTACGTACACGTATGGTTATTTTTTGGCATAAATCAACAAAATAATTGAGGCATTTGATATTTCTGTGAACAAGCTTTTCAATTCCCTCTTCATAAAAATGTTACAGCCAATGAATTGAAATGAGTTGTGATGTTATCTTGATGCTCCTCATTAGTTTGAAAGTGCTACCCTCCTAGCCACATCTTCAATTCAGAGGAAAGATTGAATTCACTCAGCACTAGGTTGGGAATGTATGGTGGGTAGTCGAAAATGTTCCAATGAATTTGCTCAAGAACCCATTGGGTTGCACTAGCACTGTGAGAATGAGCGTTGTCATGGATCAGAACAATTCGAGAAGCCCGCATGCCTCTTATTTTGTTTCGAATGGCTTTCTGCTCATTCTTTGCTGAATTTCTGCTGCATTATTCCCTTCTGCTTCCAAGAAACAAACAACAGATCGTATCTCCAGTCTGAATTCATTGGTGGCAATATTTTTATGAAGGGGGTATTGGAAAGCTTGTCCACAGGTACAACAATTGTCTGAGTCATTGTGTGGTTACGTTGAAGAGTAACTATAAGTGTACATAACTTTTAGTAATAAAATATTTTTTATATACACTTGTCTTATATTTATGCCTTGCCAAAGGTTAAAACAAATGTCATAGAAAAAATAAGAGGAGTGTAGATAATACTAAATACAAATAATTGTGTGTACTGTGTCATAAGATGATGTAAATTTCATGTTTAACTTGTGTTTCCCAAATATTTGTGTATGTTGTATTTTTACTTTACAGGATAAAATGATAATTCACTTTGAGAACAATGCCCCCTTCTTGACAGTCACAAACTTGTTAAGAACGATTGAAGTTTCACATTGGGGCAACATAGCAGTTGAGGAGACAATAGACCTGCTTCATACTGGTGCTACTCTGAAGGGACCGTTCTCTCGTTATGAGTACCAGAGAGAGGCTCAGAGTGGGTTGTCGAGTGTAAAGTCATTCAAGGTATGAAGTGTTCATGGTTTTCTATGATGTAAGAGTAAATGCTTAAAAGCCACTGTATGTCTCCAACTATCACAACTCCACGAAAAGGTAACATGAAATGTCATATATCTTTAACAGTTTGTCAAGTATTTCATTTATCTAGTTTTATTCTGTGACACTGAATTATGCCCTGATGTATATTATTCATTATTACTAGAATTTATAAGGGAGAATTATATTTATTTTACTGTATAGCTATATATGCTAGCTCTCTAAACCATGCCTGGCTTACATACATTGGTTTTCCACCTGCTGATGATAGTATACAAGCTTATAGAAAGATTTTTCATTAATGTACATTGTGGTATCCCATGTTTGTAAGGCATCAGAGCAACTACCAGTTTCTCGTTATATTGTAATCTGGACAATGAGGTTTGGCACACTCATTTTAGCTATGGGTACGTGGATGTTGTCACATGGCACTGTCAGTTTTTAGGGCAGATTGTATGGTTGGATGAAACATGAATTAATGCCTATCATTCTGTCAGAAAATACAGTGAATCCAATAATCTCTGTGAACAGGTAGTGTGTGTAGGAATTTAGTACAGAACTACACACCTGTTGCTGCCACAGGTATACTGCACGTGCAGGTAACACTGAACTGACATCGTTTCCTCCCCCGCTTTCCCCACTACAATTTTTTTTTTTTGCCTCATGCTCTGCACTGTCATTTTGGTATTTGTATTTAGGTATCCAGTATTACCATCATCATCATCATCATCATCATCATCATCATCATCATCTGTCTTTGCACATGGAAACTATTAAAAATGAATGTGAGTTGCATCATTTTTATTGTTCCACTATCACTCAGCATAAGGATAGGATGGTGACAGCACTTCACCTGATGTGTTGCCTAAAAAAATGCCAAGATGTATTTAATCATTCCACTTATTTTCAAATTGGATGTCATGATTTAGCTCTCCCCCTCCCTCTCCCCCCTCCCTCTCCCCCCTCCCTCTCCCCCCTCCCTCTCCCCCCTCCCCCTCCCTCTCCCCCCCTCCCCCCTCCCCCCCTCTAGGTGGGTAACAATGCTAATGGCAATTTGCATTAATTCTCCAAACTGTCATGATGTGTTGGAATCAGTTTTGCCTTTAGTTCTGTTGCATTTTCCTGTAGTGTTGATCATTTTCATACTTGCTGATTACTTTAAACCTAAAGCTGCTACTTTATAATATTCGTTACTCACACTGTTACAGACCTATGGGAGCAATTATTCATGTTTAAGAAGTACTGTTTATTCTTCAGACAGCACCTAACATTTTTCATGTACATGTGCTCTGATGTACCCCCATCATGCTTTTGTCTCTCTGTCATAGTTACTACGGCTTTGAGACATCTGGTTAGAAATGACATTCAGTGGTAACATAAAAATGTTACACTCTCGGATTTTTAGACAGAGCAAACAACATGACAACAGCTGTGGATAAGATGGAAAAGATTCAGAAATACGCATTGTCAAGAAGAAGTTAGATACACTAAATAGGAGATCCAACAAACAGTGGCACCTTTCATCACAGGGATGCCTCACAAATTCCAATGAGAGATACTACAAGAGAAATGTCATGCATCTTGGAAAAGTTTGCTGTTTAAATTCCTGGAGCATACATTCTGGGAAGAGTTGGACAACAAATTACTTTCTCCCACATACATCTTGAAAAATGACGACAAGAAAATTGGAGAAATTGGAGGTAATACGTAGGTGTACCATCAAAAATTTGTGGCTGGAACAGGGAACACTAGAAAAAATAGTAGTATGACACAACATTGTAAGCCATCCCACGAAGAAGATGTGCGTTGTTGTGCTCTGCATGTAAACACATTTTGTGGGATACACTTATGCTACAGTGTTCATCTTTGGCATGCTAAAGTAAAAGGAAACACAAAACCAGGTACATGCAAAATTCTTGCCCTTCCTGACATCGAAAACCTGGGTCCAAAGTTTGACATAAAACTTAAATGACTTTTTCATGTTATCTGTGTCAAAACTTGTGTGTATATTGATATATATTGTGTAGTACTATATCATCAATTGTAAAATAAAATTGTGCTTTTAGAAACTTTTGACCACCGTATTCTCGTTCAAATCCAATAGTTCTCTAATTTCATTATAAATTTATTTGAAAAAAGGTAAATTTATTTGAAAAAAGGTATGTTTTTGAGAATTTTCGGATGCTAGCAAACACATATTTTCATAAGTTACTAGTGTTGTATTTAGTTTGTTTCATAGTAAATCAGCATTAGCGATTTACAGTTATTGTAAATAACTAATATGTTGTGTCATATTAGTCATCTCCTTTAACAGGAGTGTGTATTGTCTTTACTTATCACACTGCTGCAGAATTTGTTAGCGACTGCAACCTGAAAATTGTTTCGGAGAAGCAGTAGATTTTTGGACCAAATTTTTCTGTTGTAGTAATAGATATTTTGTTTTGGCTGAATATCGCTTCAGTTCCAAAAAGCAACTGTCAATATTTGCAGCATATCAACCCATAAATTAAAGGAGAATCAACAAGCTTAATTTAAAATTGTTTATTATTATTCTCAAAATATTGCACCAGGCACAATGCAACCCCATTGTGTTTGCTGTTCTCGGGCACAGGATGAGTAAGTTGCTCTTCATGAGCAGCTGGAAATTGCCTCGACTGCTGTCAAGCGATTGGATGCTGCTACGAATGGATGTGTTTGGAAGGTTACCGAGAGTCAGGTACCAGATATACAAAAGGTACCTCAGGTGCTATCCTCTCCTGTAGATACTGTCTCTTCTGCATGAAATGTACCTCAGGTACTATCCTATCCTGTAGATACTGTCTCGTCTGCAGGAAATACAGGATCTACCACTACTTAGCCACTGTATTGTGAGTGGCATTGTCAATGGTAGGTATAGGCATCCTGTACAGAGGAGACAAGAGACCAGGGAGAAGTCAAGATGTTACATCTATCCCCCTAAACAAGTTTGAGGTGCTGTCTTCCACAGAAACCGACAGTGAGCCATTGTGACACATGCTGTGTCCCTTGTCAAGGATGCGAGTGCATTAATCATCTGCAGTTCAGACATTCAGCTAGTAAAGTAACACCTTAGGGAAATAGCAGCAAGGGGCAGGAAGGTGCACCATGTGCACTCAGTCTATATGCCCAGGGACCTCATTCAAGATGTTGAAGAGGTTGTTCTAGCAGCCATTGAGGAAACAGGGTGAGACCATCTGCAGATTGTGGCAGATGTTGGGAGGAACAGTGCCTGTTGTTTAGGCTCCGGGGTCATACTTGGATCATTTCGACTGACAGAAGGTTGAGAATACCAGCCTTGATTGTAGAGTTTCAACAAAGCTCACAATCTGCAACATTATCCCCAGTACAGATTGAGGCCCACTGGCTCAGAGTTGAGTGGTTTTGTGACAAGTTAGGCTGTGATGTCCTAGACATGACTTGAGCTGTAGGGATAAAAGTTGTATGGTCCTCCTGAATGGGTCAGGTGTGAACTGCACATCACAGGATACTATCTAAGTAGCTAACTTTGCACTAAGATGGCTTTCTATCAAGTCCAGATAATGATAGCTGTAGGAGACACCCAAATGTATCAGTGTGAGATCCAAAGAATTGTCCTCTCACAGGCAAGAGTATTAAAATCATAAATTGAAGCTGCATGCAGATTGTTTGTACGAGACTCAGTATTAGGATTGTGTGTAAAATTGTAATTGGATTCTTGTAACTACCACCAGCCTCTCCTCCTGATATACCCAAAACTTTAGAGAAACCTTCAGTTTGCTTGTACCTAAGTTCCCCAATTGTTCTGTAATCATTGGATGAGACTTCAATCATCCATTTGTCAATTGGGATAATTACAGTTGAGTTAGTGTTGGGCATTAGAAAATATTTTGTCAAACATTACTAAATTCCTTCTGTGAAAACTGCCTAGAAAAGATAGTTTGGAACCTTACTCCTATTGGAAATATATTAGATCTAATGGCTCCAAATAGATATAATGTCTTTGACGATGTCCACTTTGAAACTGGCATTAGTGACCAAGAGGCAATTGTAGCAATAATGATTACCGTAATACAGAGGGCAACGAAATCAAGTAGAAAAATACGTATGTTCAGTAAAATAAGTTAAGAAGTTATAGTAAGGTATCTCAGTGAGGAATTCGAAACTTTTAGCCCAGGACAGGAGCATGTAAAGGAACTATGGTTTTTTTTTTAATGAATAGTAGATTATGCACTGGATAGATATGTGCCTAGTAGAACAGTTCATGATGGGAGGGACCCTCCATGTTATACAGTCACTATAAAGAAACTTCTAAAGGAACAGAGGCTACTGCATCATAGTTGTAAAAGAAAGCGTGGGGCATAGGCAGATGTTGAATGAAACACGTTTGGCTGTCAAGAGAGCAATGCGTGAAGTCTTGAATGACTACCATAGCAGAATATTGTTGGAAGATCCCTCCCAAAACCTAAAGAAATTCTGGTCGTATGTAAAGGCTGTTAGTGGCAGCAAAGTTAGTGTCCAGTCACTCACGGATGAGACAGGAACTGAAATTGAGGGTAGAAAAGCAAAAGCAGAAATGCTTAACTCTGTTCTCAAATATTCCTGTACACAAAGGAAAACCCAGGATCATTGCCATGCCACTGAAAAGATGAATGAAGTAGGTAGTAGTGTTGGTGGCATTGAGAAACAGCTGAAATAATTGAAACTGAACAAAGCGTCAGGACTTGATGGAATCCCTATCAGGTTCTGCAATGTATCTGCTACTGAGTTAGCCCCTCTTTTAACTATAATCTAACATATGATCAGTTGAACAAAAAACCATGCCCAGTAGTTGCAATCAAGTACAGGTTGTACATGTCTACAAAAAGGATAACAGAAGTGATCCACAAAACTAGCGCCCAGTATGCTTGGCATACATTTGTTGTAGAATCTTAGAGAACATATTCTGAGTTCAACTATAATGAGGTATCTTGATTAGAATAACCTCCATGCCAACAAGCATGGATACTGAAAACAACATTCTTGTGAAATCCAACTCTCACTTTTCTTGCATGATGTACTGACAAGGGAACCTCCCCATCGCACCCCCCTCAGATTTAGTTATAAGTTGGCACAGTGGATAGGCCTTGAAAAACTGAACGCAGATCACTCGAGAAAACAGGAAGAAGTTGTGTGGAACTATGAAAAAACAAACAAAATATACAAACCGAGTAGTCCATGGGCAACATAGGCAATATCAAGGATGATGTGAGCACAGGAGCGCCGTGGTCGCGTGGTTAGCGTGAGCAGCTGCGGAGTGAGAGGTCCTTGGTTCAAGTCTTCACACTAGTGAAGAGTTTAAACTTTTATTTTCAGACAATTATCAGAGTTCAGGCACTCACACATAATCAACTTCGCTCTCCAAAATTCCAGGACATGTTCAGATTTGCTTGGACATATGCAGGATTTGACGGTCTACACACGGAAAAATTTGAAAACATTAAAAACATGTTTTGACAGAGCACAGAGAAAACTGTGCGACTGTGAAACTGTTGCATTCATTTGTTGCAGTTTATGTGACACACTCTTATGTTTTCATCACTTTTTTGGGAGTGATTATCACATCCACAAGAAAACCTAAATCGGGCAAGGTAGGAGAATCTTTTCACCCATTCGCCAAGTGTGCAAGTTACATGGGTCGACAACATATTCCTGTCATGTGACGCACATGCCGTCACCAGTGTCGTATAGAATATATCAGACGTGTTCTCCTAGATCAAATGTTTTCGGTTCCCATTGGAGAGGCACGTCCTTTCGTCTACTAATCGCACGGTTTTGCGATGCGGTCGCAAAACGCAGACACTAAACTTATTACAGTGAACAGAGACGTCAATGAACGAACGGACAGATCATAACTTTGCGAAAATAAAAAAGTTAAAATTTTCACTCGAGGGAAGATTTGAACCAAGGACCTTTCGCTCCGCAGCTGCTCACACTAACCACGGGACCACGTCGCTCCTATGCTCATATTATCCTTGTTATTACCTATGTTGCCCATGGACTACTCAGTTTGTATATTTTGCTTATTTTTTCATAGTTTCACACAACTTCTTCCTGTTTTCTCGATTGATCTGTGTTCAGTTTTTCAAGGCCTATCTACAGTGCCAAATTATAACTAAATCTGAGGGGGGTGCGATGGGGAGGTTCCCTTGTGAGAACCATGGAACAAGACAATAAGGTAGATGCAGTATTTCTTGATTTCCAAAAAATGTTTGACTTGGTACCAAGCAAAATTTATAACTGGATTAATGGTTTTTTGATAGGGAGGACACAACTGGATGGAGAGTCATTGACTGATGATGTAGGAGTAACATCGGGAATGCCCCAGGGAAGTGTGTTAGGACCCTGGCTGTTCACGTTGCATATTAATGACCTTGCAGACAACATAAATACTAACCTCAGGTTTTTTTATGTTGTTGATGTTATCTATAATGAATTACCATTTAAAAGAAGCTGCAAAGATATTCAGTCAGGCTTGTATGAAATGCATATTATCATAATGATAGCCCGCATAGTTACTTTTTTTGTTTATTTTTTGATATTGGTTTCGAGCATAGCTCATTTTTGAGCAATGTGCTGTTCTATTGTAAATGCTATTCTTATATTTGAGACACGGGACACTGATTCTACTGCCACTAACAGCCTTTACATACAACTAGAATTTCTTTGAGTTTGTGAGAATCTTTAAACAATATTATGTTACTATGGTGGACTGTCGTGACGCTGGTATACATTTCATACAGTTTATTGAGGCTGCAGAACAACACACAAGAGAAATATTCAAAAAACTGACAGCTTGCTTTAAATATCCAGAAATATAAGTTTCTACACTTTACAAAATGAAGAGAAAAACTTTAGTATCCTACAACTGCAATACCAATAAATCACAGTTGGAATCAGCAAATCGTACAGATTCTTTTGTGTACCACTTTCTACATCTACATAGATACTCTGCAAGCCACCATACAATGCATGGCAGAGGTTACACTGTACACCACTAGTCATTTCCTTTCTTGTTCTACTCGCAAATAGAGTGAGGGAAAAATTACTATCTGTATGCCTCCGTATCAGCCCTAATTTCTTGTGTGTTACCTTCGTGTTAGGGAAAAATTACTATCTATATGCCTCCGTATCAGCCCTAATTTCTTGTGTGTTACCGTCGTGTTATCCTCTTGATCCGTACTCGTAATGTACGTTGGCGGCAGTGGAATTATGTGGCTGTCCGCTTCAAATGGCAGTTCTCTAAATTCTCTCAGTAGTGTTTCTCGAAAAGAACATTGTCTTCCCTCCAGGGATTCCCATTTGAGTTCCCGAAGCATCTCCATAACACTTACATGTTGTTCAAACATAGTGGTAACAAATCTAGCAGCCTACCTCTGAACTGCTTCAATGTCTTCCTTAAATCTGACTTAGTATGGATCCCAAACACTTGAGCAGTACTCAAGAATAGGTAGCACCAGCATCCCATATGCGGTCTACTTTACAGTTAGACCACTCTTTCCTACAATTCTCCCAATAAATCAGAGTCAACCATTTGCTTTTCTTACCACAGTTCTCACATGCTCATTCCATTTTCTATTGCTTTGCAACATTATGTCCAGCTATTTAAATGACTTGACTGTGTCAAGCAGGACACTAGTAATATTGTATCTGAACATCACAGGTTTGTTCTTCATACTCATCTTTACTAACTTACATTTTACCACATTTAGAGCTAGCTGCCATTCATCATACCAATTAGAAGTTTTGTCCAAGTCATCTTGTATTTTCCTACAGTCACTCAACTTCGACACTTTACTGTACACGACAGCATCATCAGTAAACAACCACAGATCGCTGCCCATCCTGTCTGCCAAATCATTTATCTATATAGAGAGCAACAGCGGTCCTATCACTCTTCCACGGGGCACTTCTGACAATACTCTTGCCTCTGATGAACATTCGCCGTCGAGGACTGGGTTCTATTACTTAAAAAGTCTCTGAGCCACTCACATATCTGTGAACTTATTCCATATGCTTGTACCTTTGTTAACAGCCTACAATGGGGCACTGTGTCAAATGCTTTCCAGAAATCTAGAAATATGGAATGTGCCTGTTGCCCCTCAGCCATAGTTCACAGTACATCATGTGAGAAAAGGGTAAGCTGTGTTTCGCACGAGCACTGCTTTCTAAAAGCATGCTGACTTGTGAACATGAGCTTCTCAGTCTCGAGAAAGTTTGATATATTCAAGCTGTGAATATGTTCAAGGATCCTGCAGCAAAACAAAGTTAGGGATATTGGTCTGTAATTTTGTGGGGCCGTTCTTTTACCCTTCTTACATACTGGAGTAACCTGCACTTTTTTCTTCCAGTCACTTGGAACTTTGTGCTGGGTGAGAGATTCACGATAAATGTAAGCCAGGAAAGGGTCAGTGCTGTAGAGTACTCTTTGTAAAATCGAATTGGGATTCCATCTAGACATGGTGATTTGTTTGCTTTCACATCTTTCAGTTGTTTCTCTATGCCAGGGATGCTTATTACCATGTCATCCACATGGGATTCTGTCTGACGCCCAAATGACGGTATGTTTACACGATTCTACTGTGTGAACAATTTGTTGAACATGAAATTTAAAATGTCAGCTTTTGTTTTGCAATCTTCAACTGCCACACCAGACTGCTCAACAAGGGATTGAATGGAAGCCTTAGACCCACGTAGCAATTTTACTTAGGACCAGAATTTTCTTAGGTTCTCTGTCAGATCTTTTGCTGACGTGTGACAATGGTAGTTGTTGTTTGCTTCACACATAGATCTTTTGACAGATGAACGAATCTCTACTAATCTTAGCTTGTCATCATTTGTGTGTTCTCTTTTGAAACGAGAGTGCAACAGCCTTTGCTTCCTCAGCATCTTCCAAATTTCAGTGTTAAACCATGGTTGATCTTTTCCATCCTTTATCCACTTACTAGGCACATAACTCTCCAGACCATAATTTACAATCCACTTAAACTTTGCCCATAATTCCTGTACACCCATCTTACTGTAACTAAGTGATGTCAATTTGCTGTCTAAGTGAGATGCTAACAACTGCTTTATCTGTTTTATCTGCTCTGTCTAGCAGAAACACTCTCCTGGCCTTCCTGACTGATGTATTAACTTTTGTAATCATAGTTGCTATAAAGACATTGTGATTGCTAATCCCCATTTCTATATTGATGTCGATAAGGTCCGGCCTATTTGAACCACAAGGTCTAAGATATTTCCATTGCGTCTGGGCTGCCAAGCTATCTGCTCAAGACAGATTTCAGAAAACATGTTCAAAGTATTTTGCATGACTGTCTGTCTGTAACCCCACAGTGAATCCATAGACATCCCAGTCTATACTCGATAGGATATAGTTGCCTCCAACTAGTATTGCGTGATCTGGGTATTTACGTGCTACTGACCATAAACTTTCTTTGAATTACTCTAGAACTGTCACAGCGGAATTGGGTGGCCCTTAAAAAATCCAACAATTAACGTGGTTTCGCCTACAACTGTTATACGTGACCAGATAACGTCAGTGTCGCACTCAACTTCGACTTCAATAGAGCCAGCATTTTTGTCAGTTGCAATAAACACTCCACATCCTTTGGCGTCTAATCTGTCTTTCTGATATACGTTCCATGACTCGCCATATTTCTCGGAGCTTCCCAACTCAGGTTTCAGGCAACTCTCGGTCCCAAGAATGAGTGCGGGAACTTTCCTGGAGAGCATAAAATTTATTATGAATACTTCGATAGTTCACTGATAAAATTTCGACAGTCAAATAAAATTTCAACAGTCGAAGTGTCTTAAGTATTCTGAATGCTGTCTGTCTTCCCTTGTTGCATATTGGCAGGTGAGTGTTCATTAGAGCACCTCAAACTACTGTCTAATGGTAAAAGCCGTTTCACGCACTCCACAAGTACTCTGCTACCCGAGTAGCTGCTTCCTTTGTGTAATGCACCCCTAAAGGGGAATCCTACAAATCCCCGCATAATAACGTAGGTCTAGGCATCTGCAACCTAGACTGTACAGAGTTGATGACGACCCTCCACTTGGCTCCAAACCAAAGGACCCCAATCAATTCGGGGGACTTTGTAGGGATGTGAAATGGAACTACGATACAGTCTGTCATAGGTAAAGCTGGTGGCAGACTTTTATTGGTGGAATACTAGGAAACTGCAGTCAGTCTACAAAGAAGATTGCTTACAAATCATTTGTGCGACTCATTCTAGAATATTGCTCAAGTGTGTGGAACTCGTATGAAATAGGACTAATGGGGATATTGAACATTTACAGAAAAGGGCAGCATGAATGGTCACAGGCTTGTTTGACCCCTGGGAGAGTGTCATGAATAATGGGGAAAAGTTTTATCATCAGTTAAACACATATTTGTTATAACAACAAGTTTTTATTTTATTTTTATAGTCAATAAGTAAGAATATAAAGTACTTGGAAAAAAATAGGAACTGGATTACAAAAAAATACCTTAATAGAAATATTCTCTGTAAAATTATTGAAAACATAGTAAAAATCAATTGATTCAGTCATCAACTAGGAACTTGAGTGCTTTAGAAATTCTAAAAATAGGAACTAAATGAGAAACATCTCTTACTAATTGTAGAAAATAATTATAGTGTCAGCAGTTTCGAAATATAGGGTTCTCAATAATAAATGTCTTTGTGCATATAATGTAATAGGAACAAATAATAAATGTATAATGTTATCCTGGAAACGATCACACACAGCCTGGAAATACATATTTGACACAATTTATCACATCTCAGTTTCTTTACAGCCAGGGCATATAATAACTTTATGCTTCCCACATATAGAATGATTACACTTACTACAAAAAGCATTCCCCTTCCTATCTTTTGATCTGTCACAATAATCACATCTTGTTTTCTTTAGTGGCTGTGCTTGGGTAGGCTTGTGTAATTCGATTGGTTCTTTTTCTAAAAGTTTTCCAGTGGACGAACGGAGCTCACAGGGAAGATGTGTGTTATTTAACCTCTTTTCCATAAGAGGTTTTGTCAAAGAGAGCGCAAGATTTTTGAGAAATGATATTCTCGCTCATTTGAAAAGCTGTCCATTTTGCTATTGCTTTTGTAAATGATAAAAATATTTATAGCAGCGATGTCTAAAATAGCATAAAAGTACCTCATGGGCCATCTTCTTGACTTTCTTTTTGTGGTCCTGCTGTGGCAAAGCATATCTAATACATCGACCCCTCCTTTAGTTAGATTGTAGAACTCCACAATTTCAGGCTGATTTGATTTTCCATTTATCTCTCCAGAGAAGTGCATAGACAATATCAGTAAAACTTTTTTATTTTTCTTTGGGGTAAATGACACCAAAGTTTTGTCGTTCTGATACATAAATGTTGGAGAGCCTACTGGAGCAGAAAGTGGAGCTTACTGGAGCAGAAAGCAGCATTGATGGTGGTATTTGCGGTTTGTTCCTCCTCAATGTACCTACAAATGTGAGTTTCTTTTGGTGGAGGGCATCAGTCACCTCCAGTGAGGAGAACCGATTGTCCACTGTAATGTTTGTATTAGAACCCCCTGATAGATTCCGTCAAGTGCAAATACTGGGCAGGTAAAGGCAAATCTCCAGGTCTCCTTTTTATTCTGTTGTCCTTGCTGGTGTATGGAATGCCACGCAAAAAATAGAATGTCCTCGCATTGCATAGTGACATTATTTTCAACCCATATTTGTCGGGTTTCGATGGGATATATGTTTTGAATGGACAGGCATCCCGAAAACTCAGTAGAGTCTCATCTACTGTGACATATTCAGATAGACTATAATTTTTTTCACTGTTAGATTCAAACATGTTCCACGCCTCTCTGTAAGCCGCAAATTTGTCGTTGATTTTTCTGGCCTCTCTGGTGGCTTTATCATTGAAGCGGAGGTTTTCTAGTAGAAGAAATGGAAACCTTTTCTTGCACATAGTGCAATGGAATACCGGAGGTCCATAGGTTGCTGAGAACATCTCATCTACACTAAGCCTAGAATTTTTTAGGACAACGCATGAAGAGAAGGCCCATCAGCCCTTTTATTTCAACGCTCTCTGTTTGTGAATGAAACCACTGGACCGTATTGTACTTTTGCCTAAATTTTTCGATTTCAAGATTTGTGTACAAAACAATTTTTTCTATAATTTTCTAATATATAAATAACAAAAATATTTCCAATTCACTAGTAACCCCCCTTGCTTCCCCACGTGGACCAGGGAGATGAGTGATAATATTTGACGCTGGTGTCCTAGAAAATTTTGAATGGATGGATTTGTTGGGCCATATTGTCTCTAAGTCTTTTCCTAGCTCAAAATTTCTCTCATCATCAGCATCTGACTGAGAATTATCAAACTTGACTGCTCCTGCCGCACAATGAAATACATCATCCTCGTCATCAGTATTAGATAATACATCGTCCTTGGTTTCTGAACAGGTTTGTGCATCGATATTGTCGCTATCCTCTGACTCAGCCTTCTGTCGGAGAAACTCGTTGTATATCTCCTCAGGAGTTCTAAGGAGTTGATGCGCCATTTTAGTAAGATACTAGAAGAGAAAACAAAACATAGATGTAATATAAACATCAATATGGGGTTGAATCCTCCCCACATAAGAAACTAATAAGTGTGACGTAAACAGCAAGGTGGGGTCGGATCCAACCCGAGGTTTCGGATAGAGAGGGTAGCTGCAGGTCACTCGCCAGACTGATGTGGCCTCCTCAGCGTTCTTGGGACGACTGGCTGGTAGGGTAGCTGGAACCACAGTGCTCTCAGAAAAGGGAATGGGGAGTTATAACCAAAACAGACTTGTTGAGGCTTTCGTGGCCACTTGTTGACAAACTGCCTATTGGCTTCTGTTTCGGGTTCTTCGGCCGACGTTCATGAACGTCGGCCGAAGAACCCGAAACAGAAGCCAATAGGCAGTTTGTCAAAACAGACTTGCTGGGGTCAGATCCAACCCCAACCTTATTGTTAGAGGGTTAATAGTAATTATTATAGAAAGAAATTGAAAAAGAATTCTGGTATTCAGGTACATTCCCTGGTAACCAACCAAGTGATCTTTCTGTTTAAATTTCTTTTAGAGCCAATTCAAATCTAAAGAAACACACAGAACACAAGAACAAAGCAAAATTTAGCATTTATAGTGGAGCACAGTGTGATATAAATTGAGACATGGACAGATACACAGTTCAACATTACAGTCACTGGAATCATATGCTTGGATTGATTTCCTGGTGTAACGGTAGGAAAACCCTTCATAACAATAAACTGTGAAAATAATGATAGGTTTGTGATCTGGATCATCATTAAATATTTTTTTCTCATCTTTTGCAAACTTGTGAAGGACTCTGTAAATCATTCGCTCTAGACATTTCTCTTCTTCACTGCACATTTTGAACACAAAATCAATACAAAAGCGCACAAAACACATGAAACAGAGAGAACTTAAATGTCAGCTAATACCTGCGAAACAAGAGACGATAACAAAGGTTTCAAAAACTATGAAGTCTGCAGACCTGACATACGGTTGACACAGCGCAAAATCATAAAAACTGGTGTGATGTAATATTAAGTTTGCCACACATCCCCATTTCCCACAAGTGATGTAATATTGTGTCAGCCACTCACTGAGATGATGGATCTAGGAATATACAAAAATCGCATACATATTGCTCCTGTAAGTATCATGAGAACAAGATCAGGTTAATTATAGCACTCTCAGAGGTATTTATGCTGTCATTCTTCCTTTACTCCATACATCAAAAAGCTAATAACTGGTACAGTGGGATGTACTCTCTGCCATGCACTTCAGTGGTTTGCAGAGTGGAGATGTAGATGTATCCATCACCTCACATTGTAAGGTACCTTGCAGAGTACAGATGTGGATTTAGAGGAGGATAAAAGTAGGATAGCTGAATTCAAAGAGAGATTACAGTGTTCTACTTGATGTCTGTAAACTGACAGAACATCTGTATTTCTGAATCTATTGCACCTGTAAGCATCATCATGTATGTAGAAAAATCCTCAATGTGACAATAACAACATAAATCACCACCAAAGGGTACTATGAAAGTGATAGTATTTAGCCTATTGACTGTACTATGCGAGACACGGTGACAGTGTCTCTGGTAGTGTATACTTACGGCACATTCAACATTTCAGGGCTTTATTTGCAGTATGTACATTCATACGTGATAAACATTTATTGGCCAGACATATAAATGCATTAACAACTGTTATGTATTATTTATTATTAATTTGTTGTTGGAGTACATTTTGAAGCATTAGGCAGGACCTTCAAACCTATCTTAAAAATAGTCCACCTGATAATACCTAAGCATACCAAGGCATCAAGCATTAATGTAGCCTTTGCAGATGTGGTGGCAACTAACTGAATGAGATAATACTGAAAGGAATGATAGAATCTGGAACTATTTTGATATGCATTTTTGTTCTAGTGATTTACACCTGGACAGAAGGATTGTAGAGATTATATTGTGAAACTAGGATTATTTCAAATATCTCCAGGAGTGAAATGTTATACTGGTTGTCAGTGTTGTCTGTGTTACTTACAGATATAGGCATTTTTAACAGTACTTCTGCGTTTCTATATGGTGTTGTACATATTGCTTGTTTTAAAAATTATGCAGGTTAGAGATGATAGTTCCTTTTTGGAAATAAAATGACATCTGAGTGAGGAAAAAGAATGTAATGATTTGGGGGATATAAATTTGCACTGCTCACACTTCCACTCACTATTTAAATTGTGACTGAATCTGTAGTTTCAAAATTTTTTAGCAATTCCTTCACCAGGGTAAATAGAATGATGCAAACTGTTATTTCTTTAGTTCTTTTCAGATTAGCTATCATGTCTGAGGTACTAATACTAGAATCTTATCATTAGCAATAAATCTTAAGAAATTTTTTAAAGAAATAGAATTTCATATGTGCTTTTAAATTTGTATGCTTCAACACTACTCCACAAGTAATTGTTGCCATGTGTTATAACTAGATACTTCATTTCTGTCACAAACAGAAGTATGTATGAAACAACAGTTCAGTAAAATGGTTGTAAATGTAAAATTTCTCAGATATGGTGACACACACAATAATTTTAATTTTCTTTAAAAGTAAGCTTCTTTGGGTGAATGCCAATTCTTCCTCAAAGTAAAAAATTATCATTTCAGACTATTCTTCCTGCTGCTGCAACAGATGCATACTATCGGGATGAAATTGGAAACATTTCAACATCCCACATGAAAGTATTGAGTGACTCAGTGGAACTTGATCTCAGGCCAAGGTTCCCACTATTTGGAGGATGGAAGACACATTACACGATTGGCTATAATGTGCCAAGCTATGAGTATTTATACAACTCAGGTACCTAAATATTACTCTGAATAACATGCTGTTAAAATGCCACATTATACATCTTTTACTGATTGTAAGGGCTGCTTGATATTAGCAGTCACTCTAGAAATGAATTTCATTGCAGTGGTTTTGCAGTGATACTGCAATAATGCCTATAGTCTTATATAAGGGAATTCTGTGTTGCTAATGCTGGCCTGATTATTTTTATGTAGGTGTACCATATGATAGTTCCTTATCCAAGGCCACTGTCTCGCCATTTCTTTTTCTTCCTACCTTAGTGAGCTCTGTTGATAATAATCTTACTATTGACAGTGCTTTAAAGAAAATCCATGTCACTCACACTGAATGTGAATTCCTTAATAGCTTTATACATCATCTGCATTCTGTTCAGCTTATGATACTCATAAACAACTAAAGAACCATTTTTTTTTTAATTTAGCATCTGGATTGTTTAATTCTAATGTTGAGTTCATTTTCCTTTTTAAATTTTAGGTTTAAATTTTAATGTACAATTCTGTTGAAATTACTGTAGTATTTCATAGATATGCATCACATGAAGCTAAAACAATGTTTTGTGCTGTGTTTCAAGAAATTTTGCTTATCAAGCAACAAGCAATGTTTGTGGGTTCATGTTTGCTGCCCCCCCCCTCTCCCTCTCCCTCTCCCTCTCCCTCTCCCTCTCCCTCTCCCTCTCCCTCTCCCCTTCCCCCTCCCCCCGACTCCTTTTGGGAACTCTCTCACTGTAAACTTGCAGTTCAGCAACCCAACACTAACCAGTGACTGAAGGAGACATGGACTGTGGGTCTCAGGGCTGCTCTCTCCCTTCTTCTGTTCCAACACCCACACCCCAAACTTCAACTGCCAAAATTTTTGAAAGAGAAAAAGAAGATATCTCTGGAGAAGGCTACTCAGGTGATCCCAGAGGCACCATATTCCCCAACACCATCAGACTCTAAACTGATGTTGTTAAACCACAACCAGTGAAAGACAGTGATCCTGGGGTGTGACCTGTCCTGCTGGCCCCTGCACACCTAACCAGGATACCCTCAGAGTGATGATCTAAGCTCTTGACTCGTCCTACTATATCGCTCCTGGCCCTGATTTGATTCATAATCATACGATCCAACTTGTGAATGTTATTCAAAAACTCCATCTACCCAACTGTATTTGGCTAGAATGTATTTTCGCTTCGCAGTTACAAGAAAGTATTATCATTCTAATCCTTAAACCAGCCAAAAACCCATCTGTCAACAGCTGCAGACCAGTTACCTTATCAATGTGCTCTACAATATGCCTGAAAGGTTTAGTCCACTGATTATGCAGGGTTCTCGAATTGAGGAGCATTTTGTCCCCCTATCAGCTCTACTGGGAGGATGATCCACAACTAACCATCTGGTTCGGTTGGAAATAGCAGGGTGACAGGCTTTTTCTAAACATCTTGTTGCAGTCTTTTATGACCTGCATAAGGCACCATCACCTCTTGATTCCATCACAATTTGCTTATCCTCCATAACTGGGGCTATCTACAGATTTTTATTCATCCATTTTTATCCCATTGGTTGTTTGAGGTTAGAGTTGATACATCATTCAACTCCTCACTGGCTGAATGGAATGGTGTCCTTCAGGGGTCCATGCTGAATGCTACTATCTTCCTCGTACCATCAGTGGGCTAGTGACCTCTGTCGCACCACTGGTTGCCCCCGCTCTGTAGGTCAACGACTTTTGCTTGTGATGTAGCTCCCAATCTGTCACCTTAGCTGAACACTGGCTCCAAGGCACCATCTGAAGGTCTTCCGTTAGACCCTTTCCCATAGCTTACAGTTCACTCCTGTGAAAACGCGATTCATGTTTCTATCATCATACTGCAGTCCATTCTGATCCAGAACTCTACTTGGGTACAATATGCTGTTTTGGATGTTGTTCTAGAGACCCAATTTTTGGGACTCCTCTTGGATAAAAAGCAAACATGACCGTGTAATATTCTTCAACTAAAGACTAGCTGCATGCAAAAGGTTAATACTCTCTGCTTTCTCGGCCACACTTCGTTGGAAGCAGATGACCCACCTTACCCTCCATGTTTACCAGTCCCTGGTCTTGTCCGGATTGGACTATAGGGGACATGTTTACAGCTCAGTGGTACCTTTAGCTTTGAAACTGTTGCACGCAGTCCATCATAGTGGAGTAACTCTGGCCACTGGAAATTTCTGGACTACTTTCATAGATGGTCTCTTTTTGCTGAAGCAAGGAACTTCTGTCTTCAGTTCCAACAGTACAAACTTTTGTTCCCATACACAATCATTCTACTCATCAAATTCTTTTTTAATACAAGGGACTTTGATACTGTCATACCCTCCCTCAGGTGGGATGTTGGAATGAACCCTGAGGCCCTCTGCGAGACCTCTGCCTGATCTGCTTAGAATGTGCTTTCCGTGTTTTTCTCCATATCACTCCTTGGTTAGTACTCAGAACATGAATTAGGACCACTCTATTTCAAGATTGTGAAATTTCAGTTGGCCCAATGACCTTCCACCTTCTGTTCCTCTCGGTTCTTCTTTAGTATCGTGGCACTGGTGTTATTTACACTGATGGTTCAAAAATTGTGGATAGGACAGAATATGCATGTACATCTCCCGGCAGTCGGAAACAACATTTATTTATGGGAATGTGTAGTGTTTTTATGATAGAACTGATAACTGTTAGTAGAGCCCTGTGTTTTATTAAAAAGGCATCCTTCAACTGTGATTTAAGTTGTTGTGACTCACTAAGTATTTCCGGACTTTTGATCGAGGTTACTCTTCACCCTGTGATATCTGCTACTTATGACCGTCTCTCTGATCTTTGTTGTACTGCCTTGTCTGTTGTCTTCCCCTTTTTCCCAGGTTTTGTAAATATCTCAGGGAATGAACTGGCCGATCATTTGACTAGGCGAGGGATTACTCACACATCATTTGCTTTTATGGACCCAGGTGCAAATAAGACCTCTCCTTCCATGGAGATAGAATAACAGGTGGGCTACTGCCCCATCTAATAAACTCCACTCTAACAAGGACACTACTGCTGCATTACATCTCTTTCTATCCCTACCAGAAGAAAACCACTATCCTATGTTGCCTCCATATCAGTCATACCAAGTTAACCCATAGTTTTTTATGTAATGAGCCACCTTCATGTTATGGAACCCTACATCCTGGTGGAATGCCCCCCCCCCTCCCCAACGCGCGCATGCGCGTGTCCACACACACACACACACACACACACACCTCTTGGCTCTCCATGCTAATCATGATCTTCTGGATTCTTTGCCTCTAATGGTGGCAGACAATTCATGGCAGTTGAACTGGTTCTCTCTTTTCTCAATGACAGCTGTTTTTCTTCTCAAATATAATAGAGACAACGTCCAGTGCATACAGGACCTGGTGGATCCTTAGCCCTATCTCTTTTGCCAGCTTGCTTGGTCATCCCACTTTTACTCTGTTTTAATTGCCTTTTGATGTGGTTAGCCCTTTTTCTGCTGCACCCTGTTTTCTGTTTTAAGGTTAGCACGCCAATGAATAGTGGTTGCTGTTCCCTCTTTAACACTTTAGCTATAATGGATTGGGAGTGGGGCAGTTGTGGTAGGGATTGTCCCCATTCCAATGCAGAGCCCCGGGGACACTCGCATGGCTCTACCCGCCCAGTGACCTGATTATTTCTCTCACCATATTATTTTATTGTTGGTCCAACTTACACACTCATTATCTTTTTAAGCCTTTTCATCTATACTATTACGAATCTCCTGGCTAGGAGACCTGTTGCTCATGCCACAGATGAGCCTTAAAAGGCCCCTCGCTTGCTCTGACATATGTGCCAGCCTGGCTGATACACTTTTACTTATCTTTAAATTACATCTCAGCTTTCAAGATCTCAGTTTTATTACTCTTACATACCTTCATAATTTGACCAAGTTTCTGGCAGTCATCATTAACTCCAGACAAACTACCTCATGACTTAGCGACTGATGGCCTTGCTGTTTTGTCCCTTAACACCTGACCAACAATCTTTTTACCTTTTTTAAGGAACAATTCAAATTTTTGTATAGCTTTCATATTCTCTTCCGTAGTAGTAAGCAAAAGATATTAATGTATCTTCAAAAATTGGCTTTGTCATGTTTACAAAATCAACGAACTAAATCTAATAAAGCAAATTGGTGAACAAATTTTTGTCATAACTTACATAAACAGTGGATTTGTACTATTAGAGAAACTACTGATTAGAATGTGAGCTGTGTTGATAATATTTAGCCCGCATCTCGTGGTCGTGCGGTAGCGTTCTCGCTTCACGCGCCCGGGTTCCCGGGTTCGATTCCCGGCGGGGTCAGGGATTTTCTCTGCCTCGTGATGGCTGGGTGTTGTGTGATGTCCTTAGGTTAGTTAGGTTTAAGTAGTTCTAAGTTCTAGGGGACTGATGACCATAGATGTTAAGTCCCATAGTGCTCAGAGCCATTTGAACCATTTTGATAATATTTAAATTATTAGTAAATGTGTATTTTAAATAATCGTTACATCAACATCTGACATTGTATAGGCTAAAGTTTGCCAACAATCTTTTGAGAATGAAAACATGGTCGAAGTAGGCTGTAATCTGTTTATTGGTCATGCAGTTGGCTAATTTCAACTGTGGGTCATTTTCAGGCACCTGTTAATATGTTCAGAAATGGAGACATTGGTTTGTACATAAATTGTCTACAAGCTCTCATATATACATCTACTTCTTAACCCAAATTACTTACATATTTTAAGCTTTATGCTTCATTTCACATTCTGTGTGTTGCTGATACATGTGGACAGGCATACATCATATTTTTGTGTGCATGTGGCACAAGAACAGTACAATAGTGTACATGATTACGTCCATTAGCCGAAACAGAAAGCTGCCATATCATAGTATAGGTACAGTTGTTATGGTATGACCAAAAAGGTTAAGAATCCTGTCTGTGGAGGATCAATAACATTAAGCAGGCTACTGGTGCATTACTCACTGGCATATTATGTTTGTTATTCTCACATGTGCTATTTTATTAAAAACAGAGGACTGAAACTCATACATAGTGTGCTCCACCACATTTACATACAAAATTGTGGTACAAAGTCTGAATTACAGAAGATTATGTCAGGTCTTTTAATGAGATGTGCCAGTCAGTCTATGAAATAAAACAATAGGAATTAGCACAAATATGTCATGTGGTATATTTCAACCAGTGATACATTATATTTCACTTTATTGAATACTTCTCAAATTTACACAACTATTACACAGTTCTGTCAAATCTATAATATTGATGACTATCAATTCTGGAACATCCCCCAATGTTCACCCCTTTCACTCCCTCCTACCACCCCCAATCCTACACACACACACACACACACACACACACACACACACAGTAACATCATTATCTTAATGTACTGGATCCCTTCACCTGTAACTATAATCCCGTCTTCCCCAAATATTTATTAAATTTATTAATTTTCTAATCTTTAAGAACTGTGAATTGTATAATACTTTTACATCTATAGGCCCAGACTTTTATTAAGATTATAGTATAAACTTACCTATACTGTTTTTTTCTGGGATTAAAATGTCCACTATTCCTCAATTATTCATTTGGTTCATAGACTTAAAAGAACTGTGATTTCCATATACAATACTGTAACTTAACGTCAGCTTGTAATGTTATTTTACTGCCTCAACTTAGCTGTGTTATTTTGCCTGCATTATTATTTTAGTATTTTAACTTCTGGGCGCCTTTACTTTTACATAAGTAATTCACATATATATAACAGCTACAAAATAGCTAAATTCATGAGGAGAGGCAGTGTTATAATACAGGTAAAATAACCTAGCTAAATTTAGATAGTAAGATAACATTATGAGCTTACAGAAGTTACAGTATTTTATATGGAAATCACAGATCATTAAAGTCTGTGAACCAAGTGAATAATTGTCCAGGGCTATAGACGTAAAAGTACTACACAATTCAAAGTTCTTGATGATCTGAAAAATAAATGAATTGAATAAATGTTTAGGGAAGGTGGGATTATAGTCACAGGTGAAGGAACCCTGTACATTTAAGATGATGATAATATTAAAGTACAGGTATTGTGTGTGGCTAAATTATCTATAATGAAAGAGATGTTCCAGAGCTGAAAACCATCAATATTATAGATTTGGTAGGGGGGGAAAAGAACTGTGCGCTTCATGCATTAGAAACAGGTGTTCGACCGTGCATTAGAAAGATTTGTGCATTTTCTTTCTTACAGCACTATAGCACCATATAAGTGTTACCATATTTACCTGAGTATAAGACAGCCCCCCCTCTCCCCCCATCTCCTTCTTTGAGAAAAATTTATTTTTTAACGTCTTCTGACTAATTAGATTTACAAACTTCTGTGGTGTATGGGATCTGTCTAAAAAGCTAACATTACATCTCTTCTAAATTTAAGCCATTTATTGGTTGTCTACATTTTGATAATACAAGGAGAAATAAAGTGAACAAAAGAAATTGTTAAATTAATTTTTATCTTCACTGTCTTTCTTGTGTACTTAGTCTCTTGTCTGTGGTGACACTATTTTTAATCCTCATCCTAACAGGACAGCTGTGGAACTAATTTCTCCATTCTCACAAATATTTGGCTATTTCTTCTAAATATGTTGTAATTTCTGAGGTTGCGGTTACTGTGGGACCCAAGAACACAGCCGTTTTTTACACACATAGCGAATTTCACTTCTATACTGACATGAGAACATTACGATGTGTCTTACTTTGAAACATATCGTCTGCCCACCACTCTTCCATTGGCTGTGTGGAACCAGCAGCTGACATATTCCCAGTTGTCGCTGTCATATTTCATAGTGAGTGTCAACAACGTTGCTGTGCGAAACACATAAGTAAGCCACTGGCACCATCTAGACTTTTTTGCTTCTCCTGCCAACATATATGCTATTGTTGAGATTTGCCCAAATTTGAAGTCAGTTCAATTCCGAGTGCAAATGGATTCAGGCAAAATGCAGTTTAAATGTGGTATACATTCATAAAAAGCCAAAGTAAGCAGTATATATTTTCATGGTTGGCTGCACGAAGAAATTTCTGCCTGCTCAACATTCCCATCCCCACATGGATAGTAGCTTTCGGTCAAGCTGGGTCTCCGTTATCTCTCTAACTTTCTGTGGCACTGTGCTTGAGCAACAGTGAAACATGGACAGAAATGTCTTCTAGGTTGCAGGTCATATGTGCAAACAGCAACTAATACATAAATAAAAGATTGCAGTCACTATTCAATCCAATTATCAAAGTTTAGATCGTCCTGCAATCTAGTAATGTCTGTTGGTACTATCTCCATAACAGGTCTTCCCACTGTAATCTGTTCTTGTGACAACAGTGACAGTCAGTTTAATATGATTTATTTCATTTGCTAGACATTTCATTCTGTGTTAATTTTTCCTTCTCATTTCATCTCAGTGTCATATTGTCCTAAAGCAGATACAAAGTTGTTAACAATTTTCTCCGGTTCTCTAATACATGTACAGTGACTGAAATTCTGGTTTGTCAACCCTTGTTAGTTTCTCATAACCAAATAAAATATTTTCATGGGCTCAGAATCAAGTAATGATTTTTGAATGATAAGATTTTTGTCTGTGATTGTTACCTTTACTTAAAAAACAGTATAAATTTATGTATGCAGTATCCATACATGTATGAGAACTATCGCAAACCTGTTCAAATACAATTAAAGTTTGTAAGTTGGTAAAATTTAATGTTATTTCCTCTTGTGTTTTACAAAATTGTCAATTTTTAAGCAGAGTTTTTTTATTGTAGCATTGGCTATATAGTTCATAGTTTCTCGTGTATCTCTTGCACTAGTGTAGCAAGTCAAATGTCACATGATTAATCGAGCAAGGTCGATACTGTATCAAGCACTTCGGTGTAGTGTGGAATCTAGAATCTGTTCAAACATAAGTATTGTTTGATATGCCCTACCCTTTGGGATTGTTCAAAGTAAATTTGTACAAAACCTCAATAGCCAAAGCTTTATCAGTAAATGTAAGGTGACCCCAATATTAAATTATTAAACAATGTAAAAACTTTGACCCCAGCAATCTGCGAATATAAGATGACTCGATATTTTTCGAATGACAGGTATTGGAAAAAATTTAGTCTTATAATTGGGTAAATATGGTATGTGGAATTTGGATATTTTATGTATGTATGATGTACTAGAACTTCAACTTAGTGTATAATGCATGAATGTTTATGTTGGTTTAAAGTATTCTGTTCATCCTGTTAATAATTTGCTTATGAAAATTTTAGTTTTTGGTCTGACTAATATGCCCCATGAGAAAGTCGGGCATGTTTTTAGTGCTTTTAACATGAAAATAATGTTACACCTGTATGTGTACACGAGACCTGATGTATGAGCTCTAAATGAGGCTATTTTCCTGTAACTTCTACTTCCATTTTGCATCAAGTTGTACAGTAATTTAGATGACCCATACAGGCAATCCAAAGTAGGTCCTTTTCCTTCACATAACACGTATAGGTTCCAACATCTGTACTGTAATATATTGTTGGAATAACTGTACGGACGTGGTGTAATCCAACTTTGGTTTTCCAGCTTTATTATAACACTCCATAAAAGATACCGTGACATATAATTTATCACTGGTTCTAATGTAACACATGACACAATTTTTTATGCATCTCTATTGTTTTATTTTATAGACTGATATACTCTTTTGTAATTCATACTTTGTTTTGTGGTTTCTGATATTACATGTGGCATGACATACGATGTATGAGTTTTGGTCCTCTGCTTTTAATAAGATAGAATAACAAACATAATGTCAGTGAATATTGCACTAGTAGTGCTTAATGTTATCGGTCATGCACAGATGGGATTCTAAACATCTTTGGTCATACTACAACAGCTGTACCTAGTCTGTCTGTCTCAGCTAACGGAAGTAATCATGTACACTATTGTACTGTTTTTGTGCCACATTTGCACAGAAATATGATGTATACCCTACTTGGGCCACTTTTTCATTCTCAAAACATGTTGGGTCTGTGGATCCACACAAAAAATTAATTTTAAAAATATGCCAACATTCATTTTTCATAGCATAATTATTTTTGCGAAGTGTTTACATCTTATTACTAACTGATAACTGTGCTGATGAAAAAATATATTTTAATTTCTAATTTCAGGAGATGACTATTTGCTGAAAATGCGTTTTATAGACCATGTTTTTGATGATATGATTGTGGATGAAGTGACAACCAAGGTCATACTACCTGAAGGATCACATAATATTGAAAAATACACTCCATATCCCGTAGAAACTATGCCAGATTCCCACCACTTTACCTATCTGGATACAAACGGGAGACCAGTAATTATGTGGCGGAAGAAAAATTTAGTAGAAAATCATATTCAGGATTTCAAGGTTAGCGTTAATTTTATTGGACACAAATTATATGTAGAACATTTATTCCCATATTTTTGCTGGTCTTGTAGTTCTCCAGTGATAAAATTCATTGTACTTTGTAGTGCAAGGATACTTGAGGCAGAACTGGCAAATGCTTGGATAACAGAAATAGCTCTGTGAACTGCTATAAGTCATCTATTCCAAAGATGAATGAAATTTTGCACATGAAACCATCTTTAGTGTGAAAGACATACATTTTTTTCCCAGCACAGATCAACCCAACATATTCAGTTTCTTGAATAGTATGTTTCCTGGCCCCTTTTTCCTGCCTTTCTGGCTTTCATAGGGACACTGTGATTTCATTGAGGGTTATGTGTAATCTTTGAACTATTGATTTTTGACACCTTAATTGGACCTATGGGATTTGAATCCCACTCCATCCTAATACCATGCATTTATAGTAAGTCAAGGAGTGAATTTTCCTTTTCTTTATCACATGGATGTCCCAGCCTTCCTCCCATTTTCATTTTTCCTGTTTCCCTATTGAACTAGAGTGGTGTTTTCCCCCTCTAATGTCATTTGCCAACACTGCACGATATTTGGACTGACAGGAATGCCGGAAAAAAAAATTAAGTCTACATTAATGTTAATGCAAAGCTTGCTTCATTTGTGTGGCCCTAATCGGTGTTGTTGTTTCCAGCTCCAGTACAGATTCCCACGTATATTCATGCTGCAGGAACCTCTTCTTGTAATTGTGGCATTTTACCTTCTGTTTCTGATGGTGATCATTTACGTAAGAATAGACTTCTCCATTTCAAAGGTAAGATTTTAAAATTTAGGAAGTTACACGATATGATGATGATCTGGATCTTTTTTGGCTGTGTAGTGTGGGTTAGGGCTTCAAATTTCATAGTTTAATTGTGCATTGAGTTAACTATTTGACATTTTATGTCTTAACAGTGGTATATTAACTCACACTCTGTTCTTGCATTATGGAAGTGTTGGGGTGTATTCTTACTATTCGAACATGCAGCACAGCTGAGTGTGAGCTTCAGAATTATTTACATTAGTTCATTCCTTGTTTGGTTTTTAAAGTAGTAAATCAAAGTAAAGATAAACAAAGGAACAAGATATTGCTAATATTTGGAGTATATAATTATTTTGCTAATTGTGTAACAAAGTCATCAACATGTATAAATATTCAAGTGATAAAATTTTCAGAGCAAATATTTTGGAAGTGTGTTCTTAAACAGAAAATGAAAGGGATTACATTGTGATTTGGAGATATATGTAACAGCAGCATAAGCTGTTTTGGCCTCCATTTCTACATTTATTAGTGTTCCTTATAGCTACAAAGTACAAACAGGGAAATTATTCATCAGGGTCCCTTTCTCATCACGTGTTACATGTGTACAGTCAATCTATGGTGTGCATGTTGTGACATGTGATGTCAATGGTGCAGCAAACATTCTTCACACATTTTGGCTTGTGATTTCTTTGGACAACCGTGTGATGAAAGTGGACATCTATAGTGTATTTATTAATGAAGAGAATATAATCCTTCCTGAGAAGTTGTACAAATACAAAATTCATCATTTTGAATAAACTAACACTTTTATTCCTTATGGTGTTAGGTACCACTTGAGGGTAACAAATTTTCTGTGTTAACACCTTGTTGTTTGAGCTGTCATGTTGAAAGTTAAATGTGTGAATAATAAGTAACAGATATGAGTGCATATCAAGAAGAAGTGCAAAATCATGCATATTTTGTAATTATAGAGCTTCCCTCTGGTCATACTTACACATAGGTAATCCTGTGATAACAGTACTCTGAGTAAATTGGAGGTTTAAATTTTGTCCAAATCCAGAACAGAGAAATGTTAGCTGATGGCCGTGTATAATGTGGCTGTGCCCTGATGAATAGAGATGTGGAAGATGTCAAAAAACTTGTCACAGTATAACAGTTGTTTTGGCTGCATTTTTGCGCAGCAAAATCCAAAATTTCTGTATTGTTTTCTATTATTTAATGAAGTTTTATTGGGCCTTTTGCATTGTCAGGTGCTACTAACCGTTGTCATTACTTACACACTGTGTGTGTGTGTGTGTGTGTGTGTGTGTGTGTGTGTGTGTGTGTGTCAAAGTTGTAAAGTCTTTGAAGTAATTTTTGTGAAATAGTGTTTTTAAATTTCATGTTGAGACAAGACTACTTTACAGTACTAAATGGTAAGCTTTTCAAACAAAAAATTGTGTGAAATTGTCAGTGTAATATTTGTACCTGTTAGCATACCATTTCCGCTTCATTATTTTTACAAGAGCTGCTTCCAGTCTATAAAAAATTGCTGAAACCTGTGAGCTCAGTTCATTGAGCTCTGATGCACATGGCATAAATTAATTTACATTCTTTGGTGTGTGTATGTGTGTTTTGCTTTATTTATTACTGTAACTTCTTTAGTTGTGCAATCTAAATTTGAAATTTATGTCATAGGATGAAGTGAGCGAAACTCGGATGAGAGTTGCTGGTTACTGTGAAAAAGTTTTAGCTTACCAAGACAAGCGAGCACAAACTTTTGCACGTTATGATGAACAGTTAGCCAAATTGAAAACGACAAAAGATATAAATTCCTTCCAGGTCAGTAACTGTTCTTAAAAAATTTGTAATCATATCTTCCCAATTTTTTCCTACTATACTGTAATAACTCATTGTTGTAAGATTCATTCCTGTTTCTTCATGCTTTTGGCAACATTAATGATGATAAAATAAAAGTGCGAGTGTATACCTGTCCTTTTTCCCCCCTAAGGTAAGTCTTTCCACTCTCGGGATTGGAATGACTCCTTACCCTCTCCCTTAAAACCCACATCCTTTTCATCTTTCCCTCTCCTTTCCTCTTTCCTGATGAAGCAACCGTGGGTTGCGAAAGCTTGAATTTTGTATGTGTGTGTTTGTGTTTGTTATTGTCTCTATCAACGTACCAACACTTTCGTTTGGTAAGTTACATAATCTTTGTTTTTAGATATATGATAAAATAAAAGTGTAGATTTAATGACATTTCATGCCTCCATTCCGCTATGTGATTATTAATCATGTTTAGGTGATTACTGGTCCGGTTGTGGTAGTTAAAAGTTACTAAGAATAACCAGAAAACTGAATTGATTGTAATTTCATCAGAAATTTGCACTGTCTGAAGTATGGTGAGAAATTCTGGGATGGAGCAGTATGTAAAATTAGAAGAAGGCAACACTCAGGTATAGCATATCGATGCTTGGAGCACAGAAACATGTAAGAGAAAATGACAGTCCCACTAGCTTTCGAGCACTTGCTCGTATTTCTAGCAAAAGTATGCACAACCACACAGACACCCGAATGCACACTCCTGTGGCCACTGCAAGTTCCTGTGCTCCATACATTCATCCGCTAAAGGTGAGTGGTTGCCTTTCCCTTATTTTAAACATTCTATGTGTAGTTAGACCTCACAGCTGACATTTGTAATACGCAGTGGAAAACAATTAAAGTCTTCTACATTGAGGTGACAAAAGTAATGGGAGAGCGATATGCACATATACAGATAGCAGTAGTATCGTGAACACAAGGTATAAAAGGGCAGTACATTGACGGAGCTGTCATTTGTACTCAGGGAAATAAATAGACTTTGAACATGGAATAGTAGATGGAGCTAGATGAATGGGACATTCCATTTCAGAAATCATTAGGGAATTCAATATTCAGAGATCCACAGTGTTAAGAGTGTGCTGAGAGTATCAAATTTCAGGCATTACCTCTCACCATGGCAACACAGTTGCTGACAGCCGAGAGCAGCAGCATTTGCGTAAAATTGTCAGTGCTAACAGACAGACAAAACTGCTTGAAATAACCACAGAAATCAATGTTGTACATACGGGGAACGTATCCGATAGGACAGTGTGGTGAAATTTAGTGTTAGTGGGCTGTGGCAGCAGACTACTGACGCAAGCGCCTTTGCTAACAGCACGACATCACCCGCAGTGCCTATCCTGGGCTCATGACTATATCGTTTGGACCTGGAATGACTGGAAAACTGTGGTTCGGTCAGATGAGTCTCAATTCAGTTGGTAAGAGCTGATATTAGGGTTAGTGTGTGGTGCAGGCCCTCAAAGCTGTGGACTCGAAGTTGTCAATAAGGCACTGTGCAAGCTGGTGGTGGCTCCATTATGATGTGGGTTGTGTTTACATGGAATAGATTGATCATTGACTGGAAATGGTTATATTCAACTACTTGGAAATCATATGCAGTCATTCATGGACTTCATGTTCCCAGACAGTGGTGGAATTTTTATAGATGACAGTGCACCTTGTCACTGGGCCACAGTTGTTTGCACGTGGTTTGAAGAACATTCTGGACAATCAGAGCAAATGATTTTGCCACCAATATTGTCTGAAGGGAATCCCAACGAACATTTGTTGGTCATAATTGGGAGATTGGTTCGTGCACAAAATCCTGCACCAGCAACAATTTCGCAAATATGGACAGCTATAGAGGCAGCATGGCTCAATATTCCTGGAGGGGAGTTTCAGTGGTCTGTTGAGCTCATGCCACATTGAGTTGCCTGTACTACACTGGGCAAAAGGAGGTCTGACGCCATATCAGGAGGTATCATATGACTTTTGTCACTTCAGTGTAGTATGTGGCAGAGGGCATTTTGTACGAACCATAGCAGTTTTCTGCTGTATTACATTCACATACACTGAAGAGCCAAAGAAAATGGTACACCTGCCTTATATCATGTAGGGGTCCCGCGAGCATGCAGAAGTGCTGCAACGCAACATGGCAAGGACTTGACTAATGTCTGACTTAGTGCTGGAAGGAATTGACACCACGAATCCTGCAGGACTGTCCATAAATCCGTAAGAATAAGAGGGGGTGGAGATTTCTTCTGAACAGCATGTTGTAAGGCTTCCCAGATATGCTCAATAATGTTCATGTCTGGGGAGTTTGCTGGGCAGCAGAAGTGTTTAAACTCAGAAAAGTTTTCTGAGTTTGTTGACAGTTTCATCTAGTATCGAGTGCCTCGCGTATTACTTCATTTTATTACGTTTTACGCATGACTCTTAGTATTTTCTTGTTCCTTCTCTGTTCATTTCATAGACTGCATTAACCAGATAAGTTGAGTCATGTGCTGTTACAGAATTTTATCATTCTTTTCTTGTAACACAGTGCCGCAGGTACGAGGGGCCCTCTGGCGGTCACGTTCCTCCAACCACTTCTAGCCTATGCGGAATTCTGGTGTTAGCACTAACAGAGGGTGCCGATTATGTGCAGCACTGTATTTTCTGTCATTGTGGCTTCTTTAGCAATTTCTTTTATGGTTGTTTTATATTATCCGGTGCACTATCAAAGGTGTTTATTATTTATGTCGTTTTCTAGAATATTGGCACTAGAGCATATGTCAACTACTGTTTCTTAACTCTTCCTCTTTTTAACAATCTTACTTTTGTCGTGTTCTTTTTCATTGCTTTTTATTACTGTAATGCCTTATGTGCACTATAAGCTCATTACAGACGCCAACTATTGTATCCCCCTTTACTTTTGCTGTGCAATTAATTATTGAAAACTAGTGTATGCCGACATTAGCAATATCTGGTGAACTTACAACACGAACAGCTTGTGGCTACTGTACAGCAGCTTGTTTTGTCAGTAGTGCTACTGACAACATGACCCGTGCATATGATGTCATTTATATATATTTGGCGATGCTGGTGCTGATTCTGCAGTTAACATTTGACGGGGCCACTATGGCTGCAGTACATTAGGATGTTGTTTTTATAAAACAGGTATGCCTCTTCATACTTAAAAGTGCACAAATGCGTATATTTGTCAATAGTACTTTCATTATGATCTATGTATTGTTTTTAAGCTGTAGCCAATCTGCGAGTATGTTTATGTTTTTTCTAATTTTTTGCTGCAGATCTGATGATGCTCATTGACCGAAATCGGTAACCTGTTAACAAAAAGTTTGTGACCATAGATGTAAATTAAGGGAAAAATTGTAATGCTTAAAATATGCTCTAGTGTTCTTCATCAGAAGGATGTTAGTGATATTTGCCTGTAAATTTGTGCATCCATTGTTTGAAACAGTAATGACTTGCCCCCCCCCCCCCCCCCTTTTTTTTCCCCAGTCGTGCAGGACTACTCACTGCACAAGATTTTTTTTGCAGTAGATTGGAGGTAGGAAGTGGGTTAATTTAGTGGTGTATTTTCATTTTGAATTGTCTTATTTGGTTTTCAGTAATGAGGTTGTTTATTTCTATGTCCCTCATTTGTGTGTGTCCAGCAGTAGTATCATCATGTGTGAATAAATTTTTTAACTGTGGAATTAATATTTAGACTTTTTGTGTACTGTCTTCAGTTTCAAAATGGAAGTTTTGCATCCATTCAGTGACTTCACGTTTGACCGTAATTTCTTAGGATTTTCTCATAGATTTTTCGACAGTAGCTGAAATTATTGTACGATTCATCCCTTCTTATGGATGCATGAATTGCCATTAAGTTTTCTCCTTCAGTTTTCTTACATTTTCTTTTTTAGTGAGAGTGTTATAGTTTCCGTTTTCGTTGCATTCTCAGAGTGATTTCATTGAAATGAGGTGCTTATTTGTCACCCTCCATTACATGGCGTGTGTTTGCCTTGTCCCTGGTTATGACTTCTTTGAGCTTTAACCACAGTTTCCTTGCATTTGTTTTGAAGGAAATATATGGGGTTATTTGCAGCTGAAAAGAGAAGCTTTTTTAAGTGTTAAACACTACAGTGAATGGGACTTGGAGTCTAATGATCATGTGCGTAAGATAGACTGTAACCTGACAGCGAGTGAATATTTATATACACTTTTTAATCTCATAAGTAACTGTGAGAGCATAATCTAACATGTTGGATTTGACTAATGTTGTCAGTTCACCTTGCACATAGATTAGTAACCGTCTTATCAATTTGACCAAACATGGTACCAGCTTTTTATGTGTTAGCAGATGCACCAAACACACAACCAGTTTCTTGTCTTTGGTGACCATCCAATTGGTAACACTCAGGTGATCGAGTCTGTAACCAGGAGGTCTAAAACATTTCTTTCTCATGTGAGACTGTAGACAAGTTGTTAGAAGCAGTTATCTGACAATGTGTTCAGTATTGCTTTGCAAGGCTTTGTTTTTACTGCCAATATGTATGCGTAGTTTCCCCAGTCAATAATGGAAAAATTAAAATCACTGCCGACTGTTACCATAACCTTGGCATACTTCTGTACTGCCAAGTTTCAGCTATTATTGAATGACTCAGTGACCCACGTATCCAAGTCTGATGGTTGTTGGAAACGTGTGATCGTTAATCTAAGGCCTCTGATGCTGATTACCCTTTTTGATATGAGTTTGCAGTTAGATTCATTTCAAATATAGCTAGATCTAATATTTCTGCTTGAAGACGTGAAATCTGGGACTTTGCTGAAATTACTTGACAGTTCACAACTAATATTTTTACTTTTTTACTGTTTGTAATTGCTGCCTGGTTTGTTGTATTTTGAATACTTCTGAGCCTTTAATGTTAAGATGTCTTGTAAGGACATTATATGTTTAGTAAGCCGAAACGCTGCTGTATTCAAAGACTTTTTATTACAATGTTATTTTTTTGTGCTCCATGACTATTATCAAGCTCTCTGCAAATATTGAGTTTTTTGTGCATATGTCTGTGTCTAATTGTGACTAATAGCAATTTTGTATGTATAACGTGATACTTACTTCCATAACACACCGGTCAGACACTGACAGTATTAACAATGTTTTATGGGCGTAAGTACCATGACAGATTAATACAAAATTATTATTAGTTACAAGTAGACCCAAATATGTGCATTAACAACTCCATATGTTTGCAGATGCCTTGATAATGGCCATGGAGCTGAAATAAGCCTATAGCAAAAATTTTTTATTAGTTATTGTGTTAATCTGATGGTAGTTTTCTTCTGGGGTCTTAAGAGTTTCACCTGGCATATAAGAATAAATAAATAAATGTTCATTTGACACACACTCTGCCACTCGAGCGCAATTCATTTCTGCTGTATGCTGCACACTTGATCTGTCTGGAACAACTTTAGTTGGTGGTGGCGGTGGCAGTATTTGTTGCCTTCACTGGTTCAAAGCAGGCCTCCACACTGGTCTGTCCTGTACAAGCCTTTTCATCTCTGCATAACTATTGTAGCTCATATCCATTTGAATCTGCTTACTGTAGTCCCTTTTGTCTTGCTCTACAAATACCCCCTGCCCCTCTGCGTGCGCATGCACACACACACACACACACACACACACACACACACACACACACACACACTTGATTGACTACAATTGCCAGTTCCTTTATGCCTCGGGATGTGGCCTATCAAAGGGCAATGGATTCCTTGTTTTAGTCCAATAGTACCTCCTCATTACTCATTCGATGTATCTGTCTAATGTTCAACATTATTCTTTGGCACCATACTTTGAAAGCTTCTATTTTCTTCATGTCTGCACCATCAGTGTTTCAGTTCCATACAAGGCTGCACTGAAGACAGATCCCTCCAGAATACAACTCCTAGTATTTAAATTTGTATTTGCTGTTAATAATATTTCTCCTTTTCAGAAATACTTTTGTTACTGTAATCAGCGTGCATTTTATATCATCTTTACTATGATCGTGGTCACTTACTTTTGTGCCCAAATAGCAATACTCATCCAATACTTTTAGTCTCATCTTTCGTAAGCTGATGCTCTCAGCATTACCTGGTTTAATTTGACTACGTTCCATTATCCATTTTTTAAACTTATAATCTCTTTTGAAGGCAGTATCAATTCCATTCAACATATTTTACAAGGCCTTTGCCATCTCAGACAGAATTTTTTCAAATCTCAAAATTATGATTTCTTCTCCCTGAACATTTTCTGTTTCCATGTTTTTAATTCATTTTATTCATAACTTGGATAGTGTAATGTAGGCCAAGGAATCTACAGCTGAGATCATCAGTGAACCAATGAAATGTCTGGTTTAGACCTTCCACTCGACTCCCCCCTACCACAACCCCGAAATGTAGACATCTTAATACATTATTTTAACACTTCTTTTCATCAGAGGTACCGGTAGAGTGTACCAGTGCGTACTGCCACAAATCGAGCACTGCTTACAACTATCAGCCACTTCTTTCCCTTCTGTAGCTGCCTAGATTTCAACAGTGGATGTACCACTGCTCAAGGAGGAAAAGCAGTGTCCATTGGCTGCGTCTCAGTATCAGCAGAAGGCAGTGCCTAAAACCTGTCCAACATCAGTATGGGATTTTTGTTTTGGCCATTTGCTACATACAAACTTCCCTACGAAACAACTTCAGATTTAAGGGCATCCTGCCAGCCACCATCAGGTGACTGCTTAATATTAGTTTGTAGTTCTCTGCAGATCACTTTTTCAATAGCAGAAGCTGGTAGGCTTTGTGTTTTATTGCAACAGCATTAGACCCCCCCTACAATTCCATCACTGGTGAATCTTGCAGGTATATGAAGCCTGTTAGCAGGTAGCACTGCTGCTTCCAGCTATTTGCAAACAGCTGCCAGCTCCCTGATCATGATCCTGCGAAGGCCACAATCTGTAGCTATGTCTGCCTCTTTATATAGCTGTTTTGAGACAAAAAGAAGTAAGGAAACCAAATGAAACATTAATTGCTGCTTACTTCCAAATAGGAGCACACAAAAAACTAAACAAAATGCATGCACGAGCTTCAAATTGTGGCTGCTGAAAGTGTTGTAACTAACAAGAACCGATGCTTTGGGATCTCCTGCTCTACATTTGGCACTCACTTGATACTTGACTGACAGTGTAAAGTGTAAATGAGATGTTGAGACTTCGAGTTGGTAGATGAGGCACACAAACAGAGAGTGTAATTAGTAGCAAGCTTTCTATGAAAGGCAGGAGTTCCAGGTTCGATTCCTGATCTAACATACAATTTTAACTTCTCAAAAAATGCTAACTGTAATCACTGTTCTTCATTCATAAGATGAAAAAAATGTTACATTTCTTTTTGGCACATACTAAAGTCCTTGCAGAACAACTTGATCAGCTTTGTAGAAGCTAAACTGATTGACAAGCACACAGTTAATGCCCCCTGTGCTCTGTTCCATACAGTGACAAGAACTTCATGGAAAATCCTTCAAGACATCGAATGTAATGGAAGTAATTGTTTGCATACTAGGCCTTCTGTATATTTGACGTATGATAATATTTCGCATCACTTTGCTGTGTAACAGATCAACAGACATCAGCTTTTGAAAATAAATATTATTTTAAGGGATGCAGTAAGACCTAAACAAGAAATCTGCACAACACAGTTTGGATTGTGTCAGACACTACAGGTTACCTTGATATTGCTAGATAAATGCTTGGTAACAGCAAATATTTACAGTGCACTTCAGGCATTTAATATGAAACTGATAAAATGGGAGAGTCAGGTGGCAACTCCTGAAGAACAAACCTAAATTGATATGTAGTTGTTTGTCTAGTTCTGCAACTGAAACTTATGATTAATTCAAAGATTTGAAAAAAGAAATTTGTGTCATTTAAAAATTTCCTGACATTTTGAGTGTTGCATAATAATTTCAGCAAAACTGCTGGATGCCCATAATTTTTTGCCACAGTGTTTTGATCCATTGTCTTCTGACTAGTGTTTGATGCAAACAACCTGGGCCCCTGACACTCAATATTTATTGCACAATAATGTTGCCAATCAAATCTGGAAAAGTGCAAGGCCAAGAACAGCACAATAATATTGGCACAATATTTATGCCTTCATAGTGAACATGTTCACACTTGATAATGTGACAGTCGTATGTATTGCAATTGAGTTTCTTGTCTTCTCGCAGAACAAAAGCAGAAATTATGCAGAATGGATTAAACAAGTCAGGAAAGCTTCCAGTAAACATTTCAATGGACCAGGGATCTTTCATTGGAGTATAGATTCATAAAGTACCGCAACAACTAATTACAAATTAAACAAGTGAGCTGTGTAATTTGCCATGTGCATGTGCTGTTTTCTATGTACTCGTAGTTCTATACTATAAAAACTGTTGCAAACAATATATAACGGTTATTTACTGATTACTAGTTGAAAATGTGTGTGATCATATGTCCATGATGTGACAACAGTTGCAAGGAAATTAAGTGTGTGCTTACTGGACAGCTGAACAGACCTTATTTGACAATTCTGAAAACTGCTACAAGCAAAATAAATGTTATTTACTTTTTCTCTTCTTTATGGAAATTCCTTTGGGGTAAATTGAATGCTTCTTGGTCTCTGCAGTAAGTGCTATTGATTGCGTAGTACTATCCTCACTCGGTACAATACATTACACAATATATTCAGTGAGTGTCAGTATTTTTAAGACCCCCTTAAGTAAATTGTGTAAACTTTTAGTCCCGCTGTCAGATGCTCAATATTATTGTGCAGTACTGAATATTGAATGTATGAGGGTCCCTTAATTCTTTGACTACTGCAGACGAGTGAACTCCTCATGCTCTGCTGCTCCCCAGGTACTGAGGACATGTTTAAACACGATCTCGCAGTTGTCCTTAAGGGCTATTGATGTATTCTACATGTCCTGGTCTGCCAACCCTTCCACTGCTGTGGAGGAGTTACTTCCATATCTCAGTGAATAAAAGGAAGTTGAGTGTTTATCGTACAACACAAGTGCCTCTTTGCGTTCTATCCTTTGCAAAAATCTTGTTTTGATATCGTGAACCGTAAATGAAATATGACGATTGTTATGACCACGATTCCCGACGTGCAGGGGCAGAATTGGGCGCACTGTGTGCAACCATCCTTTGGACATAAAAATGAATATCTTGAGAATGAAATGTGATATCATTGTGCTCTCAATTTTAAATAAAATTTCAATGTGTTATCTACATTTCAAACACAGCAATGTACGAGCTCAAATGAACCATACACAAAGTCTAGGAAATGCCTTTCTACCTTTGCAAATTCTTTAAAATTTCATGGAGTGCTTTACTTAATTTGATGCTGCACTGTAACTATGACTAATAATGAAAAGAAATTACATCCTTTATTGAGTGAAGATAGCAGATGGCAAGTCATGCAAAAATCAAATTTTTTCACTGAGTAGTTTTTCTTAACATCAGGTAACAAGTATTTCATAGTGGTTGGAATGCTGCCTCACAACATAGGTAGTACATTAGGGGAGCAGTGACAGTGATGAGAAAGCCTCACTAAGCATGGATTAATCCAGAGAGCACGTCTGTAGCTGTGATAGGGTTCAGGAAAATATTGCCCTAAAACATAGCAATATTTCAGTTGGTGTGTGTGTGTGTGTGTGTGTGTGTGTGTGTGTGTGTGTGTGTGTGTGTGTGTGTGTCAGCACAACTATGAACTTCACTCCTTCCATTATTTGTATTCCACCCACCCGGAACTTTGTAGTCTCATATTAAGACTTGTCCCATTCACATGTAATCCTGTAGTTGTAGGTCATCATTGACACAGCCCAAAAGCACTGAAGTGGTTTCTGCCAGAAGCCAAAAATCACTTTAACTTGAAGTTTACTCACTACTCTACTCATAACAGTGTGTGCCATCATCCTCTTTTTTGGTATTCCTTTTATGCAACTGTATTTCATGCTGTATCTGACAAGACATATTTCCATTTTCCATGAGCATATCTCCATCTGAGATGACGTAGGCTTGATTAATTGTCATTTTGAGAAGGCCCATTGTCTTTGCTGGGCGGTGGCAACTAGTGTTCAAGAGTGTCTTAAAGAATTTCCGTTTTCTTTTGCTATTTATTTTTTCATCATTTGTTGTCCCCATACAAATTATCTGTTTTATTGTCGAGGTTACTTTGGCATCCTCCACATTTTGTAAGCTCTCACGTGTTAAACAAAATGCTTTCGTTTCCAGATAACTTGTTTCCTTACTCCAAATATAGCAAATTACTGTCAAATCGTTATATTTTCCCGGATTAATAGGTGAACAAAGAATAAACTCTCAAGTGTAAATTACTGTTAACTGCAGCTCCCTCACATCTTTTATCGCTTCCTTTATCTGCACTTCTTTTTTTCCCTACATATGTAGCATGTGTTTCTCCTGCACTCCATTGCCCCGTCTATTATGGAACAGCAACTTCTGAGTGCTTTCAGTCTCCAGACCAAGATTTCCAGTCTAACCTAGTCAGTTATCCACATAAGAGAAGCTCCTGATTTTGTAATAAACATTTTTCTTTTTCAGAGTGCAATGAAAAGTATAAATCAAGAATATAAGGCACAAACATCAGCCATTGCTGAGCTGTTATTGAAACTGAAAGATGCACCAGATATTGTTGAAAAGGTTTCTGAGCTGCAGAAAGCAGACAGGTAATATATTTTTTACTTAACTGCTAAATAGCTTGCATGTAATGACTGGAGGAAATATAATGAAACTTGAATTCAAGCCAGACTGCTGAATTTCAGCTTGGCCATTTCTCTGTCAAAAATGTTTCTCCCAAATGCAGAATAAAAAGAAAGTATTCATGCTTGCATGTACACTGTGCTTTAGAAGAGACAAACATACTCATCTCTGTTTAATTCAAACAGGTTACTTCAAGCCAAACAAAAGTTATGTGGCTAGTGCAGCAACATGAAATGTGGAAAAAATATTTCTCTCTAAAGGCAATTCAATCCTATAGATATTTTTTATGGTTCATGTAATTCTTCAGTGTAAACTGCAAGCTCACTTCCTTTGTTTTGAGTGGAATGGCAAATCAGTTTGTTAATTAATGCTGTCAGTCAACAAGGAACCTTATTCCATAATTTTTCAGGTGTGCATCTGGGATATTTTTAATTCATGTTTTGATATTTCGGCTGATAACCGTTAAAACTTTCTCAAGATGAGTTCTCGCAACAACAGTGTTACCTCTGATGCTTGCAAGTTTAATCTAAAGTGTGTAAAGTGATTTAAAAACTTGCAAGCAGCTATCTTGAGAATGGCTGAAAGGTTGTCAGCCAAAATATGGGAACATGAATTAAAAATATCCCAGACACACACCCAAAAAAATGATGGAATAATTGCTTTGCTGGGAAAACGTCAAGAAACATGTAACAAAAAACCTTTCCACTGAATCCACAGGGCCATACATTGTTAAAGCTTACTATCGGAGCAACTTCAGAAGCCTCTGGTAAACTTTTCATAAAACTATGACTTCTGCTGGATGAAGTAATTTTGTTTTAGCGTGTAGCAGATAAAGTAATGTAGGGGGAGAATTAGGAAACCAGGAGAAATACTGTCTCACCAACAGGAAGCAGAAAGTAATTTTGGAAGCTGTGAATTACAAACTGGACATAGCTCTCGCACCAGACTAGGATGTTATTCATCATGGAGTCTCACAAGGTTCTGTTCTAGATACTTTATTGTTTCCAGTTTATGCTAATGATTTATCTGTAGCTGGGATGACGAGTGCAAATTTACTATGTTCGTAGACAACACCAGCATTTAACTGACTTTCTGTTAGCTCCATTTCTGCCAACCTAAGCAAGACAGATTTTATGCAGTTTCAGTCAAGTCACAATGATAGTGGAATTTGATGACCAGCAATTGCAGGGAGTTGATCACATCATATTCCTGGGCCTTCGCTTAAGACTGCAAACTGAACTGGGAACATCACATACTTCAAACTGTGAAGAGATTGAGCTTAGCTGCTTTTGGATTAAGAGTTCCTTCTCATATTACAGTGCTCTCTGCAATACCAAATCGTCTGAAAGACAGCGTATTTTGCATCTGTGCACTCCATCATGTCATATGAAATTATCTTCTGGGCGAACTCTTGTCTTGTGCAAAAAATCTTCATTGATCAGAGAAGTGTGATTACAGTCATTCGTAGAGTAAGTCTAAAAACCTCCTGTTGCAAATTGTTTAATTAGCTGGGAACACTTACCATTTCTTCTCAGTACATTTTTCTCTCTATTTGTGTCCTTATAAAGAACCCCACTCTGAAAGCATCTAGCAGTCCAAGTGCATGACATAAAATATAAGAATGACTTAGACTACCAACCAAAAAAATCTGCCTCTCGTGTTGTGAGGTGCTAAGTATGCTGGTGCAAAAAATTCCAACTTTCTTACCACTGTGCTTAAAATCTTAAGGACGGGTAAATCCTTTGTCGAAACTAAATGAAGCAAATTTCTCTTGAACCACTCATTCTACTATGTTGAGGAATCGGTGAATGAAAGATATAGCTATAATTTTCATGACTGTCAAATGTTAATAAAATTATTTTACATCTAGTGTATTCAAAGTTTATTTAGGATTGAGAACTACAGAGAAAGTAATTGAGTGAGGTTCACGAGAAAGGTACGGCACAAATTCAGCAAATACTGTGAGACCTTCAGCCACAGAAACCATCTGCTGTTGTTAGACATTCATGGCCCACTGTATAACACTGCCTGCTTGCTCTGTGCTGAAGTTCGAGGGGTCTTGCTGTCCTGTGGGATCATTTGTTGCACACTGTTATTTTGTATGTTTTCATTTCTTGCAATTGTATGGTTAATATTGTATCTGTCATTACTATTTTGTGTTGTGTGGTACTGAACAATGTCAGAAGCAGGTTCGTCAAATGTTATTCAGTGTAAATATTCAGCATCTCTCTCTTCATTAGGAGTTGTCATATGAGTTCACTCAAGAAATAGCTCACATTTACATGCCTATGCTATCAGCAATTGGTTTTGATAATTCTTCCAACTGTTTTGTTGTTGTTGACGTCGACAAGATGCCTCATAATATGTCAGACCAAGAGGAGGAAATGATAGGCTTGATAAATACATGGGTTGGACAGAAATGTGGAAACACGAAAAACACAACACAACATGACATTAAGTCACTCTCAAGTAAACATTTAGTGATGTTCGTAGGTATAACAGCAACAGGTCATACATTATGTCTTACAAGAAACAAAATATAAGAGAATACTGCAAGAACATCAGAATTTCGTCAAGCCCACTAAAAAGCATATACCAGTAACCTAGGTTACTGTGCACATAATGTACGTCCAGATTCACCATAAAGTAGGCTACCTGGTATTATTCCTTCAATTGTGGTTTTTGGTATGCCAGTTTTGTTGGAGTATTTTCTCATGGTTTATTATACTACAGCATCATATATGATCTGTTAGTGCAATACACATGAGAAAATGAAAATTAGCACTTGAAATTAGGCAAGCAGTCGAAACTAGATAATTATGTAGAATGAAACACTTTGTTTTAAATGAATTGATAGTCTCAGAGGAAAAGAATAAGTCCATATTATTATTATTATTATTATTATTCACTTCCTCCATTAGCTGGGAGAGCTGTTGCACTGTATACAGACACCTTTGTGGCCTTTGCTCTTTGGAGATTCTGGATGAACTGCCACTGACTAGTTATATATGTTGGAAACCGCTATTGGCCTCTGGTCACATACCTTTTGGCTTCTCAGGAACAACTGAAACTGGGAGAATCCACTGCCTGAAAACAACTACCGCTCTGCACTGATGATGACTGGTTCCAATTGTTGCTCAAATGGACCTAGTGCAGCTCTTCCACAACTCACTAATGCTATTTCCATCTTTTTACACTGAATAGTCTGTAAGTTTGTGCACGTTGAGTGAAGTGTTCACACGTCTTCTGTGTGAGGTGTGGCAGCTCTGCTTCATGACTCCACACATTCCTGCAAAGATGTCAACCCTAAAGTAATTTTGAACTGGCTATAGAAAAGGTTACTTTCATCCAGTCACTGTATAGTATGATATTTGTATTGTGTATATGTTGCTGAACTGATTGGCCAATAGTATGATAACTGTTCCTGTCAAACTTTTCTGAAAGGGTCATAATTAAAGTGTGAATATGATAATCATTTGTTTTATTTGTGGTATCTATTTGTAAAAGTGTTGAGTAGTAAACTATAATAAAATTTATATGTAATCATAATATTGGCACATTCTACAAAGGGCGTTCAAAAACTTTTGCACAGTCGTCTCTTATTTATTTTTTGCAGGAGGAGAGTGAAGTTTTTTGTGAACATACTTGGAACATTTAGCTATACATAGAGCCTACTCAATGTAGCCTCCATCAGCTGCAACGCATCTGGCCCATCATTCCTTCCATGATGTAAATGCACTTTGGTAAAATTCTGGGGATTGACTTTTACACCATCGCTTGACACAGGAAATGAGGTCTTTCTCACTAACAAATGTTTTACCGTGCAGGTGGACCTTCAGACGGCCAAAGAGGTAAAAATCAGATGGAGCCAAGTCCAGACTGTAGGGAGGATGAGGAACAATTTTCAACCCATTTTGCTGATTTTCTCCTGTGTCATAAGGGCTGTATGGGGTTTGGCATTGTCATGGTGTAGTCTGGTGAGCTGACCCTGAAGCTGTGGTCTGCGGGTCTTCATGGCACGTCGCAGCTTGTCCAATGACAAACAGTAATGGTCCTGGTTAATTGTGGAGCCAGGTTCCAAAAAGTAAATGAAAATGACGCCACACTGATCCCAGAAGAAGGATGCCATCACCTTTCGGTCTGCTGTCCGTGAAAGTCTTGGTTTCTTCTTCTGAGGGGAACTTGGATGACGCCACTCCTTGGGTCGGGTTTTGCTCTCAGGTTCAGACAAAAACAACCATGTTTCATCCTGGGTAATAATGCCGTCAAAACACTGTTTCCACTCTTCAGTAAGTGTCTTATTGAGACCCTCGCACACATACTTCCTCAGTGTTTTCATTTCCCTTGTCAATAATCTAGGCACCCAGTGTGCACAGATTTTTCTGTACCCTGGTGACTGTACTAGTGATACCACACTACCCAATGACAAACGAGTCATTTTGGCAAGCTGTCGTTTCGTCACTCATCTGTCATTTTGGATGACTTGTTCAATGGTCTCCTTATTCACATCACTCACTGCTGTCGATGGTTTACTGCATCGTGGATTGTTCAGTAGAGAGAAATCACCTTCTTTAAACCTCTGCACCCACCGCTGGACAATGCTGCGATCCACTGTGTCCTCCCCATAAACAGGGAGCAACTACCTGTGAATCGATGTGGCAGAGTCATCGCCGGTCTTGAAGAGGAACTCCATCACCGACTGTTGTTGCAACCTGGCATCTATTTCACGGTCCATTATGGCTCACCTGTAAATAAAAGAAAATACTTTTATACACCAACTTATAGCTAAATGTTCCAAGTATTTTCACAAAATATTTCATTCTCCTCCTGCAAAATATAAAAAAAAAATTAGAGATGATTGTGCAAAACTTTTTGAACGTCCTTTGTACATTTGGGGCTGGCTCACCACTGTAAGAATCTGATTTCCAGCACTGGATATATATCAGAAATATTAGTTTTCACATCAGTCTTAGTTCTTGTTTGTAAATATTAAAGGTCAGGAAAATAAATAAAAGGGTACATTTGCTCTTGTTCAGTCAGGTGACTCCAGAAACATTGGTTTTAAGTCTTGATCTGCAAAAGATTTATAGGTGGTTGGTGTAGCAATCATTTAGTTGCAAGGGTACAGGTAGAGGAAGACAGTTGTTTCATTCAGACCTTATTTGAATATGATAAAATTCATGATATTAGTCTTACTTCCCTGTCTTTCTGTACACAGTTCCTAAATTTTGGTCCGGAGTGGTTTCCATGTGATAAAATTACTGTCAGTGAGAGATGCTGTTACAAAATAGTGTTGAATAGTAACTGGGGTAACTTAGATTGTAAATGGGATGTATTAGCATCTTTATTATGACTGTATTTGATGTTACAGAAGTTGAGATGCGTGCATAGGGATTGACTGTGTACTGAAGTATCTTAGAGGTGGTCATACAGTTGTGTTTGGAATTTACACGACAAGATTGGTGTGTTTTACTGGAGAATTAGCCAACTTATTTAACAGTATTTGCACTTATTTGCAAATCTTACATGCAAATATTTGAACTAGTGCTTTCTAGAAGAGTAGAATGTGCTCAATGCTTAGATGTCTTCCACACAAAACCATCTACATACACGTTTGTGCTCCACAAGCCACCTTGTGGGGTGTGGTGGATGGTACATCTGGTACTACAATCATTTTCCCCTGTTCTCTCATCCATTTGTGAATGCTTTGCGGAGAGAATGACTCGCTAGACTTCCACATGAGCTTTGGTTTCTGATTTTTTTCGTCATCCATTTCACTATCCATATGTGGGCAAAAGTAATATGTGTCCCAGTTCTTCTCGGAACAGATATGCAGAATTTCAGCAATAACTTCCTTCGTGACACGCAATGCTGTTCTTGTAGAGACTGCTACTGGAATGTGTTGATCGTCTATGTAACACTCTCAGGCCAACTAAACAATCCTGTGGTGAAATGCGCCACGCTTTGTTGGATCTTCTCTCTTCTCTCTCTCTCTCTCTCTCTCTCTCTCTCTCTCTCTCTCTCTCTCCTGTTTTACTAAATCTGGTAAGAATCCTGGACTGATAATCAGTTCTCGAGAAACAGTCGAACAAGTGTCTTACAAGACACTTCTTTCATGAATGAATTACATTTACTTAACAATGTGGGAAAAGATAGATTGCTACTTAACTGTAAAGATACCATGCTAACCCTCAGATTTAGCGGTAAGAGAGTGCAGTGGACAGCCCATCAAAAATTGAACACAGATCTAGTATGTAAACAGGAAGAAGGTGTACTGAACTGTGAAAAACAGGCAAAATAGAAACAGTAAACGGTTGAAGAATAAGAAGCGCAATGTAAAGCAGGTGTGAAGAGAGATGGCGTCGTGGTTAAGTGGTTATGGTGTTGGACTGCTAAGCAGGTGTGATGTGTTCAAACCTCACTCATGCGGTGTTTTTATATTTTGCTGTTTGCTTTATTCAAATTTGTGTCTGTGTCATGGTGTAAGATCCATTTGCAACAGTGAGGCGTAAGATAGGAACCAATAATGGCAGCTGATTCAGCACAACTACTACATTAGCAGTTGAAAGGAAGTGGCTTTCGAATGGGGACCACAAACATTTGATGACAAGGCGACAAGTCAACCGAATCCTCCACTGGAAAATACAGCTGGTGTGTCATACATGACATTAGTGACAGGGGGTGTGTCGTATGATAGGAATCTCTTAGTATGCACTAAATTTGTACATCTGGTAAGTGAGTGAGATACACCTCCTTGCCTGATATAAGTGTTCGTATGAATGTGAATGTGATCACTCCCAAGGAAATAATGAAAACTTATAATTTTTCACATAATCTGCAACAAATGGACGCAACAGTTTCACATCTGTGCTCTGTCAAAACACATGTTTTTAACGTTTTTGAAGTTGTGTTCCATTTTGGGAGTCTTGACTCTTGAATTCCTTTTTTGTAACATATTCACACTTGTTTATTTGTTGTTTTCATTTCTGTGGGACATCCATGTGGTATCTCGCCTGCTCTCACCATTCATCACATTTGTTTACGACACTAACGTATTCGTACCACATGACTCGTATTCTATCACCAAAGTGTAGTATGACGACTGCCAAGAGCAGTTCTACCCAATAGCGGAGGTTGAGAAAGTCACATCTGAGATCAACGCAGAATCATAATAGCCATGGTTTAGATCTTCCACTTGCCTCCAAACCAAAGTACTGCAATTTTTTCTGTGAATGATGCTGCAAATAAAGAGCCATGCTTCTACCCTGTGTATGACTCTCCACCAATTCAACCAATTGTCTAAAGCAACCAAGGATGGCCACAGAAGCCAGATGGCACACATCTTTCCTACTGACACAAGATACTACTTGCAGCAGGTGCACCCAGTGCATTCAATAGTCACTGGCAGAGCCTCCTCCATGTCCCAGACAAGATCTCCCGGCAAGCATACCGAGTGCACACTAGCGTTCTTTCTTGACCTGCCTGCTGTTTCTCTGAGGGGCTGTAGTACCCACCCAATGACCAACAAACACACCCTCTGTGATTTTTGAGATTTAGCAGGAAAGTTGGCCACTGGCCCAACAGATGAGGTATTCTATTCTGCCTCTGAAGTACTTGTATTATCAACAATGGGTAGCCTCTCATATTTGCTACGATGAGGCAGCTGTGAGGGCTGTACCCACTCTTGCCCTCAATCTAGAGATGACCAAACCCAACTGGCATCCACTTTTGAGTGAAGACAGACCGATCAAATGTTGTGCATTTGGAGTTGCAGTGACAATGGCATTATTAGGGGATTACAATAGCACCATAAGTGTTGCAGCCTTCACCAGTGGTGTTGTAATGTTACTGCAGCTTAATAACAGCAGCTTATAGTTGTTTGCAGACAGAGGCCACACAGGTGCAGTCCCTATCCATTTGTTTTAAAGAAGAAAACAAAAAGGGGCTCTAGCATCTTCAGATGACAGTGAAGGTGATACTACTAAACATTTATTAGTTTATTTATTTATTTTGCTGTTAAGTGAGGGAGTGCAGTGGTTTGCACATGGACTCATATTCAGAACAGCAGTTCACATTTGCATCCTACCATCTAGTTCTAGGTTTTCTGTGTTTTTCCTAGGCAACTAATGTTGGCTGAGATGGTTCCTGGAAGGGTGACAAATCCAGTTTCCTACCCCATCCTTCCCACTAATGCGAACATGTGCTTGATCTCAAATGATGTTGGTGGAATTGTAACTTTTGATTTTCCTTCTTCTTTGAACTGACAGTAATAATATGCAGTGTTCAAAATTATTTTTGAACAGGTAATAACAGTGCAGATGCTTCACAAAAAGAAACTGCATAACTGTGTTGAAGCTATCGTAATCACCACAGTTTTGTGTGTGTGTGTGTGTGTGTGTGTGTGTGTGTGTGTGTGTGGCAGGGGGAGGGGGGTGGGGCAAAAGGTTGTTGTACGGGTGAGTGTGTTATGTTACCAATGTAATGATTTGATTTCTCTTTGAGAGTAAAATATATTATTGCAGTCATATTTATTTGCGAATATCACTTTTTGCTCTTGTTCCTGTCACCAATGACCACAAGATACCTCCCCCTCTTCAATGAAAGGAGACTTTGGACCAGGACTAGGCACGAAAGCTGCAGGCCTTATGGATCACAGGCACATGTTCAGGCCAGGTGCCATGAGAGCACTTGCAGCTTGTTTACAGGAAAAATTCCAGAGCAACTTTAGCTCCTCTGCTCATCATGGGCAAAAAACACGCACATATTTAACATTATTGCATTTAGAGTGAATCTGATGGTTATCAGATAGAAAACTCCATTCTATGAACATTAGTGAGAGTATTCCTGGGTTTTGATTCCATTAATTTCATCACTGAAAAACTTTCACACAAATGTATGACTCCAAACATTCTGCAGGATCAAACAACTATTTTAAATAAATGCAGGAACTGTTCATAAGGATAGTCCTTGCAGATGATTTTCAAATTTTATCCCTCACTATGTAACTACACTGAAAGTTGATGAGCTCCATTTGAATTTCAGGAAGTGCTTTTTCAGTGCCCTTTTCAAAAAAATGTTAAAATCAAATTCAAACATATTTAAGTCCCTAAATCTACTGTCATTGATTTCTCACAGAGCTTATAGCCCTGGAACAAATCCATCGAAATGTTCATTCAGTGTCTCCTTTTTCAGTTTATATTTGCCCTGCAAAGTTGTGCCCAGGACATTCAAGTGCTCTCTCAAGATCTAATATCCATCAATAAATGTCCACCTCTCTTACTTTCTTCCATGTTCTATCCATGAATAGTGCTGTGTCTTTACATAAGTTAAAAAAAATTGCGTGAAGACCACATCTCTGCACATAAATAAGGCATATCACCACATTCACAGTTGAGTTGTGTCTGTGAAGATGTGAACTACTGATGATTCAAATTGTTCAGTCTTGAGTATGTTAATTTTCTTTACAACTACGCCCATAACACCATTTACTTTTTGTGCATTTTGCCAGCACATTAATGTGCTGTAGAACAGTGTATTGGTGATTTAGTCCAGTGATGCCAGATTAGTGGCCAAAGATCCAATGCAGTCAACAAAAGGTTTTTCCATGGAAAGACCATCTTTGTCAGTTATGTTTTCTAAGCGAAACGTTACATTGTGAGCCATAGCTGTCACTCGTTGAGATCAGTAAGAGGAGCTCTTGCGTCAAGTTGAAGCTGGTGTCAACAGCTCTCACTAAAGTAGTAAGTTGAGCAGCATCAGGTACATAACTGCTTTTGTCCAAAGCAAGGATGGAAATACCAAATCATTATCCTTGTCTTTCAACTGTGCTTCCACATTTTTCAACTCAATACAGGCCGTGTTGCTGCATTAGCATCAGTTTGAAACTAGAAATTGGTAGATGTTTTATCTATTTCTGTATGTTTTGTTTTATTTTTTCATTTGGTCTGTATTTTGTCACTGTGAATGTGACTTTATTGAGTACACAGGATGTTTGAATAACACTACCTGCAGTCACATTCTTTTATGTTTTGTTAGATTATGCAATGCATTTTGCACTCTGTGGGTGCATCTTCAGGTGCAAATAGTCTAATACATAATTTGCATTTGCTCTTCAGTGACATGAAATGCATGTTCCTGTTACAAGAAAGTTGGATGTTATGTTTTGTATTTCATGAGTGAAGTGCGGAAAATATGTGAGAAATAGTGGAACTTACTGAACAAATAAGGAAGATCATTTTTAACATTTTGAGGTCAGCATACATTGGTTTATTCATTCTGTCATCACACGTCATGTCACTCAATGCATAAATTTGTTTACACATTGTAAAAACACTTCGCAGATTTAGTTTAACCTTATTGAGCAAGGATGAAGTTTATGCTGTATCAGGTTAAACTACACTGCTGGAAAAGGAAAATGGTACACCTGGAAAGACAACGTCGATTTTGCTCCAGTGGCATCAGATGCTACCTGGAGGATAATAAATGTACTAAAAATGGTTTTATCATTATCTGCCAACATATAGTGTAGTGTCGTAACTACCAGAGTGCCATCTGTATCTACCATTGAATAGGGAATGCTCACAGCCAGATGACTCAGTGTAGTGCAAACGTGTGAAGCAAACAGCCAATCATACCACAGAGATGCACTCGCACTTCCTACAGCCAACAGCATGAGTTTGAAGTAGGTCAAATTGTGGCCTTCCGAGTGATGGAATACTCATTTTGGAGGATTGTCACACAAGATAGACGTGCTGCGTCAGTTGTGCAACAATGCTGATACGAGTGGTCAGGGGAACATTCTCACAATTGTAGACTAGGTTCTGGACATCCACGCAGTGCAGACACTCACCAGGATTGTCGTATTGGAAGGGCAGCAGTGGCAGATTGTGCAGCTACCAGAGCACAGATGAAAGGATTTGTGAGCCAGGTGTGTCAACACAACCGGTTGTTAGCAATGGCACTGTGGACATGCACACCTTTAGCCCATCTTCCACTCCACCACAGCATTGACATGCATGGCTTGCTTGATTGATACCATCAGAGAATCACTTTGAAAATGAAATGGTGCGCCATGGTTTTCAGTGATGAAAGCAGACTCTGCCTGCACGCACATGATGGCTGTTTGCATTTACGACGTACATCTCATGAGCACTATTGTTGAGTACATTTGCCCAAGACACACTGGTCCCACCCCAAGTCTTACAGTCTGGGATGTTAAAAGCTACAACTCTTGTTTTTCTGCAGGGAATGCTGACCAGCAATTCGTACTTGCAAACTGTTATTAGACTCATTCTTTTGCCGTTCTTGCAACAGGAAAATGATGTGTTTTTCCAACAGGATAATGCTCACCCAAGACTACCCGCGAAACTCGACGTGCAACAACTTCCCTGGCCAACACAATCTCCAGACTTGTCTCCAGTTGAGCATGTGTGGGATGTGATGGGGCAGAAGTGACTCCTGTGACTCATCAATCAACAATTCTTACAGAACTAAGGTTATCCAGTCGTATAGTGATCAGGTTTCGCAGGCATGGAATAATGCATCCCAGGACATTATTCACTGTCTGTATGATTGACTGGATGCCAGAGTCAGTGCCTGCATTCCTGCTGCTGTAGGCTGCATCACTTGCTTGTATGGGTATTTCAGTATAGGTTGATACCTGGTACCTCAGAACTGCTTGTGCTGTTGATCTGTCAATGTAATCATTTCATATACTCCATATGCACTGTTGCAACAATAAATCTTTACTGATTTGGAAACCTCTAAGAAGGTGTACCAATTTTTCTTGTGGCAGTGTACTTCTGTGAAGTGAAGTGTTTTTAAAATGTGTAAACAAATGTGTGGCTTGAGTGACGTGACGTGTCATGACAAAATGAACTAACCTCAAAAGGTTAAAAATGTTCTTCCTTGTTTGTTCAGTAAGTTTATCACTGTTTGTTCCACCATTTTTCATATATTTTCTGAGCTATACAAAACATAACATCTAACTTTCTCATAAAAGAAACATGGGTATCATCTCTCTCGAGCTTGTGTAAATTAGGTATTAGACAATGTGCACCCGAAGATGACTCACAGGTTCCAAAGTGGATCACATAATTCAATAAAACATAAAAAATATTGTGACTGAAGGCATTGTTGTTCAAACTTCTCATGTATTTCTGTATGAATAAGACTGAAGGATGGTAAATAAACCTTCAGTTATCATCAAAACTTCTGGTAACTTGTAACACTTCGTTTTAGTGTTTTGATCATGATACTGTAGATTTCTACCTTTGAAGAACCTGTGTCTTATATAAGGTACTTTCTTCTGTTAAAATGCACGTGATTGGACACACTGATTTTTTTTTTTTTTTGACAACTCCTTTATTTTGCCCATAACTCCTGTGATGGCTTAGGGAAAAGACAGGCAGGGACCCATGTTTTGTTATTTTTTTACTTTCCCTTAGACTGCCTTTGATAGCATTCATCATCTTCAATGATCGGACTGTGTCATTCACATCAGCAACCACAGCATGTCATTTGCCAGTTGTTGAGTTTCATATATCAATCAGACATTTGAAAAGAAAATGCACAATATAATGTCCTGTGACAGAGCACAGCAATGCTGGAAACTATATTCAACAGTAAAATCTCTTGCAGTGGGTCAAACCGTCGACAGGAGAAAGTGAAGATCATGGGTTGTAGAATGTGAATATTTATAGTCATTATTTTAGGAATATTTGCACTGAGTTTTGAATCTCTGTTTGTTATAATTTGTGATGTCAAGCTTGTATAAGAAATTGTTCATTAGCAATGGAAGGAAAAAAATTAGTAACAACTCGTGTTTATATTTTACAGGCAATTGAAGGAGCTTTATTCACAGCATCAGAGTCTCTATGTAGATAAAGTGATTCCTGGAAAATCAACCAGAGCTCAGATTGATACAGAAAATCAGATTAATAAGAAGAAAGAAGAATGCATTGAAAAAATAAATGCTATTGTTAAATCTCTTCAGTGAGAACTTACATATACCTGTGAGACATGAAAAAGACTGTTTATCATTCAAATGAGAAAGGGTTTTCTTTGTTTCAAGAGAGGTTTCTGTTGAATGGGAACCACTCTAAAGAAAAATATAGGTAATTGAGAAAGACTTTGTGTAATTTTTTTGTCATAATGTTGTATTTTGCTCAGGTATTTGCCTTCATTGTGCAATGTGGACTTTTTTACATTAATTTTCATGTATAGTGGTTTAAATTTCTGTTTTGGGCAGTTGTAGCCCGGCAAAGTTTGTGCTTGGAAGGAAAATGATGTATTTTGGAAATACCTGAGTTGTACGAGGTGCATTCAAGTTCTAAGGCCTCCGATTTTTTTTCTAATTAACTACTCACCCGAAATCGATGAAACTGGCGTTACTTCTCGACGTAATCGCCCTGCAGACGTACACATTTTTCACAATGCTGACGCCATGATTCCATGGCAGCGGCGAAGGCTTCTTTCGGAGTCTGTTTTGACCACTGGAAAGTCGCTGAGGCAAAAGCAGCACGGCTGGTGGATGTGCGGCCACGGAGAGTGTCTTTCATTGTTGGAAAAAGCCAAAAGTCACTAGGAGCCAAGTCAGGTGAGTAGGGAGCATGAGGAATCACTTCAAAGTTGTTATCACGAAGAAACTGTTGCGTAACGTTAGCTCGATGTGCGGGTGCGCAGCCCTTCCCGGACGTTTTTGTTGCAGTGCAGGAAGGAATTTGTTCTTCAAAACATTTTCGTAGGATGCACCTGTTACCGTAGTGCCCTTTGGAACGCAATGGGTAAGGATTACGTCCTCGCTGTCCCAGAACATGGACACCATCATTTTTTCAGCACTGGCGGTTACCCGAAATTTTTTTGGTGGCGGTGAATCTGTGTGCTTCCATTGAGCTGACTGGCGCTTTGTTTCTGGATTGAAAAATGGCATCCACGTCTCATCCATTGTCACAACGGATGAAAAGAAAGTCCCATTCATGCTGTCGTTGCGCGTCAACATTGCTGGGCAACATGCGACAGGGCAGCCATGTGGTCGTCCGTCAGCATTCGTGGCACCCACCTGGATGACACTTTTCGCATTTTCAGGTCGTCATGCAGGATTGCGTGCACAGAAATGTCAAATCTGGAGGCGATCTGTTCAACAGTCATTCGGCGATCCCCCAAAACAATTCTCTCCACTTTCTCGATCATGTCGCCAGACCGGCTTGTGCGAGCCCGAGATTGTTTCGGTTTGTTGTCACACGATGTTCTGCCTTCATTAAACTGTTGCACCCACGAACGCACTTTCGACACATCCGTAACTCCATCACCACATGTCTCCTTCAACTGTCGATGAATTTCAATTTGTTTCACACCACGCAAATTCAGAAAACGAATGATTGCACGCTGTTGAAATAAGGAAAACGTCGCCATTTTAAGTATTGAAAACAGTTCTCATTCTCGCCGCTGGCGGTAAAATTCCATCTGCCGTACAGTGCTGCCATCTCTGGGACGTATTGACAGTGAACGCGGCCTCATTTTAAAACAATGCGCATGTTTCTATCTCTTTCCAGTCCGGAGAAAAAAAAATCGGAGGCCTTAGAACTTGAATGCACCTTGTAGTTTGCACCAGGTATATTTGTTCCAAATTCTTTGGTATTCCTTCTCTGGTAAAGGCAATAATACAGAATGAAATAGGTTGTACATGGTGTTTAATTTTTTCCTGAATACAGGAATAACTCCATCTGATTAATTCCAAAGCTCAGTGTTAGCCCCCTTCACCAGGCTTACACTTTCATCGGTTAGGCTCTATCTGGGATGTTTCACTGTTTTGTATATGTTTGTATAACTGCAAAAAGAGAGTATAGATATGTAAGGGGACTGGAGTGTGATAATATATAAGTGATAAGATTATGTTTTTCCTTTTTTAAAATGGTATTTAATGTGGAAGATTTGCTTTCGTGTTCAGTCACATTGGCATTGCACTCCTCCAACATGAACTATTCACAGTACAGCCATTCTGCTTCACATCTCTGACTCCTTAGTTGTACCATATTAAATTAATCTGTAAGAATCTGATCACTAAATTTATTTGTAATGGCACTGAGTGAACAGTATATATTTACACTAGTAGTTATGTATAATTACACACAAATTTGATGTGCTCTAGACTTTTACTCAATGGTACACAAATTTGGGGAGGAGGGATAAGAAACAAACAGAATACACTCAGAGAAATGAAAGTATCATTTATTCAATCTCTAAAATACACTGAGATAGCTTTTGTGGCATCTGACCATCCTATCTGTGGCCCTCTACACTTACTTTTGGTGACTGGTTTAACAACTGTAGCCTTACCCTAGTAATTACTTTTGGCAGTGAAGTGCAGAACAAGTGGAGCATAGTAATATAGCCAGCCCACAAGAAGTGATATGCAACTGTTATGCAACACAACCTGTTACTATATTTACTCATGGCATGGTAACAGGGGGCACTACATAAACCTAATTGTTGTTGATGCAGGAGGGGAAGCTGGCTCACCATTAACGTTGATGGAAAGATGTCATCCCTATTGTAAGCTAAATGTCAAAAGATACTTTAATACTACTATAGCTCATGAAGGATCAAAAGATGAGTTTAAAGTGTGATTTGAAGGCCACAGAATTTTCTTGAAAGTCCCGAGATGTAAAATATATCAAGTTTGTGCTTCTGGCAAAGAGCTGTTCAAGAGTCAGAAAACATGTGAGGAAAGATAAGCACACTCATGTCACATACCTGCAATAACCATAGATATTGGTAAGTATTTCACTTATCTGAAAGATATGTCTGCCAGATGATATGTTCCGAGCACCTTACTGTGTGCATACTGGTTGAGAATATTGGAGACATGTCTGGATTCTATGGGCAATCACAGTTCCTCCTCCCCCTGTACTTATTAACAAAATTGTACTTCCAACTTTCGTGAGAATGGTCATTCAATAAGAAGAGGTGCGTGTGTGTGTGTGTGTGTGTTTGTGTGTGTGTGAAGAGTTATCTGTTATGCACAGAAGAATGTGAATAGCCCACTGTGTGCATGCCCTCAGAAATGGACAGTCTGACGTGTGGGCCACAGACAATTTTCGGGTAGTGTAATGTGACACTATGCTTATCCTGAGCCCAGCTGTGATACCAGTGGCCACTAAAAGTTCTGACATCATCTCATTCATATGACTTGTCACTTTCTTCCTTGCACCAGGAAGTGCTCTCAGCATCACAACAGCTATGCCTGCTTCAGTTGCTCATAAAACTGGTAACAAACTGTACTACTCTGGGTTAGTCTCTTATAATCATTCTTTTTTTTTTCATTTTCATTTTTCTGTGAATATATCTGTCACAGTCTCCTTGTATTTGTGCTCTTTGGTAGAGTATGCAAGCAACACAAAACCATTGAAACACAAACATATGTGGTGGGTAAAAACACCAAATTTTGTACGCTTTTTATGTTGTGTTCACACAGTGAAAAAGGTGGTGGTTTGATTACGTTACACAATACACGTAAGGTGTAAGATAAGCGCACTTACGTCACATACCTGCAATAACCATAGATTTTGGTAAGTACTTCACTTACCTGAAAGCTATGGTCTGCCAGATGATTTGTTAGTTCTGAACACCCTATTGTGGGGAAACTGATTGAGAATACTGGAAATATGCCCGGGTTTTACTTATAACCACAGTTTCTCCTCCTTCTGGACTTTTAACAAAATCTTACTTCCAACCTGTGCAAAAATGCTCATTCAGTAAGAAGAGAAGACAAAATTATGTGTGGGAAATTTGATCTGCCATTTCTTAACAACTCTGTTGAAAATATGACAGATTGAGAACTTCCAAAATCTGAACACAGTTTCACAAATGTTCTTCCAGATATTGAGGGTCCATCAAAACATTTTGTTTTTTCAATCCCATAATCACTGGAAATGAGCCATCTTCCGCCACTATAAGCTGAATTGAGCGATGGCATGCAGTGTGATGGTGAAGTGTAAAGTCCCTACCAAGTGAAATTTGTCTCAGGGGTTGGTTTTAGTGATGTCAGAATAGGAGTTAAACATGAGAAGATGCAAATTAGCCATTTCATGTCTTTTCTGCCCCCCCCCCCCCCACCCCGCACTTTTTTAAGCTTAGTGGGTGCTATAGTGACTGATTTCATCCATGTTCATAACCAACAATCAAATTAGTAGGCAGTGGAAATATAATTCTGCTCATACTTAAAAAAGGCACAATTGCAAGTTACTGTTTAAAGTAATGCTGACAGATTCCGTGGACTGAGGGAACACCAAAGACACCTCTTGTCCATTCACTTTCCCCCATCCTGATCATTCACACCTCCCTCTCTCCTTTTCTTGTGGTGCTGTCTTATTGGTGATGTACACAACTTCATACACAAAATGGAAATTAGTTTGATGCTCAATTTACATGTGGCATTGTGAACTACAAATGCCATGTACATGGTGCTAAATTGCTCATCACAATCAGTGATGGCTGAGTTTGTGTTTAATGAATTGTGGACTAGCCAGCACCCAATAGGGTGGACGACTATTGACACAAAACAATAGGTAATGTATTACACATTCTTTGCTCTGTGTGAGTGAATATTTCATTCCGTATTTGTTAGCATGACTAGCTGAGTAATCGATGTCACCTGGGTATTGTGTGTGTGTGTGTGTGTGTGTGTGTGTGTGTGTGTGTGTGTGTTCCAAGCTTCTATTAGTCCATCTCCTCCTCCGCACACTCTCTGTCCATCTCCTCCTCCTCCCTCTCTGTCCATCCCCTCCTCCCCCCTTCTGTCTCTCCACATTACCTCTTGTACCCAATAGGAGGTTGCTGGTTCTTACACCACAATATTATTATTATTATTATTATTATTATTGCCTGATAGTAGTATGTGTACCAAATTCAGTTGAAATTGATCAAGGTGTTTAAGAGGAGCTTTTTGCCCATGGCTTTGCCCACATATGCCCATCTCACATATATTTAAATATATCTACACGTAGCTCACTTGTAACTCTAGTGATTTTTGTCCTTTAGTTTGTTTCATGCGACTCAATATTTATGACGTCACATATCCTGAACTATGTGTTGTATAGTGTTATTATTTCGTTGGTACATTTAGCGGTATATGTGGGTACAATCTGTAAAATATGTTCCGAATAGATTTAGTAGCAAAGAAGTAACAAATTTAAACATCATGCATGATGCGACAGTTTTACTGCATGAACAGCAAAAATGTAGTAAGCGATAAAAAAATTTCCGTTCACCTTTTTGTGTGATTTTCAGTGAGTAAAAGGTTTCGCGTTTAAGATTATGTATAACGTGTGTTGCAAGTTACTAAGTGATCTCATTCTCAAATAATGGGTGAGTAAAATCTGCTTATTTGCAAGTCTTGGGTTACACTTCTTTTTTCACTCCCATCCCTGCCCGTTTCAGAGGTAGGAGGTTCTTGCTCCTACAGTGATTCATTCTGGACATTTAGTGACGTGTACAAAGTTTGGTTGAAATCCATCCAGTGGTTTAGGAGGTGAGTTATATTTGAAGGAATGTACAAGTAAATAAAAAGTCAAACTTGGCAACTTGTATGTGCTAACATGGAACTTTAGGTGCACTCTACTAACAAAGTAGGGTAGTTTAACCTTGAAAAGAAATCTGAAATAATCTCATTAGACAGTGGTACCTGCTCCGGCAATTTGTTCACACAACCCTGGTGTGCAACTTCCAGTGAATATTGGCTCTGCAGCAAAAGTGCTCATTATCCTGGAACAGTGTGTTTTTGTTCCCAGTTCTGTATGAACTCTTAAGATAGCCATCCCCATCTGAAGCAACGATTGACTCAAGACAAGTCTAGGAGACCTTTGGTGATACAATCCTATATTTTCAAGACTGCATTGCTCCAGCTTTACAAGTACTTGGTGTCAAAATAATTGCTTGAGCACACCCAGTGTCAGTGTTTGCCTGTCCACCTGCACCTGTAACAAAGTAAGATGGCACCTGTTGTGGAGTAGTGATAATTAATAATAAGAGTCCCATCCAATGCACTAAAGTACTTCAATAGGAAGATAGATTTTTAAAAAATGTTTATACAAGACAGTACATTCTTCTACAGAGAAGGGAAAGATTTCTACAAGAGGGGGAACTGGACATCATAGTTTACAGGTTGTCTTGGTGGCAGTGAGTAGTCTGTTGTGGACCTTATAATCAGCAATATGCAGCCAGGTACTTCAGTAACTCCTCTACTAGTTATTGAGAGATCCTCTGCTCAGTGTGAAAAATTCCTTTCCTTGTCCTTTGTGATATGGCATGATGCTAAATCCTAACCATGGTCATGACTGCTTTCCTTGTGCTTTCCTCGTTGTGTGATGCATAATCCAAATTATAAAACACACAATAAACAAGGACAGAATAGTACTGGTAACATCACAGCACATTGATATGGAGGTTATTAGCCAGCTGGAGTAATTTTTGACACAAGAAATAGACTTAGCATTTGTTTCCATGGAAACTTTCGGAGTTTTGATTTTTGGACAGTTGTTGACCTACATTACTCTGAACTCTTACACTAATTTATCGTTGTGAGGATTTCTAGAGAATTTGCAAGGAATCATTTGGAAGTGGTGCAGTGTATGTTAGTAGTGTTCCTTTTCCAGTCTAGAGATCAGACCTTGGAATCTTTCTAAATGCAATAAAATTGTACATGGCTTATATGTGAGGAATTGTACAACTGATTAGTTAAGGAAATCTTTATTGATGGACCTGAACTAAGTCTTGATATGTAAGTGCTGTAACAATCTTATTGCATTCATAAAAAGTCCAAGATCTGATCGCTAGCCAGGAAAAGAAACACTGCTAACATACACTGCACTGCCTCCAACTGATTCCATGTCAATTCTGCAGAAGTTCTTCTATGTCTGTTCATGCACTCAACAAGTTTAGTGGTGGTAATTCCTAAATATAAATGTTGTACAGTGAATACATGTAAGTTAGTAACTGTAATACTTGGTTCCACAGCCACTTATGTTAGATTTATCTGTGTCAGGAGGGAAGGGGGTAGTGGTGGCAAGTGGGCAGGTTTTACGGTGGGAAAGATTGCAGGTTAGAAATGTTGGGGTAGGGCTAATGTTACTATTGTTTTCTCAAGTTTATCTTCCTTTTAATGCAATTAATGCAATGGTCACATATAAAAGAAATATCTAAAACAAAAAAGGAGAATAAAAGTACAGCATCCTTTAAGAAAGCAGTCTCTAGTCATCCTAAACTAGATACCATTTACATAAATACCATGATTATTACTAAGTAAACTGACAAATATTCTTGATCAAATCTTGTGAATGAAAATAATAAGTTATAAAACTCAAAAATAAAAGTAATACATATTGTATCTTTAAATTCTGAGAAACTAATGATCCTAACCAAAAAGTCATTACTAAATGAAATGTGGAAACATCTGGAAGCAAGAAACGTAAGCCTCAAAGTACAACTGTAACAAAAGGTAAAAACGACAGATTAAGAGAGTAAAATTCAAAAATATGTCCAATTTAGCTAAAATGATAACCACACCTGCCTATTCTACATCTGTACTCTGCAAGCAACTTTACAGTGTTTCGTGAATATGCAGTTATATAGATAGATACTGTTAATGTAACACTCGTTATCCACACAAGATTATCAGCTTGAGAAAAGAAACTACCCTTTAATGAAATCATTAACGAACCACCTCTTCACCACTAACACATAGGCAACAGTGTGCAGTCAAAATCATGTACTCTGGTACTCCCAATTCACAGATGTAGAAGTGACATAGACTTTCACGGAAAACTGATATAACACATGTCACCATCTTAAACTATCTGTTTGGTTTCACTTGATTTTTAAGGACTTAGCCTTCTTTCTCTTTAATTCCTCTCCATTTTCCTATCACCATCACATATTTGTTGCACATTTAAATCACTTAATGGATCAGTGAGCAAAGTTGTAAAAGCATGGGACCTAGTGCAGTGGTCATTTGAAAGCCCATCAGAGAGGATTTGAATCTTTATTTACAAAGCACCTGATGATAGAAATTTGCAGAAATGGGCTCATTGTGATAAAATGTAAACAATTTACATAGCAATGTAGCTGGCTATTATTAAAAAATAATCATGTCATTAAAAGACATATTTTGCACTGTGGGCCCCAAAGAACAAAAGTTCATCATATGTTTTTTTTTTTTTCATTTATATATATAATGTATTTTTATTTGGACCACCTCCAACTCCCTCTTTGCTGTGCAACAGATTCCAGCTCTGATTTCCGACTCATATATTGTCTACAACATTACCATGATACTTTCAAAAACTGAGCAAGTCTCACTAGTGCCTGAAACTATCCGTGGTCTCAGTATCATTCCACAACTAGAACTAAATCAACTTGTAAAGCTTAGCTCCCTTTTCATTCCATTCAGTTTCTGCTTTTCTTAAATTGTGCAACACCTTCTGCACTTGACAGATACTAACAGTTTATTCAGCAAAACTCTCAATGTTTATGCAAAAAAAATTTCTCAACATCACTATGTTTAGTTCTGAATCAGGTGAATATATGTGTGTGTGGGGCGGGGGGGGGGGGGGGGGGGGGGGGCTTGAGGGTTATGCGAGCACGCCCTAAAATGAATCTTAAAAGTGAGAGGTAGGAATTAATCCATTTCATATTTGGCTAAAATAAATTTCATTACTCTAATCATGTTATGGAGGTTCACAGTGTAAAACCCTTTCATCAAATGACACTGAATTCACATCTTACAGCTAAAGCATGAATGACTGTTTATTTCTGATTTGAAGTAAATAACTGATAGTGCCTTAGTTTAAAATTCTGCTGTCACCTCTTTGGCGTCTTCTATTTTACCTTTTGTGTCATTATGCATTAAAACTTGTGTGACGTGGCACCTCAATATTTCAAACTCATGTTTCAATGCTAGACTTTCCCACAGATTTTGTCAGATTATTGTTTCATGTAATCATCAGAAATTCTATCATATGTGTTTCCTGTTCCTTGTTACTTTCAGATGCCACTACCGAAAATGGATGGTGCTCTCTGTTTCCTCTGTTGTTATTATTTATACTGCACAATACATTCAGCATTCAGAATATCAACCTGAAGCTTACCTATTTATCCTTGCTTTTGTGCCGCATTCATAACCTGAAGTATTTTCCCACTTTATCTGTCCTGCCCTTACGTCTCTTGCCTACCATCTCTCTCTCTCTCTCTCTCTCTCTCTCTCTCTCTCTCTCTCCCCCTCTCTCCCTTCTCTCTCTCTTTTCTACCCCTCGCTACTGAGTGAGGTGGCACAGTGGTTAGCACACTGGAATTGCATTCAGGAGGACAACAGTTCAAACCCGTGTTTCAAGTAAATGCTGGGATGGTTCCTTTAAAAGGACATGGCTGACTTCCTTCCCCATCCTTCTGTCATCTGATGGGACCGATAACCTCGCTGTTTGGTCCCCTCCCCCAAATAAATCAACCAACCAACCTCCTTCCCTCCTCCCCCGCCCCCCCCCCCCCACACACACACACACACACACACACACACACACACACACACATTGAGATGACAAAAGTCTTCGTGCAAGAGCCCCCCCCCCCTCCCCCCCCACACACTTGTACTAAACCTCCAGAAATGTCTCAGTTCAGCCATGAGTCCACAGATGGTGGTATAAGTGGCATAGAGTATAGCTGGCCACACTTTCCTGGTTGAGTTTTACGTTAATTAAGCCAGCCTGTCCTTGAACTGACTTATTGAGCTGCCACATAGGAATTCTTCCTACCTGTTATGTGGAGATGCTCTTGTAGTTTTATGTCCCCTTGCAGAGCCATATCAGCTCTGTCGGACTCTGAAAGTGCAATACAGCTGTCTGTGTTTTAAGTAATGAAGTCGGAAGAAGTTTTTTTTTGTGCAAATAATCTTTACATAGGATGCCATTGTGTTGTGTTTATTTAAGAAACACTGTAAAATGAACTTGTTCACACTGATTATTATCTAACTAGTAATGATTGGAAAGTATGGTCTACTGCATGACTAGTTCAAAAGAAATCCTATCAACGAATCCGACTATGGTGCACAGCCTGTAACTTGAGCGTACAATCAGTATAGTTCATATAAGGTTGTTCAGCTTCAGTTATGTCAAAGTTATTCATTTATTTATTAATTTCAACATTTCCTGGCTTCGTAAAATTACTGCATGATAGTATCTATGACCTGTAGACTACTCCTAATGTTTGAATGGCAAAAGGCAACTTTTGTCAGCAAATTTTTATTAATAGCAGTTACTTGATTTGCGCCAGGAAGATGTGCTTCCCCAGGTATCTCTTTGCTGACATCACGAGCGATTTCTGCATCCGCACCTCATCCCACTGTTTCTGAAAGTACCAGGTGGCCAACTGCCTCTGCTAGCTAGCGTGGGAACCTACCGTTCATTCCTTACTCCATACATACTGTAGTGCTGAGACATTCGCTTCACATATGTAAAATAGCAAAACTGGAAATAAACTAAAATGCATTCTTATCTGCAAGTAAGGGGTACCTTACACTGCGATACCTCCTACCTCCTCCTGCCCGGTGTAGTGCAGCAACTCGATATGACATGGACTCAAATGAGTTGTTAGAAGTCCCCTACGGAAATAGCTGTCTATAATTGAAAAAGTGTTGCTGGTGCAGAATTTTGTGCACAAACAGACTTCATTATGTCTCATAAATGTTCAGTGGGATTTATGTCAGGCGATCAGGGTGGATTTGTCATTCGCTGAAATTGGCAAGAATGTTATTGAAACTAATTGCAAACATTTGTGACCCGGTGTCTTGTTGCATTGTCATCCATAAAAGTACCATACATGAATGTCTGTAGATGATCTCAATGTAGCCGATCTCAATGTAGCCGAACATAACCATTTCCAACCAATGATAGGTTCAGTTGGACCAGAGGACCCAGTGCATTACGTAAACACAGCCCACACCATTATGTAGCCACCACTAGCTTGCTTAATGCCTTGTTGACAACCTGGGTCCATGACTCTGTGGGGCCTACACCACACTCAAACCCTACCATCAACTCTTAACAACTGAACTTGGGACTCCTCTACTGGGCTATTGTTTTCCAGGCATCTAGGGTCCAACTGATACGGTTGCAAGCCCAGGAGAGGCACTGCAGGCAACGTCATGCTTTTACCAGAGGCACTCGCGTCAGTCATCTGCTGCCATAGCCCAATGATGCCAAATTTCAAGACACTGTCCTCACAGGTACATTTATCGTACATCCCACATTGATTTCTGCAGTTGTTTCGCGTAGTGTTGCTTGTCTGTGAGCACTGACAACTCTATACAAACACCACTGCTCTCAATCATTAAGCGAAGGCCCTCAGCCACTGTATTGTCACTGGTGGGAGGTAATGCTTGAAATTTGGTACTATCAGTGCACTCTTGCCGCAGTGGATCTCGGAATATTGAATTCCTTAACAATTTCTGAAACAGAATGTCCCAGGAATCTAGCTCCAATTGCCATTCCACATTCAAAATCTGTTAATTCCCGTCATGTGGCCATAATCATATCGGGAACCTTTACGCGTGAATCACCCAAGTACAAATGACAGCTCTGCCAATGCGCTATCCTTTTATACCTTGTGTGCATGATACTACTGCCATCTGTGTACATGCATATCGCTATCCCATGACTTTTGTCACCACAGTGCATATACAGGGTGACAACTATTGAACTATACGCAATAATATCATCATAATTTTTGAATGGTTTGCATTAGGACGTTCAAACTGCACGGTTGGCTGCTAGGCATGATGGGAATTAGTATGTGCTGTACAGTTTGGTTTAGTGTCGAAGCCCTTGTTTCATTTGTATGGGTTCATCAGTGAGCAAAATTGGTGCATTTGGTGTACTAAGAATCCACATTTTGCACTCGAGAAGCCTCTTCACTCTCAACAGGTGACTGTGTGGCATGCAATGTCCAGTCACGGAATAATCGGTGCAATATTCCTTAATGGCATGGTTACTACCGAGTGGTACGTGAAGGTTTTGGAAGGTGATTTCATCCCTATTACCCAAAGTGATTCGGATTTCAACAAGATGCGATTCTCGCAAGACGGAGCTCAACCCCATCGAAGCAGGAGAGTGTTTGATGTCCTGGAGGAGCCCTTTGGGGACCGCTTTCTGGCTCTGGGGTACATGCAACTCCTTCTTCTGGGGCTATATTAAAGACAAGGCATACGGTGTTAACCCCAAAACCATTGCTGAGCTGAAAACAGCCATTCAGGAGGTCATCGGCAGCATCAATATTCCGACACTTCAGCGGGCCATGCGGAATTTCGCTACTCGTCTGCGCCACAACATACCAATGATGGCACACATATCAAACACGTCATGACCTAAATCTGAATATCTGTAGTGATGTTTACATGTTGAATAAACTGTGTGCACACCATAGTTTGTAACTAATCTACAATTTTTTTTATTTTTTTTATTTTTTTATTTTTTTTTTTTTATGTGTAGTCCAATAATCTTCTCCTTGTATCTCTTTCCCACTTCTGTCTCTTCCTCTGATATATTTTACTTTCTCTTCTCCATTTTTATTATTTGAATCAATTTGGCTAACATCTCTTGAATATTTAGCTGGTTTTTTCCCCATTTTAGTTGTTTCCTTTGCTACCATCCAAAACTGCACTGAAACAGAACAGGTGTAAAATCTCTCTGCTACTTGTTTTTAGATTTCCTCTGTAACCTGGTGAACCCCAATACATACTCCAGTAGTCCACAGCACTTTCGAGAAACAGTGTTATTGACGGACCCAAACCAATTTTTGGCACTGTTGCAGGTGTCATCCTCAGTTTGACCTGTGAGACTGTGTTAAAATAGGCAACAGAAGGGAATTATCCGACTTGTCATGTCTGAATCTGCCGAGATTTGTTTGCACTCATACTTAACGTCAGTTAAAATCCATATACTAAATTTCAGCAGCCTATGTATATTGGAAGCTACCTAAAAAATCGTTGTCGTAAAAAAAATACTGTAGCCTATGTTCGTCCGAACATTCACCCGGGAATTGTAAAAACTGGAAGGAAATCGGTAATGTACTTTTCGAGATTTTTAAGAAAGAATTGTCTTCATATACTACTATAGACTTAAATAGTGCAGACATGTAGCTAACACTTGCTGGTACAGACTGCAAATCCACTTACTGCAAAAAACGTTTATAACCATGAAGAATCTTAAGAGTTACTGTGCGATGTTTTATTATCAGTTATCTCCGAAAGAAATGTGAAGAACTCAAATTCGTTATAGAAGTGGTAAGAAATTCATGTTAGTAATGAAAAGAAAGAAATTCCATTTGTTCGTTCTGAGCCTAAAATACCTAAGTAGAAAATCGAAGTTGCAGAACGTCGTCAGAGTCGATTGTATAGTATATTTTACTATTCAAGAGAAGAATTAACGTTTTACCAGCTGGTAATATTAAACTCGTTGCGTACTGTCTCTGTATGTCTGTGAAGAACACTATCGGCGCCGACGATTCCCACAGCGTACGTAATTTTGTACACGTAGACAAGTTACTCTTGTGGTGGAGAAGCAGCTGCCGACTCCGACGGTTGCCTGTAAAATTCTTGAAATATAAGAGAAAGAAAACTTCTATAGGATCTTCTCGAACTGGAACGCTGCCATTCGCATTTGGTCATTCGATGATTGTCTGCGAGGGAAATGAGTTATTTTTATCAGAGAAAGCTTTCTCTATGCTTTGACCGAGTGATAGAAGCAGGTTCTACCGTAAACAGCGACCCCCAAAGGTTAGAAGTCCTATACAAGCTTGTAGTGCATAATAGTTCCTCACAGAATCCTTTGATAACAATTAAATACGCGCAATTACCTTTTAAATGCAACAGACCGTATTCTGGCCGTTACTAAACTCCACATTAACATTACATACTGCTTGTGAATCTCAGAAACCACAAATTATATAATATGTCGGCCAACAATGACTGTTTCATTGTACACACGTCCTCCCGTTATCCTGTCTCGTAACAAAGACCCGTCACATTCCCATTTACTTACTTTTCTTTGCTCGCCATGGGGCAACGCAATGTGAAGGAATAAATGTTGCGCTCGCACAAGTGAAACACACCACCTCTCGATATATATTCACTTTGAACTGATAACAATAGGGAGGTCGTTGAACAGATCACTTTCTTCAGCTAGCACGGGCCAAGGGATATTACGAGGTGCATTCGAGTTCTAAGGCCTCTGATTCTATTTCTAATTAACTACTCACCCGAAATCAATGAAACTGGCGTTACTTCTCGACGTAATAGCCCTGCAAACGTACACATTTTTCACAATGCTGACGCCATGATTCCATGGCAGCGGCGAAGGCTTCGTTAGGAGTCTGTTTTGACCACTGGAAAATCGCTGAGGCAATAGCAGCACGGCTGGTGAATGTGCGGCCACGGAGAGTGTCTTTCATTGTTGGAAAAAGCCAAAAGTCACTAGGAGCCAAGTCAGGTGAGTAGGGAGCATGAGGAATCACTTCAAAGTTGTTATCACGAAGAAACTGTTGCGTAACGTTAGCTCGATGTGCGGGTGCGTTGTCTTGGTGAAACAGCACACTCGCAGCCCTTCCCGGACGTTTTTGTTGCAGTGCAGGAAGGAATTTGTTCTTCAAAACATTTTCATAGGATGCACCTGTTACCGTAGTGCCCTTTGGAATGCAATGGGTAAGGATTACGTCCTCGCTGTCCCAGAACATGAATACCATCATTTTTTCAGCACTGGCGGTTACCCGAAATTTTTTTGGTGGCGGTGAATCTGTGTGCTTCCATTGAGCTGACTGGCGCTTTGTTTCTGGATTGAAAAATGGCATCCACGTCTCATCCATTGTCACAACGGATGAAAAGAAAGTCCCATTCATGCTGTCGTTGCGCGTCAACATTGCTGGGCAACATGCGACAGGGCAGCCATGTGGTCGTCCGTCAGCATTCGTGGCACCCACCTGGATGACACTTTTCGCATTTTTAGGTCGTCATGCAGGATTGCGTGCACAGAAATGTCAAATCTGGAGGCGATCTGTTCAACAGTCATTCGGCGATCCCCCAAAACAATTCTCTCCACTTTCTCGATCATGTCGCCAGACCGGCTTGTGCGAGCCCGAGGTTGTTTCGGTTTGTTGTCACACGATGTTCCCCCCCCCCCCCCCCCCCTCCCTGCGGGTTCATGGGTTAGACTAGGCGGTATTCCTGCCTGTCGTAAGAGGCGACTAAAAGGAGTCTCAAATGTTTCGGCCTTATCTGATGGTCCCCTCTCGGGTTTGACCTCCATCTCTCAAAAATTTTCCGAAGAGCGAGCCAATTGGGGAAGGGCGCCTTACATGGTGCACTGTATCCGTCGTGCATTGAGACCTTTAGCCGGCTTTTTCGTCGTTGGAATGGTGTCCCGCTCGTTTTCCATCTCTTGGGTACGATTACCACGCTGCACTCTGCAGTGTTGCTTTTACCTGCGACGGCGACCTTTATTGCACCTAAGATCCAGCACGGTAGCCAGTCCGTTGTGGTGGGGCCGCCATGTACCCTCTTGGTTGTAGCCCCCTGACAACACAGGGATCGCTCTACTGATGCCTGCGCCGTTAACTCCCCACGTATGACAAGGAGTAGATGCCCATCTCCCTGGGGCATCAGGACTCCCGGCAACGGCCATCCTGCCAGGTGGCTATTGCTGCGGCTGGGTGGCGCCTGTGGGGAGGGCCCTTGGTCGGAGTAGGTGGCATCAGGGTGGATGACACGCAATGAAGCGTGGCACATCTTCTCTTGCTGGTGGCCAGCCACCAGCAGTCTCTAAGCGTTCGAGGGCCCATTTTAAAGGTAATGTTTATGACCCCAAATCGTTCCCTTCCCTCGCCACACCATGGGAGGAACGAAAGGCATTGCATGAAAGTGAGACGTATTCGCCCAGATATCTTGTCTGTACCAGAGCTGATGGGGAATCTTTTATATCCGTGAAGCCTCAGTTCTTTGTAGAGCATTTAGAGGACAAGTTTGGGGAGGTGGAGGGCTTGTCCAAGATGCGGTCCGGATCGGTGTTGATAAAAACGGCACCCTCCGCCCAGTCGCGGTCCTTGCTCGCTTGTACTAAGGTGGGGGATGTCTCCGTCACTATCACGCCCCATAAAAGTCTGAATATGGTCCAGGGCATTATCTTCCACAGGGATCTCCTTTTACAGTCCGATGACGAGCTGCGCGCCAACTTGGTGCGCCGAGGTGTCCATTTCGTCCGGCGCGTCCACTGGGGTCCGAGGGATCGTCAAGTTGCCACCGGTGCCTTCATCTTGGCCTTCGAGGGTGACACGTTACTGAGAAGGTCAAGGTGATGGTGTACTGTTGTGATGTCAAGCCATATATCCCTCCCCCGATGCGGTGCTTCAAGTGTTGGAAGTTCGGCCACATGTCTTCACGCTGTGCTTCCGACCTCGTCTGTCGCGATTGCGGTCGACCATCCCATCCTGATCATCCCTGTGCCCCGCCTCCAATCTGTGTGAACTGTGGTGCGCACCATCTGCCTTGCTCGCCAGACTGTCCGATTCTGCAGAAGGAGCGGAAGATCATGGAAATCAAGACTCTCGACCGCCTGACGTACGCTGAGGCGAAGCGGAAATATGATCGGCTTCATCCAGTGCGCATGACAGCTTCTTATGCCGCAACTGTCACTCCTGCTACAGTTCCATCCGCTCCAGTCAGCTCTCAGAGTGGAAGTCCCACACCTGCCCCCTTGATGGTGGGGGGCACTAAACCTACTGTTGCTCCTGCTCCATCTACTTCAGGAGCAACACCCCCCCAACCATCGGGGACATCAGTCCCCCCTTCCCAGCCGGAGAAGCGTAAGACTTCTTCGTTACTCTCGTAAGGAAGGGGTCCCTTGGGGACCTCCCTTCGCAAGTTCCGACCGGTTCCAAAGCCGACAGCCGCAAGTGGCTCAAACAACCGCCTGTCCATGGTCGTCGGGACACACGGTCGTCGTCTGTCCCTGCGACTGACCCAGTGACGCCCTCCCAGCCTGAACCACCAAAGGCACAGCGCGAGAAGCAGAAGAAGAAGAAACTCCCCAAGGCTACCAACATTGCGGTGGCACCCATTCCACCGCTTCCTACAAGCTCTGCGTCTGAGGATGAGGTGGAGATTCTGGCGTCCGCTGAGGACATGGATCTCGCCAGTCCCTCGGACGCAATGGCTGGCTGTTGTACAGGTGGTGACTCAGTAGCAGCAGGGGCCCCGGAGGCGTAATCTGCCTCCCCAGTCCCTTCACGCCTTTCCCATCCATGGCCAATACCATCCTCCAGTGGAACTGCAGCGGTTTCTTCCACCATCTAGCTGAGCTCCGCCAACTTATCAGCCTTCATCCTTTACTTTGCATTGCTCTGCAGGAAACTTGGTTTCCAGCAATGCGAACCCCCGCCCTCCGTGGCTATCGGGGTTATTTTAAGAACCGGCCAGCTTATGAAAGGGTGTCTGGTGGCGTCTGCATATATGTCCTTAACTCTCTTCACAGCGAGTTTGTACCTCTACAAACAGCTTTGGAGGCTGTCGCTGTTCGGGTGTGGACGCTACAGGCTGTTACCGTCTGCAGTATTTACCTTCCACCGCATGGTGCTGTCGCGCAGCATGTCCTGGCTGCTCTGATAGCCCAACTGCCGCCACCTTTCTTGTTGCTGGGCGATTTCAATGCCCACAACCCTCTATGGGGTGGGACTGTCTCCGATGACCGCGGTCGTGCCGTGGAGCATTTGTTGGCTCAGCTGGACCTTAGCCTCCTGAACACCGGTGCTCCCACACATTTCAGTGTGGCCCATGGCTCGTTCTCGGCCATCGATCTCTCTCTTTGCAGCCCCGGACTTGTCCCATCCCTCCACTGGAGAGTGCATCCTGACCTGTGTGGTAGTGACCATTTTCCCATCTATTTGTCACTGCCCCAGTGTCATTCTTCTGGGCGCCTGCCCCGCTGGGCTCTCCACAGGGCTGACTGGCCGGGTTTTACTTCTGCGGCAACCATTGAGTCTCCCCCACAGGGTGACATTGACGAGGTGGTCCGTGTCTTCACCACGTCAATCATTTCAGCGGCCGAGGCTGCCATACCCCGCTCTTCTGGACTCCCTCGGAGGAAGGCTGTACCCTGGTGGTCGCTGGAGATTGCTGAGGCTATTCGCGACCGTAGGCGGGCCCTCCAGCGTCATAGGCGGCACCGGTCTCTCGCAACCCTCGTCGCCTTTAAGAGGCTCCGTGCCTTCGCCCGTTGTCTTATTACACGGCGTAAGCAGGAGTGCTGGGAGCGGTATGTCTCATCCTTGGGCTCCCGTGTCTCCCCCTCGCTGGTGTGGTCCCGGATACGGCGGATTTATGGACACCAGACCCCTATGGGTGTCCCTGGGATCTCCTTGGACGGCGCTGTCTGCACGGACGCTGCCGCCATTGCTGAACACCTTGCTGCGCACTCTCTCAAGGAGCGAGCCGAGCAGACGCCATTATCGTTCCACACGCGTCGTTCTGAAAAATACAATGCTCCTTTCAGCGAGAGGGAATTCCTCGCTGCCCTCGCTGATTGCCCTGATACAGCACCAGGACCGGACTGCATCCACGCACAGATGCTGAAGCATCTCTCCAGGGACTGCCAGAGACACATCCTCACCATCTTTAACCGCATTTGGACCGAGGGCGTGTTCCCGTCGCAATGGCGAGAGGGTCTTATTGTCCCCATCTTGAAGCCCGGTGCGGACCCACTGGTGGTGGACAGCTATCGTCCCATTACCCTCACCAACGTTTTGTGCAAATTGCTCGAATGTATGGTGGGGCGGCGTTTGTGTTGGGTCCTTGAGTCGCGCGGTCTCCTCGCTCCATCCCAGGGTGGCTTCCGTCGGGGCCGGTCTGCCACGGACAATTTGGTGCGGCTGGAATCTGCTATCCGTATGGCCTTTGCCCGACGTCAGCATCTTGTTGCTGTATTTTTCGATCTGCGGAAGGCATATGACACCACATGGAGGCATCACATCCTTGCTACGTTGCATGAGTGGGGTCTTCGTGGTCGGCTCCCGGCTTTTCTTCAAACCTTTTTATTGCGCCGCTCTTTCAGGGTGCAAGTCGGTGCCGCCTCTAGTTCATCTTACATACAGGAAAATGGGGTCCCGCAGGGCTCGGTGTTGAGCGTCTCGTTATTTCTAGTGGCCATTAATGGTCTGGCTGCAGCTGTGGGGTCGTCGGTGTCTCCTTCTTTGTATGCCGACGACCTCTGCATCTCATTTGGCTCCACGACTACGGGAGTCGCCGAACGCAGGCTGTAAGTAGCCGTTCGCAAGGCAGCATCATGGGCTCTGACTCATGGTTTTCAGTTCTCTGCAGCCAAGACTCGAGTTAGCACTTCTGCAGGCGTCAGACGGTCCACCCTCATCCTGAACTTTACCTCAACGGGCACCTGCTTGACGTGGTGGACACTTGCCGCTTCTTAGGATTCGTGTTTGATGCCCGGCTCACATGGGTTCCTCATATTATTCAGCTGAAGCAAAAGTGCTGGCGGCACCTCAACACCCTCCGCTGCCTCAGCCACACATCTTGGGGTGCGGATCGCTGCACGCTGTTGCGATTGTACAGAGCCCTTGTGCAGTCCAGGCTTGATTATGGGAGCCTGGCTTATGGGTCTGCATCACCCTCAGTGTTGAAGTTGTTAGACCCCATACACCACTGTGGGGTTCAGCTTGCAACAGGCGCCTTTTGTACGAGCCCCGTGGATAGTCTACTGGTGGAGGCCGGGGTTCCCCCGCTGCGGATTCGCCGCCACAGACTGCTCGCCGACTATGCTGTCCACGTGCATTGCTCGCCGGGCCATCCCAATCGTCGCCTGCTTTTCCCTGTCACGGTCCTCCATCTGCCCGAACAGCGACCTCGGTCTGGGCTTTCCATAGCTGTCCGCGTCCAGTCCCTGCTGTCGGAACTGGGCTCCTTCCCTCTTCTGCCTCCCTTCCGGGTCTGTGCACCTACGCCTCCCTGGTGTTTGCCCCGGCCGTCCGTCCGTCCGTCTGGACTTGGCACAGGCACCCAAGGACTCGGTTCCGCCTGTGGCCCTCCGTCGCCGTTTTCTTGCACTCCTCGCCTCATTTCCGGGCTGTGAGACTGTCTACACTGATGGTTCCCTGGTTGATGGTCGCACTGCCTACGCTTTTGCTCACGATGCCCATGTTGAACAGCGCTCCTTGCCGGCTGGCTGCAGTATTTTTACTGCAGAGCTGGTGGCCATATTGCGCGCTCTTGAGCATATGCGTTCCTGCTCAGGTACGTCCATCGTCATCTGTAGTGACTCCCTGAGCAGCCTCCAGGCCATCGACCGCTGCTATCCCTCTTCTCCTCTGGTGTCCTCTATTCGGGAGTCTGTTTCCACCATTACCCGCTCTGGTCATTCAGTGGTATTTGTTTGGACGCCAGGTCACGTTGGCATCCCGGGGAACGAACGTGTTGACAGGCTGGCCAAAGGGGCGATCGATGCCCCAGCTTTGGAGATCGGCCTTACGGCTCGCGATCAGCAGCTGGTGTTGCGCCGTAAGGTGCTTGGGATGTGGTCTGTTGAGTGACGTGGCATGACAGCCCCGAATAAACTGCGGGCTGTCAAGGAGACGACCGATGTGTGGCGCTCCTCCCTGCGGGCTTCTCGCAGGGACTCTGTTATCCTGTGGCGCTCCTCCCTGCGGGCTTCTCGCAGGGACTCTGTTATCCTGTGTCGGCTCCGCATCGGCCATACATACCTGACGCACGGCCATCTTTTGCGTCAGGAGGATCCCCCCCCCCCCCCTGTGTCGGTGTGGGTCCCGGCTGACGGTCGCCCACATTTTATTGGAGTGTCCCCGACTGCGCACCCTCCGGCAGTCTTTTAATCTCCCGGGCACTTTGCCTTTGGTTTTAAGCGACAATGCCTCCGTGGCTGATGACGTTTTAAATTTTATCCGTGGTAGTCCTTTTTATGGTTCCATTTAGGGAGGTCCTGCTCCTTTCCCTTTGTGTGTCTTGTCCTCGAGTCTCTCATATTTGGTTGCAGATTTTAGTGTGTAGTCAGTTGGTTGACTCTTTTCCTTTTTTTTTGTCGTGGTCAGTCAACCAGTCTCTGGCCATCTTCTTTTCTTCTGTTTCTTTTTGTCTAGTGTTCATCTGTACTCTTCGTGTTTGTAGTGTTCATTACCGCATTTGTGTTCTTTTAGGGCCTGGGGGGGAGTCTCCTTCCCCTTGGGGTTTTATCTGCTCCGCGACCTTTTGTCTCGGCTGTTTTTCGGAATGGGGGACTGATGACCTTAGCTGTTTAGTCCCCCTTAAACATCCCAACAACCACCACCACCACCACACGATGTTCTGCCTTCATTAAACTGTCGCACCCACGAACGCACTTTCGACACATCCATAACTCCATCACCACATGTCTCCTTCAACTGTCGATGAATTTCAATTTTTTTCACACCACGCAAATTCAGAAAACGAATGATTGCACGCTGTTGAAGTAAGGAAAACGTCGCCATTTTAAGTATTTAAAACAGTTCTCATTCTCGCCGCTGGCGGTAAAATTCCATCTGCCGTACAGTGCTGCCATCTCTGGGACGTATTGACAATGAACGCGGCCTCATTTTAAAACAATGCGCATGTTTCTATCTCCTTCTAGTCCGGAGAAAAAAAATTCGGAGGCCTTAGAACTTGAATGCACCTCGTACATGGCCCCCCGTAGGAGCGAAACTTTGCATCTTTTCGGGAACCCACTCTGTACTGGCTGTATGCAACCGTCTATACTCCAGGTTGGACTACGTATACCAAACACCGTTGACAATAGGCGATTGGTAGGGCTGTGGCCGTTTTAGATTTCGGACCTCCCCATCTGGGCAAAGCCTCCATGAGAAACCATAGAAAACCGGGAGTGAGGTCAGCCAACCTGGTTCCCGAAACGCATTTCCCATTTTAGTAGTTTTAACTGAAATTTCTTAATTTAAAATACAGTCTTCTTGTTCAGTTTTTTCACAGCTAGATATTGCAGAGAAGCTGAGTGACGTCGGTCGATCTCGCATGGAAGCTGGGCACTGCAGGGCGGGCTGGCCTCGAATGATGACTCTCTCCCCACGACTGCTACCGGGATGCGTAGTCGATGTATCGGGATCGGGTTGTCTCTCGTGGTGTACATGAAACAGAATGACCAGTCTGAGCCTTCTGACCCCTTACTCTGAATTTCTTCTCGTCCCTGAAACTGTTAGTAGATTGGCATGCTACCATGTTTCTGCGCTGGTATGATAGATAGATTCGGATCTAGTGATGGGGAGCTCGTGAATGAGTCGTTCAAATGAACGCTTCATTCCAGTGAAGTGTGAACTAACCACTCAATTTCAGTGAACTGGTACTTCAAACTCTTCACAGATAGCACACTCCACACTTTTTTCTAGTTCACTCACTCTCTTCGCCTCTCCCTCTCCCACTACATCGGCGCTACTTCACTCATCCTCCCTTCGCTTCAGTCCTCCCTCTACTGCTTGTCGACGAATCGCGCGGTGTTTGCAGGGAACGTTTGGTTTACGAGGGGTTGGGGCGGTGAGGGGCGAGTGGAAAGCAGCGTCAGCTGCTTCCTACAGTGCTGACATCATTACCCGTGACTCTTTGTGCAGTTAACCTTCGCGTCTACGGGTAGCCTACCGTTGGCAGCGCTTGCAGACAAATGAATATTAAAGATACAAACAAAGAGGCTGGCTGTGTGAGCACGCACAGCCAACATGAAAATAAAAGGTTTGTTAATAACACTGAAAGAGGGATTTTACCTGAAATCGTACCAATGACCACAAGCGACAGTTTACGTTTTGAATCTGGAGGGTTATTATTCTCAACAAAAATAAAATCTACAGGAAAACTTCTGAATAAATACTTAACGTAGGTATATAGGCTTTGTGACAGTGGTAAACATACTCATTCTATTTTGGATTAAATTTTAAAAGGAACATAAAATTGGACTGCATTTCGTTGGTAGCCCTACTTTTCAGTCCAAAGAATACAACAAATAATGTTTCATTTGGCAGATAAAGACTTTTTTCGGGCGCTTCAAGAGAAAATGTCGAGCAAGATTAAATGTAATACCTTCCTTATCAGTGACAGGCTTCTCTGTTTATCTTTCCTTTGTCCCCTTCGACCATGCTCCTTAAGTTAACTCACAAGGGGAGGCCGCCAATTGTGAAATTCAGATTCGATTCATACTGCGCATAATAAAAGCTCATGGCCAGAGGTGTAATGTGGCAAAGCACCAAGATGCACTTCTCAGCCGTTTTCGAGAAAATCGACAGTTAAAAGAAACCGTTGCGGTGAAATACTCTCTACGAGTAACGATATTTCTACAGCGTCGTGGCGCAGCGGTAAGCGCTCGAGTCCGTAATGCGAAGGTCACCGGATCGAATTTCGCGCCATGCGATTTTTTTTATTATTAGTTTTTTGTAATTCAAATATATATATAACTATTAATGAATTGCTTATGCATGTTGGTGAAGGCGGATCGCTCTCCAATTGTACCGCCTCCATTTTTCCGTTTTTTTTTAACAGGGTGTACCAAAGCTCTCCCGTCCGCACGGATTTTCGACGATGTTATAAGTTGCGCTAGGGACCGCATCTACCTTCTTTCGAAGTTAGCAGGCAACTACGCTGTTATGCGGCGGCTCGTTTCGGCCCATTCAACATCTGTCCTTCAAGTGTAACGAGCGAGTAACGGAGTTTATATTTCATACCTGCCGCAGCAAATTTGTGTTCGTGGGGTCTCTATTGTAATTCGAAAGTTTGACTTACGCTATACGTATTCGTTTCGGAATACCGTTTCTACGTCTTCCGTTAACCATACGTGGTTAACATTATGAAGACAATTAATAACATTTGTGAAATACAACTTTGTTTGCGGAAAACATAATGATGTTCGAAGTCGCCAGTTTTTCCACGACAAACGACTTTCAACAACTTATTATATGCATAATTGTTGCAACTGATTGCCGGGAATTATATATATATTTGAATTACAAAAAACAAATACTAAAAAAAAGGTTGCATGGCGCGAGATTCGATCCGGCAACTTTCGGATTACGAACCCGGGTGCTTACCGCTGCGCCACAACGCTGTAGAAAATTAGTAATCGTAAAGAGTATTTCACCGCAACGGTTTCTTTTAACTGTCGATTTTCTCGACAACGGCTGAGAAGTGCATCTTGGTGCTTTGCCACATTACACCTCTGGCCATGAGCTTTTATTATGCGCAGTATGAATCGAATCTGAATTTCACAATTGGCGGCCTCCCCTTGTCAGACGCTGTAAGAGCGTAAAACGTTGCGTGCACGTTACTGCATAGTTCGGCCATCTGTTGGTAAAATTATGAAGTATTACGAAGCTCTGTTGTACGAGCGAGGCGAAGCGAGCGTAGCCGCGGCTGAGCAGCGAACTGGGAAACTTCGCCAGGCTTCCATACTTCATGAATGAACTACATTTGAACGCTTCACGGCAAAGAGTGAAATGAATCAAGTAGTTCACGGGAATGAACGAGTTCGACCCATCTCTATTCGGATCGAGTTTTTCTTTGTTCATTTTTCACCATTCTTTCACATTTATATCACTTTTGTTAAATGTCACTGTTTTTATATCCTATTTTCATCGAATTACACCGTGGATCAGTCTCAACACGATATGAATTCTCACAATGTTCCTAATTATGGTGCATTGTTTGTATCCTATCAACAGTCACCGGTTGTCCATGGGCACGCACAGTTACACTGCACTTATAGTTCGCCTGCCGCGGTGGCCGTGCGGTTCTGGCGCTGCAGTCCGGAACCGCGGGACTGCTACGGTCGCAGGTTCGAATCCTGCCTCGGGCATGGGTGTGTGTGATGTCCTTAGGTTAGTTAGGTTTAAGTAGTTCTAAGTTCTAGGGGACTTATGACCTAAGATGTTGAGTCCCATAGTGCTCAGAGCCATTTGAACCATTTGAACTTATAGTTCCATAACTTTATACATAATTTAATCAGTCATATATTCCCTTATTTACAATGTGATATTACTTTACTTGCTTCACTGGAAGTCCGTTTGCTCAAGTAATGCAAACATTTGACCACTAATACATGGTAACTTCTCGCTAGCATCCGAATCTAACATAGCTTGGCCACCGTTAGTTTACCTTTTACATGACACTGAAAATTTGGTTATATAGCAAAGGTCCACCTAATTGTAGTAAAGCCAACCACAAGATGACATGCACACCCCTGCTCTTTGTTGTCTAGTATCCCCAGAAAAATTAATCTGCCTTAGCATACTTCTCTGACGGTTGCATGAAGTTCACTGACCAGAGTTATTTGGAATCATTTCATGTCCAAATTTTTTTTTTTTTAATTTGTGGTAAGTTCCTATGGGACCAAACTCCTGAGGTCATCGGTCCCTAGACTTACACACTACTTAATCGAACTTCAAGTAACTTTCTCTAAGGACAACACAAACATCCATGCCCAAGGGAGGACTCGAACCTCCGACGGGAGGAGCCGCGCGAACTGTGGCAAGGCGCCTAGACTGCACAGCTACCATGCGCGGCTCAAAATATTTGCTTCCAGAAAGTGCTGACACTATCACTCATAAACTACATTACTCTTTAAACTTAATTGAGAACATGAACACATACAAAATTAAAATTCATTCTGGAAAGAAACACAAAAGTTATTCATATATACATAAAAGTATACAATCAGCATCAGCTCTCCTTCTGTGATTCTGCTGAAAGTAAACATCAATACACTTACTTATCTAATTAAACCTACCTACACCTAAAAACTCAATGAAATAAAATCTCCTTAATATATACAATCTTTACTAGAGGCTGGACTAATGATAAGGATAGAGTCCCTTCACCTTTCCCATCACTGGTTAGGCCAACAGCTATGCCCCAGGATGTGGAAACCTTATTATTTCAAACGGTCCAACAAATAATAATTGCCATTTCTTGTTCCTCTTCTTCAATAAAGATGCCTGTGGATGAGTTCGCAAAAACACACTATAAGTTTGTACTTTATTTAACTTATTGTCATATTTTACCTTTCTCCGTCCGGCCGTTCCGGCCATGTTCACTAAAGCCTGCTTATCTTTTCTTCCCAAGTCGGCTTATCATGTGGTACATTTGGTAGACTGTTCACCTATTCATTCCTTTCTTACTTTTGAAACCTCAATTCCTCCGGTTTAGGTACAACTAACAGCTGGGCTAATCGATGGTTCTATCAGGTCCCAGTTTGTCATCCTGTTTATTTCTTCACTCACAGATTTCTTCAATCTCCACGGAATTGGATATGATCTATTACTACGCTTCTCATGAGAAAACAACGCCAAATGGTACGTATATCCCTTAAAAATTTCTGGCCTTTCTTCAAAAACCTGGATATACACTCCTGGAAATTGAAATAAGAACACCGTGAATTCATTGTCCCAGGAAGGGGAAACTTTATTGACACATTCCTGGGGTCAGATACACCACATGATCACACTGACAGAACCACAGGCACATAGACACAGGCAACAGAGCATGCACAATGTCGGCACTAGTACAGTGTATATCCACCTTTCGCAGCAATGCAGGCTGCTATTCTCCCATGGAGACGATCGTAGAGATGCTGGATGTAGTCCTGTGGAACGGCTTGCCATGCCATTTCCACCTGGCGCCTCAGTTGGACCAGCGTTCGTGCTGGACGTGCAGACCGCGTGAGACGACGCTTCATCCAGTCCCAAACATACTCAATGGGGGACAGATCCGGAGATCTTGCTGGCCAGGGTAGTTGACTTACACCTTCTAGAGCACGTTGGGTGGCACGGGATACATGCGGACGTGCATTGTCCTGTTGGAACAGCAAGTTCCCTTGCCGGTCTAGGAATGGTAGAACGATGGGTTCGATGACGGTTTAGATGTACCGTGCACTATTCAGTGTCCCCTCGACGATCACCAGTGGTGTACGGCCAGTGTAGGAGATCGCTCCCCACACCATGATGCCGGGTGTTGGCCCTGTGTGCCTCGGTCGTATGCAGTCCTGATTGTGGCGCTCACCTGCACGGCGCCAAACACGCATACGACCATCATTGGCACCAAGGCAGAAGCGACTCTCATCGCTGAAAAAGACACGCCTCCATTCGCCCCTCCATTCACGCCTGTCGCGACACCACTGGAGGCGGGCTGCACGATGTTGGGGCGTGAGCGGAAGACGGCCTAACGGTGTGCGGGACCGTAGCCCAGCTTCATGGAGACGGTTGCGAATGGTCCTCGCCGATACCCCAGGAGCAACAGTGTCCCTAATTTGCTGGGAAGTGGCGGTGCGGTCCCCTACGGCACTGCGTAGGATCCTACGGTCTTGGCGTGCATCCGTGCGTCGCTGCGGTCCGGTCCCAGGTCGACGGGCACGTGCACCTTCCGCCGACCACTGGCGACAACATCGATGTACTGTGGAGACCTCACGCCCCATGTGTTGAGCAATTCGGCGGTACGTCCACCCGGCCTCCCGCATGCCCACTATACGCCCTCGCTCAAAGTCCGTCAACTGCACATACGGTTCACGTCCACGCTGTCGCGGCATGCTACCAGTGTTAAAGACTGCGATGGAGCTCCGTATGCCACGGCAAACTGGCTGACACTGACGGCGGCGGTGCACAAATGCTGCGCAGCTAGCGCCATTCGACGGCCAACACCGCGGTTCCTGGCGTGTCCGCTGTGCCGTGCGTGTGATCATTGCTTGTACAGCCCTCTCGCAGTGTCCGGAGCAAGTATGATAGGTCTGACACACCGGTGTCAATGTGTTCTTTTTTCCATTTCCAGGAGTGTATTTCTCCAGAAGATCTGCCAACTGATAATTTTGTTCGTTTTCCAATCCATCAGCTTCCTTTGCCTTTTCTTCCACTTGTTCTGCTATCATCATTATCTTGATTTCCTTTACCTCTTCTGTACGTTTACATCTCATTTCTTTTCTAATGAACTTAATACTATGCCCAGGACAGCAATTTCCAATGCTCCTTTCTTCCCTGATCAGATCAACTTGTGCCATTTCTCCATTATCACAAAAACTGATTTACCGGACGAGAAGTCTATTTTTAAGTCCTTCTCCATCATAATCTCTAATCCGATGATACAATCATATTGTTCAAATGACTCGGAGCACTATGGGACTTAACTTCTGAGGTCATCAGCCCCCTAAAACTGAGAACTACTTAAACCTAGCTAACCTACGGACATCACACACATCCATGCCTGAGGCAGGATTCGAACCTGCGACCGTAGCAGCAGCGCGATTCCAGACTGTAGCGCCAGAACCGCTCGGCCACTTCGGCCGGCGATAATACAATCTTCTAATAATTTTTGAATTACTAGGAACACGCATCTTCTCGCTGTATTTCCTATTCTTAAAAAAAATGGTTCAAATTGCTCTGAGCACTATCGGACTTAACATCTATGGTCATCAGTCCCCTAGAACTTAGAACTACTTAAACCTAACTAACCTAAGGACAGCACACAACACCCAGCTATCATGAGGCAGAGAAAATCCCTGACCCCGCCGGGAATCGAACCCGGGCGTGGGAAGCGAGAACGCTACCGCACGACCACGAGATGCGGGCTCCTATTCTTACATCTAGCAAAGTTTGTATCCGGAGTGGTTGCGAACGGAGGGTACCTAAGGCTACAATGATCTTACAGTTTCGAATCGGCAACGTCGGTGACTCTGTCTCCTGGGATAACCGTTTAAATAAATTGTTGGAGATCGCATTTATCGAGGCTCTGGTATTCAAGATTACTCTGATAGGAGTGTCTAATATTTCTTCACGGATCGCTGATATTGGCACTTCATTAGAAATGTGTTCCCCAGGATTTACGTCTTCCGTTAACTCTTCAATGATCCTCATTTCATCATCGTATCTAAAACTGTTGACAGGTGATTGCCTGCCCCACATTACTCTTATCAGCAGAACCTCTGGGGCGTATTCCGGTCGGATTCAGTTTAAATTTCTCGGTCTAGCCGGTCCGTTGTTGTCATCAGTTGCTTCGACTATGACCGGTGCTTGTTCTCGCCAGTCTTGATTATTTGTTGGCCTTGGCCTCGCCTCGTATATGGTTTGATTATTCTGTCCTTGATTTCTAAGGTCATTATACACACGATTGTACCTCCTTTCAAATCGCCTCTGTCTGTTTCTGTTCGGCTCACAATTTCTTCCATTATTGTGCTGTTCCATACAGTTTGCTCCATTGTTGTAACCATTATTCATTTTGGTTCGATGTGAATTATCCATTGGTCTTCCATTCATTCTTCCGTTATTACTGTTATAATCTGTATGCATATTTTCTATTTGACATGATTTATTGTAATTATTTCTTCCTCTTTGTATCTCCTGTAGCAAATAGATTGAATTCAGATTATCTTTTGAGACATGCAGCAGTTTTTCCCTGATCTCCATCGGAAGCTGAGCTTTGATGATCATTATCACACTTTTGTGATCTATCTGTTGATCCCCATCTCTTGCTTTATTCAAATATTTTTCGAAATATCTCCTTAAGTTCCCTTTTCGGTAAGAGAAGGTTTCCTGGTTATGTACTTCCTTCTTCAATCTCTCCTGAATGCCTCTTGACCAGTATCTATTTAGGAATGCCCTCTCAAATTCTTCGTATGTGTGACACTTGTCTATTATTTCAGTCACCCACAGACTTCCATCGCCTTGGACGTATCCTGACACATATTCGATTTTCTGTCGCTCAGACCAAGCTCGTGGTACCACTCCTCTGAATCGTCTAATAAATACGACAGGATTTAATGTCTTCTTTTGCTGAAAAAATATTTGGAATTGCCTATGTTTTAACATTTTCTCTTCCATGATAGATGGCACATTTGCAAATTATGGGTAATTTCTCCTTTCCATCTTTGGAACTCGGTTCCTATCTGCTGGCGAACTTCGCTCAACTCTTGATCTGTTTGACGAGATAACGGTAGGCCTTCACTCACTATTTTCTCTACCGCTTCCTTGATACCTTTACTAACAGACAATATCACCTGCTGTTCCTTATCTAACACCCAGTCGTCTAATTATTGCTTAAACTACTTGGTTTTTTCTTGGAACTTTTGTTCCATTCGCCCATCACATCCGGACGCTAGTTCCTTTACTGTTGAGGCCAGGTTTTGTACCTCTACTTCTACCGTTTGTTGTCTCCCCGCACGGTTTCCATTTCACTGTTTGCTGTTTATTTCGATCGGAAATTGTTCGTGAGTTTGCTTCATACTATTTATTTCTTTCTTGATTTCTGTCTCTTCATTTGTCAAACTATTCACATCAGCTAATACTTTAACAAATTCTTCCTTTGTGGGCAGTTCGCCGGCCGAGGTGGCCGAGCGGTTCTAGGCGCTACAGTCTGGACCCGCGCGACCGTTACGGTCGCAGGTTCGAATCCTGCCTCGGGCATGGGTGTGTGTGATGTCCTTAGGTTTAAGTAGTTCTAAGTTCTAGGGAACTGATGACATTAGAAGTTAAGTCCCATAGTGCTCAGAGCCATTTGAACCATTTTGTGGGCAGTTCGTCACTTTATTTGTTATGCCCGTTACTTTCTCGGCTAACTCTGCTTGTTCTGTAACTAATTTGCTCACAGTGGGGGTCAGATTTATTACTTCAGCCACTATATTTGTCTGTTACATAACTATTGTTTCTACATTTGCAGAAATAGCCGCCTGCGCATCTGACATCCGCTTGCGTAGCAGATATGCGAGCCTGTTCCGAAGCTTAAGTTTTCAACTATTGTTGAATATTCGCCTGAATAGTAGACATGTGAGACTGTTCTGCAGCTAAACTAGCTACGGTAGTCATCAACAGTTTCATTTGATTTAAGAGCTCAGCCATAGGATCTTTAGATTCTGTTCATCACCACTGGACTGCAAATTCGCTTCCTGTTCCCTCTGCATTTTAAACTGTGATCTGGTTTTAACCATAAAAATTCGGTTGTTCACTATTCTTGTAATTACTTTACTCTGGACACAATTCAGCTTTACCCCACGAAAATAAGCAACACACACACACACACACACACACACACACACACAAACAGATATCACTCTGCATATTCTAAAGCACCCGTGGTAGAGTGGGAGGTCGTCTCGAGGTGTGGCAGGGGGCGAAAGACATTCCGGAGGGCTGAACGGAAGGCCTCTCCAGTTTGTCTGACGAATCGGTTTCAGGCTCCGTTTCCGGCTGATAGTGATCTTCGGCCGGACATGGCTGCTTGTCCTGTTCCAGAGGTTGCCCCTCAGTCTGCAAGGTCCGGGCGGACGCAGAGGGTGGACTTACTGGTAGTTGGAAGCTCCAATGTCAGGTGCGTAATGGGGCCCCTTAGGGATATGGCTGCAAGGGAGGCGAAGAAAACCAATGTGCACTCTGTGTGAATACCGGGGGGAGTCATCCCAGATGTGGAAAGGGTCGTTCCGGATGCCATGAAGGGTACAGGGTGCACCCATCTGCAGGTTGTCGCTCATGTTGGCACCAATGATGTGTGTCGCTATGGATCAGTGGAAATCCTCTCTGGCTTCCAGCGGCTATCTGATTTGGTGAAGACTGCCGGTCTTGCTAGCGGGATGAAAGCAGAGCTCACCATCTGCAGCATCATCGACAGGACTGACTGCGGACCTTTGGTACAGAGCCGAGTGGACGGTCTGAATCAGAGGCTGAGGCGGTTCTGCGACCGTGTGGGCTGCAGATTCCTCGACTTGCGCCACAGGATAGTGGGGTTTCGGGTTCTGCTGGATAGGTCAGGAGTCCACTACACACAGCAGGCGGCTACACGGGTAGCAGGGGTTGTGTGGCGTGGACTGGGCGGTTTTTTAGGTTAGATGGCCTTGGGCAAGTACAGGAAGGGCAACAGCCTGAAAGGGTGCGGAGCAAAGTCAGGACATGCGGGGTCCAAGCAGCAATCGGTATTGTAATTGTAAACTGTCGAAGCTGTGATGGTAAAGTACCGGAACTTCAAGCGCTGATAGAAATTACCGAAGCTGAAATCATTATAGGTACGGAAAGCTGGCTGAAGCCAGAGATAAATTCTGCCGAAATTTTTACAAAAGCGCAGACGGTGTCTAGAAAGGATAGATTGCATGCAATCGGTGGTGGAATGTTTGTCGCTGTTAGTAATAGTTTATCCTGTAGTGAAACAGAAGTGGATTGTTCCTGTGAATTATTATGGGTGGAGGTTATACTCAACAACCGAGCTAGGTTAATTGGCTCCTTTTACCGACCTCCCGACTCAGCAGCATTAGTGGCAGAACAATTGAGAGAAAATCTGGAATACATTTCACATAAATTTCCTTGGCATGTTATAGTCTTAGGTGGAGATTTCAATTTACCAGCCGGCCGGTGTGGCCGTGCGGTCTAGGCGCTTCAGTCTGGAACCGCGTGACCACTCCGGTCGCAGGTTCGAATCCTGCCTCGGGCATGGATGTGTGTGATGTCCTTAGGTTAGTTAGGTTTAAGTAGTTCTAACTTCTAGGGGACTGATGACCACAGATGTTAAGTCCCATAGTGCTCAGAGCCATTTCAATTCACCAGATATAGACTGGGACACTCAGATGTTTAGGACGGGTGGTAGGGACAGAGCATCGAGTGACATTATACTGAGTGCTCTGTCCGAAAATTACCTCGAGCAATTAAACAGAGAACCGACTCGTGGATATAACATCTTGGACCTACTGATAACAAACAGACCCGAACTTTTCGATTCTGTAAGCGCAGAAAAGGGAATCAGTGATCATAAGGCCGTTGCAGCATCCCTGAATATGGAAGTAAATAGAAATATAAAAAAGTGAGAAAGGTTTATCTGTTTAGCAAGAGTAATAGGAGGCAGATTTCAGACTACCTAACAGATCAAAACGAAAATTTCTGTTCCGACACTGACAATGTTGAGTGTTTATGGAAAAAGTTCAAGGCAATCGTAAAATGCGTTTTAGACAGGTACGTGCCGAGTAAAACTGTGAGGAACGGGAATAACCCACTGTGGTTCAACAACAAAGTTAGAAAACTACTACGAAAGCAAAGAGAGCTTCACTGCAAATTTAAACGCAGCCAAAACCTCTCAGACAAACAGAAGCTAAACGATGTCAAAGTTAGCGTATGGAGGGCTATGCGTGAAGCGCTCAGTGAATTCGAAAGTAAAATTCTATGTATCGACTTGACAGAAAATCCTAGGAAGTTCTGGTCTTACGTTAAATCAGTAAGTGGATCGAAAAAGCATATCCAGACACTCTGGGGTGATAATGGTGTTGAAACAGAGGATGGATGACACGCGTAAAGCTGAAATACTAAACACCTTTTTCCAAAGCTGTTTCACAGAGGAAGACCGCACTGCAGTTCCTTCTCTAAATCCTCGCACGAACGAAAAATTGGCTGACATCGAAATAAGTGTCCAAGGAGTAGAAAGCAACTGAAATCACTCAACAGAGGATACTCCACTGGACCTGTCGGGATACCAATTCGATTCTACACAGAGTACACGAAAGAACTTGCCCCCCCCCCCCCCCCCCCCCTTCTAACAGCCGTGTACCGCAAGTCTCTAGAAGAACGGAAGGTTCCAAATGATTGGAAAAGAGCACAGGTATTTCCAGTTTTGAAGAAGGGTCGTCGAGCACATAAGCAAAACTATAGGCCTATATCTCTGACATCGATCTGTTGTAGAATTTAGAACATGTGTTTTGCTCGCGTATCATGTCATTTCTGGAAACCCAGAATCTACTCTGTGGGAAGCAACATGAATTCCGGAAGCAGCGATCGTGTGAGACCCAACTCGCTTTATTTGTTCATGAGACCCAGAAAATATTAGATACAGGCTCCCAGGTAGATGCCATTTTCCTAGACTTCCGGAAGGCGTTTGATACGGTTCCGCACTGTCGCCTCATAAACAAAGTAAGAGCCTACGGAATATCAGACCAGCTGTGTGGCTGGATTGAAGAGTTTTTAGCAAACATAACACAGCATGTTGTTCTCAATGGAGAGACGTCTACAGACGTTAAAGTAACCTCTGGCGGGTCACAGGGGAGTGTTGTGGGACCATTGTTTTTCACAATATACACTCCTGGAAATGGAAAAAAGAACACATTGACACCGGTGTGTCAGACCCACCATACTTGCTCCGGACACTGCGAGAGGGCTGTACAAGCAATGATCACACGCACGGCACAGCGGACACACCAGGAACCGCGGTGTTGGCCGTCGAATGGCGCTAGCTGCGCAGCATTTGTGCACCGCCGCCGTCAGTGTCAGCCAGTTTGCCGTGGCATACGGAGCTCCATCGGAGTCTTTAACACTGGTAGCATGCCGCGACAGCGTGGACGTGAACCGTATGTGCAGTTGACGGACTTTGAGCGAGGGCGTATAGTGGGCATGCGGGAGGCCGGGTGGACGTACCGCCGAATTGCTCAACACGTGGGGCGTGAGGTCTCCACAGTACATCGATGTTGTCGCCAGTGGTCGGCGGAAGGTGCACGTGCCCGTCGACCTGGGACCGGACCGCAGCGACGCACGGATGCACGCCAAGACCGTAGGATCCTACGCAGTGCCGTAGGGAACCGCACCGCCACTTCCCAGCAAATTAGGGACACTGTTGCTCCTGGGGTATCGGCGAGGACCATTCGCAACCGTCTCCATGAAGCTGGGCTACGGTCCCGCACACCGTTAGGCTGTCTTCCGCTCACGCCCCAACATCGTGCAGCCCGCCTCCAGTGGTGTCGCGACAGGCGTGAATGGAGGGACGAATGGAGACGTGTCGTCTTCAGCAATGAGAGTCGCTTCTGCCTTGGTGCCAATGATGGTCGTATGCGTGTTTGGCGCCGTGCAGGTGAGCGCCACAATCAGGACTGCATACGACCGAGGCACACAGGGCCAACACCCGGCATCATGGTGTGGGGAGCGATCTCCTACACTGGCCGTACACCACTGGTGATCGTCGAGGGGACACCGAATAGCGCACGGTACATCCAAACCGTCATCGAACCCATCGTTCTACCATTCCTAGACCGGCAAGGGAACTTGCTGTTCCAACAGGACAATGCACGTCCGCATGTATCCCGTGCCACTCAACGTGCTCAAGAAGGTGTAAGTCAACTACCCTGGCCAGCAAGATCTCCGGATCTGTCCCCCATTGAGCATGTTTGGGACTGGATGAAGCGTCGTCTCACGCGGTCTGCACGTCCAGCACGAACGCTGGTCCAACTGAGGCGCCAGGTGGAAATGGCATGGCAAGCCGTTCCACAGAACTACATCCAGCATCTCTACGATCGTCTCCATGGGAGAATAGCAGCCTGCATTGCTGCGAAAGGTGGATATACACTGTACTAGTGCCGACATTGTGCATGCTCTGTTGCCTGTGTCTATGTGCCTGTGGTTCTGCCAGTGTGATCATGTGATGTATCTGACCCCAGGAATGTGTCAATAAAGTTTCCTCTTCCTGGGACAATGAATTCACGGTGTTCTTATTTCAATTTCCAATGACCTAGTTCATAGCGTCGGAAGTTCCATGCGGCTTTTCGCGGATGATGCTGTAGTATACAGCGAAGTTGCAGCATTAGAAAATTGCAGCGAAATGCAGGAAGATCTGCAGCGGATAGGCACTTGGTGCAGGGAGTGGCAACTTATCCTTAACATAGACAAATGTAATGTATTGCGAATACATAGAAAGAAGGATCCTTTATTGTATGATTATATGATAGCGGAACAACACTGGAAGCAGTTACTTCTGTAAAATATCTGGGAGTATGCGTACGGAACGATTTGAAGTGGAATGATCATATAAAATTAATTGTTGGTAAGGCAGGTGCCAGGTTGAGATTCATTGGGACAGTCCTTAGAAAATGTAGTCCATCAACAAAGGAGGTGGCTTACAAGACACTCGTTTGACCTATACTTGAGTATTGCTCATCTGTGTGGGATCCATTCTAGGTCGGGTTGACAGAGGAGGTAGAGAAGATCCAAAGAAGAGTGGCGCGTTTCGTCACAGGGTTATTTGGTAAACGTGATAGCGTTACGGAGATGTTTAGCAAACTCAAGTGGCAGACTCTGCAAGAGAGGCGCTGTGCATCGCGGTGTAGCTTGCTGTCCAGGTTTCGAGAGGGTGCGTTTCTGGATGAGGTATCGCATATATTGCTTCCCCCTACTTATACCTCCCGAGGAGATCACGAATGTAAAATTAGAGAGATCCGAGCGCCCATGGAGGCTTTCCGGCAGTCGTTCTTCCCGCGAACCATACGCGACTGGAACAGAAAAGGAAGGTAATGACAGTGGCACCTGAAGTGCCTTCCGCCACACACCGTGGGGTGGCATGCGAAATATGAATTTAGATGTAGATAATAACTAAATCTACAAATATTCCTAACCTAGTCGTTATCTACCAAGACCAGACTAATATGTGCAATGAGTTAGCATGCCATTCTTGTGCTTACCTTTACTGCAGAGTAGAGCCGTATGAAGTTCATGTGGGATGGACCCGCGTTGTCGTGGCTGCCTGATGTCGGATGTAGCTCACATAGAACGATTCCATCAGTTGTACATGAAATTATACGAATCACAACAATAGTACACAATAATAAATAAAATACACATTTATCACAAGAAATCACAATCCATAAAATAAATACAGGGCTATTACAAATGATTGAAGCGATTTCATAAATTCACTGTAGCTCCATTCATTGACATATGGTCACGACACACTGCAGATACGTAGAAAAACTCATAAAGTTTTGTTCGGTTGAAGCCGCGCTTCAGGTTTCTTCCGCCAGAGCACTCGAGAGCGCAGTGAGACAAAATGGCGACAGGAGCCGAGAAAGTGTATGTCGTGCTTGAAATGCACTCACATCAGTCAGTCATAAAAGTGCAACGACACTTCAGGACGAAGTTCAACAAAGATCCACCAACTGCTAACTCCATTCGGCGATGGTATGCGCAGTTTAAAGCTTCTGGATGCCTCTGTAAGGGGAAATCAACGGGTCGGCCTGCAGTGAGCGAAGAAACGGTTGAACGCGTGCGGGCAAGTTTCACGCGTAGCCCGCGGAAGTCGACGAATAAAGCAAGCAGGGAGCTAAACGTACCACAGCCGACGGTTTGGAAAATCTTACGGAAAAGGCTAAAGCAGAAGCCTTACCGTTTACAATTGCTAAAAGCCCTGACACCCGATGACAAAGTCAAACGCTTTGAATTTTCGGCGCGGTTGCAACAGCTCATGGAAGAGGATGCGTTCAGTGCGAAACTTGTTTTCAGTGATGAAGCAACATTTTTTATTAATGGTGAAGTGAACAGACACAATGTGCGAATCAGGGCGGTAGAGAATCCTCACGCATTCGTGCAGCAAATTCGCAATTCACCAAAAGTTAACGTGTTTTGTGCAATCTCACGGTTTAAAGTTTACGGCCGCTTTTTCTTCTGCGAAAAAAACGTTGCAGGACACGTGTATCTGGACATGCTGGAAAATTGGCTCGTGCCACAACTGGAGACCGACAGCGCCGACTTCATCTTTCAACAGGATGGTGCTCCACCGCACTTCCATCATGATGTTCGGCATTTCTTAAACAGGAGATTGGAAAACCGATGGATCGGTCGTGGTGGAGATCATGATAAGCAATTCATGTCATGGCCTCCACGCTCTCCCGACTTAACCCCATGCGATTTCTTTCTGTGGGGTTATGTGAAAGATTCAGTGTTTAAACCTCCTCTACCAAGAAACGTGCCAGAACTGCGAGCTCGCATCAACGATGCTTTTGAACTCATTGATGGGGACATGCTGCGCCGAGTGTGGGAGGAACTTGATTATCGGCTTGATGTCTGCCGAATGACTAAAGGGGCACATATCGAACATTTGTGAATGCCTAAAAAAACTTTTTGAGTTTTTGTATGTGTGTGCAAAGCATTGTGAAAATATCTCAAATAATAAAGTTATTGTAGAGCTGTGAAATCGCTTCAATCATTTGTAATAACCCAGTACATATAACAAATGATCGTTAATTTGTTTCTGTTCATGAAATGCTTGTCGATGTCTATGTTTTACTCCTTGTAGGTCCTGCCACGTTTTAACCATTTTTATAATGTATTTTGCTACTCAAAAGAAGAATTAACGTTTTCCAGCTGGTAATGTTAATCTCGTTGTTACTGAACTAGTGTGTGTAGTGTCTCTGTATGTCTGTGAAGAACACTATCTCTATTGGCGCCGACGATCCCCACAGCTTACGTAATTTCATACAAGTAGAGAAGTTACTCTCGTGGTGGAGAAGCAGCTGCGGACTCTGACGGTTGCCTGTAAAATTCTGGAAATGTAAGAGAAAGAAAACTTATATAGGATCTGCTCGAACTGGAACTCTGCCATTCGCATTTGGTCATTCGATGATTGTCTGCGAAGGAAATGAGTTATTTTTATCAGAGCAAACTTTCTCTATGCTTTGACCGTGTGATATAAGCAAGTTCTACCGCAAACAGCAACCACCAAATGTTAGAAGTCCTATACAAGCTTATAGTGCATAATATTTCCTCACAGAATCCTTTGATAACAATTAAATACACGCAATTACCTTCTAAATACAACAGACTGTATTCCACATTAACATTACATACTGCTTGTGAATCTCAGAAACCACAAATTATATAACATGTCGGCTAACAATGACCGTTTCATTGTACACACGTCCTCTCGTTATCCTGTCTCGTAACAAAGTCCCGTCACATTCCCATTTTCTTACTTTTCTTTTTGCTCGCCATGGAGCAACGCGATGTCAAAGAATAAATGTTTCGCTCGCGCAAGCGAAACACACCACCTCGCGATATATATTCGCTTTAAACCGGTAACAATAGGAAAGTCATTGAACCGATCACTTCCTTCGACCAGCACGGGCCAAGGGATATTACAATTGGAAATTACGACGACGTTGGATGCGCGTCTTGTTTTAGTTTTTCTCTGAAGCCTGCTAAAAGGCAACTAGTTTCCGCGATACCATCTTGTGCGGCTAGGGTTCAGATATTGCTAACGGGTAGGCGCAATAGAATTGACAGCTTCTCAGAGTGGGACTACGTGCTTCAAAAACTCGCATAAAATTACGTCATGATTAATAGCAAAATTTGTATGGCGAAATAGGTTGGAAAATGAAGTGGTTCAAGCTGAAGTAATCGAAGCTTTTATTACTAAGGCAAAGCGTTAGACATTGTTGGTATCTTAATCTTTTCGGTATACAGAACCCTTTTCATGTCTGCTTTCATCGCGGAATGCCTTGTTTGTTTCTACAGTATGTTTTCATTCGGCATTCTGTAAACGGATTAGTTGCAACAAAAATTAAAATTGTTTCAAATTGTACTTATGTTCTTCAAAGTGCGATTCCGAATTTAAGTAAAAAATCTTAAATTTAAAATAACATAATCGAATAGTACTTTAAAATTTTAATGAGAATGGCGATGCTAGTTCGAATTTTCGAAGGTATAGTTAATACTGAGCTTTAACGATAAAAGTTGAATTCTTATTAAAGATTCGCCACCAGCCTATTGTCGCGTTTATTTTTGTCGAGACAGAGGCTGAGACCCAGTTTCACATACACAAGGGGTGGACAACAAAACACTAAAAATACAACACATCGCCATGCCTGATAGGGGCAGGAAGTCCATTAGCATTCAAAACAGCTTCCAGTCGTCTCGGAATGGATAGTTACCGGTCCTGCACGGTTGTCAAGGGAATATTACACCGTTCTCGCTGCAAAATAGTGGTAAGTTCAGGTAATGATGATGATGGAGATGGGTACCGATCATGCATTCTTCTCTCAAAAGTAGATTACAAATACTCAGTAATACTGAGATCTGGTGACTGGTGGCCAGGGGATACGCGACAATTCATCCTCGTGCTCATAAAACTGGTGCTGTAGGATGCGAGGTGTGTGAACGGAGGTTCTGTGCTTTTGGAACATAGCATCACGATTGGGGAGCAAACATTGTACCTTGGGATGGATCCAATCAGCAAAATGGTCACATAATTCTTGGCAGTAATACGACCTTCCAGAGTACCCATGCTATACGACGTCATGGCTGCCCAAATCGTCACCAACCCCTGCCATGTTTCACTTATGGGACGTAAACTTTACCAGAAGTTTGAAACAGTGTGCAGCAAGACTTATCCGACCAAATTACATTTTTCCATCCCTACATCGCCAAAGTTTTATAGCTTCGGCGCCGTGTTGTGCTGTTTTGGGCATTTGCATCACTACCGATTGGTTTTGGAATACCAGCTCGCCCTACAATGTCCTGATTATGGAGCTCCATTCGTGTTGTTTTGGTGCTGACAGGGTTCGTGAGTGCGATATTCGGTTCTGCAGTGACTTTTGCAGCTGCTGTCCTCTTGTTTTTCGTCCCAGTGCTTTTGGTTGGTTCAAATGGCTCTGAGCACTATGGGACTTAACATCTTAGGTCACCAGTCCCCTAGAACTTAGAACTACTTAAACCTACCTAACCTAAGGACATCACACATATCCATGCCCGAGGCAGGATTCGAACCTCCGACCGTAGCGGTTCCGGACTGAAGCGCCTAGAACCGCACGGCCACCACGGCCGGCCCCAGTGCTCTTCAGTGACCGACTGTCACGATCACTTAACACACACTTTCGTTCCCGTTGTGACTTGGCGGACGATGTCTTTCTGCTTTCAATGCATGTGGTGTAAATCTTCGATACTGTGCCTCTTGATACACAGAACATTTCGACTACCTTGATTACAGAAGCACCTATGACACGAACACCAAAAAGTTGCCATTGTCGAATTCACTGAGCTCCGATATAACGCACAACTTCACAAAACGCTATTATAACAGCGACTGACACTTGCAGCATATTGAGCACATTGCACAGGCGCCGTTCGTGGTAAAATACCACAGTTCATCCTGCTCGCTAGGCTAGAGTGAGTTATCAATGAGCATACGGCATGTAGTGAGCGTAAGATCAAGGTCACTGATAGGTATTACGTTACACACTTTGGCGACTTGTATTCAAGACCGCCCCGCAGTTCTACATCCATACTCTGCAAATCACATTTACGTGCCTGGCAGAGGGTTCATCGAACCACCTTCACAGTTCTCTATTATTCCAATCTCGTATAGCGCGCGGAAAGAATGAACACCTATATTTTTCCGTACGAGCTCTGGTTTCCCTTATTTTATCGTGGTGATCGTTCCGCCCTATGTAGGTCGGTGTCACCAAAATATTTTCGCATTCGGAGGAGAAAGTTGCTGAGTGGAATTTCGTGAGAAGATTCCGTCGCAACGAAAAACGCCTCTCTTTTAATGATGTCTACTCCAAATCCTGTATCATTTCTGTGACACTCTATCCCATATTTCGCCATAATACAAAACGTGCTGCCTTTCTTTGAACTTTTTCGATGTACTCCGTCATTCCTACCTGGTAAGGATCCCACACCGCGCAGCAGTATTCTAAAAGAGGACGGACAAGCGTAGTGTAGGCAGTCTCCTTAGTAGGTCTGTTACATTTTCTAACAAGGGAACCTCCCTATCGCACCCCCCTCAGATTTAGTTATAAGTTGGCACAGTGGATAGACCTTGATAAACTGAACACAGATCAATTGAGAAAACAGGAAGAAGTTGTGTGGAAGTGTGAAAAAAATAAGCAAAATATACAAACTGAGTAGTCCATGGCTCACATAGGCAACATAATGAACAATGTGGGCTCAGGAGCGCCGTGGTCCCGTGGTAGCGTGAGCAGCTGCAGAACGAGAGGTCCTTGGTTCAAGTCTTCCCTCGAGTGAAAATTTTACTTTCTTTATTTTTGCACAGTTATTATCTGTCCGTTCGTTCATTGACGTCTCTGTTCACTGTAATAAGTTTAGTGTCTGTGTTTTGCGACCGCATCACAAAACCGTGCGATTAGTAGACGAAAGGACGTGCCTCTCCAATGGTAACCGAAAACATTTGATCGCAAGGTCATAGGTCAATCGATTCCTCCACAGGAAAACACATCTGATATATTCTCTACGACACTGGTGACGGCATGTGCGTCACATGACAGGAATATGTTGTCGACCCACCTAACTTGTACACTTGGCGAATGGGTAAAAAGATTCTTCTACCTTGCCCGATTTAGGTTTTCTTGTGGATGTGATAATCACTCCCAAAAAAGTGATGAAAACATAAGAGTTTGTCACATAAACTGAAAGTAAAAAATTAAAGTTTTCATTCGGTGGAAGATTTGAACCAAGGACCTTTCGTTCCGCAGCTGCTCACATTACCACGAGACCACACCGTTCACGCGTTCTTAGTGTCCTTGATGTTGCATATCTTCCCATGAACTACTCAGTTTGTATATTTTGCTTATTTTTCACAGTTCCACACAACTTCTTCCTGTTTTCTCAATTGATCTGTGTTCAGTTTTTCAAGGCCTATCCACTGTGCCAACTTATAACTAAATCTGAGGGGGGTGCGATGGGGAGGTTCCCTTGTAAGTGTCCTGCCAATAAAACTCAGCCTTTGGTTAGCCTTCCCCACAACATTTTCTATGTGTTCTTTCCAATTTAAGTTGTTCGTAATTGCAATACCTAGGTATTTAGTTGAATTTACGGCTTTTAGATTAGACTGATTTATCGTATAACCGAAGTTTGAGTTCCTTTTAGCACTCATGTAGATGACCTCACACTTTTCGTTATTTAGGGTCAACTGCCACTTTTCGCACCATTCAGATGTTTTTTCTAAATCGTTTTGCAGTTTGTTTTGATCTTCAGATGATATAGATAAGGAACAATAAAGGGCCTATAACACTACCTTGGGGAACGCCTGAAATCACTTCAGTTTTACTGGATGACTTTCCGTCAATTACTACGAACTGTGACCTCTCTGACAGGAAATCGCAAATCCAGTCACTTAACTGAGACGATATTCGATAAGCACGCAATTTTACTACGAGCCGCTTGTGTGGTACAGTGTCAAAAGCCTTCCGGAAATCCAGGAATACGGAATCGATCTGAAATCCCATGTCAGTAGCACTCAGCACTTCATGTAAATAAAGAGCTAGTTGTGTTTCACAGGAACGATGTTTTCTAAACCCATGTTGACTGTGTGTCAATAGGCCGTTTCGTTCGAGGTAATTCATAATGTTCGAACACAAGATATGTTCTAAAATCCTGCTGCATATCGACGTTAACGATATGGGCCTGTAATTTAGTGGATTGCCTTTCTTGAATAGTGGTGTGACCTGTGCTGGTTTCCAGTCTTTGGGTACGGATCTTTCGTCGAGCGAACGGTTGTATATGATTGTTAAGTATGGAGCTAATGCATCAGCATACTCCGAAAGGAACCTAATTGGTATACAGTCTGGACCAGAAGACTTGCTTTTATTAAGTGATTTGAGTTGCTTCACTACTCCGAGGATATTTACTTCTACGTTACTCATGTTGGCAGCTGTTCTCGATTCGAATTCTGGAATATTTACTTCGTCTTCTTTTGTGAAGGCATTTCGGAAGGCTGTGTTTAGTAAATCTTCTTTGGCAGAACTGTCTTCGATAGTATCTCCATTGTTATCGCGCAGAGAAGGCATTGATTGTTTCTTGCCGCTAACATACTTCACATACGACCAGAATCTCTTTGGATTTTCTGCCAGGTTTCGAGACGAAGTTTCGTTGTGGAAACTGTTATAGGCGTCTCGCATTGAACTCCGCGCTAAGTGTCGAGCTTCTGTAAAGGATCTCCAATCTTGGGGATTTTTGCGTCTGTTTAAATTTGGCATGTTTGTTTCGTTGTTTCTGCAACAGTGTTCTAACCCGTTTTGTGTACCAAGGAGGATCAGCTCCGTCGTTTGTTAGTTTATTTGGTATAGACCTCTCAATTGCTGCCGATACTATTTCTTTGAATTTAAGCCACATCTGGTCTATACTTATATTATTAATTTGGAATGAGTGGAGATTGTCTCTCAGGAAGGCGTCAAGTGAATTTTTATCTGCTTTTTTGAATAGGTATATTTTTCGATAATTTTCCGATGATTTGGGGATTACAATATTCAATCTCGCTACGACAACCCTGTGTTCACTAATCCCTGAATCGGTTTTGATGCTCGTTATTAACTCAGGATTATTTGTTGCTAAAAGGTCAAGTGTATTTTCACAACCGTTTACTATTCGCGTGGGCTCATGAACTAACTGCTCGAAATAATTTTCAGAGAATGCGTTTAGCACAATTTCGGATGATATTTTGTGTGTACCTCCGGAATTAAACATGTATTTTCGCCAACATATCGAGGGTAAATTAAAGTCACCACCAACTATTATCGTATGAGTTGGGCACGTGTTTGAAATCAAACTCAAGTTTTCTTTGAACCTTTCAGCAACAGTATCATCTAAATTGGGAGGTCGGTAAAAGGATCCAATTATTATTTTATTCCGGTTTCCAACAATGACCTCTGCCCATACTAACTCACAGGAAGTATCTACTTCAATTTCGCAACAAGTTAAAGTACTTGTAACAGCAACAAACACGCCACCGCCAACCGTGTTTAGCCTATCTTTTCGGAACACCGTTAGGTTCTTCGCACAAATTTCGGCTGAGACTATATCCGGCTTTAGCCAGCTTTCAGTGCCTGTAATGATTTGTGCATCAGTGCTTTCTATTAGCGCTTGGAGCTCTGGTACTTTCCCAACACAGCTACGACAATTTACAACTGTTATACCAATAGTTCCTGTATCTATGTTCTTCCTGTGTTCAGCCTGCACCCTTTGTGACTGAAGCCCATCTTGTGATTTCCTGAGACCCTCTAACCTAAAAAACCGCCCAGTCCTCGCCACACAGCCCCTGCTAACCGTTAGCCGCCTCCTGCGTATAGTGGACACCTGACCTATTCAGCGGAACCCGAAACCCAACCACTCTTTGGCGCGAGACGAGGAATCTGCAGCCTACACGGCCGCAGAACCGTCTGAGCCTCTGATTCAGTCCCTCCACACGGCTCTGTACGAGAGGTCCACAATCGGTCCTGTCGACTATGCTGGAAATGCTCAGCTCTGCTTTCATCTTGCAAGCAAGAGTGGCAGCCTTTACCACTTCTGTTAGCTGCTCGAAACCAGAGAGACTCTCTTCTGATCCAAAGCGACACACATCACTGGTACCGACGTGAGCAACCACCTGCAGTTGGCTGCTGCCTGTGCTCTTCATGGCATCTAGGAGGACCCTTTCCACATCTGGAATGACTCCACCCGGTATGCACATGGAGTGCACATTGGTTTTCTTACCCTCCTAGTCAGCCAAGTCCCTAATGGGCCCCACAACGCGCCTAACGTTGGGGCTCCCAACTACCAATAGTCCCATCCTCTGCGATTGCCTGGATCTTGCAGACTGAGTGGTTTCCTCTGAAACAGGACAGGCGACAGCATCTGGCTCAGCGACAGTGTCAGCCACAGCCAGCACCTGGAACCTGTTTGTCAGACAAACCGGGGAGGCCTTACGTGCGGCCGCCTGGAAAGTCTTTCGCCGCCTGCTTCGCCCCGGGGCGTCCTCCCACTCGACCACAGGTGAGGGGTCAGCCTCAGTGCGAGCAGTAACTGGGTTGGCCACCGGTGAGGACCGATCGGAGGACTCTCACGTTGGATCCCCACGGCCGGCCCACAACAGAGGTACCGATCCTCTGCAGCCTCAAGCTGTGTAACCGAAGGCATCACAGCCTGAAGCTGAGAGTGAAGTGTCACCAATTCGGCTCGCATCCGCACACAACAATCGCAGTCCCTGTCCACACCAAAGACCATGGCAAACTAAACTATGAAGATAAACGGACTATCGGCACGTGCTGCGCAACTCTAATGGAGACCCTGACGATAACGCACGAACTGTATCTAGTAATACGCAGATATTCAAGAACCTAACTACCGAAGCACTCAGGTGAAACTAAATAATTCACCCCTGATTAGAAACTTGTAATATATCACAAAATCGGTTTATTTACTGACGCAAACGAAAATGCGAGAACTGTGGCTATTATATTTTAAATTTAAACGCAGAAACTCAAGAAACTAAGCTATTAAAGCACACACATAATATAATAAAATTCGCTCCTGGTTAGAAACTCGTAAATGTCACAAAAGCGGTTTACTTATCTGTTGCTGCGTCTGTCGTGGTCGGCTGCTACTCCCTGACTGACTAACGCCAACAAGTTCCCTCCCCTGCGGATGAATGCCACTCAGGCACGTCCTCCACATTTTCATCTTTTATAACTGGGCACTTGACTAGGTGGGCTTACTCTGGAGGTATATATCATAGGGAGAGGATCAGGCTGAACGAACGAGTTCCCCTATTGGAAGATATAATGACGTCATAGCACATTCCGTAAGCACTGCAGTTTTTATCGAAATAGCACAGCATTACAAAATATGAACCAAGAGAGGGGACCAATATCTGCAGCGATAAGTGTCATGCGTACAGGGTAGACCATGCCTCTAATGCTGAAGCGTGGAGTATAGTCTCGACTGTGAGCACCGAACTAGCAATGCCCGAGAAATTTTTAATATTTTAGGTGTAATCAGCTCCGATCTGGTTACTGGCCGAAAAGACACTGTTACGAAAACATCCACTCAGTGATGGCCATACTGCCCACGGCTAAACAGGTCCCGACATATTGATGGAAAAAATAAATTGGCTGCATTGCCGAGCACTTACGTCCCTCCCTTCTCTCTGGACCAATCAGAACGAAGTTTCCAAAACTAGCACTTCCACACGGACATCATCAGTCTCGGTCACCCACAGCTTCCAGGCAGAATAAAATGCCAGATAACACAATATAAACTATTGTATCATTATTAGAGCGTGTTGAGATTGCTAGAAGACTCAGAAGTGATTACGAAAAAAAAATCGAATGGGAGAGCTACCCATCCTTCGGTGTTCTTCACATTCTTAAAGCTGCTATATTCCTCCCCCCCCCCCCCCCCCCCGCCGCCCAAGCCCCTTATTCGTGTACTATACTGTGCATATCGGGAAAATTTGGCCAAAAGATACAATGCTGGAAGCACACTGATGGTCGCGAGATCTGCCAGTCCTCCATGGAGGAGATTGAAACTTCACTATAAGACTTGTAAATAGATAGGGAAATAATCCGAAGTATATATATTATGCCCCTGCTACACTAATGAGACCGAGCAATGGCCACATTGCAGCAAAAATAAACTATTTCTACATACAAACACCATCGGTCGATAAGCCAATTCTCCAAATACGCGCACGTAAATGCAATTAAACTTCCACAAACAGGGATTAAATTGTGAACAACACACGCACAATTACTCGTGGAAAAATAGCCTGCACATACATGAAAACAAAAGGCTCGCCATTTATTCTCGATTCCTGCGACCACCCCGAGTGAACGCTGCCTCCCCTACTGCAAGTCTCCAAGAGGCTCAGAGGACTGCAGCTATTGACACAACGGCGCTCCTCGCGTAAATGGAATGTCTAGTCCTCTGGAGTATCAACAGCTCATTGACTCCCAGGAACAGCGGGAACACTTCGTATCAGAGAATCCCCACTCGCTGTATCGTTCGTGGTAACGGCGAAGAAATTATTTCTTCCCACCCGCGATCACAGTGTCCGGAACCAGAGGGGCCACTCTACAACCAATAAAAGAAACGGGAGCTGAGTAGCACTCACACACTGGTGGCATCACAGGAAGCCAGTGTTGGTAAGATGGCCAGTACGTCATCTACCGAAGACGTGTGGCAGCCAATGGATGCAGGCAGCTGGGAAAAAAAAAGAGACTTCATAATCGCGTGATTCTCTTACAAGCGACAAGTGAGCTAGGACAGCCATTAAAAAAGAATCCGTGTGCAAGGGTTTATCTTTTAACATTCCAGGTAATGAGGACCGGTAATTGGCTATAAAACTATGCTCTGTATGTCTGTAGTTTTAGTTATTTAACCTGTAAATCTGTTACGTGAACCACCAAACAGCGATGCCGAGAGGTCTGCTGTGGACTCTCTCTCGGTGGATGACTGTTCTCCGTTAAGCCAGGGACGGCCAAGATTTCGGCTCGCGGGCCGTGCCTGGGTATCAGTGCCAAAGCACTCAGTCTCGCTGCACATTTACCCCTACCACCACACCACGCTGTCTGAGTATGAGTAGGGAACTAGGGGAAAACAACAAACGCACCGCATTTATATGGTAGTGCATTCGCGCAGCTTACGATTTGGTTTTATATTCCTCATTTATCAACAACACTGATCACAGACGAAATAAATTTTCTGTATTTAATTATTTTTGACACGCTAAGGACATAATATAATTTTTATCTGGTACAAACTGTCAGCGGAGGAACAGATGCAAACAATTTCAGTGTTTCTCACTCAAGCTGCCACGTAATAGTGACTCATTTAGTTTCATAATCAAAAAAAGGTCTTTCACACAAATATAACGATCGAAATATTTTAGCCATCATGAAGACTTGGAAAATCTATGGAGACTTGGAAAATCTACCCGAGGAAAGCGATGTAGACGTCCTGGGTAGTTTTAACGTAAAAAGATTTGTCATTAGAACTGGAATTACCTTTCACAGGGGAGCTTTCAAATGAAACAGCAAACTGTCTCGAAAAGAGCTTGAAAACAGATGTAAGATTGACAGTGTCCTCAAACCCCTTATAAAACTATACTTGTAATCCTTTCAAGGCCACAATGGAGTATTCAAACGTTTCTTTTAACAGTAGTGAGCTTAGGGTACTGGACTGTCTTTGTCAGAACGTGTCCCTTCTTTATTTTTAAACGCATCCCCATAAAATCAGAAAGAAATTACCTTGCAATATTTTACTGTGGACAGTGTGCAGTCAAGTCGACTTAAAATGAGAAGTCTGCGATCCATTCTTGATGTTCTAATTTTCGTTCTTACACTCCTTTTTACTTCATAAATTCAACAGTAACGAGTTTTAAATCGAAAAATCGTTCCAAGCATGCCCTTGACTTAACCAACGTACTTTGCAGTAATGTATGACGTCGCCATACTCTTCATTCATTTCCATTGAAAACTGTTGCAAGTGACAATAGAATAATTTTTGCGACTTCAGAAATTTAACTAATCGTACTACCAATTTCTTCAAGTGTTCCATGCTTGCAAATTTAGCACAAAGTGCTGCTTGATGTACAGAACAATGAATCACGTTCGCTGAACATTGTAATTTTTTGCTCTTACATTGTCATTTAAATGTTTAAATTCTTTCTGCATGGTATTGTAACGTCCTTTCATTGAAAATAAGAAGTACCCGTCGCTTATACGAAGTGAGAGATCTCGTCCCTCTCTTCCGTCATTATCATTCATTTTAAAGGAGTTTTATGCCAGATCGCTAGATTGCCTCTCTCTGTGCAAACAGTCTCTGAATATGTGAACGTCCTTTATGCCACGAACAAATACCAAAGTGTAAGCAATGCTGACACCACTATTCTGCTGAACTCTGAGAGTTGTGCCACCGAAAAATGCCACACAGCAACGCTAAATGAAATATGGCGCTGTTCCTGGTACTTCCGAGAGGGGCCGAGCAAAGCTAGTGACAGGCTGGGCCTTGCCTGAACACACTGCACGCCTGAAGTTTAGCATGCCGTGGCTGGCCTGTCATAAGCACATCAATATGGGATACAATGCTCGACCAGAAGTTTTTAATGCTTGTGGTATGAATTAACAAAATTCTAGTGACAGTAAATTTGAGAACAGCTGTACATCTCTAAGGGCCTGAATGTCTTGCTGGCAAAGATATAGAAACTACCGGAAAAAACCAACTGTAAAGACGACGTCGATTCTGATCCGACGACGGCATATGCTGCCTGGGGATAGTTGATATGCTGGTATGGTTTTCAACGTCGTCCGCCAATAAATTGCGTAGTGGCATAGGTACCAGAGCGCTACCTGTCTCTACCCTTTAATAAGGAATGCTCACAGCCAGAAAGTTCAGTGTGGTGCAAACATGTGAAGCAAGCAGGCAACCATGCCACAGAGACGCACTCGTGCTTCCTACAGCCAACTGAGCGAGTCTGAAAGGGGGCTTATTGTGGCCATCCGCGTGGCGGGATGGTCCTTTTGGAAAATGGCCACCCAAGTTGTACAACGATGCTGGTGTCAGCGGTCAGGTGAACGTTCTCACACCTGTAGACAAGGTTCTGGATATCCACGCAGCACAGGCGCCCGTCAGGATCGTCGTATTGTAAGGGCAGCAGTGGCAGGTCTTACAGCTACCATACCACATATAAGGGGGCTTGTGAACCCAAAAGAGCCACAAGAAGTGTTGCAAACTGATTATTAGGCGGTGGGATTCTCGGAATGCACATCTCTACCCGTCTTCCATTCACAGCACAGCACTGACGTGCACGGCTCGACTGCTGACGTCAGAGGATCACTTGGGAGATGGAATGGCGCGCTATGGTCTTCAGTGATGAAAGCTGATTCTGCTGCACACAAGTTATGGTCATTTGCATGTACGATGTAGACCTGTTGACCACTGTCTCGCCTAGTGCATTCGTTTGACCTCACCCCAAGCATTGCGGTCTGGGGTTTGATAAGCTTCAACTCTCGTTCAACTTTGGTGTTTCTGGAAGGGACAGTAACAAGTGCTCGGTATGTGCAGAATGTTGTCAGGCACATTCTTTTGCCGTTCATGCAACAGGAAGGTGATATACAGGGTGATTCAAAAAGAATACCACAACTTTAGGAATTTAAAACTCTGCAACGACAAAAGGCAGAGCTATGCACTATCTGTCGGCGAATTAAGGGAGCTATAAAGTTTCATTAGTTCTACATTTGTTCGCTTGAGGCGCTGTTGACTAGGCGTCAGCGTCAGTTGATGCTAAGATGGCGACTGCTCAACAGAAAGCTTTTTGTGTTATTGAGTACGGCAGAAGTGAATCGACGACAGTTGTTCAGCGTGCATTTCGAACGAAGTATGGTGTTAAACCTCCTGATAGGTGGTGTATTAAACGTTGGTATAAACAGTTTACAGAGAATGGGTGTTTGTGCAAAGGGAAAAGTTCTGGACGGCCGAGAACGAGTGATGAAAATGTAGCACGCATCCAGCAAGCATTTGTTCGCAGCCCAGGAAAATCGACTCGCAGAGCTAGCAGAGAGCTGCAAATTCCACAATCAACTGTATGGAGAGTCCTACGAAAAAGGTTAGTTATGAAACCTTCTCGTCTGAAATTGGTTCAAGCACTGTCTGCAGCTGATAAGATTAAAAGAATCGATTTCTGTGATTTTATCCTTGCTCAAATGGAAACACATGAATCTTTCGTTTCAAAGATTGTGTTTAGTGATGAAGCAACTTTCCACACTAATGGGAAAGTCAACCGTCACAATGTCTGTATATGGGGCACTGAGAATCCGCGGGAAACAACTCAGTATGAACGTGACTCGCCTAAGGTGAACGTTTTCTGTGCCATTTCAGCCAATAAAGTTTTTGGTCCCTTTTTCTTCGAAGGTGCTACTGTAACTGGACTACAGTATCTGGAGATGTTAGAGAATTGGCTGTTCCCTCAGCTCGAACAAGAAGCACAACAATTCATATTTCAGCAGGATGGAGCGCCACCACATTGGCACTTATCTGTCCGTAACTACCTGAATGTCAACTACCCGAGGCGATGGATCGGCCGCCAGGCAGCCCGTGACAGAGCACTTCATCACTGGCCTCCAAGAAGCCCTGATCTTACCCCCTGCGATTTTTTCTTATGGGGGTATGTTAAGGATATGGTGTTTCGGCCACCTCTCCCAGCCACCATTGATGATTTGAAACGAGAAATAACAGCAGCTATCCAAACTGTTACGCCTGATATGCTACAGAGAGTGTGGAACGAGTTGGAGTATCGGGTTGATATTGTTCGAGTGTCTGGAGGGGGCCATATTTAACATTTCTGAACTTGTTTTTGAGTGAAAAAAACCTTTTTAAATACTCTTTGTAATGATGTATAACAGAAGGTTATATTATGTTTCTTTCATTAAATACACATTTTTAAAGTTGTGGTATTATTTTTGAATCACCCTGTATTGTTCCAACAGGATAACAATCGTCCATACACTGCCTGTGAAACTCGATGTGCTCTACAAGACGTGTAGCAACATCCCTGGTCACCACGATCACCAGACTTGTCTCCAGTCGAGCACGTTCGGGATATGATGGGACGAGAAGTTACTCATGCAACTCGTCAAACAACAATTCTTACAGAACAACGTGAACAGGTCGAGCAGGCGTAGCATAACGTATTCCAGGACAGTATTCGCCATCTGTACGATCAACTGGATGCAAAAGTCAGTGCCTGCCAAGCCGCCATGTAGAGATATGGGTGTTTCAGTATGGGTTGGTACGTGGCACCTCAGAACTGCTTGTACTGTTGCTCTGTCCATGTAATCTCCCTCCCCCTCCCTCCTCCTATTTCCCTATGTATTTACGAGTCTCATAGTCACGTTGCACTCTCATATTGCCCGAGTTTATTTCGTGTTACATGCCCATTTATTCTGCTTGGGAGGGCTGACAGATCTCGCCACCATCAGGGTGCTTGCAGGATTTTATTTTGTCGTTAAATTTTTCGCAGTATGAACAGAAAGATTCACGTGTAGGGGAAATGTGGCAGCTGCGCCACTGCTGCCCACATTTGAAGGAAACTCCAGCATAACCTTATCAAAGTAAAGGACACCGAAAGATAGGTAGCACTCTATTCGATTTTTTTTTGTAAGCATTTGCGAGTCTTCTAGCAATCTCAAGCACACTCTAATAATAATGCAGTAGTTTATATTGTGTTACATGGCATTTTATTCTGCCTGGGAGCTCTGGGTGAACGAGACTAATGTTATTCATGTATAAGTGCTAGTTCTGAAAGTTTCATTCTGATTGGTCCAGAGAGAAAGGAGACACGTCAGTGCTTCGCGCTTATCTGCAACGCAACCTTCATATTTTTCTACCGATGTGTTATGACCTGTTACGCCGTGGGCGGGATGGCCCTCACTGAAAGGATGCTTTCGTACCAGGGTCCTTCCCGCCAGTACCATGTCTGAGACGATTACACCTAAAATATTGCAAATTTCTTGGCCATTGCTAGCTTGGTGTTCGTGGTCAAGACTATACGCCACACATCTGCATTAAAGGGGAGGCCTACCCTATACATGTGACACTTTTCGGTGGAGGTACTGGCCACCTCTCTAGTTACATACCTTATAATGGTGTGCTATTTCTTTTAAACACAGTATCTTAGGTTGAAAGCATCGCGATTTTGTTATGAGGTCATGAGTTTTTAAAACGACAGGAAAGGGCATTGCCACCTTTATGGCTCACTCCCTTCGGTCAACTATGAAGAAAGTCAATGAATTTTCACTGTCCCTGGTGGGAAGGAAAAGATAAAAGGAATCGTCTCTAACTCGTCCCAAAGATCCCATGTTACTGTTTTCATACGAATGGCCATCTAAGGCATTCGGATATAGGAAGGAATGAGGCTGCTGATCTCAGTAGTCACATGAGGAAATTAAAATAAAATAAATTGTCCATTATAAATCATCCTACAGACGTTGGCATGTGTCAGAACAACGTGGATAATGCAAAGATTAAATACAAACCCACAACAATTCAAAAAGTGAAAGTAAAAAAGATACACACTAGTAATATCTACACTCCTGGAAATTGAAATAAGAACACCGTGAATTCATTGTCCCAGGAATGGGAAACTTTATTGACACATTCCTGGGGTCAGATACATCACATGATCACACTGACAGAACCACAGGCACATAGACACAGGCAACAGAGCATGCACAATGTCGGCACTAGTACAGTGTATATCCACCTTTCGCAGCAATGCAGGCTGCTATTCTCCCATGGAGACGATCGTAGAGATGCTGGATGTAGTCCTGTGGAACGGCTTGCCATGCCATTTCCACCTGGCGCCTCAATTGGACCAGCGTTCGTGCTGGACGTGCAGACCGCGTGAGACGACGCTTCATCCAGTCCCAAACATGCTCAGTGGGGGACAGATCCGGAGATCTTGCTGGCCAGGGTAGTTGACTTACACCTTCTAGAGCACGTTGGGTGGCACGGGATACATGCGGACGTGCATTGTCCTGTTGGAACAGCAAGTTCCCTTGCCGGTCTAGGAATGGTAGAACGATGGGTTCGATGACGGTTTGGATGTACCGTGCACTATTCAGTGTCCCCTCGACGATCACCAGTGGTGTACGGCCAGTGTAGGAGATCGCTCCCCACACCATGATGCCGGGTGTTGGCCCTGTGTGCCTCGGTCGTATGCAGTCCTGATTGTGGCGCTCACCTGCACGGCGCCAAACACGCATACGACCATCATTGGCACCAAGGCAGAAGCGACTCTCATTGCTGAAGACGACACGTCTCCATTCGTCCCTCCATTCACGCCTGTCGCGACACCACTGGAGGCGGGCTGCACGATGTTGGGGCGTGAGCGGAAGACGACCTAACGGTGTGCGGGACCGTAGCCCAGCTTTATGGAGACGGTTGCGAATGGTCCTCGCCGATACCCCAGGAGCAACAGTGTCCCTAATTTGCTGGGAAGTGGCGGTGCGGTCCCCTACGGCACTGCGTAGGATCCTACGGTCTTGGCGTGCATCCGTGCGTCGCTGCGGTCCGGTCCCAGGTCGACGGGCACGTGCACCTTCCGCCGACCACTGGCGACAACATCGATGTACTGTGGAGACCTCACGCCCCATGTGTTGAGCAATTCGGCGGTACGTCCACCCGGCCTCCCGCATGCCCACTATACGCCCTCGCTCAAAGTCCGTCAACTGCACATACGGTTCACGTCCACGCTGTCGCGGCATGCTACCAGTGTTAAAGACTGCGATGGAGCTCCGTATGCCACGGCAAACTGGCTGACACTGACGGCGGCGGTGCACAAATGCTGCGCAGGTAGCGTCATTCGACGGCCAACACCGCGGTTCCTGGTGTGTCCACTGTGCCGTGCGTGTGATCATTGCTTGTACAGCCCTCTCGCAGTGTCCGGAGCAAGTATGATGGGTCTGACACACCGGTGTCAATGTGTTCTTTTTTCCATTTCCAGGAGTGTACATTATAAAAGATAGGCATGAGAAACATCTACCTTTCTTCACTTGGACACCTGCACTGCCCATCAATTGGGCGATAACAACACATGGACTGTAAAATATGATACGATATAATTGATACCTCTTGTTATCACAACACATCAAAAATAGAATTACTAACTGCCCAAAACGGACTTGAAACTGACGAACCTGGTTTCCAAATACTTTACAGCAAACACAACCATAAGTTACAAGCTTAAAGTATAAAATGAAACATTCAGTCTCAACGAATTAAATAAAGGTAATCGTGAGAGTATCCTTTCTGATGTGTGCGATTTAAGTGTAACAGACATCAGTAATTAAGGCAACTGATAAACTTATAATTGGTGCACGCACAAGAGAACTGTCAAAGACAGCCTGAGGCCACGTACGTATCTTCCAATTATGTACTAAATCTAGCTACTACAGGTACAACAAATCAGTAGCAATCATAATGGGCAATAAACACAAAAGACAGACAAATAAGATCACATAGAACACCACACCGATCGATAGGAGGAAAGCAATGGGTATGGACGTCCACATCATTAACAGGACAGTTCTTTACACACATATATCTTCGAAAAAAGTAGCAAACACAAACACATATGTTGAACGTAAACATAAAAGTGCACAAAACACTAGAATTTAAATCAATCAAACCATAGTAGGAAACTTGCTCATGAATGAGTGCAACAGATTGCACAAAATTTTGCACTAATCATAAATTGGGTGTAGACAGAAATACGAATTACATATGGATTTAAAAACTGACAAAAGTAAACCAATTAACTCAGTAAAGTAAATCAGTCTTCTTTCTGATACCTATTGAGCAAAAATTTCCTATTCTACAACACTTCAGCCTACTACTGAATCATTATCCACAACACTTGATCATAGGACTTTATTGTATACGCTTATTACTCTAGAAATGGTCCAATCAGACGTGTCGAAACCTAACCTGAAATTCCTTATAGAGGAAGAATACACTGAAAGAAACATAATATCACAATTTTAGATGCTAAGACACACTGCAAGTATTTTTATAAAAAAAAATGTTGAAAATTAGTAAATTCATAACTTGCCAGGCGGTTGGAGGAATGTACACCCTTACTGCAGCTGTAGCAGACAGGGCATGTGCAACACAGCAGGCACATATCCTTGGTTGATGACGCATCGATAAACTAATAACATGGCACAATACGATCGTAATTTCTAAAGCGAATTTCTGTTTCCTTTGACAGCTTCCCTGACACAATTGTTCAGTTACTGCAACACATTTAATATCCACAATAATTAGCAGTTGCCTTTGTGGTATCACAGAGTGTTAACAATAGAGAGAAAACTAAATTGATTTACGTTTTCTTTTCTTCGTGTATGCTTGCTAATAGCATCTGTCTTTGTGCACATTCCAGAGTTTCACATTAATGTGGAATCCAGTTAATATTTTCAACCTTGCCACGGTGAAATATGAAGAACATAGTATACAGTCGAAATCACTTACTACTCCTGAAGACCTACATATGTACGATAAAGATGGAAGGAGAATAAATAAATTAAAATTTGTGCCACGGCCGGGACTCGAACCTGGCAAAAATTTTAATTCACTTCTTCTGCTTCCATCATTATCGTAGATAAAGATGAGACTTTAATGTCTCAGGGAAAATTTAATTATAAGATCTATAAAGATCACCTACTTATGTGTTATTTAATAGCTAAGTTATTTGACATTCGTTCAAGTGATGTCAACATCTCGTTAGAAATTGTGGAAACTTTAGAAGAAAGAGGAGGTAACTCTAACAGTTCCATGAATGATGATTCTTGTGCTGATTGAAGTCAAGAAGAAAAATACAGTTCCTTCCTAGCCCAAATAAAACATTACAGTAAAAGCTCCCAGTGACGAAAAAAGGGCTGTAATTTGTTTCGTTACGTGAGGGAGGCGAAAATGCTTAGAGTTACGCAGTGTGCAAAGCCATTTTCGTTTCTAAAATCTGAACATGTATTTTATAAATGGAAGAAAGATATAAACGAATTGCAAAATATGTGCGAAATTACACTAGCAAAAGTGTGCAAGAGAAACTACTCTAAAGATTTTGAACTGCTCGTGACGGCCAATGCACTGTTACCGAGGGAGACTGGACCCTTTGAATTTCAGGCTTCAGTGACCTTGTTAAACAGATTCCGTAAATGCACGGAAAAGGAAGCGCAAAAGTACGAAGTTTACTTAAAGTAAACCGATATAGGAGATGTCTTTCGTAGGTAGAACTGTAGAGAAATTCATAGCTGACGTGAGACGAAGGTGATTTTTATCCCCTAAAATGCTGTGTCTAAAGCCAATCAGTCAGCTTTCGAGCAAGAATTGCGTGCAAACGGCACTTTATCATCTCGAGCAAAGAAAGACAATAGATTTACAGTCGATGAGTGCTATGACTTATTAGTATACAACAAGTCATGATATGTACCAGTGGGTTATTGTTTCCACAGCTTTACATCATTTCTCGGGAACCTCATGGCAAATCAGGATCAAGAATTTAAAAAACGACTGTCTAGTTACAAAAATCATCTAACCTATGTGGAAACGTGGGAAAGACTAAGTTTCAGTATTACATCTAAAACGTCTTCTTACAAGTTGCAGAAAATAATTCATTGCTTTTGTTGGACTCTTGACCTGAACGTAACCACACCTCTGTCTTTAGGATGACGATGGAAATGCTGTCGAAACTAATAATGTGATTCGGCGACTCGACAAAGAAGTTTTTCGACAGTGTAAAGCATTTTTCAGAAAATATAGTTTCCGATAGCTCTTTGTCATTTCACGTTTATCAGTGGAACAGTATTATTAAACTTCAGACAGTTGTGCGTTGTCAATTTGCATCACCACTTCAACGAATTTCATCAAGTATGCCTGGTGTGCAGCACAATATACAGACGATGGCCACAACTATTTCTTACCCCATCCCAATGTTGTCTAAATAAAACTAGTAATTACTGTGAAGTGCCTGAGTGCATTAATTTTTCCTTTATCAGTTATGCCAGCTGTAAGCAAAATGTCTGGTTTCATCATCCAATACACACTTCGCATTTTTGTGACTATTACAGAGAATAAACAACGAGCTGTTTCACGGATAGTAAAATATACATTACTGAAAATTCAACATTAGAACTGAGCTGCACGAATTGTTATAAAATATTTAATGCCAACAAATTAAAGCCCTGACTGATGAAAATCGCTTGTAATGTAACATCATACACCGTCTTGATTTTCATTGCATTGAAAGAATAGTGAACTGATCTAACTCTATGATATTACCTAAAGTTAATATAGTACTCCTAATTTCGACATTGTCCCTTCTTTTATAATGAAGAATTATTAACTGCAATGGAAACAATCTTTTACTTCCTCATACAAGTCGCTATGTTGGAAGTGCCTGGATTCATAACTGACAAATTTCATAAATTATTCACACAATCTATATGAGTGCACTTTGGACATTGTGTTCTCATGGTTGAGTCTGCTTATTCACCATGTCACGTACTAGGTATGAAGGGCTGTATAAACCGCCATTATATGTGGCTCTTGTGTGAGAAAATGAACTTTAAATTTCTTAAAAAATACTTGCAGTGCCACTTATCAGCCAAAATTTTGACGGTGCGTTTCTTTACGTGTGTTCTTCACGTATGAAAAATTTCATTGTAGGTGTCACTATGTTGGATCGATTATTCCCTTGTAACGATGATTTGAAGAACTGTGGAGATGATAGGGGTGGCAACATTTACGCGATTTAGATGTCGAAGATGCGGCTCTTATGAAGTCAGAGATTATCAAGTCCAGATGCCCAGCAGTTACCTTCTAAGTTTGCATTAGTGGCAATTTTTACTGTCTCGCACCGTTTCTGCAGCAGCAAGCCTCTGAGACTCTGCAGTACACCTTCATCAAAGAACGGTTTATGTCCATGACAGCTTGTTCAATGATCATGACTCACACCAACATTGCACTAGGTGTGTTAACAACGTTTATTTCATTAATGCTCACCTGATTATGTCTACTGTGGAGTCCCTTTCGAAATTAGAAAACAACACAACCCTTGTTGATCAAGGTTTGAGCCCGCATCTCGTGGTCGTGCGGTAGCGTTCTCGCTTCCCACGCCCGGGTTCCCGGGTTCGATTCCCGGCGGGGTCAGGGATTTTCTCTGCCTCGTGATGGCTGGGTGTTGTGTGCTGTCCTTAGGTTAGTTAGGTTTAAGTAGTTCTAAGTTCTAGGGGACTTATGACCACAGCAGTTGAGTCCCATAGTGCTCAGAGCCATTTGAACCATTTTTTTTGGATCAAGGTTTATGTTGGTCTATCCACAGTTTACTTTTTTGTGGTGACACAAGACTGACTTTCTTTGAGAGCTTCTTCTTGTTGGGTGAAGGGTACACATATAAAATGTTGTCTTTATTTATTCACTTCACTTTGAGAGGTAACTGGGGTACACAAAATGCGTCCTGCTTACCTGTAGGCGGGAGGGGAGTTAATCATTATTTCCATGACGGTGTGAAATTTCAGGTGGTAAATCACTGTGATATTGATCCAAGAGCACAGCGTCAATGTGGGTGTCAGCGCACAGAGGCATGTGGCACGTAATGCCTGTGTTGTGGGTGTATCGACCAGCCCAGGCATAGTTGGCATGCTGCATCTCATGACATGTTGATCTTGGTGAATAACTTCGACGTCTACATCGCAGTCCTCAGCAATCAGGGAGCCTAAGTCAGCTGCAAATTCTAACAGAAAGAAGAAGGTTCTGCTGCTAGATAGTTCGCATGGCAGACGTGTGGGCTAGCAGATGCAGGAAGTGTTGGGGAGTGAGTACCAGGTCACCAGCATTGTGAAGCCTAGCGCAGGGCTTGCTCAGGTGACTGCTAACATAGGGGATTTATGTAGGGATTTTACGAAAGGATCAGGTGGTGATTGTGGGTGGAGCTGGGAATAGTCTTGATAGAGACAAGGAGTATGATGTAGGTGGTGACCTGACAAAAGTAGCTTTTCAAACTGATGGCACTAATGTGCACTTCATGCAACTATTTCAGCATCATGATTGACGTCATCTTAACGCTGCTGTTGGACGTGGTAACGTGGGCTGAAGAAGGTACTGATGGCGAACGGCATGGCTCACATTGCAGTGGTGCCAGTTGAGTCTATCAATGGAGCAGGTTTCACTAGGCATGGCCTGCAACAATAGGTATGGGAGGTGGAGGCTAGCAAAGCCTATTGGTGACAATGTAGTGGGCGGTGATGGGATCACTCATGGAAAAAATCCTGTAGTAGTTGATGTTAGAGCTGCATCTTTTCCATATTGAAGTCAGCTGATAGGTATCCCTGCTTAAATTAAGTCCCTCTAACAAAGGAATCACTTTCAGAGTAGGTCAGGTATCCAAGTAGTGAAGGAATTACCATATTTCATCAAAATATAAGAGGTATTAGACATAAAGTTAGTGAACTGCTTACAGATGTTGACTGTGAAATTATTGGTATATCGGAGCACCACTTAAATAATTTGACAATTCAGAGGCTTCCTTTACCAGGATATAGATTAGCTGGCTGTTTTTCAAAGAGTTCTTTGCGGAGTGCGGGAGTGGCCATGTACGTAAAAAACAGTATTCCGTTTGAGTCCATAGACGTATCACGGAATTTCACTCAATAGATATTTGAATGTTATGCAGAGGCAGTTGAATCTAGTGAAACTAAACTTCTAATTGTTTTTGTTTACAGGTCCCCTAACTCTGACTTCAGAGCATTTCTACTCAAGCTAGAGAGGGTTCTTGATTCACTCCATAGGATGTACCAAAAATTAGTTATATGTGGTGACTTCAATATTAATTTTATATGTGATTGTGCAAGAAAAATAATGTTGGAAGATCCCCTAAGTTCATATAATGTGGTGCAGATTGTGTTTTTTTCCAACCAGTGTGCAGGGGAACAGTAGCACAGCCATAGAAAATATTTTTAATCTTTCTTTATTTCTAGATGGGCATTTTGTTAATAAAAGGGTGAATAGCCTTTCAGACTATGATGCACAAATTTTAACACTAAAAGGTTTTGGTACTCAAACAAATGTTATAGATAATTGCAAACTATGGAGAAAATCTAATCCAATGGCAATACAGAGTTTTTTCAACCTTAAAGAACAAGAGTGGCAGGATGTTTATTGTGGAAATATCATACCTTGACACATTTCGCGTGCTCTTTGAAATTTGCTTTCCATTAGAATGTTCTAAACAGGGTACTAGCAGTACAAGGCAGCCTGGGTGGCTGACTAGTGGGATAAGGATTTCATGTAGAATAAAGTGGGAATTATACCAAAATGTTACAAATAGTCACAATCAAGTTACAGTAGTCTATTACCAACAGTATTGTAAGGTGCTTAAAATGTTGTCAGGAAGGCAAAGAGTATGTGGTACGCAAACAGAATAGCTAATTCACAGGATAAAATTATAACTATATGGTCAGTCATAAGGGGAGCGTCTGGTCAGCAGCACGAGGTCAACGATATAAAGTTAGTAAAAATATTTCTGTTACTGATAAATCAGATATATGTACAGTATTTGACAATCACTTTCTGAGCATTGCTGGTGAATTAAATAAAAACTTAGTTTCTACAGGGAATCATATAACTTTCTTGGCAAATACCTTTCTGAGACTGAGGCCTGAAATACTCCTCTGTGATACTGACAAGGTGGCTATTGAATTAATAATTAAATCAATGAAGGCTAAGGACTGTCATGAATCTGATTGAGTGGCTAGCAGAATATTACTATGCTGCACATGTTAGCCCTGTACTTAGCCATATTTGTAATTTTTCCTTTAAGAATGGTCAGTTTCCTGAACAATTAAAGAACTTAGTAGTAAAGCCGCTTTATAAAAAGGGAGAAAGGGATAATGTAGACAATTTTAAATGTATTTCTATGCTATCAGTGATTGCTAAAGTTATTGAAAAGGTTGTGTATGTAAGGATAATTGACTATTTTATTTCACATAATTTGGTATCAAATGTACAGTTTGATTTTAGAAATGGTTTAACAACTGAAAATGCTATATGTTCTCTTCTCTGTGAGGTACTGGATAGATTAAACAAAAGGTTTCGAACGCTAGGCATATTTTTTGATTTAACTAAGGCGTTTGATTATGTTGATCACAAAATATTGCTCCATAAGTTGGACCATAAGGAATATTGGAAGTAGCTCACAGTTGGTTCCCCTCTTACTTTAACAACAAACAGCAGAAAGGTCAGTATCCACAGTGGTGGGAATGCCTAAGATGTTGGGTCTGAGTGGGGCATGTTCAAACAGGGGGTTCCCCAGGAATCAGTGCTGGGACCACGCCTGTTCCTTATTTATACACTCCTGGAAATTGAAATAAGAACACCGTGAATTCATTGTCCCAGGAAGGGGAAACTTTATTGACACATTCCTGGGGTCAGATACATCACATGATCACACTGACAGAACCACAGGCACATAGACACAGGCAACAGAGCATGCACAATGTCGGCACTAGTACAGTGTATATCCACCTTTCGCAGCAATGCAGGCTGCTATTCTCCCATGGAGACGATCATAGAGATGCTGGATGTAGTCCTGTGGAACGGCTTGCCATGCCATTTCCACCTGGCGCCTCAGTTGGACCAGCGTTCGTGCTGGACGTGCAGACTGCGTGAGACGACGCTTCATCCAGTCCCAAACATGCTCAATGGGGGACAGATCCGGAGATCTTGCTGGCCAGGGTAGTTGACTTACACCTTCTAGAGCACGTTGGGTGGCACAGGATACATGCGGACGTGCATTGTCCTGTTGGAACAGCAAGTTCCCTTGCCGGTCTAGGAATGGTAGAACGATGGGTTCGATGACGGTTTGGATGTACCGTGCACTATTCAGTGTCCCCATGACGGTCACCAGTGGTGTACGGCCAGTGTAGGAGATCGCTCCCCACACCATGATGCCGGGTGTTGGCCCTGTGTGCCTCGGTCGTATGCAGTCCTGATTGTGGCGCTCACCTGCACGGCGCCAAACACGCATACGACCATTATTGGCACCAAGGTAGAAGCGACTCTCATCGTTGAAGACGACACGTCTCCATTCGTCCCTCCATTCACGCCTGTCGCGACACCACTGGAGGCGGGCTGCACGATGTTGGGGCGTGAGCGGAAGACGACCTAACGGTGTGCGGGACCGTAGCCCAGTTTCATGGAGACGGTTGCGAATGGTCCTCGCCGATACCCCAAGAGCAACAGTGTCCCTAATTTGCTGGGAAGTGGCGGTGCGGTCCCCTACGGCACTGCGTAGGATCCTACGGTCTTGGCGTGCATCCGTGCGTCGCTGCGGTCCGGTCCCAGGTCGACGGGCACGTGCACCTTCCGCCGACCACTGGCGACAACATCGATGTACTGTGGAGACCTCACGCCCCATGTGTTGAGCAATTCGGCGGTACGTCCACCCGGCCTCCCGCATGCCCACTATACGCCCTCGCTCAAAGTCCGTCAACTGCACATACGGTTCACGTCCACGCTGTCGCGGCATGCTACCAGTGTTAAAGACTGCGATGGAGCTCCGTATGCCACGGCAAACTGGCTGACACTGACGGCGGCGGTGCACAAATGCTGCGCAGCTAGCGCCATTCGACGGCCAACACCGCGGTTCCTGGTGTGTCCGCTGTGCCGTGCGTGTGATCATTGCTTGTACAGCCCTCTCGCAGTGTCCGGAGCAAGTATGGTGGGTCTGACACACCGGTGTCAATGTGTTCCTTTTTCCATTTCCGGGAGTGTATAAATGATATACCCTCTAGTATTACAGTTGTTGTTGTTGTGGTCTTCAGTCCTGAGACTGGTTTGATGCAGCTCTCCATGCTACTCTATCCTGTGCAAGCTTCTTCATCTCCCAGTACCTACTGCAACCTACATCCTTTTGAATCTGCTTAGTGTATTCATCTGTTGGTCTCCCCCTACGATTTTTACCCTCCACGCTGCCCTCCAATACTAAATTGGTGATCCCTTGATGCCTCAGAACATGTCCTACCAACCGATCCCTTCTTCTGGTCAAGTTGTGCCACAAACTCCTCTTCTCCCCAATCCTATTCAGTACCTCCTCATTAGTTATGTGATCTACCCATCTAATCTTCAGCATTCTTGTGTAGCACCACATTTCGAAAGCTTCTATTCTCTTCTTGTCCAAACTATTTACCGTCCATGTTTCACTTCCATACATGGCTACACTCCATACAAATACTTTCAGAAAAGACTTCCTGACACTTAAATCTATACTCGATGTTAACAAATTTCTCTTCTTCAGAAACGCTTTCCTTGCCATTGCCAGTCTACATTTTATATCCTCTCTACTTCGACCATCATCAGTTATTTTGCTCCCCAAATAGCAAAACTCCTTTACTACTTTAAGTGTCTCATTTCCTAATCTAATACCCTCAACATCACCCGACTTAATTCGACTACATTCCATTATCCTCGTTTTGCTTTTGTTGATGTTCATCTTATCCTCCCTTCAAAACACCATCCATTCCGTTCAACTGCTCTTCCAAGTCCTTTGCTGTCTCTGACAGAATTACAATGTCATCGGCGAACCTCAAAGTTTTTATTTCTTCTCCATGGATTTTAATACCTACTCCGAATTTTTCTTTTGTTTCCTTTACTGCTTGCTCACTATACAGATTGAATAACATCGGGGAGAGGCTACAACCCTGTCTTACTCCCTTCCCAACCACTGCTTCCCTTTCTTGCCCCTCAGCTCTTATAACTGCCATCTGGTTTCTGTACAAATTGTAAATAGCCTTTCACTCCCTGTATTTTGCCCCTGCCACCTTTAGAATTTGAAAGAGAGTATTCCAGTCAACATTGTCAAAAGCTTTCTCTAAGTCTACAAATGCTAGAAACGTAGGTTTGCCTTTCCTTAATCTTTCTTCTAAGATAAGTCGTAAGGTCAGTATTGCCTCACGTGTTCCAGTATTTCTACGGAATCCAAACTGATCTTTCGCCTGTTTCATACATCTTGCTCACCAGATGGTAGCGTTTTGTCAGGACTGGCTCTCCCAAGGCCGTCAGTAGTTCCAATGGAATGTTGTCTACTCCGGGGGCCTTGTTTCGACTCAGGTCTTTCAGTGCTCTGTCAAACTCTTCACGCAGTATCGTATCTCCCATTTCATCTTCATCTACATCCTCTTCCATTTCCATAATATTGTCCTCAAGTACATCGCCCTTGTATAGACCCTCTATATACTCCTTCCACCTTTCTGCTTTCCCTTCTTTGCTTAGAACTGGGTTTCCATCTGAGCTCTTGATGTTCATACAAGTGGTTCTCTTATCTCCAAAGGTCTCTTTAATATTCCTGTAGGCAGTATCTATTTTACCCCTAGTGAGATAAGCTTCTACATCCTTACATTTGTCCTCTAGCCATCCCTGCTTAGCCATTTTGCACTTCCTGTCGATCTCATTTTTGAGACGTTTGTATTCCTTTTTGCCTGCTTCATTTACTGCATTTTTATATTTTCTGCTTTCATCAATTAAATTCAATATTTCTTCTGTTACCCAAGGATTTTTACTAGCCCTCGTCTTTTTACCTACTTGATCCTCTGCTGCCTTCACTACTTCATCCCTCAAAGCTACCCATTCTTCTTCTACTGTATTTCTTTCCCCCATTCCTGTCAATTGTTCCCTTATGCTCTCCCTGAAACTCTGTACAACCTCTGGTTCTTTCAGTTTATCCAGGTCGCATCTCCTTAAATTCCCACCTTTTTGCAGTTTCTTCAGTTTTAATCTACAGTTGATAACCAATAGATTGTGGTCAGATTCCACATCTGCCCCTGGAAATGTCTTACAATTTAAAACCTGGTTCCTAAATCTCTGTCTTACCATTATATAATCTATCTGATACCTTTTAGTATCTCCAGGGTTCTTCCATGTATACAACCTTCTATCATGGGGTGACTCTAAAATATTTCTCTTTGCTGACGAGACTAGCTTGGTAGTCAAGAATGTTGTGTGCAACATTGGCTCGGTTTCAGATAGTGCGGTTCATGACCTACGTTCATGGCTTGTAGAAAAAAACTAACGCTAAATCACAGTGAGACTCAGTTTTTACAGTTTCTAACACACAATTCAACAAAACCTGATGTTTCAATTTCACAGAATGAGCATATGATTAGTGAAACTGAACAGTTCAAGTTTCTAGGTGTTCAGATAGATAGTAAACTGTCGTGGAAAGCCCACGTTCAGGATCTTGTTCAAAGACATAATGCTGCCATTTTTACTATTCGAACGGTATCTCAAGTGTCGACACGAAAATTAGTCTACTTTGTTTATTTTAATTCGATTATATCGTATCAAAACCGTGCGATTAGTAGACGAAAGGACGTGCTTCTCCAATGGGAACCGAAAACATTTGATCCAGGAAAACACGTCTGATATATTCTATACGACACTGGTGACGGCGTGTGCGTCACATGACAGGAATATGTTGTCGACCCACCTAAATTGCACACTTGGCGAATAGGTTAAAAGATTCTTCTACCTTGCCTGATTTAGGTTTTCTTGTGGATGTGATAATCACTCCCAAAAAACATAAGTGTGTGTCACATAAACTGCAACAAATGAGTGCAACAGTTTCACAGTCGCACAGTTTTCTCTGTGCTCTGTCAAAACATATGTTTTTAACGTTTTCAAATTTTATCCGTGTGTAGGCCGTCAAATCCTGCATATGTCCAAGTAAATCTGAACATGTCCTGGAATTTTGGAGAGCGAAGTTGATTATGTGTGAGTGCCTGAACTCTGATAATTGTCTGAAAATAAAAGTTTAAACTCTTCACTAGTGTGAAGACTTGAACCAAGGACCTCTCGCTTCGCAGCTGCTCACGCTAACCACGGGACCACGGCGCTCCTGAGCTCACATTATCCTAAATGTTGCATGTGTTGCGCATGGACTACTCAGTTTGTATATTTTGCTTATTTTTTCATAGTTCCACACAACTTCTTCCTGTTTTCTCGATTGATCTGTATTCAGTTTTTCAAGGCCTATCCACTGTGCCAACTTATAACTAAATCTGAGGGGGGTGCGATGGGGAGGTTCCCTTGTGAGGACCAGGACATTGGACGTCTAAAGAACGAATCGTTATTAGTAACATTTGTTGTAATAAAATAACGGGAAACGTCATTTTGGTGGTTCAAGAATTTTCGTATTCAGTTATTTTCGCGTTATGACTCGCATGTTATGAAAGTAAGCCATTTTAACGCAACGGCTCATTGAAGATTCATGAGAAACGTGACGTCCTTGTTAGGACTTGTTTTAAGTAAAAATCAGTTAACATTTTGGGCGGTTAAAGCCTTAGAAGAGACCATAACACAAAAACAAGGTCGCTGGTTGCAGGGCTTCAGTGTAGCGTAGTCAGTAGATGGGCCACATTATAGAACAGGGAGTAGGCTAATAGAGGGTTTGTGTCCTGCTGTGTCAGTTTCTTCTACCTTTGAGTTTTCTAAATGGTTATGGGACCTCCTTGTGAATTTAATAGAAATTATTTCTGTTACATTTGATGTTACGTGAATTCAAGTTCACACTCTGTAAGGAATGAGTTTGTTCGATCTGATGAACTTTTATAAGCTGATGTCCTTACTGACTAGACATGTATCTTCCCTTTTGTCTTATTACATGTTCATGGATACTGAAGTTTTTATTCATGTATACGACAGACAGAACAACATGACAAGCATGTGGACAAGGGAGGAAATGTCCATTTTGATAGAGCTACCGTAGGAATTTTACACACTTCCATTTCTATTTCCATGTATGGTTTGGATGCCAAATAAAGCCGACAACTGCCGCGGGAGAGAGCTGAGAGCACAAAATCACGTTAACGAGCTCGTCCTATGTGCCGACAGCGCTGTCTCTCGTAACGTTGGATACCACGTCTGTGTGCACATCGACATTAGCTACTTCGTCCTATGTGACAAGGGCTTACGCAATAAGTCCACGTACTATGTCCTGACATTGCCATTCGTGCATGATTATAGTCACTTACATCCCTCAGAAAAACCATGCTCGCTAAATATTCTATACCATAAAATTTAGCTACTCAATTACTACGCGAGATGATAGAAAAACCCTATTCCGTAATCATCTGTTCTCCTTGGTGCCTTTCCCGTCTAGTCCATACCGTCAATGTCAACAGCTGCTGGCAGACTTTCAGTTACTGTCCAATGGAAGTATCACAAAATCCTGGCTTTTCCTTTCCTCTTCTCAAGTGCTTGGCTTTAGAAATCAGTTCCTTAAAGTTGGATCTGCGGAATGATTCTGAAACATTTCTGAATAAAAGGGCACAGATGTCTCGCACAGAAAACGAAAAGGGGTAGATGAAAAAAAACCGAAATCAGTGGATAAAATACGCACCATCTCGGCTATTTAAGATAGTGGCGCAGATATACTTCTCATTGCTTGGTTGTTCACTTACTTATTGGCGCTCCTCCTTGTTGTTCCTTGAAACAGAAATTGTTTTCCAGTCTCAATCTGACGTTTGATCTTCCTGGACTCTCACTCCTGAGTTTGGCTTCACACTGAGTCATTATAAAATTGTCCTATTCTGCACATTGCCAGTTCCTATTAGCACAAAATTCTTGTTCAGTTTCCTCGACTGATTCCTCTCACTACAAAATAAAGCTCACAGCATTCCTTGCATCCTGCGGTTCCCTCGATGAGCTCAGTTCATCCTTCATGTCTGGCAATCAGTATTCAACACAGCAATCTCAAACGGCTACTAGTCTAGTCAAATGGTGATTCTGAGAGGAAAGTTTTGTAGAAGTTTTTCTGACAAGCTTTCTATGTGATTGAGAAGGTGCTGAACACGATTTCCAAAGGCTCACTAAAACTTCGATCCGGAAATGGATCAAAAATTGAAATAAAAAACTGGATTTTTTGGGATTTTCGTTTATAACTCGGAAACGACGTAATTTTCGGAAATGCTGGCTATTTATGAAAATAAAGACGGTGACTTGTTTTCGTCAAAAAATAGCTCTGAGTACTATGGGACTTAACTGCTGAGGTCATCAGTCCCCTAGAACTTAGAACTACTTAAACCTAACTAACCTAAGGATATCACACACATCCATGCCCGAGGCAGGATTCGAACCTGCGCTCGTAGCGGTCGCGCGGTTCCAGGCTGTAGCGCCTAGAACCGCTCGGCACTGCGGCCGGCTGTTTTCGTCAGACTAATCGTATGGCGTGTAGTCCATGTTTAAGTTAGCGTTATTTTGGACGCGACGACCAAAACTCAACTCCTCATCCCGCAGTATCTTACGACGTTCGTTTAACGGCTAAATGAAAGCTTCCGCCATTTCTACTGTTAAAAAGTGTTCAAATAACTTATGTAAATAACATGTATTTGGCACTTGGAAATAATAATAATAATAATAATAATTATTATTATTTTTTTATTATCATCATCTTACTATTATATTATTAATATAATGTCGGCCCCGATAGCTGGGTGGTCAGCGTGACGGATTGCCGTTCTACGGGCCAGGGTTCGATTCCCGGCTGGGTAGATTTTTCTCCGCCCATCCGGCACGCAGGTCGCCCAATGTGGCGTCGAATGTTTTAAGACCTGCACCAAGGCGGCCGGACCTGCCCCGCAACGGGTCTCCCGGCCAATGACGCCAAACGCTCATTTCCATTAATATAATAATTTTGAAGAATTTCATCCTCTTCGTGCTTTATGCTCCATTGCCCCATCTTCACTTGATTCATCTGCAAAAAGAGGACACATATCAGTATGATACATCTAAGTAAGGTAATAGATGACTAATTTCAGTTTGTACCAGACAACAGGAAAATAATTATTTACCAATTGCAATTATAAATAATGACAATAAATTAGTTTCAAACCAATGTATAGTGTTTCTTACAATAATGTTATGAGATTTCACAACAGTAAATTTCAACAAGACCAATATGAAATGTGGCTTACCATCATCTGTAGCAGCCTTCGTTTCGGTCTCCTTTGCTTCCAACATGGCTTCTTCTACATCTTGCGAATCTAGGTGGCTCACGTTCTCACAAACTGTATGGCAGCTGATTCTGTGCTCAGAGCAGTGGATGCTTGTATTCGGCGGATATACGACACAGTTTTCTGTCTGCTTGCAATTCAGGTCAGAATAACACCGGGTGTTGGCGGCTGTAGCCTAGTGGTTGGAACTAGGCGATTCTTGGACCTCATCCAACCCAATTCCTCAGGATTTTTATTTTTTCCCAGTCACTGTTGTACCTGGTGGGTACATTTGGAGAATATGTTGGCAAGCAGCATCCTCAGTTGGCGCCAGAGAAGCGATGTGGCAGTTGTCCTGAATGCCGATTTGATGTAGCTTCTGCGTCTGAGGTGGTTGCGAGACTCTCCACTTACAGCTCCATACTACTTGATGATGACTTGTTTACCACACTCTACTATGACCTTCTTGTCCATGTTCTGATCTTTAAATATCTGTATGTCTTGCAGTTCAGGGGTTTTCTTCACTGTTGTCATGCAATTCACCTTTCCGTGATCGTAAAGAGCAGAAGTAGTGTCGCAACTTCTGTGGCCGCACACTTCGCACATCGTAGCGCCTACTGCGTCGGCATCCCACTTTACGTCCAACCATCATGGGATTCCTGCAGCACGTCGATTGTGTTGCCAAAACAAAGACTTACCGGCGGCCACAACGCAACACACCACACCACCATGTCTCCACCAACGGCCGCTAGGGAGCGCTACCCATTCGCGGAGCCTGCAGAGCAGCTTCACCAGAGGTCGCAGCTAGCCTAGGAACTATTTTGCTACGCCAGGCACGTGATCGCAAATAGTTCCGGCATATATGTACATCCGCCAACAGGCTTTATAAGGAGGCGCACTGCCGGCAAAAGAGACCTGCCCTCTGCGCCGAGGGTACATTTAGCTCTCTACGCAGATGACACTGCACTCTTCTCTCGTTCTCGGAGTGCGGCAGGTCTTCAACAGCGGCTCCAGGGGGCTACAGATACCCTAACCGATTGGGCTAGGACCTGGCGTCTGGCATTTAATCCCTCCAAAACCCAAGCCCTTCTCATCTGCCGACGCCGTATTCCCATTCGGCTCCCTCAGGTGATGGTCCTTGGTACCCCAGTCCCCTGGACTCGTACTGCAAAGTACTTGGGTGTTACCCTGGACCAGCGCCTCACCTGGCGCCCCCACATCGATGACGTGCGTCGTAAAGCAATGGGGCGGCTATGCCTGCTCTACCCCCTCATCAATTCAACCTCTTCACTCCCCACACACCTTGCTGTTAGATTGTACACCTCCCTTGTTCGCCCCATCCTTGAATATGCGGTGGTGGTGTGGGGCAATGCTGCCCCCACCCACCTCCGCCGACTCCAAACCGTCCAGAACCGGGCTCTCCGGCGTGCCCTCCGCCTCCCCTTCGTCTTCCCACCCCAACAGCTCCACATCCTGGCCGAAGTGCCACTCCTTCGTACCCGCATCCTATCCGCAGCCAATTCCTTTTACCAACAAACCCGTCACTCTCCTAATCCCTTAATCCTTTCCCTCGGTACCCGTGTTCACCGTCTAGCCACCACTCGATGGCCTGACCTCTTATTTCGCCCCCCATGACTTCGCATGCACTAGCCACCTCATCTCATGACAATTACTCCATCACACCATAGATCATCCCCCCCAACATGTCATGTATTCACTCCCCTCAACACCCCCCCCCCCACCCACACTTTCCCCAATGTTGGCCTAATCATGTCAGGCCTTTCCTTTTTCCACTTCTTCTTCTGTCACCCTCTGACTTCTTTCTCTTCCCCCCCCCCCCCCCAACCCACCACTCCAAGACTGACTGCCGGCATCATCAGGACACCGCTATGAAGAAGAAGAGGCCAGGATAGTGGCCTTTCGCTTTCACAACTCTCACTATTCCTCCTCCTCTCCTTTATTCTGTAATTTAGTCGTAATTCCCGGCTAGTCAATGGGCCGTTCGTTTTCCCCCACTCTTCTACTGTCCCTTCTACTGTCCTGTCTTCTTAAAATTTTTGCCAGTCAATTGGGCCATTCGTCTTCCCACTTCTCTCACTATCACTCTGACTATCCTTTCACCTTTAAAAAAAAAAAAAAAAAAAAAAAAAAAAAAGCACAAAAGTCAAGTAACAACCACAACCACCATGTCATCACTCATCCTCACCACACCATTTAAGAAAGCGAAGCGCAATAAGCGCTAGAACTTCGTCCCCAGCAGAGGGTTCAGCCCTCAGTCATGTGCGTCTGCGTCTGCCGTCTGCCGTCTGCCGGCAAAAGGCTCCTGGACATCGAAAAAGATTTCAGCCGTCTTTGGCACAACGGCCTTATACGCAAACTAAGCGAAGCTGATATCCCGAACGGACTCGTACGTCTCATACACTCATATCTCACGAACAGATGTTTCAACACTGACGTGCAGGGCAAACAATCGACCCAACACGGTATCCAAGCTGGAGTATCCCAGGGAAGCATCCAAGGGCCATCTTGTTCAACCTGTACACTAACGACTTCCCAGCAACACAAAACACGACGTTAGACATCTACGCGGATGACATAGCCATCCTTGTGCAAGATTGGAAACCGTCGAACATTAATTCACGAATACAGACGGCACTCAGAACTGCCGAGCCTTGGTTGGAACGATGGCGTATTAAAGTACACGTCGACAAGTGCGAAGCAGTTCTGTTTACACGCATGCCGAAACTACTGCGCAAACATCAACACAGTAGACAGATAACACTACATACACGCCCAATACGTTTCCGAGAGACAGTCAGATATCTTGGTGTCTGGCTGGACCGGAAACTTACATGGGAGGACCGCATCGAATACGTCGCCAACAGAGCGCACCCGAGGCTCAGACAACTCTACCCAGTGCTCAACAGGGAAAGTACCCTGAATAGGAGGGTGTCGAGGTCCATATACATGTCACTGATCAGACCTCTGATGACGTACGCAGCTCCCGTCTGGGGATATGCAGCTCCTACACGCCTGCGCCGCCTGCAGATCATACAGAACAAAGTGCTACCAATCGTTAGCAACGCTCCACGCTTCACACGCACCGTGCATCTTCACAATGAATACCGCCTTGAAACCCTCAAGGAAGTATTCAAAAAACACGCCACACGACTATACAGGAACTCGAGACACTCGAACAATCCTTTCATCCTTACTCTGGGAAACTATGATCACAACCGTAGGTGGAAGCATAAGCGTCCAAAGACACTGTTAGCTAGGGCATAACAACAAATGGCAAGATAACATACACCAACAAGCGACAAAAGTCGTCAAGCCCCTGTATATAAGCAACGTTGACTGGATATACAAGCTGCTGTTAAAGCCGACCAGCAGGCTACAGGAGAGAAACCGACGAGCTCGCCCACTGACGCACAAACAAATCGCCAACATCGCTCTACATTGCGCATTTGATATATGACCTATCGGACACAAAACGATGATGAACCTAACTGTTACAGGTATGCTGACGCTGACCGAGAGATCAACATCGGCACCCAGCGGCAGCCGCCGAGTAACAGCAACGCACAACATCAAAGGTATCGACATGCATGATACCCACTACTAACAAAGCCTACGCTTGCATGACCTGTCTCAGGCTACTACTCTTACTACCCGACCTAACTATCGCAGAGATTTTTTTCCCTTGGCTCTTGCCTTGGCACTTTTTCTCCTCTGCCCTTCAAACCGCTGCCCTTCGTTCGACTTTCGACCCAATCCTTCTCCAGATGAGAGCTTATTAATGATTAACATTAACCAGACGTACGCAAACATTGCAATACCCACACCTCACTTTAGTGGAAATTAACCTTTATGCAGAGATGGCAGTAGACCTTTTGAGTTGGCCATCATGCCGGTGTGGGCGTAATGGGGCTCCAACTCTTAAAAAAAAAAAAAAAAAAAAAAAAAAAAAGAACGGGCAAAAGGCAGTTCGACGCACCGCTCGGAAGGATACAGAGATGCCACCCCGGTAGCCACGGCCAGACGCCTCTTCTAGCTGGCCGATCTCTTGGCATAGTCGATGAACCTCTTGACGTTGTAGAACTGTTTGTGTTCGCTCCCCGTGAAGAGCCGAGTCTTCTTTATTATTATTATCATTTGTTATTTTGTATTTGTGTCGATCCGCAGTTGGGATCGAGTCGGTTGTTCTTTTGGATATTGTATTATTGTTTCGTATTGATGAGTCCAATAAATTGTTTTCGGGCTTTTCTTCCGTATTTCTATTCTGCTAGCGCAGATACTTCAGCAGCCTCTGACTGCATGCAAAAACAGGATATTCTCTCGAGGGGGGTGGCCAACTTCCTGAGAAGAGTAAAACTGTTGTAGGATTTTCGCTCTCCCTGGTTACTTTATTGACTGAGGCCTGTTAGAACAGGGGTGACCAAGATTTCGGCTCACAGTATGTGCCCGGGCACGAGTGCTGAAGTGCTCAGCCTTACCGCACATTTCCCCCACATCCAAGTGACGCTGTCTGAGCGCGAGGAGGGAGAACAGGGAAAAACAGTGAATTTGCCACATTTAAATGACAGTACAGTCGCACTGCATACGATTTTCTTTCATATTTCAAGTTTCTCAACAACCCCGATCACAAACAAAACAAATGTTCATTATAATTTAACTATTTTCGACGCTCTGAAGACATAATATAAATTTTAACTTGGTCAAACTGTCAGCATGCGGACAGGCACAGACAGTTTCACTGAGTTTCAAACTCAAGCTGCCACGTAATCGTGACTTATTTAGTTTCATAATCGAAAAAAGATCATTCTCACAAATATGTCGATCGAAATATTGTAGCACTTTTGCAACCTCATTATGTAGACCTGGAAACTCTTCCTGAGGAAAGCAATGTAGACGTCCTAGACAGTTTTAACGTAAAGAGAATTGTCATTAAAACGGGATTACCTTACAGGTCAATCAGGTACATAGGCACATGCAAAGGGATGCTTTCGACCGAAAAGGCAAACGTTCGCAAAAACGCTTCGAAAACAGATGTAAGATTGACAGTGTCCTCAAACTTTATGTAAACCTAGCCTTGTAATTCTTTCAAGGCCACAATGAATTCTTCGGATCTCGCGTTTTCTTTAACGACAGTGAGCTTAGGGAACTGGGTTGTCTTCGTCACAATTTATCCCTTCTACAACGCGATTTTCTTTTTAAATATATCCTCATCAAACCAGAAAGAAGTTACCTTGCAATGTCTTACTGTGGGCAGTGTGCAATCAAGTCCACTTAAAATGCGAAGTCTGCAGTCCATTCCAATTTTCGTTCCTTCACTCCTTTTTCCTTCATAAATTCAACAATGGCAAGTTTTAAACCGAACAATCGTTCCAGACATGCCCATTGACTTAACTAATGTACTTTTCAGTAATATACGAGGTCTCCATATTCTTCGTTCAGTTCCAATGAAAACTGTTGCAAGTGACCATGGAATAATGTGTGCGACTTCCGAAATTTTTCTATTCGTATCACCAATTTATTCACATGCTGCATGCTTGCAAATTTAGCACAAACTGCTTCTTGATGTACAGAACAATTGATCCCGTCTGTCCATCATTGTAATTTTTTGCTCTTTCATTGTCAACTAAATTTTTACATTATTTCTGCATGGTATTTTAATATCCTTTCATAGTAAATAAGCAGTACCCATCGCATATGCGAACTGAGAATTCTTATTCCTCTCTTCTGTCAATCCCATTCATTTTAAGGGATTGTGACAATAGATCGATAGACTACCTTTCTTTGTGCAACGCCACGAGTCTGCCGAACTCATGGAGCTGTGCCACCGAAGAATTCCGCACCGCAATGCCAAATGAAATGTCGCACTCTTCCGGGTACTACCGAGAAGGGCCGAGCAAAGCCGGGTGACAGTCGGGGCCGTGGCCCACACGCGGCCTGCACACACTGCACGCGTTAAGTTTGGCACGCCGTGGCCGGCCATGTATTAGAATTACGAGAACATCCACGCCTTCCTCAACAACTACGACGGTTGAATGTGTGGGTGTCAAAGGTAGTACAGAACTGAGAATCAAGGTATCAACATATTCCACAGCTTGCTTGGAAAACTATGCCTGCTTTGGCCAATTTGACCATTAACAATGATACTAACTGTCCTTGTTCTTTGAGCCGGCCGCTGTGGTCGAGCGGTTCTAGGCGCTTCAGTCTGGAACCGTGAGAACATATAGAAAGCTTGTCAAAAAAAACTTCTACAAAACTTTCCACTGTTTGGCTTCTCTGAACACCATTTGATTGGACCATACAAGACCATTTGATCGATTCTTGCATCGCCAGTCAAACTTCCATCTACGGTGATGGAACGTTATGCAGCACTTAAGCGAGTCTTAAACACACAGAATCCCTACTCTTCATTCGAAATACTCTCCCTTATTAGAAAAGTCAAGAACGTCTTCCATTCAGACAAGAACATAACAGTTACCCTCATGCCGACCTTACGCTTATAATTCATCATTATTCGTATCGCCATTCCTTCCTACTTTGTTCATTCTCGAAAAAACTTGAGGTTGCTCAGATGGTGCACATCTCACGACCTGTTTGTACAACTAACGAAAGGTTTCATGATCATACAGTCTACAATTAACATGACGGAAATAACTCAACTATTCATTGCCCCGATATATATATATATATATATATATATATATATATATATATATATATATATATATATATATATATATACTGTATAGTGAGTCACGTAGGACGTAAAACCCCTTTTATTTCGTGAATGGCTACACATATCGAAATGTGGTTCTCGGCAAATGTTAGAGGGCCGAGAGACACGCTTGGTTTTTTTTCCTTTATTGAATATCGATTCCCCCCCTAAGGGGGCGGGCTGGCAGCAGCTTAGTACGCTGCTCTGCAGCCTAGAGACTTTTTAAAACGCAAGAAGAAGATAAGAAACAATAAAAGCAGGCGATAAAACGGTGACTTAAATTGTAAAACGGCGGAAAATTGTGGAAAGTTAAAACATAAAACAAAGGGTTGTCAATGCTAATAAAATACACAGGAAGCAGACAGGTAACATAGTAGACAGACAATTAAAAAAAAACATGGCGACAGTCTAGTTTTTGTTCGCAAGAGATATAAAAATCACACCCAGCGACAGTATGATGTCCGTTCGCAACACTTCGGAAAAGACACACAACACATAACACTCACTGTAAATGCTGTACTAAAATGTTGGCACAAAGATGACACACCATAGCCAAGGGCAGATGGGGGGCGGGGGACCTGGACAGATGATGGGGGAAAACAAGGAGGGAGGAGAGGAAAAACGAAAGGGGGGAACTGAAGGTGGTAGAGGTCTCATAAGGGGGGGGGGGCGGAGGGGCAGGGCAGACGCGAGAGGGAATGGGAAAAGGCAGAGGAGGGAAATGCAAAAGGACTCGGGGGAGAGAAGGGGGCCAGAGAGAGGGTAGGTGGGGAGAAAAGAGGATGGAAGAGGGGGAGAGGGAGCCTGGAAAAGGACGGGGGAAAGGAGGGGGGGTGAGGATCAGAGTTGATAGGAGGGATAAATGGAGGGAGAGAGAGCATCATCTGGGAGGGGGAGTTGATGGAAGCCACCTTGGGGAAGGAGATGAAGGGTGTAGAGATGGAGGGGAGGGGGGACACAACAGTGAAGATGTGGCAGGGGGCAGGGACGGGAGAGGAGAGGAGCAACCAGGGGGTGAGGGGGATCAAGGCGGCGGGAGGTGTAGAGGATGTGGATATGTTCGAGGAATAGGAGCAGATGGGGGAAAGGAATGAGGTCATAGAGGATCCGCGTGGGGGACAAGAGGCATATACGGAAGGCAAGGCGGAGTGCATGACGCTCTAGGATCTGGAGGGACTTATAGAATTTGGGTGGGGGGGGCAGATCCAGGCGGGACTGGCATAACAGAGGATGGGACGGATTAAGGATTTGTAGGTGTGGAGGATGGTAGAGGGGTGCAACCCCCATGTCCGGCCAGAGAGCAGTTTGAGGAGTAGGAGGCAGTTGTGGGCTTTGGATTGGATGGAGCGGAGATGAGGGATCCAGGTGAGTTGACGGTCAATGGTGAGGCCAAGGTAGGTGAGGGTGGGGGTGAGGCGGACAGGACGGGCGCAGACGGAAAGGGAGAAATCCAGGAGCCGTAAGGAGCGAGTGGTACGACCTACAATGATTGCCTGGGTCTTGGAAGGATTGATTTTCAGGAGCCACTGGTTACACCATGCGGCAAAAAGGTCAAGGTGATTCTGGAGAAGGTGTTGGGACCGTTGGAGGGTAGGAGCGAGGGCGAGGAATGCGGTGTCGTCAGCATATTGCAAGAGGTGTACTGGAGGGGGGGGGGTTGTGGCATATCTGCCCTATACAGAAGGTAGAAGAGAGGGGAGAGGACAGAACCCTGGGGCACACCTGCAGAGGGGTATAAGGTGTGGGAATTGGCGTTATGGATGGTAACATAGGAGGGGCGGCGGGAGTGGAAGGAGGCCATCAGACGGATGTAGTTGACAGGAAGGGCGTAGGTTTGGAGTTTAAACAGGAGACTGTGATGCCAGACATGGTCGTAGGCCTTTTCGAGGTCGAGGGAGACAAAAATGGCGGAGCGGCGGAAGTTAAGCTGGAGGGAGAGGAGTTGAGTGAGGCGGAGGAGTTGGTCATCGGCAGAGAAGGAAGGCTTGTTTTTGTTTGGTTAATGTTTTTGAAACGTCCCCTTAGAAAAATTATACACGACTGTGCTTAAACTGACACACAATATTTTTAGCGCAACACAATCTGACTTTCAAAAACCCCTACAAAAGAATGGCCCTGACTAACATTAACCTATACCTTTCACAAATCACTTACCTCACCAAAAATCTTCGTTACTCGAACTACTGCAATACAGCGAGCGCCACTATTGCCAGCTAAATAAAAGATTCAAACTACGGAAGGTACTAACTACTGATAGGCATAGTTAGCAAATGAAAGATTTTAATAGAGAACAAACAATGTATTTACCTTAATAGTCATAATTGACATCCAGTCTTACAAATTTCAAAACTCCGCCATCTCTCTCCCCACATCCACCACTACTGGCGGCTCACCTCCAACTGCGCAATGCTACGCGCTGTTCACATCCAGCTGCCCAACACTACAATGGCAGACAACAATGCAAACTAGCCACAGACTGCACACAGCACAGCCAGTGATTTTCATACAGAGCGCTACGTAACGTTGCCAATAAGAAAACATAAACAGCCTACTTACATAGCCCCCATGCTCCCCACAAAAAAATTTTACAAATTGTTTTGGGCACTGGCCAATACAGATTTGAAAAAATTTTTCATAATTACAGTAAGAAAGATATCAAATGCACACACTTCTTGATACAATGTTGGTCAAAAGCTAAAATTTTCTTACAGTCCATAAAGACAGTCCTGATCGTTCATCACAGTAAAATAGCAGTGTTTTTCTCAATGTCTGAGCAGTAAAAGAAAATGCACACGGAAGTAGTGGATTTCCATGCAGTCTTGAAGAAGTAGTGTTGTCCTTCCAACGGAAAGACAGTGCTGACTCTTGACATGCAGACAGGTAATGGGCCACAACAGAGCAAACGCACCGCAGAGTCAGATGAAGTTTTGAAGAATATTGGTAGGTAGGTCATCACAGAGTAGACCCACTGTAGTCCTGGTAGAGAGTATGGTATTGGTGGGCCATCAAAGATGCAGACCCACTATAGTCCTTGTAGAGATAATGGTATTGGTGGGCCATCAAAGATGCAGACCCACTGTAGTCCTTGTAGAGATGGCCAGCAGCCATCGGTTGCAACTGTGCAGTTGCACAATCAACATTGAAGAGTCTTGCGGACAATATAGCAAGTCCATAAACCACCACTTGTGCACTCACAAAATTTTTGGAATTGTCCTTAGAACCAGCAATGCTGTTATCCAGTCCCTTGCTGAATTATTAACACACGTGCAAACACTATCAGTCCCTACTTCTCACATATTGTCCATACACTATGACCAACAGGAATGTGTGCAGTGAAATGGAACTTACAAGTTAATAATATGATGAACTGGTGTAAATTACAATTTTATAACATAAGAATACAATTACAAAAGTACGAAATACATCATTAAAGAACATAACAATACAGATAACATTTGTAGTACAGGCTTTACAAAAGAATCGAAATAACATATACATCAGTGTTACAGGAATTATGACATGAATACATACATAAAAGATCGGAATAACTTTCGAAACATCAACTTCACACATGTGCATTAAAACAGAACAGAATAAATAATGTCTAAGCATATTTACAAGGTAAATAACATAGTATTAGAAAAATTCTACAACATAACAACATCAGCTAAACACATAAAGACAGGAAAAACACAAATACACAAGGGAACACAAACACATAGTGGGATAACACAAGGAAAGGACAGGGTTTCTTTTACTGCAGTATTTTGCAAACAAAACTTTCTTTACTTCTCGGAGATCTCCCTTCGTTCTTCATTATTTCCAAAAGTCCTATCTATACCTGCTTTCTGTACTTTTCTCGTATAGCCTCTCAGTGCATTTCTTCAAATTCATCGCAACTCATTCTCTTATAGGCTACCCCCTCTTAAGCTAACTTAAATCAACTGAGCTCAGATGCTAAACTAAGGGACGAGGCAATGCAGCAGCACAAAACAATTAACACAAACATCAATGACAAAAAATTCAAATTGGCAAAGAAATTGCAATATTACAACTAATATAAGGCACTGTGCAGCAAACAAGAAAAATAAATCCATAGTAAAACTGGCTTAGCAGAGTAACACAAAGTGAAATTTAGTAGCACTATGCCTGGCAAACAGCAGCAGTAAATGCTATAACTTATACCTAAGCACGACAAAGCTCAAGCAGAAAAAATACTACACTAGAGACAACAATGCAGATAAAGGAAATGTATAATTACATCTTAATACCTATGTCATTAAAGTGGTGCACCACAACTTATTCTACAAAATAAATTACCAAGTAGTTGAAAAGAAAATTATGAATGCAGTTCCTGTGAAGGTAGATGTCTTTTTGTGCTCCCTCATTTTTTTGAAAAAAATTATTATTTACTCGATCTGTAGACAGAAAATATTTATATTAGTACATCTAGAAACTAGATATTAAACAAATTGAGTAAATAAATACATAAAGCAAGCCATATGGCATATCTCTCAACTAGCAAGACAATAGCCGTGAAATGTTTCTCATCGTTTCATTAGGCATTTTAGTAAATATCATAAATTAAGAGCTCCACAGTATAATCATATGTTTTCAAGTTCGACCGTGTCGTTTTTTGCGATGCTTTCTACAAAGGAATGTCAAATGGTTCAAATGGCTCTGAGCACTATGGGACTCAACTGCTGTGGTTATCAGTCCCCTAGAACTTAGAACTACTTAAACCTAACTAACCTAAGGACATCACACACATCCATGCCCGAGGCAGGATTCGAACCAGCGACCGTAGCAGTCCCACGGTTCCGGACTGCGCGCCTAGAACCGCGAGACCACCGCGGCCGGCAAAAGGAATGTCAATAGCGAGGATAATGGCCTCTTTTTTTTTCACCTGTGCCTCTGAAAGGCACTCACTAATGACTCCTTTCCAGGCGACTGTCGCCCATCTGGGTGCCCACGACGCATTACGTGCAGGTGGTCACTTAACTTTCTTACAGAAATATTTACGACAGCAGTTTCCGCTACAGTGACAGTCTCATATAAAAATATTTCACAGGTCAAGAATTTGCGTTACAAGTGTGTAGAAACAAAATCCTATTGATATAACAGAGTCCAAAAAATTTTCGTCGGCATTGTAATACAGGGTGATTCAAAAAGAATACCACAACTTTAGGAATTTAAAACTCTGCAACGACAAAAGGCAGAGCTAAGCACTATCTGTCGGCGAATTAAGGGAGCTATAAAGTTTCATTTAGTTGTACATTTGTTCGCTTGAGGCGCTGTTGACTAGGCGTCAGTGTCAGTTCATGCTAAGATGGCGACTTCTCAACAGAAAGCTTTTTGTGTTATTGAGTATGGCAGAAGTGAATCGACGACAGTTGTTCAGCGTGCATTTCGAACGAAGTATGGTGTTAAACCTCCTGATAGGTGGTGTATTAAACGTTGGTATAATCAGTTTACAGAGAATGGGTGTTTGTGAAAAGGGAAAAGTTCAGGACGGCCGAGAACGAGTGATGAAAATGTAGCACGCATCCAGCAAGCATTTGTTCGCAGCCCAGGAAAATCGACTCGCAGAGCTAGCAGAGAGCTGCAAATTCCACAATCAACTGTATGGAGAGTCCTACGAAAAAGGTTAGTTATGAAACCTTCTCGTCTGAAATTGGTTCAAGCACTGTCTGCAGCTGATAAGATTAAAAGAATCGATTTCTGTGATTTTATCCTTGCTCAAATGGAAACAGATGAATCTTTCGTTTCAAAGATTGTGTTTAGTGATGAAGCAACTTTCCACACTAACGGGAAAGTCAACCGTCACAATGTCTGTATATGGGGCATTGAGAATCCGCGGGAAACAACTCAGTATGAACGTGACTCGCCTAAGGTGAACGTTTTCTGTGCCCTTTCAGCCAATAAAGTTTTTGGTTCCTTTTTCTTCGAAGGTGCTACTGTAACTGGACTACAGTATCTGGAGATGTTAGAGAATTGGCTGTTCCCTCAGCTCGAACAAGGAGCACAACAATTCATATTTCAGCAGGATGGAGCGCCACCACATTGGAACTTATCTGTCCATAACTACCTGAACGTCAACTACCCGAGGCGATGGATCGGCCGCCAGGCAGCCCGTGACAGAGCACTTCATCACTGGCCTCCAAGAAGCCCTGATCTTACCCCCTGCGATTTTTTCTTATGGGGGTATGTTAAGGATATGGTGTTTCGGCCACCTCTCCCAGCCACCATTGATGATTTGAAACGAGAAATAACAGCAGCTATCCAAACTGTTACGCCTGATATGCTACAGAGAGTGTGGAACGAGTTGGAGTATCGGGTTGATATTGCTCGTGTGTCTGGAGGGGGCCATATTGAACATCTCTGATGAACTTGTTTTTGAGTGAAAAAAAAAACCTTTTTAAATACTCTTTGTAATGATGTATAACAGAAGGTTATATTATGTTTCTTTCATTAAATACACATTTTTAAAGTTGTGGTATTCTTTTTGAATCACCCTGTACATTCACGCATTTACATACATTTCATAACTCTTAAAGTACGATTCTTGGTTTCCAACAACCTGTTTCACAAACCAGAGTCCCTAACCACTACTCATCATTCCTTACCTTATTCGTAGACACTTCTTCAATATTTCATCATAACAGATACGTAGCATACTCAAATAACTCATATAGCATCAGCTTATTGATCATAAACATACCTCAACAGCATAATACACATAGTCATCGTAATAATAGCATCATAACACCTCTGTCAACTATCAAAATCGTCGTAGCTTCCTCCAATAATTTCAAAACCTAAAAAAAATTCTCTGCTCATGTCAAAAGTGTCATCTGCCTCAAACGTACTTCAAAAATCGTGATCCCATACCAAATATATCATTCAAAGCTCTCATAATATCACAATGGGTCCGAAAAAATATGAACAGTTCACAAAGTACAGACAAAATACAATTTCGTATGTGTGAAGTTACCCAACTGTGTAATTGCGTAAACATGTGTCACTGATGTAGTAAAAAAAAAGTTTATCTCTCAGTTAAATGATCAGATAGCTGTGTAATTCAGTGTTAGAGAAATATGGTACCGATGTGTGAAGTTGTATAAGCAAATACCATATTAGCTAGGGCTCCTTGTGCTTGCCAAACACATGGTACACAAAGTAAACGTGTACCCCCCTGAGGATTAATGTAATTATACCCTCAGGTGTTACAGATTACAGCAGTGGAATGAAATGTATCACGGAAAACCTTTGTATCATTGTACTTCAAATATCTTTAAAAATAAATGATTTTAAGTGCAAAATTAATCACTCAAATACGTGTCCTGTAGCGCTAAATGTGCGTCTTGTTGCAACATAATCTCTGTGGAAGTGTCGTAGTTATCGTCCTCCGAAAGCTAAGTTCTGCAGAAGTCAATGTACTTACCTCATGATAAACAAAAGTGAAATGCTTTGGGTATAGATATCTTAGTTATTACGCTTATTGCCGTGATGAAGAAAGTACTGTGCTGTAACGTATTGTTGTGCTACGGAAAAGGCTGTCTCATTGTAGCTATACCACAAAAGTTACTACTAAAACATGTTTTACTTTCCAGAATAATTCAGAAAAAACTGTGCAGATATAAAACAGATACACCGCAAAAGCAACATTGTAAATTGTCACTCATTAGTAGCGTCGTGATAAAATCGTGTAGCTGTCACAGAAACCAAATACTAAGTCATCTTTAATCTCACACAAACTACTTCAAATAAGGAATGTCTTTTCAAGTAAACCAAAATGTTGCATTAAAATCTCATTAGCAGTATATGTTCTAAGTATGTAAGCCTTATAGTCGTTACATAATCGAGCAACTAACAAGCAAGAATGTACACACACAATAACACTGTGTCGTCTGTTCACAATAACAATGCATTCGTAATTTCTGTTTAAAAATGTTCCCTAGGTTCTAGACTGGATATTTAACTTCAAACATTGTTGCATGTTGACAGTTTCTTAAGTCTGACAAAGCATACTAGAAATGTGAAGTAAAAAGTTTTATGGCAAATACAAAGTTAAAAAGCAGATTATCTTTCAATAAACGGTTTTACATGTGAAATGTGGTGCAATCCTTTACTCTTCATAGTACTCACAGTTTGATTTGAATGCAATTATCATGCGGTATACGTCGGTAAAGAATACTGGAATTTTTCTCAAGGTTAGCGTCTATGTTATTTTTCCCTGAGCCAGCAGGCGCACGCGGCTGCCTGCGGTGCGATTCATTGTCTGTTTCTTTGTTGGCGCGTGTCGTTATTGGGATTAGGAGACCTAACTTCTACAAATTCACCTTGCCGAGAAGGCCCTACCCTGTTTGAAGCTCGCCAGTTCTGATGCAATTCAGCTCTGTCGTTACGATCACATCGTCTGTCGTCATGTCGGTAGATTCCATAGTTTCTTTCTTGCCGGTAACGTGGTGAGGAATTTCTTCCTGAATCGTAACTGCGCGCTGAACTGTTGCGTCTGAAGTTATTCTGTCTCCCTTGATAATAATTGTTTTTGTTCCCATATTGTCTGTTTCTATGGTAATCTCTGTCATATTCATTACTACGGAAATGCGATCTTTCTCTGTAACTATTATTACTCTGCCAGTGGTTGTCATATGGGTGGTGTCTGTTTTGGTCACGATTTACGTTGAAAGAACAGCCTTGTCGTGTATTATTTCTGTCATCGCGGAATTGTGACGGATGTGATCTGTAATTGTTGTGCTCCTTATTTCGCGTTCCGCGATTGTCAGTGTCAATTTCCAGTTCTTGTAAGAGTCCCTGAAAAGCTTCAATGTCGTCTTTGCAACGTCCTGCTAAAATAATATGTCGTAAATGTTCAGGCAATTTGATTAAGCAAATGCGGATGAGTTCTGAGGGGCTGTATGGGTTTGAAAGATATGATTCTTATGCAACATGTCTTCAAAATATTTGACAAGACTGGAAAATTCAGATTGTTCAAAGTGTCTCATCATCATGATGCTATGTTTTACTCGCTCTTGTGTAGCTTGAGACCAATATGCTGAGAGGAAGGCGTGGTAAAATTCTCCTTCACTGTGACAATCGTGCATGACCGATCGCATTCTTACAGCTGGTTCATTCTCTAAGTAGCCACACATAAATTCTAATTTGTGCTCTAACGACCAGTTGGGAGGAAAACAATGAGAGAATTGATGGAGCCATGCTTGTGGATGAATGTCGTTGCCGGAATTCTTAAATGTTTTGAATTTACGTGTAGTAATGAACAGCTTATAGTCAAAATCATCATGTCAGTGAGTCGCATGTCGGTCATTGTTACGTCGTTTCGGCGGTTCCATTTCAAAATTCGGTGCACCTTGCCAATTTCTTTCATAATTTACGAAATGCGCTGTGTTATTATTTTGTGGCTGTTCCGTATTTCTATGTCCCTCTTCCCGTATTGGGGCGCGAGTGTCCTCTGAAATACGTAATTCTTGTATTACTTGTGCCAACTGATCTTGCACTTCCCGGATTTCTCTTTTGTACTGTGTATTGATTTGATTTTGATTTTGTTTGAATTTTCTAATTTCTTCATACTCCTCAGTGTCAGTGAAGGCTACAGGTGTTGTGTCATTCAGATCATCATCTACCTTTGTAGATAAGTTAGTGAACTGATCTGAAAGTTCGGCTACTTTATCCGATAGTGAAATTATTTCCTCTGTATGTTTTTCTGAACCAAGTTTCAGAGTGTCCATTTGTGTTGAAATCGTATCTACTGTGTCCTTTAAGTTTTCCTGAGTTTTTGCAAGTTGCGTAACCGTATCGGTAGATGCAACTGAGTCAATTTTAGCTTGCAAGGTCTCATGATTTTCATGAACAATAATTTGCAGTTCTTTTATGGCTGCTTCGTGATTCTGTAATGCATTTTCATGCCGCGAAAAAATAGGTTGAAAATGCTCACAAATTTGTGTTTTTACGTCATTACAGGCTTTTTGACATTTCGATTCAATGTTATGTAACTCAGTAGTTAAATCTTCACGTGTTTGTTCAAGAGTTTGTTCCAATGAGTCTAACTTTTGAAGCTGTTGCTGTGTTTGTCTCTGGTGTTGTTCCATTGTGTCTAACTTTTGAAGATTTTGTTCCATTGTGTCCAACTGTTGCTGTGTTTGTCTCTTATTTTGTTTCATTTGCTGCAATAATTGCAATAATAATGTATTAGTGTCTGGAATCTGTTCCTCTATGCTTTTCGGCAGTGCATTTGCACCGGCAACATTTACATTTTGACGAGCAGAAAATGTGTCTTGACTTATTTGAGAAAACGGTGGGGACCCAAAACCTGAGTCTACAGTATTTGCAATATTGTGTTCTGTCATTTCGGATTCCTGAGGCGAGCTGTTGCCGACCGATCGATCGATAATGCTTCCCTGTTCACTAATTGTTCCACTGTCTACGCCATTATTTGCCGCCCGCTCCATTTCCCTATGCACAATTACCAAATTACCACTTTGAATGTCTGTTAATTCATTACACAGTGGTGCTGATAAGCTACGCTCGTCGTCGCTATTATTTCTCAGTTTACTTTGTAGCCTAGTGTTACGTTTTTCACACGCCATTATTGTCACAATATTTCACACGATAACACAGAAAAGCACAATTTGAAGAGCAAAAATAAGAGAACACATTAACATAGCACTGAAAATAATATCTAGTTAATTGCAAGCGCAGCTGCGAAATACTTGGTGCAAATCTACATGCATGCCACAACTGTTTTACTGTACAACAATGAAAAACTGCAACTACAAAGGAAATTCTCTCTATGATTACGCGCTAGCAATAAACAATAGCTACACTAATTACACAAACCACAAGAAAAAATCAGAAGATTCCAGTCAGGTATCCTCGGCTAAGGGTCGACATATGAAACGTCCCCTTTGAACAATTATACAAGACTGTGCTTAAACTGACACACAATATTTTTAGCGCAACGCAATCTGACTTTCAAAAACCCCTACAAAAGGATGGCCCTGACTAACATTAACCTATACCTTTCACAAATCACTTACCTCACCAAAAACCTTCGTTACTCGAACTACTGCAATACAGCGAGCGCCACTACTGCCAGCTAAATAAAAGATTCAAACTACGGAAGGCACTAACTACTGATAGGCATAGTTAGCAAATGAAAGATTTTAATAGAGAACAAACAATGTATTTACCTTAATAGTCATAATTGACATCCAGTCTTACAAATTTCAAAACTCCACCATCTCTCTCCCCACATCCACCACTACTGGCGGCTCACCTCCAACTGCGCAACGCTACGCGCTGTTCACATCCAGCTGCCCAACACTACAATGGCAGACAACAATGCAAACTAGCCACAGACTGCACACAGCACTGCCAGTGATTTTCATACAGAGCGCTGCGTAACGTTGCCAATAAGAAAACATAAACAGCCTACTTACATTTTTAGCGCTGGTACCAACTGAGATATTGATGTAAGTACCTTTCTTTAAATGGAACCGCATACTTTTGATAACTTCATTCGATAGCTCTTGAGAAGACAATTACAGTGATATAGAATTTGTTACTGTTGACGTTGAAATCTGTCAAAAATATTCTAGAAATGTCCTAGATTGGAATGTGAGAGTACGGTGGCCAAAAACGGCATTTGCTGTGCAAACACTGCGTTTCGGCTCAGGATGTGTAGTTGTATACCGCGAGGTAGGCCTGCGTTACGAGAATAAAGCTTTATTTCCCCTTGAACCAACTTAAGACCTGGATGCAGGTTCACCTACGAATATGGAAATACGACACAGGCTAGAATCTAGCGTATCACAAAACGCTTAGGAAAACTATTTCACATTTATGTATCCTACCAGATTTATGTGAGCTGAAACAGAGAACTCAGGTGTTCATTGTTCACTAACAGAGGCCTTATACGCTGCAAAAAGTGTTCATTCTTAAAACACAGAGGCCTTATACGCTGCAAAAAGCAGCTACTGTAATAAATACCTAAATGTCAGAAACAAGATTTGACCTATCCTTTCCCGTACGTGGCTGTGCGCTTCTTACAAGTAAAATACACTCCTGGAAATGGAAAAAAGAACACATTGACACCGGTGTGTCAGACCCACCATATTTGCTCCGGACACTGCGAGAGGGCTGTACAAGCAATGATCACACGCACGGCACAGCGGACACACCAGGAACCGCGGTGTTGGCCGTCGAATGGCGCTAGCTGCGCAGCATTTGTGCACCGCCGCCGTCAGTGTCAGCCAGTTTGCCGTGGCATATGGAGTTCCATCGCAGTCTTTAACACTGGTAGCATGCCGCGACAGCGTGTACGTGAACCGTATGTGCAGTTGACGGACTTTGAGCGAGGGCGTATAGTGGGCATGCGGGAGGCCGGGTGGACGTACCGCCGAATTGCTCAACACATGGGGCGTGAGGTCTCCACAGTACATCGATGTTGTCGCCAGTGGTCGGCGGAAGGTGCACGTGCCCGTCGACCTGGGACCGGACCGCAGCGACGCACGGATGCACGCCAAGACCGTAGGATCCTACGCAGTGCCGTAGGGGACCGCACCGCCACTTCCCAGCAAATTAGGGACACTGTTGCTCCTGGGGTATCGGCGAGGACCATTCGCAACCGTCTCCATGAAGCTGGGCTACGGTCCCGCACACCGTTAGGCCGTCTTCCGCTCACGCCCCAACATCGTGCAGCCCGCCTCCAGTGGTGTCGCGACAGGCGTGAATGGAGGGACGAATGGAGACGTGTCGTCTTCAGCGATGAGAGTCGCTTCTGCCTTGGTGCCAATGATGGGCGTATGCGTGTTTGGCGCCGTGCAGGTGAGCGCCACAATCAGGACTGCATACGACCGAGGCACACAGGGCCAACACCCGGCATCATGGTGTGGGGAGCGATCTCCTACACTGGCCGTACACCACTGGTGATCGTCGAGGGGACACTGAATAGTGCACGGTACATCCAAACCGTCATCGAACCCATCATTCTACCATTCCTAGACCGGTAAGGGAACTTGCTGTTCCAACAGGACAATGCACGTCCGCATGTATCCCGTGCCACCCAACGTGCTCTAGAAGGTGTAAGTCAACTACCCTGGCCATCAAGATCTCCGGATCTGTCCCCCATTGAGCATGTTTGGGACTGGATGAAGCGTCGTCTCATGCGGTCTGCACGTCCAGCACGAACGCTGGTCCAATTGAGGCGCCAGGTGGAAATGGCATGGCAAGCCGTTCCACAGGACTACATCCAGCATCTCTACGATCGTCTCCATGGGAGAATAGCAGCCTGCATTGCTGCGAAAGGTGGATATACACTGTACTAAAGTGCGCGTCATATATCTTGGCGGCCGAGTTTAGTTCGTTCTGCGCATCTGACGTCAAAACATACAGTCAGCCAATGAACAGAGAACGACGTTGCCAGATCTTGACTGTAGTACAGAGCACGGACGAGTGTCTTCAGTTTTAGAAACGTTCAGTCATAAATAAAGTAATAGAACAAAAGCAATGTCTTGATAGCAGACTTTGTTTTTTGAAAGTTTGGAAAAACCATTCTTTATGCCAATTGCTTCATTTTCTATTAATTAATTAAACCAAACAAGCAATAAGACTCTTATTTCAGGCGATAGCAAGGAAAGGTGTTTGTATCAATTTCACGAACCGCTTTTTCGCAATAAAGAACAGCGGTAATTGTTTATTTCCTATTGTACTTCGACGAAGTGCGAGTAATTCATAGGCATACCAACAGTGTTTATCAGAATATTGCGTGACGTGTTAGAGTCCTTATGGAGAGATATTGCAGGACGAGCTGCGTTAGCGTAATGGTGAAGGAGTTGGATTAGAAGGCGATAGGTAACGAGTTCAAACCTTGTGCGACGCTAAATTTTTTTTTATTTTAAAACAATATCGAAGTGTCTTACTTCACGAATTTTATTCGTTTGAATGCAGTTTTTTGAAATTTCTAGCGCTTTGTCTCTTCATTAACCCTTTCGCTGCTGCAGTCACGTGCTCCCCGCATTCCGCGCTGTGCGCGATTTTGTCATCACTGCACTGCTCGCCTGTGCAGACACATGGTGTTTCCACTGCTTTGACACACTTATCATTCGATTTCACAAAAACTATTTGGCCCAAAAATTAGATTTTTACACATCTTCTTGACTGATACCTTCCCCCATAAATGACTTAATTTTGTTTCGATGTTCAACCCAGTTATTGTGCAGCATTAAATGTAGTAAACCATTGCACGAAATTTTGAAGAGTTTGCAGAGGTAAAAGTCCATAGCGTATACTTTCAGTATGGTCGATTTTAGTTGCCACAATGTTGAGAATGAAATGTGGACAAGGTACCTAAATTTCATATAAAATTTACTGTGTAACAATATCTCATTTAATTTAAGTACCACATAGGTGTCGTATGTAATATTGAGAAATATTCCGTCTTTCGCGACTGTAATAAAAGTTTTATTTACACCGGGCGCGTTTGGCTTTATTTTAAAGCACTTCAGTCAGTCAAAGGAAGTGGGGGGAATGTATCAGTCAAGAAGATGTGTAAAAATCTGATTTTTGGGCCAAATAGTTGTTGTGGAATCGAATGATAAGTGTGTCAAAGCAGTCGGAAACACCATGTGTCAGCACAGGCGATCAGTGCAGTGACAAAATCGCGCACAGCGCGGAATGCGGGGAGCACGTCTCTGTAGCAGCGAAAGGGTTAATGCGGCCGTGGTGGCTTTACTTCATAAACTGCGCGCTCCCCCCTAAACGTAAGCTTGCGAACTATACTGTACTATGGCGCAATTTCTCTTGGCGCGTGCGTCGTGTGCAACTGGCAACGCAGCAATCTCCCGCGTCTGGGCGGGCATGCGCGAGCCGCCAAGATAAAAGAATTCAACTATAGTGCCGACATTGTGCATGCTCTGTTGCCTGTGTCTATGTGCCTGTGGTTCTGTCAGTGTGATCATGTGATGTATCTGACCCCAGGAATGTATCAATAAAGTTTCCCCTTCCTGGGACAATGAATTCACGGTGTTCTTATTTCAATTTCCAGGAGTGTACATGGTGTCGGACAATTGTCTCTGCCTACACTGCCCTAAATTATATCATATGCGATGCATTCCTTGAACTAAACAGTTTATTAAAAATATTTTGATGACTGCCTGTACACTGCAAAATAAATATTCTTCTTAACGAAACGTCATTTCGTGCTGAACGTAAGCGCGTAACGACAGTGTTACCAGCTACGTGCAATACACGCTGTCGACTTGACACTGCAATGCAATTTTGTACAAACGTAAATGAAACAAACAGTTTACTAACAACGATTTGATAACTACCCAAATCACTTTGTCTTCCGAAGCAAATGACTTTACTCATTATTCAAGCATGTGTTCAAATTGTTGACCATGGACTGAAAGGCACATTTGCAGTCGCCGTTTGAAAGAACGATGAAATTATGTAATTACAGTGGATGATATGGTACAGCACGCACTGGCTATTCGATGACACATACCGTCTGGTGTAGTTGGGGCTTCATCATAGACTGCATCTTTGAGTGCCCCCCAAAGAAATAAATCGAGAGGAGTCAAAGCGAGGGACCTCGCAGGCCATTTGACAACAAAATTTCGTCCTTTCCAACGGCCGGCCGGAGTGACCGAGCGGTTCTAGGCGCTACAGTCTGAAACCGCGCAACCGCTATGGTCGCAGGTTCGAACCCTGCCTCGGGCATGGATGTGTGTGACGTCCTTAGGTTAGTTAGGTTTAAGTAGTTCTAAGTTCTAGGGGACTGATGACCTCAGAAGTTAAGTCCCATAGTGCTCAGAGCCATTTGAACCATTTTGAACCTTTCCAGCGTCCGGCAAAGTTTCACTCAGTGTTTGCGTTGCAGTACGGGACGAGTGAGCTGGACAACCGTCGTGGTGCAGCCACATACACGTTCGAATATCCAGTGGTACCTCTTCTAGAAGAACTAGCAGAATGTGTGCATACGAATGTCCATTTAGAATGCCTTAGCTGAAGTAAGGTCTCACAATGTACTTTTCTATGATGCTGTAACACGTTTGCGCTCCACGGCCGTTGATGTTACGCCTGACGAAACCAGTGTGGATTTTCAGCTGCCTAGTAGTGCATGTTATGAAAAGTTACATTAGCGTGGTTAGTAAACGTTGCTTCATTGGTAAAGAGCCCGTGTTGGAAAAACGTAGGGTCGTCTCTGTTGTTGAAGGGCAAACCGTCAAAATTCTGTACCACGTTCGTCATCATCTGTCACTACATCATGCCTGATCTAGTGACAGATGATAGGGATGGAAATTCTGTCGATTCAGATTGCGAATGACACTCATCTGGCTGTTTCCACATTCCTGGGAAGTATGTCTCGTACCACTGTACAGATTCATTAGCGTCGGAGACAGAACAGCTTCTTCGTGTTCTTTGTCAGTTGCAGTCTCAACCTCTTTTTGACATTCAAAAAGCCTGTCCGCACTAGAGTCTTAATTTGTGCAATTGCCTGCGCGCCCGACATTGGTTATCCTAATAGATAGTCGTATACTGCTGTACTGTTTTTACGGTATTTCTTTTACATTCGCCATATCAAAGTAGTATATCCGACTTCTCATTTGTGTACATGTCTGCACGCTTCAGTAAGCAGAAATGAGCGGCCTGCAGTGCAGACAAGTAAGGAGGCAAATTTGTTGACATTCTAACAGCTTAGCACGAGAGCTCTGCTTGGCGGTGTTTGCAGCGCTAATGCCGATTCCAGCCACTATGCTCTCACATCCTCATCTAGGACATTTCTCGAATTTTTTACGACAGGTTTCAACGTCAACAGTAACAAACGCTATATCACTGTAATTGTCTTCTGAAGAGCTATCGAATGCAATTATAAAATGCATACGGTTCCATTAAAAAAAAGTATTTGCTTCAATACCTCTGTTGACACGAGCACTAAACAAGTTAACCAAACATAAAAAATTCGTGACCCTCGACGCTGTAACATTTGCCGAAAGCCGCGTTTCATTATGTGTAACCGTTCACGGAATAAAAGGGGTGTGACGTCTTACATGACTCACGCTGTGTTTAATTATATACATATATATATGCTGCCGGAAAAAGATTAGTACACCTGGAGAGACGACGTCGATTTTGATCCGATGACAGCATATGCACCCGGTGGACAGTCGATATACTGGCATGGTTTCAACATCGTCCATCAACAGATAGCGTAGTGGCACAGTTACCAGAGCGCCATTTGTATCTCCCATTAATTCGAACGCTCACAGCCAAAAGGCTCAGTATGGTCCAAACGTGAGAAGCAAACAGCAAACCATGCCACGGAGAAGCACTGGTGCTTCCTATAGCGAACTGAGCGAGTCTGAAAGGGCTCAAATTGTGACCATCCTAGTGGCGAGAAGGTTCTTTTGGAGAATGACCACATGTGTTGGACGTGCAACGTCAGTTGTGCAACGATGCTGGTATCAGTGGTCACGTGAACATTCTCACACCCGTAGACGAGGTTCTGGACGCGCACCAGGAGGCGAGACACAGCGTATCCCAAGACAGTATTCGGGATCTGTACGATCGACTGGATGCCAGAATCAGTGCTTGCGTTGCCGCTCGTGGATGCTACACCGAGGACTAATATGGATGTTTCGGCATGGGTTGATACCTGGTACCTCAGAACCGCTTGTGCTATTGATCTGTAAATGTAATCATTGCAGGTGCTCCATATTCACTGTTGCAACAATAAATCTTGACTAAATTCGAAACCTCTTAAAAGGATGTATTAATTTTTTTTTCGTCACTGTATATAATCATCACAGGTACTGATACTGGGGCAATGGATATCTGAGTAATGTCTGTCACGTTAGTTGTAGCCTATGTGATCATGAAACCCTTATTGTCGTGTGTTAGTTGTGCAGGACTGCCATTCAAATCGCTCTCCAACTTTTTATATAGTTTTAGGTTTCAGACACTTATTTTAATAACTATTTGTGATAATATTTACTCTACAAGTGACTTATTAGTAGATTTTCATTCATCTTGGCCTTTCTTATGCCGTTATTGCTTCGAGCGGTCTCTTATTCGTGTTTTCGTGGTGCATCAGTCTCTCAGCTGTGTGTTTACATACCGCGGCGATTAGTTGCAGCTGTAGCAGTTTCCGGAAGCTAAGTACTAAAACCCCCCCATGAACCGTGGACCTTGCCGTTGGTGGGGAGGCTTGCGTGCCTCAGTGAAACATATAGCCTTACCGTAGGCGCAACCACAACGGAGGGGTATCTGTTCAGAAGCCAGACAAACGTGTTGTTCCTGAAGAGGGGCAGCAGCTTTTTCGGTAGTTGCAGGGGCAACAGTCTGCATGACTGACTGATCTGGCCTTGTAACATTGACCAAAACGGCCGTCTGGTAGAATTATGCACAGAGCATAAATTAATCATTGCTAACACTTGGTTTAAGACTCATGAAAGAAGGCAGTGTAAGTGGAAGAGTCCTGGAGACACTGGAAGGTTTCAGACAGGTTATATAATGGTAAGTGGTAAGACAGAGATTTAGAAGCCTGGTTTTAAGTTGTAAGACATTTCCATGGACAGATGTGGACTCTGACCACAATCTATTGGCTATGACTTGTAGATTAAAACTGAAGAAACTGCAAAAAGGTGGGAATTTATGGAGATGGGACCTGGATAAACTGAAAGAACCAGAGGTTGTAGAGAGTTTCAGAGAGAGCATTAGGGAGCTATTGACAAGAACGTGGGAAACAAATACAGTAGAAGAAGAATGAGTATCTTTGAGAGTTGAAATAGTGAAAGCAGCTGAGGATAAAGTAGGTAAAAAGACGAGGGCTAGTAGAAATCCTTGGGTGACACAAGAGATATTGAATTTAATTGATGAAAGGAGAAAATATAAAAACGCAGCAAATGAAACAGGCAAAAAGGAATACAAACGTCTCAAAAATGAGATCGACAGGAAGTGAAAAATGGCTAAGCAGGGATGGCTAGAGGACAAATGTAAGGATGTAGAGGCATATATCACTAGGGGTAAGATAGATACTGCCTACAGGAAAATTAAAGAGACCTTAGGAGAAAAGAGAACCACTTGTATGAATATCAAGACCTCAGATGGAAAACCAGTTTTAAGCAAAGAAGGGAAAGCAGAAAGGTGGAAGGAGTATATAGAAGGTCTATACAAGGGCGATGTACTTGAGGGCAATATTATATAAATGGAAGAGGACGTAAGTGAAGATGAAATGGGAGATATGATACTGAAGAATTTGACAGAGCACTGAAAGACCTAAGTCGAAACGAGGCCCCAGGAGTAGACCACATTCCATTAGAACTACTGCTAGCGTTGGGAGAGCCAGTCCTGACAAAACTCTACCATCTGGTCAGCAAGATGTATGAGACAGGCGAAATACCGTCAGACTGCAAGATGAATATAATAATCCCAATTACAAAGAAAGCAGGTGCTGACAGGTGTGAAAATTACCAAACTATCTGTTTAAATAAGTCATGTTTGCAAACTACTAACACGAATTCCTTACAGAAGACTGGAACAACTCGTAGAAGCCGACCTCGGAGATCAGTTTGGGTTCTGGAGAAATTTAGGAACACTCGAGGCAATACTGACCCTACGACCTCTCATAGAGGTTTGTAGTGCAGAAATGGAGAAAGGAGGAGTTGCTACGTTTATCTGGATCTGTCATAAATTTAACGATCATAAGTTTTGCCTTGAGCAGCATATGGAATGATGCGAAACACAAGTAGAATTTCATAAAAAATCCTTCGTAATATTAAGCGTGTATTGAGCACCTGCAGGTAACTTTAATCTGTTCATAAACCACCTTTGAAGCTGTACTGGCCCATTTAACAACCAAAAACAAAGAAATAGTGATTGCTGGTGACTTCATTGTAGATTTCTCTAAAGACTCTTCCAATAAGAACTTATTTGAGTTAGTAACACTATCATTCAACTTAATTCCCACTGTAAAGTTCCCAACTGGGGTAGCCAGTCGCTCAAAAACAGCCATTGATAATATCTTTATAGAAAGATCCAATGAACAAAATTGTATTACAGAACCAATAGTCAATGGCCTCTCAGATCATGACATGCAGTTCCTTCTGTTAAATGTTAATACTGAACAGGATATAAAGTATGTTAAATCTGAACTCAAGAGGGTAATCAATAAGCCAAAAACTGATTATTTTAGGATTATCCTCAGAGACATTCACTGGAGTGATGTTTACAGTGGTCATGGCATAAATGAAAAATATAACTCTTTTGCTAATAAAGTGCTTATCTTAACTAAACACCGTTTTCTCCCAAAACTAACCAAGGTTAGAGGAAAGTCTACAAAGAAGTGATGGATTACTCAAGGAATAGAGGTATCTTGTAAAACAAAAAGAAAATTGCATCTGTCAATCCGAAACAGTTCTGATGTTGATGCTATAGCACATTACAAGAAATACTGCAAAATATTAAAGACTGTAATACGGACATCAAATCCCGGCGGGGTCAGGGATTTTCTCTGCCTCGTGATGACTGGGTGTTGTGTGATGTCCTTAGGTTAGTTAGGTTTAAGTAGTTCTAAGTTCTAGGGGACTGATGACCATAGATGTTAAGTCCCATAGTGCTCAGAGCCATTTGAACCATTTGAACGGACATCAAAGCAAATATATTACAAGAACAAGATAGTGATATCAGATAGCAAAATAAAGACTATGTGGGATATAATGAAGGAGGAGACTGGTAGAACCAGACATGAAGAGGAGCAGTTAACATTAAGAGTAAATGATACATTGGTGACAGATGTGTACAGTGTCTCATAACTTTTTAACAAACATATTAGAACTGTTACGGAAAATATGGGATTGTCAGGTTCTGTAGATGCTGCCATGGGATACTTCAGTCCAGACATTTCAAGTAACTTCCATAATATGAATTTGACCTTCACGACCCCAGGAGAAGTAATGTCCATCATAAAATCTTTAAAATCAAAAACATCTAGTGGGTATAATTAAATATGAACAAAGCTAATTAAAGAATGTGATTCTAAGTTAAGTAACATATTAAGCTATCTCTGTAACTACTCGGAAATCAGTGGAATATTTCCTGAATGGTTGAAATATGTTGAAGTTAAGCCACTTCTAAGCACGGAAAAAAGAAATAACGTCAAATTTCCGTCCAGTTTCACTTTTGCCAGCAATCTCAAAAATAATAGAAAAGGTAATTTACAATCGGATTTATAACAATCTTGTTTGTTGTTGTTGTGGTCTGCAGTCCAGTGACTGGTTTGATGCAGCTCTCCATGCTACTCTATCCTGTGCAAGTTTCTTCATCTCCCAGTACCTACTGCAACCTACATCAATTTGAATCTGCTTAGTGTACTCATCTCTTGGTCTCCCTCTACGATTTTTACCCCCCACGCTGCCCTCCAGTACTAAATTGGTGATCCCTTGTTGCCTCAGAACATGTCCTACCAACCGATCCCTTCTTCTAGTGAAGTTGTGCCACAAACTCCTCTTCTCCCCAATCCTATTCAATACCTTCTCATTAGTTATGCATCTACCCATCTAATCTTCAGCATTCTTCTGTAGTACCACATTTCGAAAGCTTCTATTCTCTTCTTGTCTAAACTATTTATCGTCGCCGCGCGGGATTAGCAGATCCTGCCCGATTAAGGGATCTGACATTCCACGCTCCGATCCGTAGAATGCCAGTTTTCTTTCTCCTGATAACGACATCCTCCTGAGTAGTCCCCGCCCGGAGATCAGAATGGGGGACTATTTTACCTCCGGAATATATTACCCAAGAGGACACCATCATCATTTAACCATACAGTGAAGCTATTGCCCTCGGGAAGATTACAGCTGTAGTTTGCCCTTGCTTTCAGCCGGTCGCAGTACCAGCACAGCAAGGCCGTTTTGGTTAATGTTACAAGGCCAGATCAGTCAATCATCCAGACTCTTGCCCCTGCAACTATTGAAAAGGCTGCTGCCCCTCTTCAGGAACAACACGTTTGTCTGGCCTCTCAACAGATACCCCTCCGTTGTGGTTGCACCAACGGTACTGCTATCTGTATCGCTGAGGTGCGCAAGCCTCCCCACCAACGGCTAGGTTTATGGTTTATCATATCACAAATAATATATAGTCAAAGTCGCAGTTCGGATGTCTAAAGGGTTCTGATATTGAGAAGGCTTATTTACACTTACACTGAAAATGTACTTAATTGATTAGACAAAAAATTGCAGGCAACTGGTATATTTTGTGATCTGTAAAAGGCATTTGACTGTGTAAATCACAATATCCTTCTAAGTAAATTAGAAGATTGTGGTGTAACAGGAAATGCTGCAAGATGTTTCAAATCTTATATCTCTGGCAGGAAACAGAGGGTGTTATTAAGAAAGAGACATGTATTAAGCTATCAGGCATCACCCAACTGGTAAATAATTACATATGGGGTCCCACAAGGTTCAATCTTAGGGCCCTTACTTTTTCTTGTGTATATCAATGACTTTTCATCAGTAACATTAGTCTTAGAAAGGTAGGCTAATAAAATATTTGTGGACATTAATCACTGATTCCTATTCTTTGTCACTAAACTTGAAAAAACACACTACATGCAGTTCAGAACTTGTAAGAGGTGTCCCACGAGTATATGCCTAACATATGATGACAAGCAGATAAAAGAATTGGACAGTGTTAAATTCTTGGGATTACAGCTTGATAATAAATTCAACTGGGAGGAGCACACCACAGAACTGCTGAAGCATCTAAACACATCTCTATTTGCAATGCGAATTCTGTGAGACATAGGGGATATAAAAATGAAAAAGCTGGCATACTACGCTTACTTTCACTCCATAATGTCATATCGGATTATTTTTTTTTTTTTTTTTTTTTTTTTTTGATAATTCATCAAGCCAAGCTAAAGTTTTCTGGGCACAACTTCCTGCAGAGGCGTGTTTAGGGAACTAGGAATACTAACTACTGCTTCCCAATATATTTATTCCTTAACGAAATTTGTCATTAAAATATATCAGTTTTTCAAACCAACAGCTCAGTTCATGGAAGCAGTACTAGAAATAAGAATAATCTTCACAAGGATTTAAAGTCACTTACTCTTGTACAAACTTCAGGAACACCTATTTTCAACAACTTGCCAGCAGCCATAAAAAGCTTAACAACCAATGAAATTCAGTTTAAGAGAAGCCTAAAGGATTTATTGGTGACCAACTCCTTATACTCCATTGATGAATATCTCGGTAGAACCGAGTGAACGTACGGCAGGGGCTTAGGAAACCAAATACTATACGAAATTTTAAAACGTAAACAAATACTGTTTTCAACACAAACTTTTTAAATAGACGCCCCCTATTATTTCACATGCAATCAATAGCATGAAAAATTACAAAAATAAAGGCGTTGGTTGCATCGCAATGCGTCAATGACATCCAGAGAAATTGCGAAGCGAAGTTAATGCTTGAAATAAATGAAGCGCACAGCTAGCGTACGTCCTGAGACTCAAGCGTGCACCTCATTCTGCTTGTGCCAGGGGCTCACGCAATGGGAAGGTATGCATAATCCACAGAAATAAACAAGTAACACGTCCAACGCAAAGTCACGTTTTTCAAATTGTAAATGTATGTTTATTCTAGCGAAATGACAACTAGATCTACAATTAGAGATAAAACACTTGAATTCACTTTGCTAAACACATTTACTAGTGCCCTGTCGCCCACAGAAACTGTATATTTGTGCAATGCATCCAACATAGAAAATACACCCTCATCTTGACCAATGAAACTGTGTCACGTCAACATATGTTGGAAGTGCCCTCCGTTTGCATCAATACACGTTTGCAGACGGGTAACGAGAGAGTGTTGCACAGATTATAGAGTTTCCACAGATATTGCCGCACACGCCGCAGTAATACGATGTTGCACGTCCTCTACTGTCGTTGGGGGTTCTTGATACACTCTGTCTCTCACTGCGCCCCAGAGAAAGAAGTCTAATGGCGTCAAGTCGGGGGACCGTGATGGCCATCGCACAGTACGCTCCCACCCCATCCACTTATTTGGAAATGTCGCATCTAGAACGTCTCTGGTAACTTTTGCATTGTGTGCGGGACATCCATCATGTTGGAACCACATTGATAGACGAGTTTCCAATACTAGATCGTCCATAAGGAGCGCTAGTGTGTGTTGAAGAAATGATGCATATCGCTATCCATTCAATGTTCCACGGTAAAAATAGGGACCTACAATACAGTTAGCCTATGATACCGCACCAAACATTGACGCTCCGCTGTCGTCGATGAGCAACATGGCGAATCCAGTGGGGATTTTGCACGGACCAGTAGTGCATGTTCCGCAGATTCACATTACCATAATTTTTAAATGAAGCCTCGTCCGTAGACAACGTATTGCTTAGGAGAACTGGATTACCTTGCAACTGCTGAAGTGCAAAACGACAGAATGCAATGCGGGATTCAAAGTCATTCCCGTACAGCTCTTGGTGCAGTGAGATATGGAACGGATGATACCGATGCCGATGCAAGATTCTTCACACACTACTGTGGCTTATTCCTACACCTCGCATAATTCTCGTACACCCACCAGAGGATTGTGCGCTACAGCAGCCAGAATAGCAATTTCGTTTCCATTGCCAGTCGACGTTTCGTGGGAGCCCAGCTTCCTGTTTCTGTGAGTGTCTTGCAGATGTTGCCAATGGTTCGAAGTGACGGAAATCGCCGATCTGGGTAATGTTCAGCATATAGTGTCCCTGCTCAGTTACATTTCTGTTGTGCGGCTGGTCCTGGCGGAGGTTCGAGTCCTCCCTCGGGCATGGGTGTGTGTGTGTGTTTGCCTTAGGACGATTTAGGTTAAGTAGTGTGTAAGCTTAGGGACTGATGACCTTAGCAGTTAAGTCCCATAAGATTTCACACACATTTGAACTTTTTTTTTGCATTTCTGTGGCATTCGCCATAAATTAAAATAATATCCAGTTTTTCTTCATTACTGAAGGCCGGCATATCGACTAGATGACGGCAATTGTAACAAGCCACAAGAAAACAGGTTTTAATGTGGTAACATATGTGAATTACGTTACAGTATGAGAGCAGTTCAGCAGGCCACATTAGGAGACACTTGTACACTGAAAGTAGAGCGTGCCGTGGTGACATTGGTATGTTTACGGCAGGATACAGGCGCCAGTGCAGGCAACTCCTGCTCTGAGCACAGTACTACATGCGATGCATTACGTCAGAAACTATGACGCCGTTGCTATCCATTATAAGCCACATATTTCGGAACTTATGAGGCTAAGAAACGTAAAAGCGAGTGTGTTACCACTAATTGTACCTCTAGTTGTCATTTCGCAAAAATAAACATTATGCGCAGGACATCCATAATCTGATACCGCATTATTTGACACATTATAAGAGATGGACAGGTTCAATGAAGGTACAACTCGAGAAGGGACTAAACTATCCCCCTTTAGGAGCGTCATCAATGAAATATGGGCCAATGATGTGTTGTCACACAATACCACACCGTACATTAATGCTCCACTGACGTAGTACGTCAATCACATCACGATTACCGACAGCGTGAGGTGCACGCTTGAGTCTCAGGACGTGCGCTAGCTGTGCGCTTCATTTATTTCAAGCGTCAACTTCGCTTCGCAATTTCTCGGGATGTAATTGACGTATTGTGATGCAACCAACGCCATTATTTTTGTGATTTTTCATGCTATTGATTGCATGCGAAATAATAGGGGGGGGGGGGCGATTTAAAAATACACAAGTTCATGCTGGTGAAACCGTTTTTGAATATCTATTGTTGTTCCAGAGATATTTGAGGTGGCAGAGTTAGGTGAGACACCCTGTGTATATAGTACAATCTAACTTCTGCAAAATTTCAGTGCAGTAATGTGTTCATTGTAAATAAGTATTTTAGTAGTTCTATTATATGTTTATTACCTTATAAAGAAAAGCATTTTTTTAAATTCAGTGCATTAATACGATCTTCGTAAATGAGTGTTGTAAAATTATCATTTCATATAATGTTCATTAAAAGAATGATGATCATTCCACTTGGGACCTGTGGAAGTAACATTAGCTTATTTGTTTTAGTTGTAAATATTTGTCATTTATTATTGTTTTTCTGACATGTTCCACATCCTGGAGGACCTCCTCACTACGGACCATTTGGTTCAAATGGCTCTGAGCACTATGCGACTTAACTTCTGAGGTCATCAGTCGCCTAGATCTTATAACTAATTAAACCTAACTAACCTAAGAACATCACACACATCCATGCCCGAGGCGGGATTCGAACCTGCGACCGTAGCGGTCGCTCGGTTCCAGACTGTAGCGCCTAGAACCGCACGGCCACTCCGGCCGGCGGACCATTTGGAATGAAAGTAAATCTAATCTAATCATATCATAGGGTAAGGAAAGGCAAACCTACGTTTATAACATTTGTGGACTTAGAAAAAGTTTTTCACATTGTTGACTGGAATACTCTCTTTCAAATTATGAAGGTAGCAGGTGTAAAATACAGGGAGCGAAAGGCTGTTTACAATTTGTGCAGAAACTAGATGGCGGTTGTTGAGGGGCGCGAAAGGTAAGCAGTGGTTGAGAAGGGACTGAGACAGGGTTTGCCGGCCGGGGTGGCGGAGCGGTTCTAGGCGCTACAAACTGGAACCGCCCGACCGCTACGGTCGCAGGTTCGAATCCTGCCTCGGGAATGGCTGTGTGTGATTTCCTTAGGTTAGTTAGGTTTAAGTAGTTCTAAGTTCTAGGGGACTGATGACCTGAGAAGTTAAGTCCCATAGTGCTCAGAGCCATTTGAACCATTTGAGACAGGGTTAGCCTCTCCCCGATGTTATTCGATCTATATATTGAGGAATCAGCAAAGGAAACAAAAGAAAAATTTGGAATAGGAGTTAAAAACCAAAGAAATAAAAACTTTAACGTTCGGCGACGACATTGTAATTCTGTCAGACAGCAAAGAACCTGGAGGAGCAGCTTAATGGAATTGAGAGTGTCTTGAAAGGAGGATATAAGTCGAACATTAAAAAAAAAAAAAAACGAGAATAATGGAATGTAGCCGAATCAAATAAGTTGACGCAGAGGGAATTAGGTTATTGGGAACCAAAGTAACTCATGATGTCGAAGTAGGGAGGATACAAAATGTAGACTGGCAATGGCAAGAAAGGCGTTTCTGAAGAAGAGAAATTTTTTAACAAAAATGGTTCAAATGACTCTGAGCACTATGCGACTTAACTTCTGAGGTCATCAGTCGCCTAGAACTTAGAACTAATTAAACCTAACTAACCTAAGGACATCACACACATCCATGCCCGAGGCAGGATTCGAACCTGCGACCGTAGCTGTCGCTCGGTTCCAGACTGTAGCGCCTAGAACCGCACGGCCACACCGACCGGCATTTCTTTTTCTTTTTTAACATTGGGTATAGATTTAAGTATCAGGAAGTTCTTGCTGAAAGTATTTGTATGGAGTGTAGCCACGTATGGATTTGAAACATGGACGATAAATAGTTTAGACAAGAAGAGAATAGAACCTTTCGAAATGTGGTGCTACAGAAGAATGCTGAAGATTAGATGGGTAGATGCATAACTAATGAGAAGGTATTGAATAGGATTGGGGAGAAGAGGAGTTTGTGGCACAACTTCACTAGAAGAAGGGATCGGTTGGTAGGACATGTTCCGAGGCATCAAGGGATCACCAATTTACGAGTAGTATTGGAGGGCAGCACGGAGGGTAAAAACCGTAAAGGGAGACCAAGAGATGAATACACTAAGCAGATTCAGAAGAATGTAGGGTGCAGTAGTTACTTAGAGATGAAGCAGCTTGCATAGGATAGAGTAGCATGGAGAACTGCATCAAACCAGTCTCTGGACTGAAGACCATAACAACAATAACACCAAGTACTAATAAGCTGTTTGTGCATTGTAGTCAGTTATTGAATTTAGTAGTCTTTAATCGATATTTCTTGCTATTTCTGGTGAAGTAACTGCAGAAGAAATTTTGGAAACTTTCGCCGACTGTGTTATCAAGTTCTTTGTGGTTTGCAGTAACTTAGTAAATTTAGTATTCAACCGATTTTTCTTGGTGTTTCTGTTGAAATAACTGTTGGAAAAATTTTCGCTCACTGTATTTGATAAAGTTGTTTGTGCACTATAGTCATTTATTACATTTAGTAGTTTTCAGCTGGTTTTTCTTGCTGTTTTCGTTGTAATAATGGTAAGGAAACTTTCGCTTTCCGTGTTTGATAACTTCTTTTTGCATTTAGCTAGTTATTAAATCTAGTGTTTGCTAGCCGGTACTGCTTGCTGTTTCGAGTAGAGTAGATGTAGTGAAAACTTTCTAACACTTTCACTTATTGTGTTCAGTTTCGTTAGTGTGTCAGTGGACACTTGAATTTTTTGTTTTAGACAAGCAATCGTGCGAAGTTTTTTTTGGTACTGTTATTTGCTGTGGATTAATACCATTAATAATTGTAGTTACTTTCTTTGCAGAGAGTGAAATGTGAGATCAGTGTAGTTAGTACTTAAAATCGATCTATTGTACTAACAGAACTTAGAAAACATAGTTTAGTTTTTTTTCAGTAACTGTAAAAAATTTTACCATGAGTGGGAAGTGTGCACTTTGCCGTAGGTTTGCGAGTAGGGCATTACGGTGCGAGATTTGTTCATTTATTTTCATTGGGAGGAGGGGGGATGCAGTAGGGAAGCCAGTGGTCATTCTAGTGAGATCCTCTACTGGAATTGCAGGATATGTAGCAAGAATTAATTAACAGAGGAGCAGGAGTGTAAAATCTGTTCACTTCCGGTGCAGTTACAAAACGCAAAGGAGGAACAAAATAAGATGACCAGGAAGCTGGGAAATGGGAATTGGCAGCTAGCGAGAAGGCTGCTAGGAGAAGGGGATATTCAGGTAGTTGCACTTTGCATGTTACCAACAGATTTGACCAACTATTAGTGTCTAATGCGGAGGAATCTTTTGTAGCTGTAGGTGTAAGAAGCATGCAGCAGACCTCAGCAGTTAGGGAGCTTAAGTCAGTTGCAAATTCTAATAGAAAGAAGAAGGTTCTTCTGTGGCTTCTCATGGCACAGTTGTAGGCCAGCAGTTGCAGAAGTGTTGGGGAGTGAGCACCAGGTCACCAGCATTGTGAAGCCTAGTGCAGGTTTGGCTCAGGTAATTGTATAGGAATTTTGAAAAAGAGGATCGGGTAATTATTGTGGGTAGAGCTGAAAATAGTCTTGAGTGGGATGGGGAGTATGACAGGTGGTACCGTGGAAAATATAGCTACTCACACTGGTGAGTTTCATGCAACTGTTCCAGTGTCATGATCGGCCTCAGCTTAATCCAGCTGTCAGGTGTACTAACATGAAGCTTGAGAAGGCATTGATGACGAAGAGCGGGGGTCACATTGCAGTGGTGTCAGCTGAGTCCATCAACAGAGTGGGTTTCAGTAGGCATGGCCTGCACCTCAATAGGTATGGGAAAGGAGAGGTTGGCAAAGCTTGTAGGTGACAGCGTAGTGGGGTGTGGTGGGATCACTCATGGCAAAAATCCTGTGGTAGTTGGTGTTACAGCTGCACCTTTTTTTAGCCTGAAGTCAGCTGATAGTATTTTACATCTACATCAATACTCTGCAAATCACCGGCAATTGTTTGGCAGAAGGTACATCCCACTGTAACAGTTATTAGGGTTTCTTGCCATTCCATTCACGTATGGGGTGTAAGAAGAATGATTGTTTGAATGCCTCTGTGCATGCAGTAATTATTCTAATGTTATCCTACCGACCTCTCTGTGAGAGAGATATATGTGACTGTAGTATATTCCTAGAATCATCATTTAAAGCTGGTTCTTGACACTTTGTTAATAACTTTCTCGAGCTAGTTTAAGCCTATCTTCAAGAGTCCTCCAGTACTCGCTTAAAGGAAGTCTCTCTAACAAAGGAACCAATTTCGACAAAGGTTAGGTGTTCAAGTAATGAGAGAATTAGCATATTTGATTAAAATACACAAAGTATTAGACAAAAAGTTAGTGTACTGCTTATAGACGTTGACACTGACATTATTAGTATTTCAGAGAACTTCTTAAATAATGTGATAATTCAGAGACTTCATTTACCAGGCTACAGGTTAGCTGGCTGTTTCTTTTCAGAGCTCTTTGTGGTGAGGGGGAGTGGCCAAGTATGTGAAAAACGCTATTCCATTTGTGTCAACTGATGCTTCAAAGCACTGCATGGGAAATGTATTTGAATGCTGTGCAGGTGTGGTTACTTTAGTGGAACAAAACTTCTAATTGTTGTTATTTATAGGCCCCTGACTCTGATTTAATTACATTTCTGTTCAAGCTGGAGAGGGTTCTTCGTTCACTTTAGAGGCAGTACAAATTATTTGACTTCAATATTCTGTAAGTGAGTGTGCAAGAAAGAGGATGCGCGTAGTTCTCCTTAATTCATATCGTCTGATGTATATTCTTTCCACGAGAGAGCAGGAGAACAATAGCACAACCGTAAACAACATTTTTGTGCATTCTTCATTACTAGAGAGGCATTCTGTTAACAAAAAGGTGAATGGTTTTGACAGTAAAAGGTTTTGTGCTCAGCCACATATTAAATATAATTATAAACTATTTATAAAAGCTAATCCAGCTGCTTTATTAAGGAACGAGAGTGGCAGGACGTTTATAATGTTGATAACATAGACGAAAAATATAATGCTTTCCTTAAAACATCTGTCATGCTTTATGAAAGATGCTTTCCATTAGAACGTTCAAAACAAGGTACTGGCACTAACAAACAGCCTGGATGGCTGACTAGGGGAATAACACTATCTTGTAGAACAAAGTAGGAATTATATCAAAATGTTAGAAGCAGTCACAATCAAGTGGCAGCAGCCCATTACAGACAGTATTGTAAGGCGCTGAAAATGTTATTAGAAAGGCAGAAAGGATGTGGTACGCAAATAGATTAGTTGGTTCTCAGGATAAGATTAAAAACATATGGTTAGTCGTGAAGGAAGTGTCTTTGTCACCAGCACCCAGCTGATGTTATAAAGTCAACGCATAGTAGAAATGTTTCAGTTACTGATAAGTTGGATATATGTACAGTATTTAATAATCACACACTAAATATAGAAGGTGAACTAAATACAAGCTTAATTCCAGCAGGGAATCATATAACTCTTTTAGAAAATTGCTTTCCGAGGCTGTTACCTGAAATACTCCCCCATGATTGAGTCAGTAATTAAATCATTAAAGACTAAGGGCTCAGGGCTCTCATGGATATGATGGGGTATCTAGCAGAATAGCTGAGTATGGTTGGCACACTGGACACGCATTTGGAGGATGGCGGTTCAAACCTGCGTCCTGCCATCCAGATTTAGGTTTTCCATGAGCTATCTAAATTTCTCCAGGCAGACGCCGAGATGGTTCCTTTGCAAGGGCACAGCCGATTTCCTTCACCATCTTTGACACAATCCGAGCTTGTGCTCTGCCTCTAATGACATCGATGTCGACGGGACGTTAAACGCAACCTTCCTTCATTCTAGCAGAGTACTTAAGTACTGTTCTGCTTATGTTAGCCCAGTACTTAGTCATATCTCTAACTTTTCCTTTTGGAACGGCCAGTTTCATGACCGATTAAAGTACTCAGCAGTGCAGCCACTTTATAAAAAAAACGAGAAAGCGATGATTTAGACGATTTTAAACCCATTTCTGTGCCATCGGTATTTCCTAAAGTTAGTGAAAAGGGTGTATATCCAAGGGTAATTGATCATTTCAATTCACATAATTTGCTGTCAAACGTACAGTTTGGTTTTAGAAGTGGCTTAATAACTGAAAATGCTAATTCTCTTTTCTCTGTGAGGCTCTGGATGGATTAAATAAAAGGTTGCGAACGCTAGGCATCTTCTTTGATTTAACTAAGGCGTTTGATTGTGTTGACCACAAAATAAAACTGCGAACTTTGGACCAGTGTGAAACAAGGGGAGTAGCTCACAACGGTGCACCTCTTACTTTAAGAACAGACAGCAGAAGGTCATTCTCTGCAGCACAGAGAATGGCTGCGACGTGCAGTCCACGATGGGGCACAGTTATGTGGAGGGTACCCTAGAGGTTGATGCTGAAGCTGTTACTGTTTCTTAATTATATAAATGATAGGCCTTCTTATATTACAGGTGAGACTAAAATATTTCTGTTTGCTGATGACACGGGATTAGTAGTGACGGATGTTCTGTGCAATATTGACACAGATTTAAATAGTGCAGCTCAAGACATAAGTTCCTAGCTTGTAGAAAACAAATTGATGCTAAATCACAGTAAGTCTCAGTTTTTACAGTTTCTGATACACAGTTGAACAAAAACTGACATTTTGGTCACACAGAATGGGCATATGGTTAGTGAGAATGAACAATTCAAACTTCTGGGCGTTCAGATAGATAGTAAGCTGTTGTGGAAAGCCCAAGTTCAGGTTCTTGTTCAAAAACTAAATGCTGTTTTATTTACCACCAGAACAGCATCCGAAATAAGCGACAGTGCAACACGAAAAGTAGTCTACTGTGTTTATTTTCGTTCAGTTATAACGGAAGGAATTATTTTTTGGTGTGACTGTTCCAATTCAAAAAGGGTATTTTTTGCTCAGAAACGAGCGATTCGAGCAAGTAAGTTCACGAACCTCTTGTCGACACATTTTCGGTAGTCTGCGAATTCTGACACTGGCCTCTCGATACATATTTTCTTTAATGTCGGTTGTTATTAACAACATCAGTTTTTTCCCAAGAGTTAGCAGCGTTCACTAGGCAGAAATCCAATCTGCATTTGGAACGCACCTCCCTAACTCTTTAACAGAAAGGCGTGCAGTATTCTGCTGCAGCCACTTTCAATAAGCTGCTACAAGAATTCAAAACTCATAGCAGTAACCCAAGCGCTTTCAAGTCTAGATCAAAGAGTTTCCTCATGGCTCACTCCTTTGTTCTGTTGAGGAACTCCTGGAAAAACTGAAGAATTAAACTAATTCCTGTGTTGCATAGTTGACTACGTTTACTTAAACTTATGGCTTGTCATCTGCGTAGGATTCATATACGCTGCTGTCCAAAATTAAAGCAACAAATTCCTATTTCTCCGTCCTGTGTCTAGTTCACGATATAATCATACAAACTGTCAACAGATGTCATTACAATCGTGTTCTGCACGGAAGATGGCATTCCTATCAACGGACAACCACGCCAGCAATGGCATCAGAGCACCTATCACGCGGGGTAGTGTTTGCAGCGTAGTCCCACATCCACAATCGCTTTGTACGCAGTCACAGAGGGTGCAGTATGGCACGGAGAAGACGCCTACAGACTCTCTGGAGTGGAGGGCCATAGGAAGAATGGAAGCAGGAGAGTCGCAAACTGATGTGGCCCAATGGCTTGATGAGAATCGTTCCGTTGTTTCTCGGATGAGGTGACAGTTTATAAAGGCCGAAACTTTATCCTGAAAACCAGGACAGGGTCGATTATGTGCGATATTAGACAGAGTCGACCGTTGTTTGACTGTAAGGGCACAACAGTACCACCTTACTACTGCAATGCTACTGGCATCTGACCTGGAAGCATCCCCTGGACGTGTTGTAACGAGGCAAACGGTGTACAGAAGGCTTCAGCAGAGTGGCCTTTATTGTTGGAGACCTGATGTCTGTTCACCTCTGGTGTATCTTCACAGAAGGGAACGTCTAGAGTTGAGCCGTCAACATGCCACCTGGACAGTCGGACGGTGGGCCAATGTTCTTGTCACAGTTGTGTCCCGATTTGTCTAGAGAGTGATTCTCGACGGATTCGCATCTATAGGGTATATGGAACACGATTTTGGGATCCAAACATTGTGGAAAGAGACCGATATCGAGGAGGATCCCTAGTGGTGTGGGCAGGGATTATGTTGACCACTCGAACACCTCTTCATGAAATTGTGTGGGTGAATCAGCAAGACTTAACTGCTGTCAGTTACCACGTGGACATCTTGGGATCTCACGCGCGGTTGTTGCGAGGTGCTGTGGCCTCAGACTTCGTATTGATGAACGATAATGCTAGACCTCATAGAGCACAGCTAGTTGATGTTTATGTAGAAATGAAAGATATTGCAGACATGGCATGGTCTGCTCGCTCTCCCAATTTGAATCCCATAAAGCATATCTGGGATGCACTAGAGAGATGGGTTGCATCACGTCTTCATCCACCAACCACTCTCCAAGATATATGAGCATCTCTGCGGGAAGAATGGGCATTATTGCCTCAAAATGAGAATGATGACATCATTCACAGCATGTCCCGTCATTGTCAGGCCTGTACTGGAGCCAAAGGTGGTCACATCGCATACTGAGCGCATTAACCAGTTGTCAGAATGTGTGTGCAAATCCATTAAGTTGGAAAAAAAACGAAGAAATTTTTGTCTACCGTTATGCATGTTGCAGTTGACTACGTTCTGTATTCTTTACATAGTTTCTGCTTTACTATCACCTGTTTATACTGTTTTATGGCAAAATAAAGGCAACCTTGCAAAATTTCCGTTTGTTGCTTTAATTTTGGACACCATTGCATATTTCATTCTGTCTATTATTACTCTTCTGTTATAATTCGATGTACAGACTCGATAAATTTTTCCTCATATAAGAAAAGAGAAGGGGTTCCCAGGAACGTACAAGAAGTAAAATCATGGTCATGATAAACATAATTAATAAATCACGCAACATTCACTAAAGTAACTCCATTATTCATACATCAAAAATATACTCATACTCATATGTTAAATGATGAGACTGTCCAACCAAAAACAAGAAAACAATCATTATCAAAACGTCATTAGCTCAACTATTCAGTAACAGCCAACAATCCACTGATCAATGAGACATATCCAAAAATAATTACATACTAGTTTATCATCTCATAAACTCAGCCACATTCCACACTCATATACCCACTGATCAATAAGACATCTATGTACCCACAATAGACTAAAACTACTAACTGTCCAAACTTGGCGATTGCACTCCTTTATACACGTATAAAGTCTTGATCCATAACATCCTTTGGGTCTCTGCCCCACCCAATTTCTATCAATCCATCCACATCCTGTAACGCCATGTACTCCACCTTGCTTTCTGCATCCGTTTACCTTCCCCCACAATGATCCTTTACCAACTCATCACACTCTCATCTCTCCTCGCTCACCACGAACACCTCCAAACAATCTACATCACCCACAAACTCGTCTCCAAAATCCTGTTGTTTCCCCTCCATTTCCCAGTCACCATACACTGCTGTGTCTCTAACAATACATCCCACCAACTCTCCACCTACACACTTTCCACATGTTCTCCCAAAGAAACTTCAGCCATCTCCCCCTCTCAGATCATGAACTCCGCCCTGACACTTACCCATCCTACCAACTATAGGTCCACCTCACTCAACCCACATTAACAGGGCTCCCTTTCCCTCCCCTCCTCGTATTTCCTTTCCACCTTTTTTCCCATCTGCCTTTCTTTCCCCACCCCTCTTTTCCCAACGACTATTAGTGTCACAAATTCAACCTCTACATCACCCCCTCATCGTTATACCACCATACTCTTCGCCTCCTCACCAGCCAGCATTTTCAGCTCCAACAACTGACTCCCCATCCCTTGGCAGGTCCTTCCAGTTTATAGTGACAAGAAACTGCTACTTTTAAGTATCAGTGTTTCGGCAGCATATTTTAAGTATTCACTTATTGTTTTTCATTCTACCTTTCAGTATTACTGTTTTAAGTACCATTGCAAGACGTCATCTATCGTATATCTAAAAAATTCACTTTCATTTTTTCAAATTAAAAAAAATTTTTAATTCAATGTAAATATCTCCAGTATCTCTTTCTTGTTTTAGTCTCAGTTAATTTTTTATTGTCCATTGGCTGAAGAGCAGGTTGCCTGTATCACGGACAGCCCACCTCCATATGGGGTGCGGAGGGATGAAATAACAACAAAGGAAAAACTAGCAACCTCCAGTGCTAAACATTCACCTGAAGATGGCTGAATGGTTATCAGCCGAAATATTGTGGCAAGAAGTCGACGTTATCTTGTTGCAGTCCCTGAACTTAATGAAATACTCTTTGTGCCGGGAAAATTTCAAGAATCACGTTATATACTGTTCACTCGGAGTGTAGCGGCAGCCGCCGAGCCGAGTGGACGCCCAGCAGCAGCAGCACTTGTCTGGTAAACAGTAAATTAATTTAGTCTTTGTTTCTTTTTCACGTGCTTCTGCAAAGAAGTGAACTATACGTATGTATTTTACTGTGTAGACTAGTGGTTAGAAAATTAATCGTAGTTTTTGATTTTGCGTAAGTCTTGTGAATATCCTTGTGTAGGGCGGCTTCCTAGTGGTAATTCTCCTGTCGCCAGAAACTCCGTCACGCCAATAAGTTTTAATTTTGTGCTAGTAGACAGCAAACAGTTTAGATCAGAGCATTCTAGTTTGAATATTTATCTCGTGCAGTAACTTTTCGGTAGACAGGATTTCTAGCAACAGGTATCTGTAAATACATCAACTACAGTAGAGAAATTTATTTCTGTTTAATAGCTTGCGGTGTCAGTACAATGAGAAATCTGTCCAGCAACTTTTGGTGTTAGGTTATTCTCCTTTGATATATTTTGTATACATTTCAAACTCAATAGCGCCGTTTGAGACCTTATACCTATTTTATACACAATACGACATGGTTAGGGACTGTGCTTGTCGCTAGCGGACGCACAAAGAGAGTTGGCTGCTGTCCGTAAACAGCTGGAAGCTGCGTTGGCTACCGTCGACAAGCTTCTAGCTAATGCTCCAAGTAGCGGTGACGTAGGGCGCCAGTGACGAGACCTGCGACACCTTTGGTGACACTGGAATCTCCTGGTGACCTGGACGTCGCTGTGGCTTCTGATACGCAACGTCTGACCGGTCCGTCCTCGCTCCAGAGAGGGTGGCAGACAGTGGTGGGTTCGCGTGTCACTGGACGGAAGGCGAAGGAGCGAGCAGGCAGTGCGGCTGGCTCCCTGCAACAGATACGAGGTGCTATCCAGTGTTGATGATAACTTCGAGCCAGCACGGGATGCCTCTCCTGTTGGGTCAGCGGCCGATTTTCCTGCTCAGCCCGGACAAGTACAGAGGGTGGGTATGCTTGTAATTGGAAGCTCCAATGTTAGGCGGGTAATGGAGCCCCTCATGGAGTTAGCAGGCAAGGCGGGAAACAATTCCAGTGTGCATTCGGCATGTTTGCCGGGAGGTCTCATCCGTGATGTGGAGGAGGCCCTGCCGGCGGCTATCGAGCGCACTGGGTGCAACCGGCTGCATGTAGTGGCACATTTCTGCACGAATGACGCCTGCCACTTGGTTTCTGAGGCCACCCTCGGCTCCTTTCGGCGACTGGCTGATTTGGTGAAGGCAATTAGCAACGCGCGTGGGGTGCAGTCTAAGCTGTCTATTTGTAGCATCGTACCCAGGTTGACTGCGGTCCTCTGGTTCGGAGCAGAGTGGAAGGTCTAAAACCAGAGGCTCAGACGACTCTGAGACGGTATCGGATGCGAATTTCTCGACTTCCTCTATCGGGTGCAGAATTGTAGGCTTCCCCTTAATAGGTCAGGATTGCACTACAGGCAGGAAGCGGCTACTAGGGTAGCGGAGTACGTGTGGCGTGCACATGGTGCTCTTTTAGGTTAGAGAAGCCCCTCCTTTGGGCGCGAAGACGATTTGTCTGTTAAATCAGCCACACTGGCCTCAGAGAATCCTGGTTCCCGCAGATCAGAGAAAGAAAAGATTAATATGATTTTAGTAAACTACAGGAGCATCCAAAGAAAGGTCCCAGAATTAGTATCGGTTACTGAAGGTTGTAATGCACAGATAGTATTGGGAACAGAGTCCGCCCCTGGTAGCTGAGTGGTCAGGGCGACGGAATGTCATGCCTAACGGCGCAGGTTTGATTCCCGGCTGGGTCCGAGATTTCCTCCGCTCAGGGACTGGGTGTTGTGTTGTCCTTATCATCATCATTTCATCCCCAACGACACCCAATCGCCGATGTGGTGTCACTGCCAGACACCACACTTGCTAGGTGGTAGCTTAAATCGGCCGCGGTCCATTAGTACATGTCGGACCCGCGTGTCGCCACTGTGTGATCGCAGACCGAGCGCCACCACACGGCAGGTCTCGAGAGACGTACGAGAACTCGCCCCAGTTGTACGGACGACGTTGCTAGCGACTACACGGACGAAGCCTTTGCTCTCATTTGCCGAGAGACAGTTAGAATAGCCTTCAGCTAAGTTAATGGCTACGACTTAGCAAGGCGCCAATTGTCACAGTGCATGTATCTTACGAGTCTCATTTGTATAGTCAAGAGAGATGTATCACAAGGATTGATTAAAAGTTAAGTATATTCCAAAGATACGTATTTTCTTTATAGTATTCAATACGTATCCTGTTCCAGACTTGACGCCAGTCGGCGTGTGTGTACGCGTGCCTTTCGGCTTCCTCCTCAGTGTGGCGTGACTAGCTTGTTACGCCACAACAGCCGAAGTGGCGGCAACTCGCAAGACTTGCAGCAGGCGAACGGTCTACCCGACGGGAGGCCCTAGCCACGCAGCATTTCCATTTCCATTGGGAACAGAAAGCTGATTGAAACCAGACGTCAATGACAACGAAATCCTAAGTTCAGATTGGAATGTTTATCGTAAGGATAGGTTAGTCGCCGATGGTGGCAGCGTGTTCACTGCAGTAAAAATTCGATAAAATCGAGCGAGGTTATCACGGATTCCGAATGTGAATTAATCTGGGTAAAATTGAGTATCAAAGAACGGTCAAAAATGGTGATCGAATGCTTTTATAGACCACCTGGGTCAGGATCTGTAGTTGTAGAGCGTTTCAGACAGAACTTGCAGAATATCATTAGCTATTTTCCTGATGATGCCGTTGTAATAAAACTGGTGGCAGAGACAGGGATTTTGCGGCATTGTTCTGGATGTCCTGTCCGAAAATTACCTTGAGCTGATAGTTAGAGAACCAACTCACGAGGGTAAGGTCTTAGACCTCCTGACAACAAACAGACCTGAACCTATCGAATCAGTTAACGTAGAGGATGGTATCAATGATCATAAGACTGTGACAGCATCAATGACGATGGGTCGTACAAGGAATGTTAAGAAAGGCACGAAGATATATTTGCTCAGCAAGGGTGACAGGATACAAATTTCAGAATATCTCAGCAGTCTCATCAAATATTCGGTGATGAGGACGAAGATGTAGAGAACAAATGGAAAAAAAAAATCAAAGACATCGTTCAATATGACCTAGACAAGTATGTTGCGAGTAAGGTTTTAAGGGATGGGAAAGATCCACCATAGTTTAATAGCCGTGTTAGATAAGCGCTACGGAAACAAAGAGCACTTCATCTCAGATTCAAGAGAAGTAAAACCCTAGCTGGCAAACAAAAGCTGAACGATGCAAAAATGAGCGTAAGGAGAGCATTGAGAGAAGCGTTCAATGATTTTGAAAGTAAGACGTTGCCAACCCACCTGAGTAAAAACCCTAAGAGATTTTGGTCGTATGTAAAATCAGTAAGCGGGTCGAAATCATCTGTTCATTCTCTCAGCGACCACACCGCCACCGAAACGGAAGATAGAGAGAAGGCCGAAATACTGAATTCGGTCTTCCGTTGTTTCACCGCGGAAGATCGTAACACTGTCCCTCCTTTCAATAGTCATACGAACGTCGAAATGGCAGATATTGAGATAACCGATCCTGGAACTGAAAAGCAGCAAAGGCGTCAGGACCAGATGAGATACCTATAAGATTCTATAAAGGTAATTTATCGTAGATCGCTTGAGCAACGACAGGTACCTGACTGGAAAAACCGCAGGTCATTCCTGTTTTTTAAAAATGCCGTAAGGCAGATCCACACAATTTTAGACCTGATCGTTTATGTTAACCTGTTGTAGAATTATGGAACATGTTTTACTCTCAAGAATTATGACGGTTTTGGAAAATGAAAATCTCCTCTATAAAAATCAACATTGATTCCTCAGAGATCCTGCGAAACACAGCTCGCTCTGTTCCTCCATGAGATCCACAGCGCAGTGGACAACGGCGCTCACATTCGTGCCGTGTTCCTTGATTTCAGTGCGGCATTTGACACCGTCCCGCATTATCGTTTAATGAAAAAGATCGAGCTTACGGAGTATCGGAGCAGACTTGCGATTGGATTCAAGACTTCCTTGCTGATAGAACGCAACACGTCGCTCTTAAACGGAACCAAATCGACAGATGTAAAGTGAAAGGTGGCTACACTGAGCCACAGCGCCAGAGATCGCGCTAGAGAGTATTGTTCGGCCGCCTCCACTGGCAGTGATTCTTGAAATGTCGTGGTAGGCAGTGCTTGTTTAGAACTCGTAGTAGGCAGTGATTATTCAGAAGTAGCGGAGAGCAGTGATTCTTGAGATGTCGTAGTGGGCAGTGCTTGTCGAGGACTCGTAGTAGTCAGTGTGTGTTGAGATGTGCTAGTGGGCAGTGTTTGTCGAGATGTTGTTCCATGTTTTATGCAGTTGTTTGATGGGCTAGACAGCAGATGGTTCGAATGGAAATACTGTAATGATCAGAGTGCTTTTCGTCAATATATATGAAGGTAAAATATTCCGTGTTTTTTTTTCATTATTTCAGTGTCTTAAATAATGCGTCATTACAGGTTCAGTCAACAAAGCATCTGGCTTGTGTTCTTGGATTAGAGTGTAATTCTGGTTTTCTTGAGTAATTATGGTATTTCTATTTCCTTTAATTAATTCAGTATAAATGATATTTAAAATTTCTTGTGTTGTTGAAGAAGAACCGTGCCAGATGCGTACGTTGAGTCATACTTCCACACACAGAACAGTTATACTTGTGCTTTGGTTTCGTAGGTTTTATAGTTGCTGGGGACTTAATTAATTAATTGTGTTAATGAAAATTTCCATTTCATTCTTTGTTGTTGTTCTATGCAGTCAGATTGCGTAATAATACTAGTCAGGGCCAACCGTTTAAGAGACTTCGTAATCGGACAGTACAGATACAAAAAAATTAAAAGTATTTGCATTGTATTATAATTAAGCCCCCATGCACGTGGCGACCGCTGCTTCGGATCGTCCCTTGGAATTCTTCTGATTGTAGAAATAGTAGACAGTAGTATTGTTGTAGTAATTTGTAGTTTAGTAATTGTAGTCTATTTGCATGAGTAGATTTGGTAATTGTCATTCTTTTAATGGTATATTGGCAGAATTTAATTTTCATTGTCTTGTCTACGGGTTTGACAATTAGTGCAATTATTTCAATTGTTCGATTAATCGTGTTTGAGGGAAACATTTCGTGTGAATGGTATTGTTGGAGATAAAGTGTCATTGTGTGTAATTTTCATATAGTGACGAGTTTTGTATGTTTTGTAAATGATTACGCGATCGATGAAAAAGGCAAAAATGATGGATAGTGAGAATGACGAAATTGTTGACATGGCGAACTCGCCAACACAGGACAACAGTATGATGGATAATGAAGTTGAAAACAATTTAAGAAGTCGGGAAAATAGTCCGGAACCATTTCAAAATTTTTCTCAATCAGGAAATTCACAGAATACGAGATTAACGATAGAAGATTCTGAAATAGTATCGAACACAGATAGCTTTACAGCTATGACGAAGGAAACTGGTTTTGCGGGAAATGTTAGGGGCGAAAGGAGTTTCGAATCAGTTACTATGGAGCAGTTGATGAGTGCTATATTAAAAATGGAAACACGATTTGGATCTGAATTAAAAACACAGATGGGAACAATGGAATCACTGGGATCACAAATAGGAACAATTAAAACAGAGATGGGAACTTTGAGATCTGAATTAAAAACAGATAGGGGAACAATGGAGCAGTTTCGATCTGAATTTAAAACAGAGATGGGAACTTTGGAAACACGGTTAGATTCACGAATAGGGACATGTTTCAAAAATATGAAAGATGAGTTAAAGAAAGAAATCAGAGAAGTACAACCGATTTTGAATTCTCACAATAATAGATTAATTGCAGTAGAGATTAGACAAAGGGAACAAGATAGAGAACAGGAAGAAAGAGATCGCGTGATAGTACAAAAATTTTCTGAGTTAAATTTACAACGTGCATACGATAAGGAAGAAATATTTGAGAGAATCGAGGAATCCGTACCAAATGACAGAATAAATAACTTAACGCAACAGTATGAACAGTTAACTACTAAATGTGACAATACTGAAACCCGAGTCGCGACACTTACGGAAGACGTAAATAAACAGAAAGAAAAAATAGGTGACTTATCGGAAAGAGTTGAGGAGATTTCATATAAATTGACAAGTCTTAGTTTAAATGGGGATAGAGATTCAGATGATACAGCTCCATTACCATTTGCAGAAACCGAAGAGTACCAGAACATAAATAAGCATGTTGAAAATCAGGGAAAATTTAATGAACGCGTTAAAAGGGAAGTTGAGGCATTACGAAAGCAAGTCAAACAAATTGAAGGCGAAATCGTAGGAAAAGACAGCAGAAGAAATTTAGAATCACAGATAGCAGAGGGCTTTGAAGAAAGTAATTTGTTTCATTTACGGGATGCAACAAGAGAGCGCCAGGCGCGTGAACTTGACAATAATCGACATTCGGACTGGAACAGACGCGGTAGGTCTTTGTCGCCACGAGGCGAAAACTTTGACTATAAACACTTTTTGACTGTTCGGAAATTTAAGATCTTTTGCAATTCTAGAAATGACATACATCCATGTTCATGGTTAGATCAATTTACGTACGCACTTACGCCGAATTTGCCACTAAGTCACAAACTAGAAATTATGTGCGGCTATTAATGTCCTCAGGGGATTCACTATACTAAGTGAATATGTGCCGTAGCGTTCACAGGGCCCCGAGCTGTAGTGGTGCTATTTCCCTTTTAGGTTTCTGCACCGCTGCCTACTCTTTCACTATTCTTTGCATCTATAAAAAACAACTCTTCTACTATCCATCTATCTAGACAGTAGGTAAAGAATAACCGGATTTGGCGATTTTACCCAAAAGTGACTTTGGAAATTACCGTTTGGACTTACTATATTTTCTGCAGCATTTATTCGTAGTTTAAATGAAATTTTACCTGTTTATCTTCGTGACAATATTACTTCATATGTTGACGACATTCTTATTGCTAAACGTTCTTGGAGTGAGCGTAACAAAATTTTGGATTCATTATTACGTATTTTTGCACGAGTTGGCATTACAGTGAACCTGGAAAAATCTGAATTTGGTCGTTCTCAGGTGAAATTTCTCGGTCACATTATTTCTACAGACGGTATTCTTCGTGATCCAGAGAAGCTAGACGCTATTCGTAATTATGCTGTTCCTTCCACAAAACGTGATGTTCGTAGTTTCCTTGGTGTCTGTAATTTTCTTAGACGCTTTGTTAGATTGGATGATTTGGCCACACCTCGTTTACACATTTCAGTTATGCGCACTTCGGTCCCAGAAAATCAGAAAATGCTTTCATAAATTACGAGAAAATTGCTACTTCAGTAATATGGAAAAACGTATTCGATCTGTTCTTGCCAAATGCAAATTATGTCAAAAGGCTAAGCCGCCAACTATTTCTCACAGAGCACCGTTGTTTCCTATCATTCCAGCGAAATTAAAGGACATGGCTGCAGTCGATTTGTTCGGTCCAGTGGTTCGTTCTACTAATGGTTTTGCGTACATTTTCGTAGCAGTGGAATTGACATCAAAATATGTGTGTTTTACACCTTTACGCAAAGCAACAGCTCGTTCAGTATCTAATGCTTTCATCAAACATTTTCTTAAAGAAGTTGGTCATGTTGATAAGGTTATATCAGATAATGGATCACAGTTTCGCTCTAAAATTTGGCTTCGTACTCTACGGCGTCGTAAGATTAAACCAAGTTTTATTTCACTTTTTCACCCTCAATCTAATGCTTCAGAGAGATGGATGAAGGAAATCAATAAATTGTGCCGTCTTTATTGTCATCAGAATCACAGAACTTGGGATCAGTATCTTCATATTTTTCAAAACATTCTGAATGAACTTCCTAATGACTCAACTTCTTTACCGCCTCTATTGATATTAAAAAATAAAGTACCAACAAATCGCATTTCTGAAATCGTTCCTTTTCCGCCTTCACGGAAACTGCGGCATTCTGAAGTTGTCAACCTGGCTCTACGAAATATTGCATCTGCGGCTGCTAGAAGAGAGAAATCAGCAAAACGTCCTGGTCGTTTAAAAATTTTGTCAGTTGGTCAAAAAGTGTTAATTAAGTCTCATCGTTTGTCTCACAAAGGAAAAGGCTTGTGTCGCAAATTTTTTCTGCTTTATAACGGTCCATATAGAGTTCGCAAAATTATTCATGATAACACTGTCGAAGTAGAAAAACTTAAATCTCGGCGCTCTAAGGGAATACATCATATATCTAACGTTAAAATTTTTGTGGAATGACATACTTGTGAGAAACTAACAGCTACGTAAACACACGGAGAGTACAAGGATACCGCGCCGTGTTCCGGCGGCGGCACATACTCAAAGCAACAGTCAGTCTGCGCGCCGCACAAGGCAGTCGTTGTCCGCAAACAATCACTTCCCACGTCACGCGCCTACAGCTGATCGAGCGCTCAGTGCGAATGCACTGACAGCCGTAAACAAATACACAGTCTAATTTCTCCGATTAAATTCAGTATAAAGCTATAGTGACTTGATGAATTATGTTATTAACGTTCAGTATTTTTCAGGATACGGTTGTATAAAGTATTTAAGACCTTCAGGTAAATTCTGTGCGTGTCCGACGTTAAGAGGACTTACTATCGAGAAAATTTCAGGAAGAATGTAATTTCGAAGAAAAAACTAATAAACTAAAAAAAAGGGTAACTATTAATTGAATTTATTTTTCAGGTAACATAATTCCACTTAGGTACGTATTTTAGATGTAATTTGCTGCTCGCGATTACGTGATTCATACTTTGTGCTAATTTCATGTTCTATGAATTTACTTGTGAAGCGACGTGCTTGTGTACATTTGCTGATTTTGACAATTATTGATTAATGAACAGTGTTATTACTTATGTATATTATGCATCGCTTGGCCGCTATGCCTTTTCACTGATGTCATATTTTTTTTATTATGTGCCTGCTGTGCTTATTTATTTAAATTGTAATTGTCAACTGATTAATTGTGCTGACTGTGGTTATGTATGTAAGTTATACTTTGTGATTTATCTGCTTGCGCCTTCATGTTTACTTATGAAGATGACACACGAACATTTATTTGCTTATGCTGATATGATGATAATGACCTGTTTATTATGTAAGATACATATTTGCTGCTTTGCGTATGGATTGCATATTAACACATTTCCTTTTGTTGTCATAACTACTCTTTAATTTGGTATATAGAATTGCTGATGTACAGTGTACAAACATGGAGTTTAGGTCACACTGTGGTATTAATTATAGATTGTTAGCTTGGCAGAGCCTCGTTGTAGGGATTGTGCTGCATCCACTTGTTGACATTCTGTTCTCTACTGGTATATTGTCGCGCTATTGCATGTTTTGCTTACGCTCAGTGCCTGATATTTTTAAGATAAGAAAATGAACTGCTATAATTCGACGAACGACATTAGTACGAGAAACTTCATAGAAGTCACATGAGCTGGAGGTTTTATGAAGGCTGTATAAATTTATGCTAATAGGAAGGAAGCTAACGACATGACATACCAACACTAGGTTTAGACCATTGACAGTTATTACACTGCATTTTTCGTGAGTAATTGAAATAGGAAGTGACACTTGACACAAGAAATACTCCACATGTTTGCTTCTGTTTGCCATAATTTTTGAAGTGGTGTACACACTTAAATATCACGATCATTAACACTTCGTAATCGTACTTAATTACTGAGAGTTATTCGAACTAAGTCTGTTAAAGGTCATGTATGCATTTCTTTTATTTAATGATGGACAAGGAACCAAAATGTATCTTATAATTTATAATGAGTAGAAAATTTGGGTCAGATGGATTACACAGAGGTTGCGTGTGGACACTGTGTCTTCGGATTGTATGGGATGCTGAATTGAAGTTTGCACTAGGATTTTGTCTGTACTTGTTCGAGGAGACTGACTAGAGGAAAGAGTTGTTATGAAAGTGAAATGATATTGATGATAAGGTTTATATGTATCGACGTATTGAAGAGGTATTACTGATGATATTGATGATAAGGTTTATATGTAGACGTAAGAGGTATTATTGAAGTATTGAGATTATGTGATGCTGATGATTATTGGAATTTTGGTGGATAAGAAGTAAAGTAAGTGAGGAGCATATTTTTTTTTGTTGGTCTATATGGAACAAGGAGGATGAAGATGGCAGACTAGAACACTCAAGTAGAAAGAAGATTGTCTACACACACACTTTGTTAAATCACTAAGCAGTATATACTTTTTTTTGAAGAGAGGAAGTAATTGCATATCTTGGCTCACTGACAGTTGTTCAGCAACCGTACATTTTGATCTGGCTTGGCAAACATTGGTCTTGACATGATGACTATGACGTTGGCTAACTATTATTGACTGTTATACATTGCTGCCACTACTACTTGATACACATGATGAACATAAAATTTTGACAGAATTGCATTTACACAGTTAACACTATTCAACTACACAGTAGCACTAAATGTGGATGAAAGATGAGTGAGTTTGTTTTGTGTGTTTTCCTCTTATAATCCCAGAGAAGTGATCCCAACCTATCTCCTAAATATTATTTTACTTGTTTGTTGTGGCTTGCACTGACACCCATAAATATTATAGGTTTACTGTTATTGTGTACTGTAATAGTTAATGTGACAATTATCTGGTACCATTTGTGTGTTTATTATGATTTGTATGTTTAGTGTAAGAGCATTGATAATAATTTGTTAAAGAAATTGTATGTGCATTCAAACTATTGTTCATGACTGAACTGTCTCAGTAGTGATGGTGAATATTATGGAATGTTACCTGCACTTGTTCAACATAATTTGTGCTAATGAACTTTGATTAACTGACTGATTAGTGATAGGGAATATTATGGACTGTTATTTGCACTTTTTCTACATGATTGGTGCCAGTAGGACATGTTTAATTTCTGCTGATGAACTGTGTGATTAGTGATAGGGAATATTATGGACTGTTATTTGCACTTTTTCTACATGATTGGTGCCACTAGAACATGTTTAATTTCTGCTGATGAACAGTGTGATTAGTGAAAGTGAATATTATGGACTGCGGTCAGCACCTATTCAACATTACTGAGTGCCACTGATGGACTGCTTATACTGAAATGATGTCACTTGTTGCTGTGTGTACCTGCTCAACATTGCTGGGTGCCACTAATGGAACTGCTTCTGTTGAGAAATGTGACTTGTTGCTGTGTGCACCTATTCAACATTGCTGGGTGCCACTGATGGAACTGCTTCTACTGAAATGAAGTCACTTGTTGGTGTCTGCACCTGCTCAACATTGCTGGGTGCCACTGGTGGACTGCTTCTACTGAAATGATGTCACTTGTTGCTGTCTGCACCTGCTCAACATTGCTGGGTGCCACTGATGGACTGCTTCTACTGAAAAGATGTCACCTGTTGATATCTGCACCTGTTCAACATTACTGGTGCCACTAATGGAACTGCTTATACTGAAATGGTGTTACTTGTTGGTGTCTGCACCTATTCAACATTACTGGGTGCCACTGATGGACTGCTTCTACTGAAAAGATGTCACCTGTTGCTGTGTGCACCTGCTCAACATTGCTGGTGCCACTAATGGAACTGCTTATACTGAAATGGTGTTACTTGTTGGTGTCTGCACCTATTCAACATTACTGGGTGCCACTGATGGACTGTTTCTACTGAAAAAATGTCACTTGTTGGTTTTTGCACCTGTTGACCATTGCTGGGTGCTACTGCTGGAACTGTCAACTGCTTATTCTTGAGCTATGGAAAGCGTTTATGTGAATATTTGTATAAACTGATTTTTTGTGTATTACTGTTTGTGAAAAGTTATGAGACTCTTACCTGCACATATTCGTCATTGCTGACGCTATTGATTGAACTGTTTAATCACATAATACTTGTGTAAACTGTTATGTAAAGTCACATGTATGAAAGAATTTGTATTGCTTACTGTATTTTATATATTAGGTTATTGAAAGGTCAGTGCAAAGCCAAAATTTATCTAGTTATATGATATTTACGCATTAAGATTATCTTTTATTTTTGTCTGTATTTTTTTGACGAATTTGGTGGTATTTTCACCACCAATGCTGGCAAAAATACCATCAAATTCTAGCCCGTGGAGGAAGGGCATATGAAAGGTGGCTACACTGAGCCACAGCGCCAGAGATCGCGCTAGAGAGTATTGTTCCGCCGCCTCCACTGGCAGTGATTATTGAGATGTCGTAGTGGGCAGTGCTTGTTAAGAACTCGTAGCAGAGAGTGATTATTGAGATGTGCTAGTAGAGAGTGCTTGCTGAGATGTGATATTGAAAAGTTCTTGTTGAGATGTGGTAATAGCGAGTCGGTGTGGAGATATATTGTAATGATTAGAGTGATTTTGGTCAATATATGAAGGTAAAGAAAAAATTTTTCCTTTTCTTTTTACTATCTCGATGTCTTAAATAATGCAGCATTACAGGTTCAGTCAACAAAGCATCTGGCTTGTGTACTTGTATTAGAGTGTAATTCTGCTTTCCTTACGCAATTATAGTATTTCTATTTTTTAGTTACTTCAGTATAAATGGTATTTAAAAATTCTTGTCTTGTTGAAGAAGAACCGTGCCAGATGTGCGTTGAGTCATACTTCCACATACAGAACAGTTATACTTGTGCTTTGTTGGTTTCGTAGGTTTTATAGTTGCTGGGGACTTAATTAATTAATTGTGTTAATGAAAATTTCCATTTCATTCTTTGTTGTTGTTCTATGCAGTCAGATAGCGTAATAATACTAGTCAGGGCCAACCGTTACGAGACTTCGTAATCGGACAAACAGCTACAAAAAATTAAAATTATTTGCATTGTATTTTTAATTAAGCCCCCATGCAAAAGGTAATATCCGGAGTACCACAGGGAAGTGTGATAGGACAGTTGCTGTTTACAATACATATAAATGATCTAGTAGAAAGCGTCGGATGCTCTTTAAGGCTATTTGCAGATGATGCAGTTGTTTATACCAAAGTAGCAACACCAGAAGACAGGTAGAATTTGCAAAACGGTCTGCAGAGAATTGATGAATGGTGCAGGTTCTGGCAGTTGACCCTGAACGTAAATAAACGTAACGTATTGCGCATACACAAGAAAAGAAATCCACTACTATACAGCTACACTACTGATGACAAACAGCTGGAGACAGTGTCTGCCTTAAAATATCTAGGCGTAACTATCCCCAGCGACCTTAAGTGGAATGACCACATAAAATAGATAGTAGGAAAAGCAGACACCAGGCTCAGATTGATCGGAAGAATCTTATGGAAATGTAACTCATCCACGAAAGAAGTGACTTATAAGGCGCTTGTTGGCCCGATTCTTGAGTATTTTTCATCTGTCTGGGATCCCTATCAGGTAGTACTGATATAGGAAATAGAGAAGATGCAAAGTAGAGCGGCGCGTTTCCTCACGGGATCATTTAGCTGGCGAGAGAGCGTTAAGGAGATGCTAAACAAACTCCACTGGTAGACGTTACAAGAGAGGCGTTGTGCATCACGGAGAGATTTACTATTGAAATTTCGGGACAGCACTTTTCAGGAGGAGTCGGACAACATATTACTTCCCTCCACATACATCTCGCGTATTGACCACGAGCAGAGAATTCGAGAAATTAGAGCCAATACAGAGGCTTACCGACAATCATTCTTCCTACTTACTATTCGGGAGTGGAGCAGGGTTGGAGGGATCAGATAGTGGTACCGAAAGTACCCTCCGCCACACACCATTAGGCGGCTTGCGAAGTATGACGTACATGTAAATGTTCTTATTAAAAACTTCATTCAAACCTTCTGCAATAGATGTCTGCCCTATTTCGGCCTCTTTCGTCTTCTAAAGAGTCTTTTATTGTTGGGAAGAAATGAAATACATAAGCACGCATACAAATCGACCAAAATTCTGTCCTGTTCTGGAAAGAATATTTTTCGTGAGCAGTACATAATTTATTCTTCAAAACAAATAAGTAACTAAGTTCATTGATCTCTCTAAACATGTCGCTTGAACTGGCAATCTGCAGCAGCCAATTCCTATTAAATAATCGACCTTCCAATACGAAATTTTGTTGTAAAAAGAAAGCACACCTCATAAATACAGTTTCCTCGGAATAATCAGACCTCATTATGTACAAAGAAGAGCTGCCTTCACATAATATTTTGAATAAACGATTGCAAAGTGGCGGCGATTTTATGAAATTAATGAGTTTGATGACCTCGTCAAGAGCATTTTTATGACTGGAGGATGTATTTATTTTAGGCAAGTTCTTATCTCTAGATCATGCTATGGCTACTTGAAGTGTTTCCAGTGGTATTCTTAATAAGCTATGCATCCCACTACTTGTGCCATGTATGGCCTTTGTCCCATCCATAAACGTCAGCTCCGTCCGCAGGCCGTGGCGGGTTCACTGTTACCGACCGACCGCCGTGTCATCCTCTGCCAATGACTGCGTTGGATGTGATATACAGGGGCGTAGGGTCAGCACATCGCTCTCCTACCCGTTGTCAGCTGCGCTAATCACCAAGTTACGGATGGTCAATTGGTAGAGCCTCAATAAATTTGCCCTATAGATTTTCTTATGTTATAGAAACCAGTTTGACGGGGCCAAACATTCTAACTCGAGTAATATGCGTTGGTAGAGATTAGTATAAAAGATAAATCTCCACTTACGTGTTTTCGTGCTTTTACCTAACTATTTCAGTTAATACTGCGAGACCAATTACATCATTGGATTACCGTAATTCATTGGTAAATTTGCATGAGACGAAAAGTAAATTAATCGTTTATATTGGCTACTAAATCTCTGTTGTGCTGTAATTAAGTGGAAGCATAGGTTAGCTGTCATCAATATTTTTTTTTTTAGTTTCGTACAGGCGTTAATTTGTATATGTTTTTAAATTACTATCTTCAGTGTTATGGAAAGGGCAAATAAGTTTCGTAGACCCGCATTTAAGAAACGCTGTTCTATACGGACATTATTACCGGCTCGAAGTCAGATTCGTTTTCGAGTTTGTTTCTGCCCCGGCGGCAGGGGTGTCAACGTACGCTCTTAGAAGCTATGTGCGGATTGTTTTCGAGCGTGGCTCGGCCAGTAATGCAATTTTAACCCACTATGCCGGCAAAGATACGCAAAGAGGTGAGAATTAATTTGAACTAAAGATACCAGATTCACAAGCGGGTAACGACATACAGGGACTATATATGATAAATTAAAAAACTACATACATAACGCATCATCTACAGAACGGCACATATACGAGGGCTATTTTTTTCAACCCCCGATCGGTCGTGAAATGGAAACAACAGCAAAAATAAAAAAAATTTTGTTTGCAACTTGCTACTTCTCTACATAGCCTCCGCTCCGAATTAGACATTTGTCATAGTGTGCTACCAACTTCCCAATGCCGTCGACATAGAAGGCAGCCACATGTGATTTCCGCCAATTCCCTACGCTGCTCTGCAGCTTGTTATCTGTGCGAAAACGCTGTCCTCACAGCGAGCGGTTCATGTGAGCAAACAGATGAAAATCAGAGGGAGCCAAGTCCGGGCTACATGGTGGGTGATTAAACACTTCCAATCGAAAACGCTGCAGGAGCGTCTCCGTTGCACGTGCTGTGTGCGGCTGAGAATTGTGGTGCAGAAGGAAATGCATGACACTTGAGTTCTGTGGGCTGCATTAAATCAGACTAAATCTCTCAGCAGGCTCTTCACACTTGGCGGGAGACACTTTAGTTCTACTTCACGTGCGCACTGTGCGCTCAGAACTGAGAACTTCGAAGTGACGCGATAGACAGGCATAACTGCAGATACTGTGCAACACATTTGCATATAGCTGCACCAGATTTACACTGTGATTTTAATTTCGCGACCTATCGGAGGTTGGGAAAAAAAAAAAAAACACAGAAAGCTAAAGGGCTCTACTGTCGCTATTAGTGAACAATGTAGTATAACCACAATAAGCATTCTAACCAAGTTAAAAAAAAAAAACAAATACAACACAAAAGCAATCTATCTACGGAAGTACTCCGCGATTCACAATGTCCGTGGCTTCGGTGTTAAATACGGGGTCCGTCACTGAGTAACTATAAGCCGTCCCAGAGGCCCACTTGCAGAATCCGTAGTAGTTTCTTTGTTTAGTTTTGTGGCAAGAAACGAAGCCGGATTCAACGATTTACCTTTGCTTGTAGGTCATCACCGAAAGATTGTATAACTTGGATATGAAATGAGAGCGAAAATAATGCTGTGACGACATTATATTCGTTAAACACGACAATTACCATTTACGGTTACCTAAAATACTCGTTTATTGCCGTTACAAGCATTCCTCATTTTCAAGTAATAATCACAAACGCAAATGATATACACTGCAAGCTGTAACTTCATATGTAATCGGCTTTATAACGTGCTAGAAAAGTTGCTCCTCTTGCTAAAATTACAGCCAGACAAACTCGTAAAAATCATCTTAAAATATTCTCCCAGTTTTTTTTAATTTTTTAAATTTTTATTGAGATCGAATGCGCTCTTTGTGGACGTATTCTACCTCTTTTAATTCTTGAGGTGAACACATGTTGTCTAGAACTTGAATAAAAATAAAAATGACGTCGTCTTCCTCAGCACATGTTTTACAGCCTGCGCAGTTCACGTAAAAGTAACTGTGCAGCTATTCTTACATTTTGGCATATGCTTACACTAGTGTTCAGATACATCTCTCAAATATGGAATGCAATTGGAAGACTAGCCTTATGATGATATCTCAGATCTTATACTAACTTCATGGCCACATCCATGATATCTGGCAAAAACGGTCCTTCATTTAGTAAATGGTTTTAGCAAGTTCAACAAGGGGTACATTACGGAATATCACTATTATTCTGTCGTGATACGCATGATTTGAAAAATTTGTTTCCTTTATGTTTACCCCAAACTGCTTCGAAACTTTCAAATTATGTCACAAGCAGAAGGTATAATGCAACAGCTCTTTCCGGTTTCATTTTATTCTTCACTAGACAATATGACGTCGACGTCGTAATATACTGGCTGCTTCCCAGTGGCAAATAAGCAGAATGCCATCATCAACTCAAATATTACTTCTGCAGATGTGTTCGGCTATCAGATTTCATTTTATCGCAGATAACAGCAGATACTTTATCGAAAGTTCGAAACTGAATGTGCTCCAGTTGCAACTGAGATTGTCATCTTTCATACTACACTCAGGTTACTTCATCCATTCTGGGAGTGTCGAACGCCAGGGCAAATAATACTTGTTTACCCTCAAATAATCGTTTGCTTTGGGAGAAACTGTTCTTAATGGAAGTATCTAAGTACGTTAGCAGAAAGTTCAAAGTATATTATGACAGTTTTGTTTCCAATAAGTTATACCTCAGACTAGACGCCAGTTGGATCGGTAATAAATGCAAAAATAGAAACGCAGAAAACTAGGTCCTAAATATTGACTTAAAGAGTCCAGAATGTCTCACTAACGATGTGGCATAGAGTACCTGGCCTTGCCTCCAAATACAAGAAAATCGACAGTTCCCTTGGAGGGCAAACAGTAAATTGTAAACCCGTTGCAAAACAAGTAGTGGCTCAAGACTGATTTCTTATAATTATCAAAGCATATCTCACAGATCCTTCGCCTGAATGGCTGACTATACTGCGGTTCAAATGGTTCAAATGGCTCTGAGCACTATGGGACTTAACTGCTGAGGTCATCAGTCCCCTAGAACTTAGAACTACTTAAACCTAACTAACCTAAGGACATCACACACATCCATGCCCGAGGCAGGATTCGAACCTGCAACCGTAGCTGTCGCGCGGTTCCAGACTGTAGCGCCTAGAACCGCTCGGCCACTTCGGCCGGCTACTGCGGTTCGAGTATAGTCTGCAACGTCAGCGGAGGAAGAATTTGGAAGTGTAAAAAGGTAGTGGAAACGCTGATGCATTTCCAGTTAGAAAAAAATTACAAATAATCATTTTCCTGTGTCTAGGGACAAGGCCTTTGATTTGGATCACATGAAGGCTAAAGAACAACGCAGCAGCACCAAGAAATGAGCCATTGTTTCACAGATTAAAATCTTCTGCTAATATCATTTAAACCAACTGAATTTTCTTGCGTAGCTTCTCTGATATGAAACATTATCTTGGTGAAAAAGGTATTTACACTGAGGTGACAAAAGTCAACAATATCTCCTAATTTCGTGTCGGACCATCTTTTGACCGACATAATGCAGCAGCTTGACTTGGTACAGACTCAACAAGTCGTTGGAAGTCCCCTGCAGAAATACTGAGCCATTCTGCCTCTATAGCAGTCCATAACTGAGAAAGCGTTGCCGGTGCAGGATATGCCTTAACTAACCTGTCGATTATGTCCCAAAAATGTTCGATGGGATTCACATCGGGGGATGTGGGTAGCCAAATCATTAGTTTGCACTGTCAAGAATGTTCTTCAAACCAATCCCGAACAATTGTGTCCCAGTAACATAGCGCATTGTCATCCATAAAAATTCCATCGTTGATTGGGAGGATGGAGTCCACGAATGGCTGAAATTAGCCTCTAAGTAGCCGAGCATAACAAGAGGACCGAATCCATTCCATTTAAACACAGCGCATACCTTTATGGAGACACCACTAGCTTGTGCAGTGCCTTGCTGACATGGCGAACCCTACCATCAGCTCTTACCAACTGAGGTGGAGACTCGTCTGCCAGGCTACGGTTTTCCAGTTGGGTGGGGTCCAACCGACATGGTTACGAGCCCAGGAGAGGCGCTGATGGCGATTTAGTGCTGTTAGCAAAGGTACTCGCGTCGGTCGTCCGCTGCCATAGCCCATTAACACCAAATTTCGCAACACTGCCCTAACGGATACCTTCGTCGTACGTCCCACACTGATTTCTATGGTTATTTCAAGCAGTGTTGCTTTTCTGTTGGCACTGACGATTCTATGTAAACGTCACTGCTCTCCGTCGTTAAGTGAAGGCCTTGGGCCACTGCGTTATCTGTGATGAGAGGTAATGCCTGAAATTTGGTATTTTCGGCACACTCTTGACACTGTGAATCTCGCAATATTGAATTCCCTAACGATTTTCATAATGGAACGTCCCATGCGTCTATCACCAACTACCATTCCGGGCTCAAAGTCTGTTAACCCCTGTCGAGCGGCCATAATGACGTAGGAAACATTTTCACATGAATCACCTGAGTACAAATGACTGCTCCCCATTCACTGCCCTTTTATACTCTGCGTACACCACACTACCACCATTTTCATGTGTGCGTATCACTATCCCATGACTTTTGTCACCTCAGTATATGTTGATCTGATAATTACTTTAACTGGTAAACACACGCAACTAAAAGAGACAGTAAACCTGTGCAATATTCTTCTAATTTGAACAGCCTCAATCTGTTTTTAATAATGTTTCTATATAGTGCTTTCAGCTTGACTGATTAGAGCAGCCGCTGTTTCAAATAGTACCACGTCTGAAAAGTATGATTGTTTATGATCGGTACAAGACATAACCCAGGAACAACTTCACATTAATTTTATCCATATTTTGCAGTTGCAAACGTGACTGTATTCAATACACTGGAAGTATGAATAAAAAAACGCCTCTACTCACAAATTTCCGTGTTTTATTAAATAAAAACTGGTTCAAATGGCTCTGAGCACTATGGGACTTAACTTCTGAGGTCATCAGTCCCCTAGAGCTTAGAACTACTTAAACCTAACTAACCTAAGGACATCACACACATCCATGCCCGTGGCAGGATTCTAACCTGCGACCGGAGCGGTCGCGTGGTTCCAGACTGAAGCGCGTAGAACTGCTCGGCCACATCGGCCGGTCGTGTATTTACGATGTATTTCGGACCCCGTGGGTTCATCGTCAGGTGTAAATCGTCTTAATGCATGATGTATTTTTGCTCTTGAATGAGGTGAAATTCATGTTCCTGTCATGAAAAGGTTTGATGTTAGATTATGAATTTCATATGTTAAATGCGAAAAATATGTGCGCAACAATGGAAAATTAGCCAGTGTAAACGTACCACGCAATCCAAGAAAAGCGTCTTTAACTTTTCAACGCCATCATACACTGGTTTTTCCAGCCATGTATAATACTTCACTCAAGAGGCACATTTGTATAAATATTTTTGTAAACACTACACAGATGTTGTTCAACTTGGCGTGACCAAAGATGAATTTCTTCGTAGCTACAGAGATCTAATTATTAAACAATTGATGTATGTAGGAATCACTTGAAAATAGGTCTTTAAAATTACTAAAATATCTGTGGCTTGCGAAATCTGTCTGTTGATTTAACATAGATACCTTTTTTTTATTTTATAGAGGTATATCTCCAGCTCCTCTAACAGATTTAGGGTCTTACCATTGGCGTCATTGAGCAGTACTACCAAATTGTTTTATAGACTGTTGATGATATGTTTCGTTTCCAACACAAGTTGTGCAATAACTAATTTTTCGAAGTGGTTGAATCTGAAAGCATTCATGTGTTGTTCAAAACGGGTTTTGAAGTTCCTGACCGTTTTCCCTACATAGTAGGCAGGACAACTGGGGCATGATACTTTGTACACTGTACTGTTGTCGAATTTTTGTGTATTTATGTTATGGACGAATAAGTTTCCTAACTTATTATTAATTGAGAATACAACAATTACATTTGTTTTTTGGAAAAGGTTAGTGATTTTTTGTGCTATGGGCCCAGGTATGGTATACTGGCAAGTACAGGGTGATTCAAAAAGAATACCACAACTTTAAAAATGTGTATTTAATGAAAGAAACATAATATAACCTTCTGTTATACATCATTACAAAGAGTATTTAAAAAGGTTTTTTTCACTCAAAAACAAGTTCAGAGATGTTCAATATGGCCCCCTCCAGACACACGAGCAATATCAACCCGATACTCCAACTCGTTCCACACTCTCTGTAGCATATAAGGCGTAACAGTTTGGATAGCTGCTGTTATTTCTCGTTTCAAATCATCAATGGTGGCTGGGAGAGGTGGCCGAAACACCATATCCTTAACATACCCCCATAAGAAAAAATCGCAGGGGGTAAGATCAGGGCTTCTTGGAGGCCAGTGATGAAGTGCTCTGTCACGGGCTGCCTGGCGGCCGATCCATCGCCTCGGGTAGTTGACGTTCAGGTTTCATAACTAACCTTTTTCGTAGGACTCTCCATACAGTTGATTGTGGAATTTGCAGCTCTCTGCTAGCTCTGCGAGTCGATTTTCCTGGGCTGCGAACAAATGCTTGCTGGATGCGTGCTACATTTTCATCACTCGTTCTCGGCCGTCCAGAACTTTTCCCTTTGCACAAACACCCATTCTCTGTAAACTGTTTATACCAACGTTTAATACACCACCTATCAGGAGGTTTAACACCATACTTCGTTCGAAATGCACGCTGAACAACTGTCGTCGATTCACTTCTGCCTTACTCAATAACACAAAAAGCTTTCTGTTGAGCGGTCGCCATCTTAGCATCAACTGACGCTGACGCCTAGTCAACAGCGCCTCAAGCGAACAAATGTACAACTAAATGAAACTTTATAGCTCCCTTAATTCGCCGACAGATAGTGCATAGCTCTGCCTTTTGTCGTTGCAGAGTTTTAAATTCCTAAAGTTGTGGTATTCTTTTTGAATCACCCTGTATTTTATCTTCTTTCACAGTGCGGCTATTTGTTGTCTTACTTTTGTGTATTTGTCTGTCTAAATTTTCAGTTGTTTTGGCGGTGTAGCCATTGTTTATGGCAATGCTTTTTATTGTATCTACTCATTCCTAAGGCTATTTTCTTCTATATCATGAAATTGTACTCTGCGTAGCATGGACCTAAATGCAGAGTGTTTCTGTATGGTGGGATGGCATGGTTCAAATGGCTCTGAGCACTATGCGACTTAACTTCTGAGGTCATCAGTCGCCTAGAACTTAGAAGTAATTAAACCTAACTAACCTAAGGACTTCACACACATCCATGCCCGAGGCAGGATTCGAACCTGCGACCGTAGCGGTCGCTCGGTTCCAGACTGTAGCGCCTAGAACAGCGCGGCCACTCCGGCCGGCCGGGATGGCATGATGAGTTGTTCAGTGTTATGGCACTTTTCAAAAAAACAAATGTAACAGTTGCATTCTCAACTAATAATAAGTTAGAAAACTTACTCGCCCATGACATAAAATCAAATACATAAAAATTCGACCAGAAGAGTGTACAAAGTGTCATGCCCCATTTGTCCTGCCTATTATGTGTGCTGGCGTACGCCTTCGCAAGCACACCGGTCGGCACTAGGAAACATTGTATAGCAGGCGGTGAACTAGGCGCGCCTATAATAAGAAAAGACTAAGCACGCCCCCAGGCTACGCGCCGATAACGCCCCCTGGGCAGCGTGTATATAGGCCGCTGCCGACGACCGAGCTGTCTCAGTCTCTCAATCTCAGTACCTCAGTACGTCGCATCGGGACTCAGTTCGCATTGCACTGTGCTCTAGTCTTCCACAGTGATAGTCGTGGCCTCGCATCTTAGCTAGCTGTGAGGGAACGTTAGTCATTGTATACAGTTGTGCTATGTACACAGACAAGCTTCAAGAATCAGTACATGTTATTTAATTGCTGTTAACGACAGAATATCCGACTGGACATAATTGAAGTTAGGTACTCAATTGGTTCCTGTAATAAAGTGTATTTTAACCGCATGTGCATCTTGTGTTGTAGTGAGAGGAAACCGGCCACCTACCTATCATACCACCCTCTCCTCATCCAGCCAGGAACCACAAAAATATTACAAATGGGCACAGCCACAACTAGTGGCGACGAGTCAGATCAACAAGTTTTGTTTGTTTTTCATGTGTTCAAGGTAGCTGTCGTTACAGTGAATCTATTTGCTAATTCGTTCTCGTCGTTGCATGTATTACAGGGGTGGAGCAGCAGAACTAATCTATTTCTGTTTTCAGAGGCTTTACACATTGCTTTTCTATTTGCCTTTCCATATTTTGCTGTAATGTGTTAGCGTTAGAATGGCTACCCCGCACTCCTTGTGCCTCAGCCGCAGACAGCTCCTGCTCTGGAACTACATCAGATTTTTCAGTTTCAGAACCTGCAAATCGGCACATTGGTGTCTACTGTACAGCAATTTCTCGACGCACAAGTTGCGTCGGCTGCCCAAACGACCAACCAACCGATCCAACAAGAGCCACCAAACAACATTCCACCGTTTCGGCACTTCGATGAAAAAGAACAGGAATGGCTCGAATATCTCACTCAGTTTCAGGCTCACTGCCATCGATTCAAGGTAATGTGAAATCTCATTATTTCCTATCCGTCGCGGGAACCCCTGTGTTTCGCTTAATTCAAAAACTCTTGCCTACGCCGTCTCCCGACGCACTCTCCTATGATGGAGTAGTAGGTGCATTAAGCCAGTATTATGAACATCAAATTCAGGTCGCGGCAGCCAGATTTCAGTTCTTTCGCCTTAAGAAAAACCGGAAACAGACGTACGGTATACCGACTTACAGGGTCTCACTAGGAAGTGTAAATTCAAGTGTAGTTGTGGCAACTTTCATAGTGACATGATGGTCCGTCATGCGACCACATACAATGTCCCTGATACCAGGATTGGATAACAGATTCTCAAGTACTCAGATCCTTCGCTCCATCAAGTGTTGAAAATATTACAACAATTCGATTCCGGCGCCCTAGACGCCGATAAATTTGCACGGGTCCCGATATGTCGGGCCGAGGCGACTCTTGCCCACGACCGCCCCACTCAGCCGCCACAACGAGCGCGCACACAGACGCGCAGACAGCCTAGTAAACAAGTAGCCAAGTCTGTAAATCTAGTCTTGCCCTCGCTGTTTTGCTCGCCATAAGCGGCAAGATTGCCCGTCGCGCAACGCGACATGTTACTCGTGTGGAAAGAAAGGCCATGTCCAGGCACTTTGTTTACATCAGCAAAAGGACGCCAATTCTGCCCGCTCTCGCAAAAACAGGTCTCATGCACGTTTTATGAATGCACTGTTTTCAAAACCGGCTACAGGTTCTAGCAGTAATTCGCGTAAGGTTGCGCCCTCCTCTCGCCCCAATGCAGTGCGCCGCCATTCAAACAAACTACACTACTGGCCATTAAAATTGCTACACTACGAAGATGACGTGCTACAGACGCGAAATTTAACCGACAGGAAGAAGATGCTGTGATATGCGAATGATTAGCTTTTCAGAGCATTCACACAAGGTTGGCGTCAGTGGCGACACCTACAACGTGCTAACATGAGGAAAGTTTCCAACCGATTTCTCATACACAAACAGCAGTTGACCGGCGTTACCTGGTGAAACGTTGTTGTGATGCCTCGTGTAAGGAGGAGAAATGCGTACCATCACGTTTCCGACTTTGATAAAGGTCGGATTGTAGCCTGTCGCGATTGCGGTTTATCGTATCGCGACATTGCTGCTCGCGTTCGTCGAGATCCAATGACTGTTAGCAGAATATGGAATCGGTGTGTTCAGGAGGGTAATACGGAACGCCGTGTTGGATCCCAACGGCCTCGTATCACTAGCAGTCGAGATGACAGGCATCTTATCCGCATGGCTGTAACGGATCGTGCAGCCATGTCTCGATCCCTGAGTCAACAGATGGGGACGTTTGCAAGACAATAGCCATCTGCATGAACAGTTCGACGACGTTTGCAGCGCCGGCCGGAGTGGCCGAGCGGTTCTAGGCGCTACAGTCTGGAACCGCGCGACCGCTACGGTCCTTAGGTTAGTTAGGTTTAAGTAGTTCTAAGTTCCAGGGGACTGATGACCTCAGAAGTTAAGTCCCATAGTGCTCAGAGCCATTTGAACCATTTTTTTTGACCTTTGCAGCAGCATGGACTATCAGCTCGGAGACCATGGCTGCGGTTAGCCTTGACGCTGCATCACAGACAGGAGCGCCTGCCATGGTGTACTCAACGACGAACCTGGGTGCACGAATGGCAAAACGTCAATTTTTCGGAGCCGGCCGCTGGTGGCCGAGCGGTTCTGGCGCTACAGTCTGGAACCGCGCGACCGCTACGGTCGCAGGTTCGAATCCTGCCTCGGGCATGGATGTTTGTGTTGCCCTTAGGTTAGTTAGGTTTAAGTAGTTCTAAGTTCTAGGGGACTTATGACCTCAGCAGTTGAGTCCCATAGTGCTCAGAACCATTTGAACCATTTTTCGGATGAATCCAGGTTTTGTTTACAGCATCATGATGGTCGCATCCGTGTTTGGCGACATCGCGGTTAACGCTCATTCGTCATCGCCATACTGGCGTATCACCCGGCGTGATGGTATGGGGTGCCATTGGTTACACGTCTCGGTCATCTCTTGTTCGCATTGACGGCACTTTGAACAGCAGACTTTACATTCAGACGTGTTACGACCCGTGGCTCTACCCTTCATTCGATCCCTGCGAAACCCTACATTTCAGCAGGATAATGCACGACCGCATATTGCAGGTCCTGTACGGGCCTTTCTGGATACAGAAAATGTTCGACTGCTGCCCTGGCCAGCACATTCTCCAGATCTCTCACCAATTGAAAACGTCTGGTCAATGGTGGCCGAGCAACTGGCTCGTCACAATACGCCAGTCACTACTCTTGGTGAAGTGTGGTATCGTGTTGAAGCTGCATGGGCAGCTGTACCTGTAAACGCCATCCAAGCTCTGTTTGACTCAATGCCCAGGCGTATCAAGGCCGTTATTACGGCCAGAGGTGGTTGTCCTGGGTACTGATTTCTCAGGATCTATGCACCCAAATTGCGTGAAAATGTAATCACATGTCAGTTCTAGTATAATATATTTGTCCAATGAATACCCGTTTATCATCTGCATTTCTTCTTGGTGTAGCAATTTTAATGGCCAGTGGTGTATTTGTAACGCTACAATTATTTATTGAGTTAGGGGCCGATGTAGCACAGCGCGCATTTTCTGCAGTATTCAGTTGATCGGCTCGTGAATCTGGCTTACGAAAGTAAAGAAGTATATTATGGATGCTGCAAGTGGTGTTGCGATGGCTGACATTTGTTGAGTTATGGACCTCTGAAGTTAGTGGCCAAGGCTGCACAGGGCTTGTGTTCTGCGATATTCAGTTGCCAGTTTCTCCTAATTGGCTCGTTGATGTGGCTTCATTTTTTTTGTCACTTAACTAAAGCAATAGTTTCTTATCTGACGCTTTAACTGGTTTGTGGCCAACTGCGTGCGTTCGAAAGGGGTCAAAGTGTGGCCTGCTGGTTGTCGAGGTGGTCCTTGCGGAGAACTGCCACAGAAGCTGGACGTGCTGCGTCCGTTGTGGAACGATGTTGGTATCAGTGACCACGTGACACATTTTTACACCAGTAGACGAGGTTCTGGACGTCCACGCAGCACAGACGCCCACCAGGTATGTCGTATTGTAAGGGTAGCATTGGCAGATCGTATAGCTCCCCAGCACAGATAAGAGGCCTTGTGAGCCCAACACGAACTGTTGTGTACCGGATATTAGCAGAGGGACTACAGGCGTGCACATCTCTAGCCTATCTTCCACTCACGCCACAGTATCCACGTTTACAGCTCTTGGAAGATGGAATGGCGCACTGTGGTCTTCAGTGACGAAAGCAGATTCTGCTTGCACGCAACTGGTCGTCGCTTGCACGTACGATGTAGAACTGGTGAGTGCTGTCTTAAGGTATGCATTTGTCAAAGACGCACTGGCCACATCCCAGGCCTTGTGGTCTGGGGTGCGATAAACTGCAACTCTTGTTAACCTTTGGTGTTTCTGTACGTGGACAATAACCAACACTCGGTACGTGCAGAATGTTGTTAGACACATTCTTTTGCTGTTCTTGCAAAAGTAAGGTAAGTGTTGTTCCGACAGGATAATGCTTGCCCACAGACTGCCTGTGAAACTCAATGTGCTCCACAAGACGTGCAGCAATTTTCCTGGCCAGCAAGATCTGTGGACTTGTCTCCATTCGAGCACGTGTTGGATATGATGGGACGAGAAGTGACTCGTGAGACTCGTCAAACTACTTTTACAGAACTACGTCATCAAATCTAGCAGGCGTGGCATAACGTATCTCAGGACAGTATTCGCCATCTGTGCAATGGACTGGATGGCAGAGTCAATGCCAGCATAACTGTCTGTGGAGTCTACACCATGTACTAAAATGGGTGTTTCAGCGTGAGTCGATACCTGTGTAAGTAGGCTGTTTAGGTTTTTATATTGGTAACGCCACGTAGCGCTCTGTATGAAAATCACTGGCTGTGTTGTGTGCAGTCTGTGGCTGGGTGGCATTGTTGTAATATTCGCAATTGTGGTGTTGGGCTGTTGGCTGTTATCAGCGTGTAGCGTTGCGCAGTTGGAGGTGAGCCGCCAGCAGTGGTGGATGTGGGGAGAGAAATGGCGGAGTTTTTAGAGCGGATGATCTGGACGTGTGTCCATCAGAGACAGTAAATTTGTAAGACTGGATATCATGAACTGCTATATATATATTAGGACTTTTGAACACTATTAAGTTAAATACATTGTTTGTTCTCTATCAAAATCTTTCATTTGCTAACTATGCCTATCCGTAGTTAGTGCCTTCAGTAGTTTGAATCTTTTATTTAGCTGGCACTAGTGGCGCTCGCTGCATTGCAGTAGTTCGAGTAACGAAGATTTTTGTGAGGTAAGTGATTTGTGAAAGTTATAGGTTAATGTTAGTCAGGGCCATTCTTTTGTAGGGATTATTGAAAGTCAGATTGCGTTGCACTAAAAATATAGTGTGTCAGTTTAGTGTTGATCAGAATAGGTAAAGAGCGAAATGTCTGAGTACGTTCAGTTCTGCTCAACTGTTTGAAAATCAAATAATGTAAGAGGTTTATCAGCACAGTAGTTCATTAATTTTTCTACGGGGCGTTACACCTGGTACCTCAGAACTGCTTGCGTACTGACCTGTAAATGTAATAATTATATGTACTCCATATGCACTGTTGCAACAAAAATCTTGAGTGAACTGGAAACCTCTACAAGAGTGTAGTAATTTTTTCCCGGCAGTGTAGTTTTAGGTTCTCAACTGCATTTTTCGTTATGTGGCGACGGTTTTGTGTCTTCTATTAACCGTGCAGTTCGTCGTATTGCTCTGCATAAGTCACACATAATGTTGGGTGTGTGTGCGACAGTTGGCACTATCAGAGTCAGCAGAGCCTATAACCGCTTGAAAAATACAGAGAGGGTAAAATACCCAATCTGGATTTGAGGGAATATATACGCAGTGAGAAAATGATCATGGAGCCGCTGTGGTAACTGCAGTTACAATGACATACTTGTGTTTTAGCTTAAGTTCTCTACCACTTTTGGGAGAGCTACAACCCCAAGTAATAAGCCCTCTACTCCAATATACCAGACAGTAGCTGTATTTCCTTTTAGTGAACCGCTTTTCCAAATGGAAGTGCAGCAGCATCACTAACACGTTACAGAAGGACCGAGTGCAGACACCTCTGCGTGAAGTCAGGATAGCTGTCGGGAACCTGTGAAGCATCTTCAACATTGGTAGAGTTTAGTCACTTATTCACAATGTTTACAACTAGTCGTTCTTGTGTACCAGCCTTAGTTGTTGCTGATTCAGCTGCATTCTGAATTCTAGTTGCATGCCCAGGAGGAGATGTTAGCGACCCTGGGCCACAGTGGGTTGCTGGCGAGTGGGGGCGACCATTGCCCAGCATGAAGTGATCTCATGCTGGCTGCTGGACTGACCTCGTTCCCAATTCGAATTCTACAATGACCCTTGATTACCCATCTGTGATATACCTGTGTCGGTAGTTTGTGGTCGGTTGATCTCCTCCATCTCGCCCGGTAGGTCTCAGCACCCAGAGGTCCCTTAGCGTTGAAGAGGAGCATGGACCCCCCAAGAGGCCCTGTTACTGGCTGCCACATTAAAGTTCAGTGCTGACAGCACTCGTAGGCAGTTTCTCCATCAGTAGATGGTAGGCAGTGAGCAGCATGATGTACATTTTCAGCTAGTTCATAAGCTGTGGTGGAGCACCTAGGACATAGACTCACTACAGTATCGTAACCATGGAATCGAGTGTTTTTACTGCGAACTCCACCCATCCCAGTGATAAACTCATAACATGAAGTATTTAAAGGGAGCTAGTGTGAGGCTCTGACGCTAGACCCAGTCGGTAAGGGCTGCATGTGTCCTCTTCTTTCTGCCATATTCACTTACCGTGTATAAGAGATAGAGTTTCTTGCACTACGTCTTAAGAGCTAACGAATATGCTTGTCTCGCTTCCTTTGGTTTTCTGTCACAGTCTTCTTTTGGCTGAGTGCGTATTCTCATATAGCAGTTAGTGTTGTAATGTGTTGAGGGCCTGACCCACTTGTAACATACCAGCTTGCTTCCTGCTTCTGCCTCTGTCTCTGGTATGACTTGATTTATCCTGTGGCAATATTAATGAGTTTTAGTAAAAATTTCTAATTTGCTACCCCTTTGTATTCAGTGCCATAATACATCCCTCCTCTTTAAAAATTTCTCCCAAATTTTCAATTTATTTCATTTATTACTAATGATTTTGTATTTAAAAAGGTTGGTCCACAACTGTTTTCTGGGTACCTTCTCAACTTAAGACTTCAATCATAGTTAGCTTAAATAATCTACTTTTTCATTCTGTCCTGATTGCATGTGCTATTTACATCTTCCACTTACGTTATTTATTACTAGTCCGTATCCATTCTACAGGTATTTGATTGATAGTTGTCATTTGAATGAGATATCCCACACTTTATACAAAAGTAAGGTGCACAAATAAACGCTAGAACCAAGATCATGCTTGTCATTGACACACTGAAAACAACTATATTTTGTCTACATTTCTCATGATATTGTTTTGTGTGTTGTAATATTCAACTGACTTTAATTTGTCCTTTTTCTGAAGTTATTAATTCATCTAATTCGTCTTTGTAGAGAAGTGAAATTTAAGGGAAGTTAGGGTCTGGATAGGTAATACCTGTGGTGGTTCCTGCAGCCAATGCAGAAATGATAGGGACATGCTAACCACTCATGGTGGTAGCAGTAAAGTGAAATTGTCTTTCTGCGATTTCACATTTCATTTTTAATTAACAATCCATTGCCCTGCAATTCTAGTTTCATTATCCAGTTTGGTTTACAGTTTTCATAACAAGTGATAATTACTGTTTCAGGTGTAAATGTGGAGTAAATCCAGTGATCTCCAGTTTTCTGGAATTTTAACATTGGAGTTAAGTATTTTTCTCGCACTCTACTGCTTCCATTTTCCGTAAGAACAACTGCATTTCACTCGACTGGTTTTTCATTTGTATCACCCTTTTTGGACAAGTAATAACATTTTGTCTAATAAAATCTTTTAAATCTGCTACAGACATAATGACATGAGCATCTCTCTGTCTAGAAACTAATAATACTTCATGAGTTTGTATCTGTATCCATTTCCCAATTGTATTACATTTAATCAGTTATGGATGTACTGTGAAACACTGCTATTACTCGTTTATTCCTACTAATGGAAACTGTATATGAGTGTGCAATCTAGGTTGATCAGTATTCACTCTTACATCAGATACGCGATAAAATAAAGCTATACTCTTACTGGTTATAGGCACAACATGTTGTAGTCCTTCTAGAAAGTCTCTTTGTGTTTTCTGTAATGCCATCAAAATGTGCTATGGATTTAATAAAATTTCACTCAATAGTCCATAAGTTGCATGACAGACAGCTCCATGCAGAGTTTCGGCCTCAGTCCTAGCATCATCTGCTTTATCTGCTAAGGTTGGTGACAATGTAGCTATTGCCACTTTCTCATCTAATTTTGTTAACCGGGTTTGTATTTTCTGCGGATCATTATTTAAGTCATTCCTGGTGTTCTGCACATATTGATTTAATTCTATTGTTGTGTTCCGTACTGTTTTAGTGACTATTAATCTGTATGCCTCCCTGCATGTTTCCTGTGTGTGTTGTGTGCCAATCTAGTTTCTAGCTTTTGTATCTTCCACTAACTCTTAAACATTTCCAATTGTGCTGTTTAAAATTTTGATATCTTCATTAATCGCTGTTCCAAGAACAGTTTTCAACAGCTTCCCTCTTGCATCCTTTCTTATGTATTACCATTAGTTATACTACTTCTGTTAACTGTTGCAACTGAGTCTCCAATTTCTCATACGAGAGTGTTAATTCTTGACAGAAAAGGAAGTACCGTCAACCCTGTCCCTCCTCTATACAAGTAAAAAAATAGACACAGAAAATGACAAGTAAAGGAAATTAAGACTAACCTAAGAAACTAACAAATAGCATATGCGCATTTCACATGAAATTTTCTCTATTTGCTAGATCTAAGTGCATAAGGTACGTTCCTCTGGTGTTCCTTTTTCCTTGGTAATTCTTTTTCCGCAACAGTTGAAGGAATCTGAGGCACCGCATCAATATCACCTCTAAACTGTTTGACTCTCCTTTACATGGACCGTAGAAGCTCTAGTTGGCAACTATAATTTTCTGTTGACTGATGAAGTCATTTGGATGACTTCGTAAGGTCCACGATATTTCGTCAAAAACTTTTTTGTTCTGCCCTTTGTAGTATATGTATTAGCTAGTACAGGGTGTATACGACCTGGGACAACCGGGAGATCCACGAAAAACCCGGGAATATTTTCATCCGGGAGAAAACCGGGAAAAACCCGGGAATTTTTTAGAATTCCGGGAATGTTTCATTGTTTTAGTTCTCAGTTAAATTTTTGTGACTTTGGCTGGTAAGAACCATTACTCCAACAAAGGATATCACTGTATACGCGTCTGCAGGATAATACTGCAGCAACGAAACGTTAACAAGAGGAAGAAAAAACGAAAATAAAACTTAAGTCGCAAAGGAAATCCGCCATATACAACATCAAAACATAGTGCTCATACAAGCGTCTGCCAACAGTAAAGTGTGTCAAAGGCTTTAGAAAGACTATGCAATGATTCATAACGACAAATTGCCTCCGATGAGCGTGACGTGACAGCTGTTTAAATTAAGTTCGTTTGAGCAGTTGCGGGCGGGCTCTTGTGCGTGCGCAGTTGAGTCGCGTATGGGTAGTACCTTCTCCCGCTTCGCTAGGGATGTGTGGCTGGGCGCCACTATCTAGTATTGCCCCTGTTCGGAAATATCGTACATCTGGGGCTGATGCACAGAGCAGTCTGAATTGTAGTGGGGAGGTGGGTAGTCTCCACGTGACCTGTGTTTAGTGATTTTACTGTTTCCTTTTCGTTTATTACTCTCACATCAAATGAAAACAAAACGGATTTCTGTGGCCGGAAGCTATCAGATGAATTAAAATACGTTCGCATAGTAACGGAAGGCTAAAATATGTAATTATTTTCATGTTTTATTTCCACCTTTCTGACAGTCAAGCATTAATCACCTTGCAGAAGAATGAAGTTATTTTTGGCGCTTTGCTGAAGAGATTTGGCTTTTATTAATCTTTTGCGCTGAGGCAGTCAATTTATTTGAAACCAAGTGTTTAATTTCACACAGTTGGCTAGTTTCAACTGTTCGCTGCATTTCAAGTGCACATTTTCCATCTTCTAGCTCGCATGGTATTATGCCGTAATAAAGAACCAAACATGAGAAAATACAGTACTGGTGCTCAAGAAAATTTACATCCGAATCTGGACATACGAATGTGCGCTTTAAGCCCAATTACGCATTTTAGTATGGTTCACGAAATTCCGATGGACTTGAAGTGTCCTCTGATGTCTTGTTTCTTTTGTGACATAGTGCAAGATCTTTTAATGTTTTACACGTACGAACATACGGGCTTCCTGTGTCATCGTAGCTGCGCAAGAGCGGTGGCACCTGTTACCTGGCGCTCTCTGATAACTGCTCAAACGAATCACTTTCTAACACGTCACGGGAAAACATTGCGCATGGTGATTTGGAAAGCGTTACTTTCAAAGTAAATTTCCTTTTACGCAAGATGAACTATATGCGAGAATGTAGGATGAATTTCTTAAATCACAGGGCGTCTGACTCTCAATTAAAAATCGACTCTTTGAGAACGACCATCTAGAAGAATTTCGAGCCCAGAAGATCAGACATTTACGTCGTTATTAAAAATTTTACTGGCACTTTTGTGTGATGTATCTTAAAGTGTAACACGCGCAAAAAAGATCAACATTATATGTCGAAACTTAGCTTCTCTTGCAGCTTATTAATCTTCCAGGCTACGATTATATGTGAAGCCTCTGTTTTTCTTGTAGCAACACTATGTATACTAATTTAAACCATCAACTTTTCTTATTTGTGTGTTCGCGCTACTTAAGAGTGATCTTGTTATTGGTTGACTATATCACGTGTCCTATGTGTCATCAGCTGGCGAGATCACGTGACATGAGCTATGACTGGCGTACAAAACCGCGTCGCAATCTCAATTTCAATGCTTTGGAAAGTAACATGCGGTGTTTGGTGGAATTCGAATTTATATCTTCGTAACACGAAAATATGCAGTGTGCATGTTGCTGCTGCACATCACAGATCTTTCCAAAACTTGTCCCCCCCCCCCCTGAGTTTCTTTTTCTATAGTGCCGGGAAATTCTACGTCAGCGTATAAAACCACAAACATTCAAAAGACTGATAAGTTTTACAGTGGCGAGGAAAAGTATACTCTCACATACCAAGGGGAAAAATATATTTTCACCCGGGAGAAAGTGTATTTTCAACCGAGAAATCCGGGAAAAATCCGCGAATTTTTTTTTCCTTGTCCATGTATACACCCTGTAGTAATTCCCATTGTCCTGTTCTGCACTGTGGCAGTTTACTCGTCCATTGCCCAGCATGTTCTTGCTTCTCTAAAACTTTTGTTGGCTTGCGTTATCCTTTCCTCTGAATTTCGTCGCAAAATTTTTCACTGGTTCACCCTATGGGCAGAGTTTAGGTTGAACTCCATCAAAAGGTGATGGCATTTTCCTCCCATATATTACCTTGTATGGCGAGGGGCCAGTTTCGGCATGAACTTTTGAGTTATATGCACTGGCAACAAAACTTAAATATATGTACCAATCTGAATCCTGTGCATTTATATACGTACAGTGAACTCATTGTGTGTGTCGATTTATTTGAGGATGGAACAGGCTGGTATATAATTTCTTAATTTTCAATAAGCGACATAACTATTTCATTATTTCGGATACAGAAGTAGTTCCCTGGTCCATAGTAATGGTTTCTGCCACTCGAAATTCCAGTAACCAGTTGTGCTACCGTACTCGCCTTCCGATCTGGGATGGCTATGATAACTAAATATTGTGAAAAATGATCTGACATCGTTAGAACAAATTTATTGCCACTTGTTTTCTATTAAAAGAGCCTAAAACATCAAATCCTACCCTCTAAAATGGTTTGTCAGCTTTTGATAGCCTCTGTAAGTGAATTCTCTGATGACTCCAAACTGCACACGGGATACAGTTTCTTCAAACTGCACACGGGATACAGTTTCTTACAAATTGTTCTACATAAGTGTGATGCGTTTTCCACTAAAATCTTTCAGCTACACATGTATTAGTTGTTCTTTTCGCTTCATGACCTGATAATACATGGTCGTGCACTTGTGTAATATTTTCATTCTCAACACTGCAGGAACTAAAACACGAGATCCGCACTGTGTAGATCTGCATAGCAAGCTTTTTTGAGTTTCAAAATGAGGCTGTATTTGAAACAATTGGCACTCACTGTCAGGTGACTGCGCCTTTATTCAATCTTCCTGGCTTCCATCTGCTACTTGTAAAGCTATCTTCCTGCTTAGCGTATCAGCATTCATAAGTTTGTCGTCTGGTTTGCGAATTACTTCATAGTCGAACTAAATTTTAATGCCCATCTCATTAATCGACTTGATGGACCTTCCAATGCTAATAACCATTTCAAAGATGCGTGGTCTGCAATCCCTTTGAATTTCCGACCACACAGATAGCTACGAAAATGAGAGATTCCGGAAATAACTGCTAACATTTCTTTTCCAGTTGTCGAATAATTAGTTTTAGCCTTATTCAATTGTCTAGAAGCATATGCCACTGGATGTTCTTTCCCATCAACATTCGAACTTACAATACAACCTAAGACATAGGTGGAGGAGTCATACAAAAGGATGAACGCCTGTTCAACGTCAGGGAATATTAACACAGGACCAGATATTAATATCTCCTTGAGTTTCTCGAATGCTTCTTGACACTATGTTGTCCACTTAAAACGAACACCCTTTCATAGCAACTTAACGACTGTGCAATTCCAGTGAACCCTTTCATGAAATTACGATGATAATTGCATAATCCATTAAACAACTGTGACTGTTTAGAAGTTTGCGGCGTCGGAAAATCACGTAGGGCAGAAGTAAGTAAGTACGTCAAGCATCCGTCCTCACTTCAACGTAACTGTTAATATACCCAAGATAACTTACTTGTATCTGAACGAAATAGCATTTCTCCACACTAAGTGTAAGTTGTGCTGCCTCCAATCTACTAAATACTACTTCCAGACCTTTAACGTGATCTTCTATAGCTCTTGAATACACAATTCCATCAGCAAGATATACCGTATATACTCTTGGTTTTAATCCATGAAGTATACCATATAATAGGTGCTGGAATGTAGCCAGAGCATTTTACGATCCAAACGGCATTCTTTCATATTGGTAATGACCTGAAGGCGTTGTGAAAACGGGTTTGGATCTGTTCTGGGGAAACCCTTCCAGTTGGTGCTAACCACTTCTAAGATCAATCGTTGAGAAATATTTATATCTTCCTAGGTTGTCTAATGTACCTGTGATGTACGTGATTAGGTTTGCATCTGTTGATTTTCGTGGAGTCAGGTAACAGCAGTCACAACAAAATCGAGATTTTCGTGTACCGTTAACTTACTTTTTGGGTACAATAACAATATTTACCCCCCCATGAACCATGGACCTTGCCGTTGGTGGGGAGGCTTGCGTGCCACAGCGATACAGACGGCCGTACCGTAGGTGCAACCACAACGGAGGGGTATCTGTTGAGAGGCCAGACAAACATGTGGTTCCTGAAGAGGGGCAGCAGCCTTTTCAGTAGTTGCAGGGGCAACAGTCTGGATGATTGACTGATCTGGCCTTGTAACATTAACCAAAACGGCCTTGCTGTGCTGGTACTGCGAACGGCTGAAAGCAAGGGGAAACTACAGCCGTAATTTTTCCCGAGGAAATGCAGCTTTACTGTATGATTAAATGATGATGGCGTCCTCTTGGGTAAAATATTCCGGAGGTAAAATAGTCCCCCATTCGGATCTCCGGGCGGGGACTACTCAAGAGGACGTCGTTATCAGGAGAAAGAAAACTGGCATTCTACGGATCGGAGCGTGGAATGTCAGATCCCTTAATCGGGCAGGTAGGTTAGAAAATTTAAAAAGGGAAATGGATAGGTTAAAGTTAGATATAGTGGGAATTAGTGAAGTTCGGTGGCAGGAGGAACAAGACTTTTGGTCAGGTGATTACAGGGTTATAAATACAAAATCAAATAGGGGTAATGCAGGAGTAGGTTTAATAATGAATAAAAAATAGGAGTGCGGGTTAGCTACTACATACAGCATAGTGAACGCATTATTGTGGCCAAGATAGACACAAAGCCCATGCCTACTACAGTAGTACAAGTTTATATGCCAACTAGCTCTGCAGATGATGAAGAAATTGATGAAATGTATGACGAGATAAAAGAAATTATTCAGGTAGTGAGGGGAGACGAAAATTTAATAGTCATGGGTGACTGGAATTCGTCAGTAGGAAAAGGGAGAGAAGGAAACATAGTAGGTGAATATGGATTGGGGGGAAGAAATGAAAGAGGAAGCCGCCTTGTAGAATTTTGCACAGAGCATAACTTAATCATAGCTAACACTTGGTTCAAGAATCATAAAAGAAGGTTGTATACCTGGAAGAATCCTGGAGATACTAAAAGGTATCAGATAGATTATATAATGGTAAGACAGAGATTTAGGAACCAGGTTTTAAATTGTAAGACATTTCCAGGGGCAGATGTGGATTCTGACCACAATCTATTGGTTATGAACTGCAGATTGAAACTGAAGAAACTGCAAAAAGGTGGGAATTTAAGGAGATGGGACCTGGATAAACTGAAAGAACCAGAGGTTGTACAGAGTTTCAGGGAGAGCATAAGGGAACAATTGACAGGAATGGGGGAAAGAAATTCAGTAGAAGAAGAATGGGTAGCTCTGAGGGATGAAGTGGTGAAGGCAGCAGAGGATCAAGTAGGTAAAAAGACGAGGGCTAATAGAAATCCTTGGGTAACAGAAGAAATATTGAATTTAATTGATGAAAGGAGAAAATATAAAAATGCAGTAAATGAAGCACGCAAAAAGGAATACAAACGTCTCAAAAATGAGATCGACAGGAAGTGCAAAATGGCTAAGCAGGGATGGCTAGAGGACAAATGTAAGGATGTAGAGGCTTGTCTCACTAGGTTGGTTGGTTGGTTTTTTGGGGAAGGAGACCAGACAGCGTGATCATCGGTCTCATCGGATTAGGGAAGGATGGGGAAGGAAGTCGGCCGTGCCCTTTCAGAGGAACCATCCCGGCATTTGCCTGGAGTGATTTAGGGAAATCACGGAAAACCTAAATCAGGATGGCCGGACGCGGGATTGAACCGTCGTCCTCCCGAATGCGAGTCCAGTGTTTAACCACTGCGCCACCTCGCTCGGTGTCTCACTAGGGGTAAGATAGATACTGCCTACAGGAAAATTAAAGAGACCTTTGGAGAGAAGAGAACCACTTGTATGAATATCAAGAGCTCAGATGGCAACCCAGTTCTAAGCAAAGAAGGGAAGGCAGAAAGGTGGAAGGAGTATATAGAGGGTATATACAAGGGCGATGTACTTGAGGACAATATAATGGAAATGGAAGAGGATGTAGATGAAGATGAAATATGAGATATGATACTGCGTGAAGAGTTTGACAGAGCAGTGAAAGACCTGAGTCGAAACAAGGCCCCGGGAGTAGACAACATTCCATTAGAACTACTGATGGCCTTGGGAGAGCCAGTCATGACAAAACTCTACCATCTGGTGAGCAAGATGTATGAGACAGGCGAAATACCCACAGACTTCAAGAAGAATATAATAATTCCAATCCCAAAGAAAGCAGGTGTTGACAGATGTGAAAATTACCGAACTATCAGTTTAATAAGTCACAGCTGCAAAATACTAACGCGAATTCTTTACAGACGAATGGAAAAACTGGTAGAATCGGACCTCGGGGAAGATCAGTTTGGATTCCGTAGAAATGTTGGAACACGTGAGGCAATACTAACCTTACGATTTATCTTAGAAGAAAGATTAAGAAAAGGCAAACCTACGTTTCTAGCATTTGTAGACTTAGAGAAAGCTTTTGACAACGTTAACTGGAATACTCTCTTTCAAATTCTGAAGGTGGCAGGGGTAAAATACAGGGAGCGAAAGGCTATTTACAATTTGTACAGAAAGCAGGTGGCAGTTATAAGAGTCGAGGGGTATGAAAGGGAAGCAGTGGTTGGGAAAGAAGTGAGACAGGGTTGTAGCCTCTCCCCGATGTTATTCAATCTGTATATTGAGCAAGCAGTAAAGGAAACAAAAGAAAAATTCGGAGTAGGTATTAAAATTCATGGAGAAGAAGTAAAAACTTTGAGGTTCGCCGATGACATTGTAATTCTGTCAGAGACAGCAAAGGACTTGGAAGAGCAGTTGAACGGAATGGACAGTGTCTTGAAAGGAGGATATAAGATGAACATCAACAAAAGCAAAACGAGGATAATGGAATGTAGTCAAATTAAATCGGGTGATGCTGTGGGGATTAGATTAGGAAATGAGACACTTAAAGTAGTAAAGGAGTTTTGCTATTTGGGGAGCAAAATAACTGATGATGGTCGAAGTAGAGAGGATATAAAATGTAGACTGGCAATGGCAAGGAAATCGTTTCTGAAGAAGAGAAATTTGTTAACATCGAGTATAGATTTAAGTGTCAGGAAGTCGTTTCTGAAAGTATTTGTATGGAGTGTAGCCATGTATGGAAGTGAAACATGGACGATAACCAGTTTGGACAAGAAGAGAATAGAAGCTTTCGAAATGTGGTGCTACAGAAGAATGCTGAAGATAAGGTAACTAATGAGGAGGTATGGAATAGGATTGGGGAGAAGAGAAGTTTGTGGCACAACTTGACTAGAAGAAGGGATCAGTTGGTAGGACATGTTTTGAGGCATCAAGGGATCACAAATTTAGCATTGGAGGGCAGCGTGGAGGGTAAAATCGTAGAGGGAGACCAAGAGATGAATACACTAAGCAGATTCAGAAGGATGTAGGTTGCAGTAGGTACTGGGAGATGAAGAAGCTTGCACAGGATAGAGTAGCATGGAGAGCTGCATCAAACCAGTCTCAGGACTGAAGACCACAACAACAACAACAACAATATTTACTGGTCATGGGCTATTGCTATGCTTGATAATACTCTCAAGCAATTGTTGATCCATAAATTCGTCTTCTAGTGGCTGTAGATGTCTCGCTGTACTGTATGGTTTGCTATAGGCTGCTGAATTATCACCTGTTGGTATGCGGTGTTGTGTGATGGGAGTTGCTGGTAGTGAACCATCTGAACTGAATCAATCTGAATATCCTTACAACAAAGCTTCCATGGCTTTCCAATCACTGTCCTTCAAGTGACGAACCATGGCACCTTGTACAAAGGCATTATCAGTTTGTTTGGTGCTTTGATCACCCCGTGATCCATCGATATCCTCACACTCGAGCATTTGTAAACGCGCTATAATTAATCTTTTCGGGACACTCACTTCATCTGTCCCACAGTTATCAAGGTTACCGGAATCATCAGTTCCCCATTAATCTTGGTTTACGCGTGCAACGCTTCTTCATATAAAACAAAGCATTTCATCTAATACTTCATTGTTGTGCAGTGGCTCAACCATACGAATCAATGCTGTGGCACATCAGCATCTACAGATACCCAAACCAACTTCCCTGTATCAGAAGGTACTTTGTCATGCGCAGTTGTCTATAATGTACGTGTACGCAGTTCGGTTGGTGACACCCCAGCAATCGGTGCACCGTGCGACATTGAAACATTTACAGCTGTTGGACCTACCGGCAACAAGTTCGCGCCAAGTTCAGCTGCGTGCTGTGACAGATTAATTTTTACATGATGCCCAACCAGGAAGTCAAGTCCGAGAATGGCGGAAAACCCTCGTCCTACAGTTGGCAACGCTTCCACATGCTCACGAAACTCTATACTTGCAATCATAAAAAATCATAAAGACGATACCAAATCGGTATTTCCCACTCCACGTAATTTATATCTTCGAGTCCCAAGTCTTCCCTTATCCACAAGGTCTAGACTAATCACAGATTTGTGCACCGGTATCAACTAAAAATTTACATTCTTCACCATTTACAAAGCCCATCAAACAGCAGTTCGTCTCTGCATTAGTGTATACAGTGCTCTGACACACTACGAATCACAACGATGACAATTATTTTCAGAAGCAAAAATTCGCTTATCATTGTGAATTCGTGTAGCAATGTCTATTTTCTGGAAATGGATGACAACACGTAGTGCTGTAGCCAAATCCTCTGAATTTTCCATTCGTATTCTTCACAAAAACTCAGCAGGAATTTCTCTCAAGAACACATCGACAATTCTATTTTCTGCCACCCTGAGTGTGACGCGATACGCTTCTGGATTCCCTGTCAATTCGTATGTTTGCGAATTTACGTAACGAATTCTGTCTGAAAATGTTTCCACCGTCCCATTTGCCTTCTGTCAACCCACTCAACTTTTCTCTAAAAAACCTAGCACTGTTTCATCAGTCCCCTAGAACTTAGAACTACTTAAACCTAACTAACCTAAGGACATCACACACATCCATGCCCGAGGCAGGATTCGAACCTGCGACCGTAGCGGTCGCGCGGTTCCAGACTGTAGCGCCTAGAACCGCTCGGCCCCTTCGGCCGGCTCAGGATAGTTGTTGGGAACCTTTGGAGCGTCTTCGACGCTAGTGAAACAATATTAGAGTTCAATCATTTATTCACAAAGTTTATAAGTCGTCGTTCTTCCACACCAGCCTCGGTTGTTGCTCATTCATCTGCGTTGTGGATTCTAGCTATCTGTCCAGTCAGCTCAGCAGTTGCACCCCAAGGAGAAGACGTTAGCGACCCTGGAGCCGCAGTAGGTTGCTAACGAACAGGGGAGGTCGTTGCCTGGGACGAAGTGTTATCCTGCTGGCTGCTGGAGTGTCCTCGGCCCCACTACAAATTTTACGATGACCCTTGATGACACTTCCATAATATACCTTGGTCAGTAGTCGTGTGGTCAGCTGATCTCCCTATCGCCCAAAAGGTTTCAGCACCCAGAGGCCAAGAGTCCCTGTTTCTGGCTTCCACGTTGAACTTCAGTGCTGACAGCACCCAGTGATGTGTTTTTGGAAAATGGTCAGTTCCTTCATCAGTAGATCGCAGGCGGCGAGCAGCATGAATTTCACTAGGCGAAGACCATCATCTCAAGTACATAGTTGTTTAATTCATAGACTGTGCTGGAGCATCTAGAACATAGATTCACTACAGTATCACAGTCATGAATTCAAGTGCTATTACTGTGAATGTCATCGATCCCTATGATCAACCCATGACAATGCCTGGAATGCTGGCGTATATAAATGGAGCTAGCATGAGGCTATGAAACGAGACTTGGTTCATAATGACCGCATGTGACCTCCTTATTTTGCTGTATTTAATTAACAGGCTGGGAAATGGTGTGTCAGTTCTACACCATGTGCTCTTGTGTTATAGATAATTTCTTGCACCATGTCTTCTTTCTGCTGAATGTGTATTCTTACTTGGCAGACAGTGTCATAAAGTGTCTAGGGACTGACGCACTTGCGACATACCGGCTCACTTCCTGCTTCTGCCTCTGTCTCTTGCATGGCTTAATTTTGCCTGCGGCATCATTAATAGTTTTAGTAAAAATTTGTAATTTGCTACCCCTTACTATTCAGTGCTCTAACAACACTGATGTAGCCATTGACACACATCTGGACAAACAACGGTCCCAAAAGCTTATTCAACTGATAAGATCATGATGTATAACAGCTGCTCTGATTTTTGCAGCAGCTCAATCAATGTTCTCTCATTGTATGACGATATGCATTCATCGAGAGATCTAACATAAGAAAAGGAATGAGAAGAAGCGGTGCACAGATGCGCTACAGTTTGTTATTTGTTGTATTTTTTAAATTTAGGGTATATCAGAAGCTTATTCTGAGTGCTTAATTCCGGCTGGAACGTGCCAGAACGGTGTTTGTGTGTGTGTGTGTGTGTGTGTGTGTGTGTTTTGTTTGTTTGTTTGTGCTTGTGTCTGTGCGTGTTTGTGTGCAGTATACCCAAGATAGTTGAGCTAGATTGTGAAGTTCTGATCGATCTACATCTACATCTACATGATTACTCTGCAATTCACATTTAAGTGCTTGGCAGAGGGTTCATCGAACCACAATCATACTATCTCCCTACCATTCCACTCCCGAACAGCGCGCGGGAAAAACAAGCACCTAAACCTTTCTGTTCGAGCTCTGATTTCTCTTATTTTATTTTGATGATCATTCCTACCTATGTAGGTTGGACTCAACAAAATATTTTCGCATTCGGAAGAGAAAGTTGGTGACTGAAATTTCGTAAATAGATCTCGCCGCGACGAAAAACGTCTTTGCTTTAATGACTTCCATCCCAACTCGTGTATCATATCTCCCACACTCTCTCCCCTATTACGTGATAATACAAAACGAGCTGCCCTTTTTTGCACCCTTTAGATGTCCTCCGTCAATCCCACCTGGTAAGGATCCCACACCGCGCAGCAATATTCTAACAGAGGACGAACGAGTGTAGTGTAAGACGTCTCTTTAGTGGACTTGTTGCATCTTCTAAGTGTCCTGCCAATGAAACGCAACCTTTGGCTCGCCTTCCCCACAATATCATTTATGTGGTCTTTCCAACTGAAGTTGTTCGTAATTTTTACACCCAGGTACTTAGTTGAATTGACAGCCTTGAGAATTGTACTGTTTATCGAGTAATCGAATTCCAACGGATTTCTTTTGGAACTCATGTGGATCACCTCACACTTTTCGTTATTTAGCGTCAACTGCCACCTGCCACACCATACAACAATCTTTTCTAAATCGCTTTGCAATTGATACTGGTCTTCGGATGACCTTACTAGACAGTAAATTACAGCATCATCTGCGAACAACCTAAGAGAACTGCTCAGATTGTCACCCAGGTCATTTATATAGATCAGGAACAGCAGAGGTCCCAGGACGCTTCCCTGTGGAACACCTGATATCACTTCAGTTTTACTCGATGATTTGCCGTCTATTAATACGAACTGCGACCTTCCTGACAGGAAATCACGAATCCAGTCGCACAACTGAGACGATACCCCATAGGCCCTCAGCTTGATTAGAAGTCGCTTATGAGGAACGGTGTCGAAAGCTTTCCGAAAATCTATAAATACGGAATCAACTTGAGATCCCCTGTCGATAGCGGCCATTACTTCGTGCGAATAAATAGCTAGCTGCGTTGCACAAGAACGACGTTTTCTGAAACCATGCTGATTACGTGTCAATAGATCGTTCCCTTCGAGGTGATTCACAATGTTTGAATACAGTATATGCTCCAAAACCCTACTGCAAATCGACGTCAATGATATAGGTCTGTAGTTCGATGGATTACCCCTACTACCCTTCTTAAACACTGGTGCGACCTGCGCAATTTTCCAATCTGAAAGTACAGATCTATGGTGAGCGAGCGGTTGTATATGATTGCTAAGTAGGGAGCTATTGTATCAGCGTAATCTGAAAGGAACCTAATCGGTATACAATCTGGACCTGAAGACTTGCCCGTATCAAGTGATTTGAGTTGCTTCACAACCCCTAAGGTATCTAATTCTAAGAAACTCATGCTAGCAGCTGTTCGTGTTTCAAATTCTGGAATATTCCATTCGTCTTCCTTGGTGAAGGAATTTCGGAAAACTGCGTTCAATAACTCCGCTTTAGCGGCACAGTCGTCGGTAACAGTACCATCGGCACTGCGCAGCGAAGGTATTGACTGCGTCTTGCCGCTTGTGTACTTTACATACGACCAGAATTTCTTCGGATTTTCTACCAAATTTCGAGACATTGTTTCGTTGTGGAACCTATTAAAGGCATCTCGCATTGAAGTCCGTGCCAAATTTCGCGCGTCTGTAAATTTTAGCCAATCTTCGGGATTTCGCGTTCTTCTGAACTTCGCATGCTTTTTCCGTTGCCTCTGCAACAGCGTTCGGACCTGTTTTGTGTACCATGGGGGATCAGTTCCATCTCTTACCAGTTTATGAGGTATGAATCTCTCAATTGCTGTTGATACTATATCTTTGAATTTGAGCCACATCTCGTCTACATTTGCATAGTCAGTTCGGAAGGAATGGAGATTGTCTCTTAGGAAGGCTTCTAGTGACACTGTATCCGCTTTTTTAAATAAAATTATTTTGCGTTTGTTACTGGTGGATTTGGAAGAAACGGTATTGAGCCTAGCTACAACGACCTTGTGATCACTAATCCCTGTATCAGTCATGATGCTCTCTATTTGCTCTGGATTGTTTGTGGCTAAGAGGTCAAGTGTGTTTTCGCATCCATTTACAATTCGCGTGGGTTCGTGGACTAACTGCTCGAAATAATTTTCGGAGAAAGTATTTAGGACAACCTCTGAAGATGTTTCCTGCCTACCACCGGTTTTGAACAAGTATTTTTGCCAACATATCGAGGGAAGGTTGAAGTCCCCACCAACTATAACCGTATGAGTGGGGCATTTATTTGTTACGAGACTCAAATTTCCTCTGAACTGTTCAGCAACTATATCATCGGAGTCTGGGAGTCGGTAGAAGGAGCCAATTATTAACTTAGTTCAGCTGTTAAGTATAACCTCCACCCATACCAATTCGCACGGAGTATCTACTTCGACTTCACTACAAGATAAACCACTACTGACAGACACAAACACTCCACCACCAATTTTGCCTAATCTATCTGTCCTGAACACCGTCTGAGTCTTCCTAAAAATTTATGCAGAATTTATTTCAGGCTTTAGCCAGCTTTCTGTACATACAACGATTTCAGTTTCTGTGCTTTCTATTAGCGTTTGAAGCTCAGGGACTCTCCCAGCACAACTACAACAGTTTACAACTACAATTCCGACTGTTCCTTGATCCAAGCACGTCCTGTATTTGCCATGCACCCTTTGAGATTGCAGCCCACCCCGTACTTTCCCGAGGCCTTCTAACCTAATAAACTGCCCAGTCCACGCCACACAGCCTCCGCTACCCGTGTAGCCGCCAGCTGAGTGTAGTGAACTCCTGACCATATCAATAACCTATATGTCGACTGTGTTTGGTTTATCACTGCCAGCAACCTCAGAGATCTGCAGTATATCCTTTAAGCTTCGTTCCAAAGTTGTGGTCTGTGTACATCTCCCTTGTACATACCACTATTTCATAGTATCAATGCATGTCATAGTACGTCAGTTACCTATTGTTCGGGCTTCTGTCACAGTTCGCTCAAGACTACCATATACCGAAGGTAGGCTTTGCGGAGAACACATCGGTTGGCTGTAGGGCTCCCTCTATATTAACTACGTAATATGTAACACTTAAAGAAAAGAAGTTATGGTCTCTACTAAAAAAACTTCATATTTGCATAGGAGTAAGACAAAATAAAGTACAAGTAAAATTATTTCCGTTGCTGTCTGACTTACTGCCTCATTTAACAGTAAACATGGAAGACGTAAAAAATTCCAGATTCACTCCTTGTGAGCAAATTTTTTTGTTGTTTTTTGGACCACATAGATAACGTCAGATTGGTAAAACTTTTATTAAAAATATTTACTAACCACAAGGTGGCACATGCTGTATACTGCGACTATTAGAATTGATTTGATTTAAATGTTTTTTATATTTTGTACTACACTCCTGGAAATTGAAATAAGAACACCGTGAATTCATTGTCCCAGGAAGGGGAAACTTTATTGACACATTCCTGGGGTCAGATACATCACATGATCACACTGACAGAACCACAGGGACATAGACACAGGCAACAGAGCATGCACAATGTCGGCACTAGTACAGTGTATATCCACTTTTCGCAGCAATGCAGACTGCTATTCTCCCATGGAGACGATCGTAGAGATGCTGGATGTAGTCCTGTGGAACGGCTTGCCATGCCATTTCCACCTGGCGCCTCAGTTGGACCAGCGTTCGTGCTGGACGTGCAGACCGCGTGAGACGACGCTTCATCCAGTCCCAAACATGCTCAATGGGGGACAGATCCGGAGATCTTGCTGGCCAGGGTAGTTGACTTACACCTTCTAGAGCACGTTGGGTGGCACGGGATACATGCGGACGTGCATTGTCCTGTTGGAACAGCAAGTTCCCTTGCCGGTCTAGGAATGGTAGAACGATGGGTTCGATGACGGTTTGGATGTACCGTGCACTATTCAGTGTCCCCTCGACGATCACCAGTGGTGTACGGCCAGTGTAGGAGATCGCTCCCCACACCATGATGCCGGGTGTTGGCCCTGTGTGCCTCGGTCGTATGCAGTCCTGATTGTGGCGCTCACCTGCACGGCGCCAAACACGCATACGACCATCATTGGCACCAAGGCAGAAGCGACTCTCATCGCTGAAGACAACACGTCTCCATTCGTCCCTCCATTCACGCCTGTCGCGACACCACTGGAGGCGGGCTGCACGATGTTGGGGCGTGAGCGGAAGACGGCCTAACGGTGTGCGGGACCGTAGCCCAGCTTCATGGAGACGGTTGCGAATGGTCCTCGCCGATACCCCAGGAGCAACAGTGTCCCTAATTTGCTGGGAAGTGGCGGTGCGGTCCCCTACGGCACTGCGTAGGATCCTACGGTCTTGGCGTGCATCTGTGCGTCGCTGCGGTCCGGTCCCAGGTCGACGGGCACGTGCACCTTCCGCCGACCACTGGCGACAACATCGATGTACTGTGGAGACCTCACGCCCCACGTGTTGAGCAATTCGGCGGTACGTCCACCCGGCCTCCCGCATGCCCACTATACGCCCTCGCTCAAAGTCCGTCAACTGCACATACGGTTCACGTCCACGCTGTCGCGGCATGCTACCAGTGTTAAAGACTGCGATGGAGCTCCGTATGCCACGGCAAACTGGCTGACACTGACGGCGGCGGTGCACAAATGCTGCGCAGCTAGCGCCATTCGACGGCCAACACCGCGGTTCCTGGTGTGTCCGCTGTGCCGTGCGTGTGATCATTGCTTGTACAGCCCTCTCGCAGTGTCCGGAGCAAGTATGGTGGGTCTGACACACCGGTGTCAATGTGTTCTTTTTTCCATTTCCAGGAGTGTATTTTTCTCTTTATATAGTCATCATGACAAGGTATGTGGTTCGGCTTATTTACTGAATAGTTCATAGATGGCGCCAAATGTCAGCAAGATGGATATTTGGCGTGACTTGCCGTTCCGTTACGAATGTAGAGGTTACTCTCTCTGTGCCATTTCAAACAGATTTTAATTGTAAGTCCAATAAAACCAATATACAGAATTGCTGTTATTAACAATACACATGCATCTAAACTAATGTGTCACGGAAAAAGTTCTGTACGTTCAATGTTATAGCCATCATACTTGTAGAGAATTATGCTACATATTGGTAAGACGGCAGAAGCTATTTCATACCCCATGGGTCAAACCCTACACTGCTTCCCACCAAGCAGTTTTCAAATAATTCCCAAAACTGCGCATTTTTCATAATGGCCTGATCATTAATCAGGTTGTAGTTAACATTTTTGTGATGGCAAAAGATCTTTAGCTCTTCCGGGAGGTCGAGGAACCTGCCATTCTCACACTTATGCAGCAACCTCACATTAAATGTCAAAGTCGGCAACTTACGTTTTGTTGTAAGTAAATGAGCAGCCATACTCGATTTCTCCGTGGCATCTTTTCTGTCTAATGTGACGCGTTCCCCAAACCTAATTTCCAGCCACCCTCCCGTTTGGCAATCAATTTTATAAAATCCATAATCATGAAATAGGTTCTTTGTACATACAGTATGTTGCGGAATACATCTTCAGTTATTTTTCGTTCCAAAAAACACTGTCACATTATACTTTCGAAGGACATGCCGAGACTGTGGGGCCTTTTAAGTTGGCCAAATGGGAAGGAGGCTGGAAAATAGGTTTGGGGAACGTGTCGCGTTGGACAGAAAAGATGCCACGGAGAAATCTAGTATGGTTACTTGTTTGACTATCCAAGCACGACTTACAGCTAGACCCAAACTTCCATATGTCGTCAACCATGTCTCTACAACCTGTACTCGTTCATTCATTATGTATATTCCCTTACAGGGGAGACATTTTACCTGCATGCCCGAAGGAGCTTTGCATCGTAATCTGGAATAACACAGGCATTGAAACATGGTATTTATCCGCCGACACCAGGGAAGTGACTTTCAAGTAAAATGTCTCCCCTGTACTGCCGATTTGGGAATTGCTCTTGGGAGAGACCGACGACCAATTGCGCCAAAACTCGTTGAAGAAGTTACTATTGTTTATCAACGGGAATCCAACACATGCTGGAAGTTGACGATGAGCGTAGCGAGGGAGGGAGCCAACATCCCACCCGAGATGATCCGGGCAGCAAAAGAGCAATCTATACTGTGGTTCCAGGCTGTCGTGATTCAGATGGCGGTCACATTGACTTGTAACCTGGAACGTAAACATGGTACGCAATTAACAAATGTTACCCTCTCACGTGGAAATTAAAATGTCTTTTTACAGTTATGTATTCATTATCTCTCTTCCACATGTCCTTACAGATATTTCCATAATGTTTAATTGTTGTACTATTATTCGTTTATCATAAGGGCCATCTCATGTAGCGAAAGTTTAATTATAACCACCCTTTACTTTAACCATTAGACAAAGAATTTTTGCGTCAGTGGAAGATATTTTACAGAAAACTAACGGAGAAAATTATTATGGACAGATCACTGCAATTTGCAGTCAGCCACAGTGACAATATTGTAAAATTGCAATCAGTTGTACACTATCAGTTTTCCAACTGTGGGAGCTTATTCCTTTATGTTTAGTACAAAATTCAGTCAAACCAAACACCGTTTTAGATTGCAATACTTTTAATTTCACAACTCACCCCTTAGTTTTTTCCCATATTTACTCTAAAAAAATAAAGAAAAGACGTAGGTCCAGTAACAGGTGAAGAGTTTCGTACATATTTTAAAGATATTTTCGTGAAACAAATGAACATACAATTACGAACTCCTTGAAATAAATAATTTACTCTCGAGTCACTCTTCACACTTTTTCATATGTCCTCACATCACTTCCCCTTCTCCCCTTAGCGTAGGTATCAATGTCCTCGAACTTGGCAGCGAATTACACCACACGTCCTGATTTTGTAACTTTCTGGAACATTTGGGAACAGTTCGTATCCTGGTCAGCTGACAGTTGATTTGGTGCTTTGAATGCTCATGTGTGTTATCATCAGGAAAAAATTAGGCTGGCTTTAGTCGATCAATAGAAATGTTGATCAGTTTATCTTTAATATTGATGGTGAAGAACTTGGGCAAACGCTGAATCATTTCATAAGAATCTTCATATGGTTGAGGATGTCCTCTCGTTATCTTCTCAGCTTTAACAAACACATGATTTGCACTTTTAAGATCGTTTGAATGAAAGAAATTTCTTCGGCGTTGTGGGAATACTCTGTAGGCTTTGTGTGATTCATCATTTTCATCAGTTCAGTGACAAAAGTTGTGTGATATAATGTTCCTGGGACAACTGTTACTTGGGCAAGTAACAGCGTTTGTGCTATTGTAGAACTGCTTTCGTTCCAGAAGGAGCAACGGAAGCAAGTAATATTGTGGCTAATATATTACTCAATTTAGTTACAGGGTCTTACGGCATACTATGTTCAGCGAAACTTTCAGTTTTTCCATTAGCCTGTGTGTGTGTGTGGTAGGCAGTATGTCTAGTCAGTTTACGGCCAAAACTTTTTCTCAAGACTCTGTATACGCTAAACTGAAATTGTGTTCCTTCATCTGTTGTTATCTGTTGTGGTGTTCCAAACCTGGTAATCCCACAATTTCCAAGAAAAATAAAAAATTGTGACAAGATTAAGATATGATGACACATTGTCGAAAGGACAATGTGTCCTTGTGTTTTTCTGTGGTAACTTATGTCAAAGCATATATGACATGTGATTCATCTGTGATAATTTTCCCGCCGTTGATGATGGTTCAGAACCGAAACCGGTAGCAAAATAAAATAACATTATTGTAGACGACACAGTGTCATCCATTTCATAAAATTTGTACATGCCGTTGACCATCGCCTAATCAAAAGCTCAGATTGTACATGTCTTAGTCCAGTGTTGCAAAACCTCCTTTAAATTTGGCCTGACAAGTTAGGATGATATGAGCTTTAATGAAGATCTCACACTTGGATGAGCCATGTTGCGGTAATGCTCTTCGATGTACCACACTACAGTCTTAATCCATTCTTCTTCTTCTTCTTTTCGTTAACGCTTACCCCATCTAATACTATCTTCACTGTACTCATAGTTTGGCAAATTTACTTTATTTAACTTTGCGACGGCAATCTCTTCCTGTTGCTGCAGTCGTCAGCTATCTAACTGAGGGAAGTCGTGTGCACCACCTATCTGAGAATTATGTAAACCTTGTTCTGCGTGTGATCGTAAGCATGAGAAACCGCCGATAAACTATGGGCAGGCTGGCCAGTACACTGCCATGCGTATTTGATCCAAGTACTGACCAATTTCCTGTCTGCAAAGCTGGAACGCTGTAGGTTATGCTATACGAGAAGATACCATTTCAGTATCAGTGAACTGCTGAAATTTCAGTGAAGGCTGCAACTTGACTTGAAATCTTAAAGTTCTTCATCTTTCTCTTTTGAAATAGCTGTTTCGTCGTAGTCCATCATCTTGATTTTGTCCAGCCTTGATGGATGACCAGTTAGTACATTTTCACATTTCCTGAAAAGATACATGACGAAAATCAGTTGTGAACTTAGAAATACTATACTGGAAATAACGGAGTTGCAATGGTGCATCTTCTCCATTCTTCTGCTCTAATGCATAAATGAATGCAGCATGATCTATGTGCACAGCAAAGTTCTTTCTTCAAGTAAATATTTGAAATATTTTATTTCTAAATAGATACTGAGAAGTTCTCTGTCACAAGTTGAGTAATTCTTTTGGGAAGGGAAAACTTGTTTGCAAAGAAACAAATAAGCTGTCAAATTCCATTCTGTTTATGTTGTAGAGATACTCCTGTGGTGAAGTGTGATGCATCCACAAACAACTGAAGTTCATGCTGGTACTGGGTCAGCGAGAGAACTAGCCAGGAATTTGCTGTTGTCAGCATTAGCACTTTCTTATCTTCAAGGTCATGCCAGCATTACATCTGATTCTCAGGCAGTTGTGCTTGTTATATCATCATCAGCACTTTAGTGTCATCAAAGCTGTTCACAGTATTCTGCCACCATAGCATTCGGTAACATGCAGCACAGCCATTCCAGGAATCCTGCCACTGGCATCAGTACTTTCTTATCATCAAGGCCACCCCCACCCCTGCCCTCCACCGACCTGCCCCACTTCCCCAGAGCACACCTGCGCCCCATTCAGCCAAATGCATGCAGTATAGTTCTGCTCCCTCTGTATTGTAGAGAAGCTGTGCTCTGGTGAAGTCTGTGACTGTGACGCCATTAGATTAATTTAATAAATAAAATGCATAATGCTAACATAAGTGCCATCATTTGTTTGCTGTCTCTATGTATGTCTAGATCTCATGTGTTCAATTGATGAGATGCTTCAATTGAGCAAAAACAGTTTGACAAGGCTGTTTATTGTAAACATCTATCAGAGAATTGTATGCAAAGCTCTCTGCACCAAGAATGGAAAATCATGATAGCAGAGGAGTGTATGGCTATAGACAGGAGGCACATTGTTAAAAAATAATGACAATACAACAAAATGGTAAGAAGATTCATTACATGATTTGGTCGACCAACTCACTGTGCTGCCTATGTTGTAATGGTGTACCCTTCTTAAAATGTCTATCCAGTCTCTCACCACACAAGAGGCGCTAGAAACTGCAGTAACTTGTAATGTTGTTGCTGTAATTTCTTCTGGGTGCGGTGCTGCTATTCAAGACCATAAAAGTGGGTTAAAAGCTGTGAGCTGTCTGGGGAAGTTAACCTTGCATTACTGAGCAACTGTTTCACCAGGTACCCAGTCTAGCTTACCAAATTCCCAACCAGACTAACATTAATTATAATCTTTTAATAGTCATACGACAACCGGTGATATATATACATAAAAGAGAATTTAAATAAAAAGAAATAAATCAGTTTATATTTGGAAATTTATTTTAACATTGATCATTGAAATTTCAGCATATTAAACTTGAGTCATAACTAACCTGGAGCCTTATTTAGGACTGTGAAAATGTGAGTTTGTAATCTTACGGAACACATCAAATAGGGAGCCAAGATTGGGAGACTACATACAACACTGCATTCATAAAATAACACACGAAGAACGTTGTAACATATCCAAGAGGAAATTAACCACAACCAACCGATTCAATTTCCACCCAAAGAAGTTACGTTCGTAGCGTAATCCCGTCCGTCATGAAATTACCACACACTGGTATACTAAATTCATACTAACTCTCTGTGAAATCTTCCTGAAAAGAATAGCTGAGGGCTACTTTGATGTTTACACCACATGCTTCACGTGGTCAACTTGGTTTACACAAAGAGTGTAACTCCACAATAATTTTGATAATTAAAATAAATTACATCGTAACGCAGTTTACAAAAGAAAAACCTTGAACTGGTTACTATCGTCTTACTCTTAACCTGATCGGTCAAACAATTGTATAAGCACATGGTACTGGTCTCACAAAGGACACCCCACGTGGGTTGAACATAAAGAAAAGTTGCTATATTGAAAAATATTGTCAAGACGAGACGTTATAATCTCATGCACATTCGCATTTAAGATTGATGATCTTAGTTAGAGTTACTGATCAACACGTGGTTCCACTTTACTCACAAAGTAGTGACAAAGTAACTACTGGAAGATATTCTGAACTTCACACACGAAATACACTGCGTTGCAATTCAAGATAACATTAGATATTTTAGATCCAAACCTGAAATAAAGGTGATTAAATTTTCAGTTAGGCTGAACTTAAGAAATCCATTGTCCTATGGACTTAGCACACATGCGCTTAGCCGGAGATCTTACCACTTCAGACGCTCACCGTGGACCGACTGTCCTGGTCCCTTCCTGAGGGTGGCTCACAAATACAAACGGAAGTGGCCAGAGAGGCAGCTTCCTATACCAACATGACAAGGGACGGACAGGACCATACTAAGTATAGAAACCTCTTTGCTTTTAGAAAGCGTAGCTACCTGTACCGACGTTGGTCCTACTGTTCTCTAGCAGACAGGCTTGTCTGCTACCATCCAGCATGCAACTAGAAATACATTTGCTCATTCATCCTCTCACACAGAAGGGAAGTGGGATGACAGTATCTTATCATATACAGTATATAAAAGAAAGCGTATGTAGGTTCTGTATGAGACTGTGTGACATGAATTACATATAAACTGTGTTTTAAAGTGTAGTGGTGTGACAGATCGTTCTTGTTTATGTGTAAAAGTAACACATTTCACTGCTCAGTCTCCTCCTAGATAGTCAGAAACACCACAGTAAATTTAGAAGAGGAATTTAGGCCGTAAATGACAACATATTTAAGAAATTAACATGAAAGGAATGCAACAGAGACCTTTCAAAGTATTCATCCATTTATAATTACACTCTAAGATAAGGAAAACGACGCACCATGAAGGAGTTATGCAAATCAGTTTCAAAGTGATATTCATACAGATATCAAAGGAAAATGTAAAATTGTAAACTTTGGTATCCAATGGGTGAATCTGTGATGATGCAGTGCAGTTTCACTGTGAGACTGCCAAGGATAGTAAGCAGGGGACGTGTCTATACCGCGGCATAAAGCTTTTGGGAATTTCATTTCGAGTACTCAGCTGGACTGTAACTACGCGTTGCAGACAATCATTTTGTGAACAATATACAAAGATGTCAGCATTCGAGAGAGAAAGTGTAGATGGGCTCAAAGAAGCCAGTTGAAGTAATTGTGAAATCGCTTGACATTTGAATAGGAGTGATGCCACTATTCGACAAGGTCAGCATGAATAGGTGAAACATGACTGGACACAGCATCAATTAAAGCGGTCGACCTAGAGAGATGACAGAATGAGAGGACTGAGCAGTCGTCATAGGTGCACATCAGAGCCCCAGATTCATCATTATCAATCTGATGTGCAACTGGTGCTTCAGTTACCACAAGGACCATTAATAGGCGGTTCACAGACGGGGGAGGGGGCTGAGCTCACTACACACCTTGTGACGACTATCATTGACCTATGTGCAACAGCAAGCCTGTATGCAGTGGTGTCAGGCACATTCGGCCTGGAATCTCATTGACTGGAGCAGAATTGTCTTAATTGATTATCAATGAAGATGTGCCAGGAGACACTCCAGACAGTGACAGAGCTGTCTGTATGCGCTGCAACTGTTTGTTTGCACATTTTTTACATAGCTTTTGTATTTTCGGTAATACCATTTTTGACTATCTTAGGATGATTTTAAAATGGGTCCTGGTCCGAAAATAGTAATCGAGAGAATAAAAAAAGTGAAATTTTTAATTTTCGACTGGTTTTTCGTTGTACTGACATGGAAAACTGTCCACCAAACTAATAGCACAAACATATGATGGTGCAGGAGTCATGTGTGGCTCGTCATGTGGAATGCGGGCTATTTTGTCAAGCAAAAATTTTCCAAGGCTTGATACATTCATTGTTATGCCCATCAGCTGAACCTCATCATGTTTAAAGGTGCTTCGATAAATAAAAATATGTGAATATTTTTCACCAAACTTTAGAGTCTTTGCAACTTCAGCATCTCCACAAAGAACAGAAATAGTTCAAAAACGACTGCCACGTTCAGTGTCTACTTGATGGACTTTCCAGTCAAGGAGCGCCAACACTATTTTCGATTGTAGGAAAGATATTATCAAGTACATGAATAATGTGAGCAATAGGGAAAAACTGTGTAATGAAAACACCATCCTACAAGCCTGTGGTTCAGTATTGAATTTAAAAGATGAAAGGTTTCTTTTCTGGATATATTTTTTTTTCATAAAATTATGATTCATGTGGATATTTTGTATAATCAGTGGCAGGAAATGGATATTGACTCAACTTATGCACAAAATCAGCTGGTTGCTTTTGAGCATGAAATTACAAAAATTAGGGAAGGAGTGAATGAGGATGAAAATTCAACAGATATGTATGAATATCATAAAAAGGCAGAACTGAAGATGAAGGAGTGATGTGATCTATATGTCAGTTACAAAACTGAAGAAGGCAACACAACACTAACAGATATGCATGGATATATCAAGGCGACAGCTAAGGCACTGGACTTCCATCCTCACCAACAGCCTCAGAGTATATATATGCTGTATGCAGTCTCAAGTATGGCTTAGTACGTAGCAGCATGCTGTTGATGAAGCATAAAGTTATTGACCGATGGATGGTTAGTCGACGAAAATTACGGTTGTTTAAGTTAGGGCAGTTGCAATGAGATCAATCGCTCTCAGAAACGCTTAAACCAGTAACTAAAAGTCTAAAAAGGTTTGTCACACAATATAAATTGTGGAAGAAAGAAGGAGAGGGAGTATGTGCTATTACTGATTTCATTAAATATCACAGTAATTCTGAGTTACAACATACAGGATCTGAAAGAAGAAAACATATATGTTAGGTAATTACCCTACATGTTTAACTGAGAATGAAATACGAGATGCGAATAAGAGATGTGAAAGAATGCCTGGTTTATTAGAGCTAATATTCTAAAAACTTCAAACACCAAAATGTATTTCCCGAAAGATATAAAAGTGTAGGGTGAAATACTATGCGTGATCAGCATGCATAGGAAGGGCAACACCTCAAAAAGACAGATGAAAGCCTCAAAGAATGACAAATAGAAGAATATAATTAAACCAATGTTAGCATTTGCACATTGTGCAAGCAGTATAAAAAACTGAACAGTCTACCTCTGGAGTATATATGTTGTGATGACCTGAATGAAATCTTAGAACATTTGTGATAGTAGTAGGACAACCTGCATTCTGGGACGCTTTTGATATCAAATGGATATCAAATACATTATGCGATTTTATTAAATTGATAAGTTAATTACCCTACCCCCTGATGATGTGATGGATTTTCCCTGGTTGCCAAGTGTCCCTTCCCCCAGCACTCCGCCTTGAAATGGCAGAAAATTGAAATTTTGGAGGGGCATAAAAAATGGTAAATGCAAATTTATTTGTGAAAATATCAAATTTTGTGTGTTCACCTTGAGGTCTAGAGATCAACTGACCTAGTTTATAATATCATCACCAGAGGGCGCTGTTGGCCCTCACCCACTTCCCTGACCCCTCCCTTCCCCTCCCCCAATCTTTCTGTGATGTAATTCAAAATGGCAGTCCAGAAAAAAGGATGGAAACCAATAGGAACCCTGAATCCTGCCACGTGATAGACTTCAGCCAATAGGATTGCAGTATATGGTGACATCATCAGAGGAGATATAAGGCAGTCTCCGCAGCTCTGCAGCCTCAGTCTCACTCAGTCAGCCAGCAGGAGCAGAAGAAGAACCGTAAAGCATCAGTCAAGATCCAACACAGCCCTGCTGAACAGGAAGAAGTGGAAAAGTAAGTATGGCATATTATATCTTTCTCTGTATATAGCATTATTATTGGTTGTTTCATGTCTTGGTCCCTATGTGACACTTCTGCCTCCTTGTTCAGTAGTAGCCTTCGACCTGTTGAGGACTGCAGTGGTGACCACCAACATGTCAACATCTGTTGCATCTGGGCCCATAGCAACCTCAGCTGCCATCTTATCAAGACCTGCACCAACCTCTGGACCTGCAGCAGCAACAGCAGCAACCTCCAGAATGTCCGAACCTTCAGTGACCACGTGGGATCCTGTAGCACACATTTCCCAAATGCTGGAGTGGGACAAGGAGCTGTTATTGAGTCCCTCTTATCGATATGGTTAAAGATGATTTCTGATCTGTTCCCGACATCTCGAATGCTACCGGTGATTCTAAACAGCAAGATGGAGGTCACTACTGGTTACCGACATATGACCCATCCTGCCAGAACATCCCTGTGGTAGTGCAGGGACAGAGTGCAGATGCTGTGGATAAGAAGGTACCAAGTGTGCTCATGCTTTTAATTTATACATACACCTCAACTCCTAGTGGAATGACATGTGTAAAAATGGGTACAGTAGCATATTGTGATTGGGGCTTGCCTATAAGGATAAAAATTGAAAATGCATTGAAGGGTCTTAAAGTGCCTATTTCTATATTCGACTGGGACGAAATATGTAGTGCAGAGCACTACATCAATCAGCAGATGACAAAAGAGTATCATCAAACATGTACCTCACCAGAAATTCGGCTTACTAGTATGACACTATTTATTACAACAGTGTATGCTCACTCTGCACTGTATATGAAACAGTGATGTGTTTTTATCTGTGGCATGCCATAGTTATGAAGTTACAGGATGTGAATACTGCACTACACTTGCACTACAGAGACTGAGTCAGTGGTTGCAAACGTACAATCTGCATACAATGATGTAAACTTTCTACACATGCACAGTGTACATCTTGATGATTTCGAACAGTACCTTTGTTTCTACATCAACGCACAGCCAAAAGAGAAACAGGTTAAATGTATGTGTGAAAAACCAGAGTGTTGTGATATGCCTGTCGGATGAAGGAGATACATGCGGAATTTGTTATATACCTAAAAGCTTTATTTTGGAAATTTTGTACAGGTGCAAAGAAGATATAGAACGAGTGTGATGATTTTTTTAAATACTGCATCCAATATATGATATTTAAATAAACAATGTGTATATGTAACCTCAAACCATGTTTGGTGTTTATTTCATACCTCTCTCACTGTAGTCCAAGTATTACACTTATTAATATCACTTTTTTCAACGCTGTACCTGTAATCATGCAGCAGCAGACAATTGTCTCAAACACCTCCTCACCAGTCATTATCAAAACGAATGATGAAGTTACTTTTTATGTGTGTGTGTGTGTGTGTGTGTGATATATATATATATATCACCCCCTGATGATGTCATGGGTTTTCCCTGGCTGCCAAGTGTCCCTTCCCCCAGCACTCCTCCTTGAAATGGCGGGAAATTGAAATTTTGGAGGGGCATTAAAAATGGGAAATTCAAATTTATTGGTGGAAATATCAAATTTTGTGTTTTCATATATACATATCGAAATTACCTGTGTAGCCATTGTAGCTCAGTTGGTTAAGTGATGTAGTGGCTACATTTACCACACTGAAGAGCCAAAGAAACTTGTACACCTCTCTAATATTGTGTATGGCCCCCGCGAGCACGCAGAAGTGCCACAACATGATGTGGCATGGACTCGACTAATGTCTTAAGTAGTGCTGGAGGGAATTGACGCCATGAATCCTGAAAAGCTGTCCATAAATCCATAAGAGTACAAGGAGGTGGAGGTCTCTTGTGAACAGCACATTCCAAGACATCCCAGATGTGCTCAATAGTGTTCATGTCTGGGGAGTTTGGTGGCCAGCGGAAGTGTTTAAACTCAGAAGAGTATACCTGAAGCCACTTTGTAGCAATTCTGGACATGTGGGGGTCGCATTGTCCTGCTGGAATTGCCCAAGTCCGTCGGAATGCACAATGGACATGAATGGATGCAGGTGATCAGACAGGATTCTTACGTACATGTCACCGGCCAGAGTCGTATCTAGACATATCAGAGGTTGCATATCACTTCAACTGCACATGCCCCACACCATTACAGAGCCTCCACCAGCTTGAACAGTCCTCTGCTAACATGTATGTCAATGGATTCCCGAGGTTGTCTCCATACTTGTACACGTCCATCCGCTCGATACAATTTGAAATGATACTCTTCAGATCAGGCAACATGTTTCCAGTAATCAACAGTCCAATTTCGGCGTCAACGGGCCCAGGCGAGGTGTAAAGGTTTGTGTCGTGCAGTCATCAAGGCTACACAAATGGGCCGTCAGCTCGAAAAGCCCATATCGATGATGTTTCATTGAATGGTTCGCATGGTGACACTTTTTGATGGTCCAGCATTGAATCTGCAGCAATTTGGAGAAGCTTTCACTTCTGTCACGTTGAACGATTCTCTTCAGTCGTCATTGGTCCCGATCTTGCAGGGTCTCTTTCCGGCCGCAGAGATGTCGGAGATTTGATGTTCTACCGAATTCCTGATATTCATGGTGCACTCGTGAAATGGTCGTATGGGAAAATCCCCAATTCATCTCTACCTCGGAGGTGCCGTGCCCCATCGGTCATTACACCACGTTCAAACTCATTTAAATCGTGATAACCTGCCATTATAGCAGCAGTAACCGATCTAAAAACTGCGCCAGACACATGTTGCCTTATATAGGCGTTGCCGACCGCAGCGTCGTATTCTGCCTGTTTACATATCTCTGGGTTTGAATACGCAGCTGGCCGTTGTGGCCGAACGGTTCTAGGCGCTTCATTCTGCAACCGCGCGACCGCTACGGTCATAGGTTCGCATCCTGTCTCGGGCATGGATGTGTGTGATGTCCTTAGGTTAGTTAGGTTTAAGTAGTTCTAAGTTCTAGGGGACTAATGACCTCAGATGTTAAGTCCCATAGTGCTCAGAGCCATTTGAACCATTTGAATACGCAATGCGTATACCAGTTCCTTTGACGCTTCAGTGCATTACCGTCCTTACAAAAGTATGTGTGTCTTTCTATATATATCCACTACTTGTCAGTACCTGACGTAGTAGGTATCATGGCAGGGTAGGTGAAACATTCTCGTCACATGGACTTTGTTGTGGGTGACTGGTCCTGTGGAGACGTAAAAAAATACCTGAAGAAGAACAGGAAGAAGAAGAAGAAGAATGGAATACTCCTCCTGGTAATATACGAGCAATTATTATGAGTCCACCTAACTGTCTCATGACGCAGCTAACACATGTAGATGGAGTCCAAATTGAACATGTTCGTGTATTTTCAAAATCACTGTTTCAATCCAAGTATCTGCTATTTCAGGAGATACTGCATGGTATAAAAGGCGTTACATACACAACATTCAGTGAAAGCAGTGATATCTTCCCACCTGAAAAAGTAAATCCAAACACTGTATTCACATTTGACGAACTTGCTGGGGAAAACCAAGCCCAAATGCGAAAATATTTCTATTTCTGTCGTCATATGGGTGCTGGTGTATTTTATCTAAGCAAACATATTCCAGAATCCCAAAACAGTTGGTTAGGGATAATGCAGATCTCATTGTAGCCTTCAGACAAGACAATCTGAATTTAAAACACATTTACCAAGCACATGTAGGAAGTGACATGTCATTCAATGATTTTGTAAAGATATGCGCTGATTCACGGAATGGGTTTCTCACTATTGATAAAACAAGAAAACTTAATGATGGTAGGTATAGGCGAAACTTGCAAGTTCGGTATATATAGCCTGGTATGAGAGGTGAGTACATCAGTATATGCTGCACCATGGACAAATTCGCAAGCACGTCTGGCACTCAACCCGAGAGAATGGGTGAACATAGACAGAACATCCACTTGCACATGGATGTGAAAATTCAGACTATCGTGCATAAAGTTGGAGGTTTGCGCAGGGAGCTAGAGACATATTAGCGGACTCTTCTAAGAATTATCAACGCATAAATGAGTTAGTTACTGAAATCAGTAAGAAAGTAACCGACTTAACTTAAAAGTTCGAAGCTACTGAGGGGAAAATAGATGTAGAGACTCTTGTTGTTGAGAAGGGGGAGCAGGCACATAATAAGAGGAAGAAGAGCGGACATACACTATGTGATCAAAAGTATCCGAACACCCCCAAAAATATATGTTTTCATATTAGGTGCATCGTGCTGCCACCTGCTGCCAGGTACCACTTATCAGCGACCTCACTAGTCATTAGACATCGTGAGAGAGCAGACTGGAGCGCTCCGTGAAATTCACGGACTTCGAACATGGTCAGGTGATTGGGTGTCACTTGTTTCCGATGTGATAGTGAAGTGGAAACGTGAAGGGACGCGTGCAGCACAAAAGCGTACAGGCCGACCTCGTCTGTTGACTGACTGAGACTGCCGACAGATGAAGATGGTCGTAATGTGTAATAGGCAGACATCTACCCAGACCATCACACAGGAATTCCAAACTGCATCATGATCCACTATAAGTACTATGACAGTTAGGTGGGAGGTGATAAAACTTGGATTTCATGGTCGAGCGGCTGCTCACAAGCCATACATCACACCGGTAAATGCCAAACGACGCCTCGCTTGGTGTAAGGATAGGAAACATTGGACGATTGAACAGTGGAAAAACGGTGTGTGGAGTGACGAATCACTGTACTCAATGTGGCGATCCGGTGGCAGGGTGTGGGTATAGCGAATGCCTGGTGAACGTCATCTGCCAGCGTGTGTCGTGCCAACAGTAAAATTCGGAAGCGATGGTGTTATGGTGAGGTGTTTTTCATGGAGGGGGCTTGCACTCCTTGTGGTTTTGCGTGCCACTATCACAGCTCAGGCCTACATTGATGTTTTAAGCACCTTCTTGCTTCTCACTGTTCAAGAGCAATTCGGGAATGGCGATTGCATCTTCCAACACGCTCGAGAACCTGTTCACAATGGACGGCCTGTGGCGGAGTAGTTACACGACAATAACATCCCTGTAATGGACTGGCCTGCACAGTGTCCTGACCTGAATCCTATAGAACAACTTCGGGATGTTTTCGAACGCCTCACCCACCGACATCGATACCTCTCCTCAGTGCAGCACTCCGTGAAGAATGGGCTGCCATTCCCCAAGAAACATTCCAGCACCTTATTGAACGTGTGCATGCGAGAGTGGAAGCTGTCATCAAAGCTAAGGGTGGGCCAACGCCATACTGAATTCTAGCATTACCGATGGAGGGCGCCACGAACTTGTAAGTCATTTTCAGCAAGGTGTCCGCATACTTTTGATCACATAGCGTGTAAAGCCTCACGCTGCCGAGATGTCGAGCCTTTAAGCCGGTTACTGAAACTTTCAAGCAGCTCTCAGCAAAAACAAAACCACACGATAACGATGGTGTTGCTGTAGTGGACTGACAAGGCAGCCAGTCCACAGAGACGGGTAGCCGAAAGGGCACACGTACACACACGCCGACTGGCGCGAAGTCTGGAACAGGATACGTGATGAATGTGATAAAGAAAAGAACGTAGCTACTAGAACACTTAACTTTTATATCGTCCTTTGGTATACAGCATTCTTGATGATACAAGTGAGACTATCTTGAGATACATGCAATGGTACAAATGGCGCCTTGCTAGGTCGTAGCCATTAACTCAGCTGAAGGCTATTCTAACTGTCTCTCGGCAAATGAGAGAAAGGCTTCGTCAGTGTAGTCGCTAGCAACGTCGTCGTACAACTGGGGCGAGTGCTAGTACGTCTCTCGAGACCTGCCGTGTGGTGGCGCTCGGTCTGCGATCACTGCCAGTGGCGACACGCGAGTCCGACATGTACTAATGGACCGCGGCCGATTTAAAGCTACCACCTAGCAAGTGTGGTGTCTGGCGGTGACACCACAGTTGCCACTGACGAATTCGTTATCCGTGGCGCCGCTGGCCAGATAGAACATTCGGCATCAACAGGAGAAGGCGGTACGTGCTGGGCACGCAGCCTATAAAAGTAACTGATGGTACAATACAGATTGGCGATAGGCATTAAGAAGAACACCTGGCTTAATGAAACTTCTTTTCCTAAGACCCACGAAAAAAACCGTAAATTATTCACTTCATGATAGGGAAATGTACTGTGAAATACTGCATTTGACTGATGTACATATAATCGCGAAAAGCCAGAGCAACAAGAAATATGAAACCATCATAAAACCAATACTCGATGGCGAAAAGATCAGCAACAGCGATGATGGTATTGACATTCAGCATAAAGCAGTGAACAATCGAATAACACGGTATATACCAGGTGATCAAAAAGTCAGTATAAATTTGAAAACTGAATAAATCACGGAATAATGTAGATAGAGAGGTACAAATTGACACACATGCTTGGAATGACATGGGGTTTTATTAGAACCAAAAAATACAAAAGTTCAAAAAATGTCCGGCAGATGGCGCTTCATCTGATCAGAATAGCAATAAATAGCATAACGAAGTAAGACAAAGCAAAGATGATGTTCTTTACAGGAAATGCTCAATATGTCCACCATCATTCCTCAACAATAGCTGTAGTCGAGGAATAATGTTGTGAACAGCACTGTAAAGCATGTCCGGAGTTATGGTGAGGCATTGGCGTCGGATGTTGTCTTTCAGCATCCCTAGAGATGTCGGTCGATCACGATACACTTGCGACTTCAGGTAACCCCAAAGCCAATACTCGCACGGACTGAGGTCTGAGGACCTGGGAGACCAAGCATGACGAAAGTGGTGGCTGAGCACACGATCATCACCAACCGACGCGCGCAAAAGATCTTTCAAGCTTCTAGCAATATGGGGTGGTTTTAATAAAACCCCATGTCATTCCAAGCATGTGTGTCAATTTTTACCTCTCTATCTACATTATTCCGTGGTTTATTAAGTTTTCAAATTTATACTGACTTTTTGATCACCCGGTATATTATGACGACCCCAACGAGCTAACAGATCGACTACGTCTGCACATGGCATCAGCTGCTGCAGGTAATACAACTCATTCGAATGAGGTTGTTTCAATAATCTCCGAGCTTAGAGAGAGAGGTATCATGAGTAAGTAAGGAGGCTGCAGCTCGTGAGCTACTGAAACAAGCATGAAAAACTTACCCTCACAGGTATGTTATGATTATAGATTTGGATGACTTATGGCACACGGATCTTGTAGACACGCGGGAATATTCACGTGCGAATTATGGCTTCAAACATATTTTATTGGTTATTGATACATACTCTAAATTTCAAAATGGCTCTGAGCACTATGGGACTTAACTTCTGAGGTCATCAGTCTCCTACAACTTAGAACTACTTAAACGTAACTAACCTAAGGACATCACACACATCCATGCCCGAGGCAGGATTCGAACCTGCGACCGTAGCGGTCGCACGGTTCCAGACTGTAGCGCCTAGAACCGCTCGGCCACCCCGGCCTGTACTCTAAATTTGCTTGCGTAAAGCAACCTGTGAAAACAAAAATTGGGGGAGACATTGCAGGTTGTTTGAACAATTGCAACAGCTGGGCACGAACCGATTCTCCAACAGTCTTGAAGCAGATCACTGTGAAGAGTTTTATTACAGATATTTCAAGACTGTGACGGAATGGTATGGGATCACCACTACTCAACATTCACCCACCATCGCTGAACAGCTGAACCGAACAATAAGAGATCAAAAGTGGATGCGTTTTAATCTTTGTGGGTCATACAAATGGACAGGTATTCTCATGGAAATAGTTGATCAGTATAACTAAACTAAACATCATACAATAAAAATGCGACCTATTGATGTTTGGGATAATGAGTTTCTAAATACAGTATACAATCGCATTAAAATGGTGGATCCACACAAACAAAAATTTTATGTCGGTGATTTAGTGTGTATTTCAAAGTATGAGACTGCCTTTGAGAAATCATACATGCAAAATGGTCAGCAGATAATCTACAGTTTCCAAGTTGCAAAGAACAAATCCTAGAACTTATGTATTGAAGGACAGTAAAGGTGAAGAAACTGCAGGTTGCTTCTACAACAAAGAGTTGCAGAAAAGCTCAGAACCAGATGTGTTTCTCGTGGAGAGAGTCCTAAGACGTCTAGAAAATAGAGTGCTAGTCAAGTGGATTAGTTTTCCTGCAGCACAAAACAGTTTGAACGATGCTAATGATTTGCTGTACAATGGGGTGCGAAGTCCACAAGCACTGCAGAAGCATAGGAGACATATTACAGGCGGTGGTGGTGTTCCAGACAAACTGCTAATGAAATTACACATTCTGGGATATAACTACTGTAAACCTGGAACAAAGTTTCAAAAACGCTTGGCACGAGGTGATTAATCTGCTCGAAAAAGCATGTATGGAACACGACATTGCATAGGCTGCAAATAAAGATCTCTCAAGACGTTACATTGCAGATAGGATTTTAGCTGATAAGGCCATGGCGATACGCAGAAGAAAGGATATTGGTATAGGTCAACTCACTGCAGCATTTGCAGTTGATAAAACCATGCGTGGGAAAGTGAAGTTGGGTTTAGGAGTGATGAATTTCGAGTGAGTTATGAATACACTAAACAAGAAGAAGAAGAAGAAGAATACGTTACAAAGGCGTTTGAAGACCTGTATCCTGACAGCGATCTATGCAGCTAAAAACGGTCTAAAGCAGAAAGGAGCGGGAGAAGAGGAGGATCGGTTAAAGCACCTCGAGTTCTACCAATACCAAGACGTCTCGTGGTTTTCTTCTATTCCTCATCCCAGCCCTCTCCGCTCTCTCGACGGTGGGGGTACCTCGCTGGTGGTACTGCAACTATTGCTCGAACAGTGAAGAACGCGCAAAACTTCCAAGTGTAATTAGAAGAAGCAAGAAGACACAGACGCATGATGGAAGCCGCAGCCATCGAAAAGGACAATACTTGAAAACGTACAGGAAAGGACTTCATCAGTAAAAAAAATCTCGTTAGCTCTCCTACCAGATTGGACACTCATAAATACTTATCTACTTAAGTTTGTTAGAAAAAAATTCAATATTCCAAGATTCTGTTGTGTGTTTATGTGGGATACATTACCGAAGACTGGTGGAAAACTGGTGACTATGGTATTGTGAATTTGAATGTTGCTGGAGGCTCCGGTACCCACTGGGTGTCATATGTTATGAAAAATGCCAATACCATCTACTGTTTCAACTTATTTGGCGACCTGAAACCGCCGGAAGAATCACAACGGTACTCCATTCCCAGAAGACTTGTGTTCTACAATTTTGGACGCTATAAGGATTTTAATACACACCTCTGTGGGCATCTACGCATCATGTTTCTCTTGATGTTTACAAAGAAGAAGAATATGTAAGGAAGAGCTTTAAATATTCCTTGTTCAATTCAGGTTCAGATGCAATGTCTTACACTTAGACTTTAAAAGAACAATCATCTGTATTACGTACAAATTACTTTCCACCAATTGATTTGAGCTCTGGTGAATGGGACACTGCATTGACTGGACTGGAGACGTACAACAGCATCCCAAATATCATCGAGACTAGCAACAAACTGCATCTAGATATTAATGGTGAAAAAGACATTGTGGAAATAGAACCTGGTGCATAGGATATCGACGATTTAAACGAAGTCTTAAAACGGTCTCGAAAAGATTGAGCTACGTGCAAACATCAATACACTTAAATCTTAAATAAGGACTGTGATTACATAGATTGACTTTAACCAGAATGGTTCAATAGGGCGCCTACTGGGTTTCACAAAAGGACAGGTTTTGAACAAAGATCCAAGTAAGTTTTACAAGTCAGATCAGAATGTGGACATTCTGCCTGTCAGTACAATCGATGTCGAGTGTAACATTGCAACGAACTCCTATCTCAACGACAGTCTGATTCATACTATTTACGGATTCTCCCCCTCAGTTGCGACAAGGTATAAGATTGTTGAGACTCCTACCAATGTAACATAACTTCCAGTGACAGTTCAGACATCGGACTATTTTCAGTTGCGTATTGTGGACCAGAATAAACAACTTGTTGACTTTCACAGTGAAGAAATCATTGTACGATTACATCTAAGGCAGGATTGGCGTACGGTGTAAAATCAGTGCACACAATCCACAGCTCGCCACTTCGCTGACGAACCGCAAAGCCATAACACGTGCGAACTACGAGTTTCTTAAATCACTTGGCTTGAAACCTCACAACAATGTCCTCTACTCAATACAACCAGTCCAGAAGAGTATGATGAGCGAATTATACGTCATGAATACTTGTCGCATCAACCTTATGCTTCAACCACATTTAACAAGAATTTAGACCATTCGCTGAGTGCAAGTCTTATATATATATGCTACCTATTAAGAGAAAAATAAACAGAACGCAGAATGTATTTACACACAGACATACATACTTACACATGTGTCCACACTCAAATGCACTCACATGCATACAGACACACACACATTCAGGTACACCATACGTCACACAGGTACAATATTTACACTGTGATAAAAGAGCCATATTTTTGGGACAAGTTCTCACTCACTCTTTCTCTCTCTCATTCGCACCATCGGAGTCCCACACCTTCCTCTCGCACTTCAAGTAAACAGTGTAGTATGGGAGGGTTTTGATCCATAATCACGAATGGCTTTTTTATTGTCATGAGATGACAATCCGACTTTAGATTGCAGCACAGTGTACACCTCATGACCTTGTGATCAAATACCAGTTTGCCGTATCGTATGCAGAGGTTGCTGTGAATCACCACAAACTGCACCATACTGTCACTGCAAGTAGTCTTCGACCATGAGGACATGTGATGCCACACATCGCATACCCTTAGCCTCCCTCTGCATGGCCCCATCTATTGTATGATATGCATACATTATGCATGTTAGAACCACAAACTCCACAATCAACAAATCATTCGCCTTTTCTTTCATCAAGGCGATAACCTTTGTGCTCTGAGGAACAATACCATAAGGATTATCGGCTGTGTATCTATATGTGTCGAATTCGTTACCATGTCACCTCATTACCTCATATGGGTTGCAGTTCTTCACCTAACAGGTGAAGCTATCTGTATCCGTATACAGTAACTCTGGTTCCACAAAATGAGTTTTAGAAACCTCACAGTGGAACTGGTACATGTGGAGTTTGGAGATGTGCAATGTACCCATCCCCAAATAAATACGTTTTTTAATTCTACTGAAATCTTCGACATCACCACAGCAACAAAGTTATCATTGAAAATAGTGACCCACTTAAAATTTGGTTTGGCGATGCAATATCTTACGCCCCAACGCCCATCCCATACGGTACTAATCAAAATATGGCGTTCTTTTCTCTTGTTATGCATGTTTTTACCGAAAATGGAATTATTCATTAGTTTATAAAAATCTTTTACGAAATCGCTAGTCACGCCCACCCTCTTTTCGGTATTTAATTCAATGTACTCTTTCAGCCGAGGGGACTGATTGAAGGACACAGCCCGGTTGATTCTACCTAGCTCAATCCCTAATGTGAGGCACTGCTGGAGATTACGATAATGAATTATATATACCTCTGCTTGTGTACAACAGTTGTCACCAGTTAAGGGACAATGCTTCCTCGTGGAACTTGCTGCTCTGGACATAATGGCAAGTCGCTTGTCATTTCATGCATACTAAGAAGGTACATCAGATCTGCCTCCACCCACATACATACATTAGAAACAGCCACCAGACCCCTTATTTTTCCACTTAATCCATCTAATTCGTCTTCAGACACACCTTGAAACCCACCAACAGGCGCCAACCGTAGTGGCCGAGCGGTTATAGGCGCTACAGTCTGGAACCGCGCGGCCGCTACGGTCGCAGGTTCGAATCCTGCCTCGGGCATGGATGTGTGTGATGTCCTTAGGTTAGTTAGTTTCAAGTGATTCTGGGTTCTAAGGGACCGATGACCTCAGAAGTTAAGTCCCATAGTGCTCAGAGCCATTTGAACCACCAACCGGCAGTGGCTGTATCATGGTGTACTAGTATAAGTTATTGACATCCAAATATAGAATATAACTTGAATTGAGGAATGCACTGAACCCCGTACCCATATGTGGGTTATTTGCCTTGGTGTATTGATGGATGAACTGACAAAGTTCCCCACAAAACCCATGCTCAGAGAAAAGAAGCATATCAGCATCAGTCAAAAGTTCGATGCTGGGCCTCGTTTTCTTGAGCATAGCCAGCCAGGACAACCAAGGTGCCATGTAATAAGAGGCAGGGTCCAGACAGCACAAGGCCATGCATACACTCTGGAACTTTTCAAAAACATCTGCAAGCAAGTGCACGTCTATGTGTAGCCTTGCGAATTTATCCAAATTGGGACTGTTGATTTCTCGCCAGGCATTCAATGCATGCTCACAATCTGCACTATATGTTGGGTAGCCTTGTGCCATCGACATCCGCCTTATTATCCAGATAGTCATAAGGAAAAACTCCTTTCCTAGTCAAGAGTTGGAACTTTTCCTGATTGGGGTATTCAGACTGGCTGATGTGCATATCATCCTGCGGTAGTGTGTCAAAAAGTTTCTGGAGTGAATTCTGCTTGAATTGTAGCGAGTCAGTCAAGGGGAGAGTAATTTTTGGCGTCATTCGTTTCTATAAAAAAATATACTCCTCTACACTCTCAGGCTGGACAATGACCTGATCTTTCTTCATACTGAAATTAGCCAACTGCTCAACTAGAAAGTGAGCATCATGCCTGCTCAAATTGTGGAAGAAAATGGATATGTTCTTGGTGGTAGTGGGACAAGGACAGCATCGTTCCGCTATGCCTTGTTTCCAAATTTATTCAAAATGGCGGATCCAAGATGGCGGCGTTATATGTGGCAACCCTGCAATGACATCATGGCGGGAAGTTCAAATTTTGGTGGGAAAATAGGTCAATTGGGCTACCTCCAGTAATCTAAAGCCCTCCCCTCCCCTTTCCCCTCCCCTCCCCTCCCCTCCCCTCCAAGAAAATGGCAGGAAGTTCACATTTTGGTTGGGAAAAAGGGCACTTGGGCTACCTCCACTAACCTAACAAAATGGCAGGAAAATAGGTCACTTGGGCTACCTCAGATAACCTAAGTCATCCGACCATCACCTCTTTGTTGGAATCAGTGGGAAAAGTGGTCAGCCTGTGCTGGGCTGCTGGATAGGATGGATGTAAGTCTTTATTTTGCAGGCAGTCTTTATTTAAACAATTTGAGTTTTCATAGGCAGTAGCCCCATCCACTGTGTTCACCATGAGGTCTGGAATCCAACTGACCTAGTACACAGTACTGCCACCAGAGGGTGCTGTCATCCCATGGCAGTCTGTGGGAAAATGGCGGGAAAATACTCAGCCTGTTCTGGGCTGCCTGATAAGAAGGACTGTACTTTATTTTGTTGGGGATGGATTTGACAAAGAATATTTATTACACTGATACAAAACACTCACTCTGATGTGCTTGGGGTCACACTACACAGCTTACAGACCTGCAGACTACTTGTAAATCACCGAAATAATGCAGTACACTGATTTGCAGACACGCAAACAACTTGTAAATTGTCAAAATAATGCATGTCAAAGGCTCTGCAAACACATTCACTAATTGTAAACTGTCGAAACAATGTATTGCACAACCTACAGACCTGTTCAGCGAAATAATGCTGTACACTTATGTAAATTGTCAAAAAATAATGCATATTTAACACTCTGTGAACACGCTCACTAATTGTAAAGTTTTGAAATAATGCATTGCACTCCCTACAGACCTGCAAATTACTCGTAGATCACCGAAATAATGCAGGTAAAACGCTCTGCAGCCACACCCACTAAATGTAAATTGTCGAACTAATGCATTGCACAGCCCACAGACCTGCAAGTTACTCGTAAATAAACGAAATAATGCAGTACACTGATGTACAGACACGCAAACAACTCGTAAATTGTCAAAATAATGCATGTGAAAGGCTGTGCAAACACGTCTGTGCTATTCATTAACTGTCGAAATTATGCATTGCGCAGCTTGCCCACCTGTTCACAAAATAATACAACAGCACGAAAACAACTCGTAAATTGTCAAAATAATACATGTGTAATTCTATGCAAA